>NC_040881.3:15253912-15991412 GCF_900634795.4 Betta splendens
TAGAGGTAAAATACACACAGTTAGCGTGAGGAGCCTGCGTCCCTGGTGGTGGCAGGCGGCTCGGAGAGGAATTGATGTGCGCTGGTCAGTGTCAGCTGAGGGCCTCCCCTCCAGACGGCGCACCCCCGACTCACTCCGTCCCCCCGACCCGCTGAAAGAGGAGAGTGAACACATTCAAATGGAAAACACAGGCCATTGTGAGCAGCGTTTTGTCTCCTCGTGATGTAAATAGCTGCACTGGCCACAAACCGAGTGAAAGTGCAGCGACGAGGGGTGACACCATATCAGCTGTCCTCACTTTACAGTACAGGGCTTTTCCAATATGATTCTATTACCTGTTAGTGTCTTTATTTGGGGGTGTTGGGGAACATGCTGCGTTGTGTTTGATGTTTATACCACAGTAAGTATCAGCTGTCTTCATCAACGAGAGCTTCATGCACGTGGATGTGGATGTTTGGGTGTGAGATGATCTGTTGTCTGGGTCTTTTCCTTTTTTGAGTGCACACACACACACACACACACACACACACACACGCACACACACACACACACACACACACACACACACACACACACACACACACACACACGCACACAGTTGTGTGACAGGGAGGGAAACCCTCTACATCCTCCGTGAACCTCCTGACCTGCAGCACTACTGAGTCTAGAGAAGGAAAGAGTGGAAGAAGGGGGGAGGAAGGCTGTGAGGATGGGAGAGACCACAGACCCAGCTGGAACAGGGGGGAGGAGAGGGAAAGAAATAAAAAACCTCGCCTCCCTCCCTTTTCCCCTCACCTCACCCTCTGCTCTCTGACCTGCTTTGGGGAGGAGGACCAGCCATGTCTGGTGCACCTCACGGCTGTGGGGCGACTGTGACACTTCACACGGACGTGCCCACTCCTTCTAACCTTGGTCTCACACGCCGCGCTTTACTCATGCTAGGACGTATGGTGATGCGAAATTATAAAAAGGACCTGCATTGTTTCCATGCAGGATGTCAATTTTCTCTTCCCACGATGTTTTTAAACTTTAGCAGTGAAAAGTAGAAAGTTGGGTTTTTTTTATTCAACAGCAGACTCCAAGGGCCTGAATGTCATGGCTGCTGATGAAAACCAGCCTTTGTGAACAGCAAACCTTTGTAGGTGAATAAAAGGATACTGTAGTCGAGATTTGTGTGTGGTGAATGAGACAAAGCTGCAGGTTGTTGACTCCATCTTGAGGAGGGTCTTCTTTATCGGCGTCTTCAGCGTGAGTTGAGTTCCTAACAGCGCAGCTGCCTGGAGGAAGACACAAACAGACACAACAGTGGCACGGACCCATGTCAAGGGCGACCGCGCAGATAAGCCTGCGAAGACGGAAGGCGAGGGCTGGAGAGAAGGCCAAGGCTATATTGTGTCTGGGTTCGTTATTTGTCCGAGTGCGTGTCGCGGCTTTGTCTACGTCTGTGGCTTTTTGTGTGCGCTGCTCTCAAAGAATGTGTTGACACACCAGAGCTGTCGGCAGACAGGACACAGGGGCTATCGTCCACCCGCTCCCTGTTCCGGGCGCTCACCTGTGCCCGTGCACGAGCCACGAGTGGTTTTCTGCCTGATCTGGGTCAGGGGAGGCTCCATTCAGGCCCGGCCTATCCCCTGGAACCCCCCGCTGCTCCATGCGCTACGTCCCCGTCCCCGCAGCCCCTCACTCCTCCGTGCCAGGGATTGTTTCCAAAGATTAGACTTAATATGAATATCCATAAACAGAATGGGACTCCCAGACTGTGAAAGCTATCAAAGACATATTTGCATCTAATCCTCAAAGAACCCCCCTCGCACCCCTTACAGCGAGCCCCCTACCCCTCTTTTGCCACCACCCCCTCCCCCTTAAAAAAAGATCCAACTAAACCTCCCTCAAAAAAAACACTCCCCTATTGCCCCCCGGACCATCCCATCCATTCCACAACCGTTGGGCCAGACAAGACCAGACCAATTCTGTTGGGGATTATTTGGCTTAGTGATGAATAATGGATGACCATCTCCCCTCTGGCTCTCCACCACAGCAGCACCTCTCAATTGGCCTTGGCATGGAGCCATTCACTGGCCTATCTGGATGGCTGCTTGGCCCGGGCTACCCAACCCCAGAGATCCACATGGTGATTGCAATATTGGGAAAGTATGGGCAGATTATTAGCGATGGGTGTTGAAGAAGGCTTGATTCTTCCAACGTGTGGGTTGAGGCAGTCACACCAGGTGTGGGCTGCAGCTAAGTTGACTTAGCAACCGCTATTAATCCTGTTTCATACAATCAATACATTTTTCATTCACACATCAAAGTGTGTTTCTCTCCTTAAAACAATCTCTACATTGCGCTCAACAAATAAATTAATTGTAAACTGATGCTCTCGGACTGTGGGCAGACCATGGGGGCAGAGCTAGTGTTGTGCAGAGCGTGGGAGAAAGGCCTGAACATTGTCCTTGCCCTGAAAAGCAAGGAAGCCACTCTCCTTTTATTTGTCCTCTCATCCTTGTTTTGCACTTTATCTCTTTTCATTTGCTGCGCTCTTCGTCTTATTTTCAATGGAGCACTTGGGGCCAAAGAAATGTCAGTTTTGTGGCTACACACACACTTGCGCGCGCACACACACACACACACAAGGACACACCTGGGCATGAGAGCGCCAGCTGAAAGGAGACAAGTTCATCCAAAGGGCCTGGCTAACAGTAACACAGGAGGGGCCAAGTCCCTTTGTGCCCCCGGTGGGCTCAGAAGCTCCTCACCCCTCATTCTTCCTGAGGACGGGCTCCCAAGGTGCAATTCGACAAGATGGTTTTTGTACACTCATTATTTGTGACCCTTTTTTGTTTGTTTGTTTCTTTCAGGCGAGGGCAGGGTAGCCCTTGGTCTTTTGATGACAGCTGTGCTGCCGAACGCCGCATGGAGACAACACAAGTTCGGCACAATGACTGACAAGCGCATTGTGGGGCCACAATAAATGTGTCCCTGCTAAAGAGCGGAATATTATGGGCTGCCGATGGAGACTGACGATGCACCCGAGGAGTCATGTGGACGACTCCGAGCTGTAACCAAAGAGGTTGTTGAAGTCTGGCAAATGCTCATGTGAAGGCACAAAAGGCTGAACCAAAGCCACCTTCTCCCTTTAATACACATCACACACAACGTTACTCAGAGACGCGGGGAAAAACACTCCCAAAAGATTCAAATACCTCAAAATACTGCAAAGACGAGAAGGAGGCATGTGCTGAGTGTAATAAGTTCAGCCTGCCAGGTCAAGCATGTGACTGTAGACTTGCAACCCCCCCCCCCCCCCCCCCCCTCCCCCCATCCTGCTCTCTTTGACCCCTGGGCCTCAGGAATGAACCAGGAGTGAACCAGGAGTGGAGCGGCAGTTCTCAGAAACTTCCAGAGCCCTATCACCCCTCAACCTTAGCCGGTCTTAGCCTCCGTCACCCCTGCAACAGCTGGAGCAGCTCAAAGGGCTCTGCTGTCTTTCACAGGGAAAGTCAACACGGCTCTATACACCTTTAACACACACGGAGGGACACACACACACAAGACGATATGTCGGGCAAACAACAGCAAGGAAGGTTAGGCAAAGTAAACAGGATACAATGGAAACAATGAGGGCGACTTCTGCGTCCAGTGTGAATACTGTAGGGAACCTGCTGGGAACTTGACTTGATTTTAACTTTAAAAGTCTGTGGTATAGATCTGTATCAGTATCCTCAACCTTCATGAGACCAGGGGACAGTTATTAACGGCCAAACGGTTCACGTGGCGCCTGTCCGAGCAGGAACCTGTTTTCACTGTCATCAAGGCTCCCAAAGTCGATGCTAATCACACCAAGCTGGCCTCACAACAACCCTGCACGTCGCAGTAAAGCATCCGCCATTACTCTGACATTCCCAACTGTCATGGGTGACATAGTTTACAAGCTATAAAATGATGCATTTGCTGAGTAACTGTCCGACCTTAACTCATGCTGAAATACTGCACGGTGGCGTGAAGCGGACGGAGGATGAACTTTGCCTCCTTATTCACAGGACAGTAAACAGACGCTCCACTATCTCCCCACTGACTGAACACACACACACACACACACACACACACACACACACACACACACACACACACACACACACACACACACACGTCAGTCAGAGGCTGCTGATGATATGATCCCGCTTCACTTGTCATACAAAGTCCCGGCAGTTGCACCTGAACTACACACTCACTCAAATGAGTCCTGTCCACATGTGAGTGCGCCACCGCTGTGCACACATCCATCCATCCACACGTGACCAAGCGTGACGCACCAGCGCAAACATACGGTTGTCGTCTGCAGCTGTGCCAGTTGGAGGCCTCTCTGAGCTCCACGGCCCACGGTTCAAGGTCAGACCGGATGGGCCGGACTCTGGAATCCCCCCTGACCCCCCCCCACCACTTCTCCTGCCCTTGTAGTGTGATACTGTAGAGTGCAGGTTGTAGCAAGGTAGTGCACGAGTAACGCACCGCAGAGTTCTAAGGGATGTCAGATTTCTAAAAACGTCAGTAATGAAGGCCGAAGCGTTGGGCTCATATCTGATTGCACTCCGTGAAACCAAAAGAGTCCAATCAATTACAGTCGGTGCTGTGTTCAAGACATTCCTTCCCGTTCACCTCTCGCCCCCTGTCCTTCTTTTTCACTCCAGGGTCAAAGTTTTCACCTTATCTGGAAGCCATCAGCAATACCAGTCCCACCTCTGTGACTCATTTAGCCAAAACTGTTGCACGTCGTTAAAGTCCTTCTCAGTGGGTCTGAGAAGTGTGTGTGTTTGTGTGTGTGTGTGTGTGTGTGGGGGGGGGGGGCGCACATGCAGACATTTAAAGCAATACTTCACAAGCGAGGTAATCCGGATCGCTGCCAAGATTTTCACTGCCAGTTACCGCGTATATTGTCTAGCGGGCAGACCACGACTCAGATGTTGCTGAAGGAGAGGGAGGGGGAGGAGGGGGAGGAGTGGGCCGCTGTGATCTAGTTTACTATTTTGGCTGGGGCTTTCTTCTCGCTGTGTGGTCACGGGGGAGCGCGGCGCAGCCAGCAGGCACCGGGGACACTGGCTGACGCAGAAGCCACATGGTCCCAAGGAGTAGGAGAAGGCGATGGAGGACAGAGAGGACGAGGCGTGGGGAGGAAGACGAGGGACGATGGTGGACGCCGTGCTTCTCCTCACTTCTCCTTCAGCTTCTTGCATTTTCTCGCTCTCTGCCTGGGTTCCAACGCCTCCTCACTCTTGCACTTTAACTTCAGCCCCCTCTGTTTGACCAGACTTCAACTTTGTTCCTCCATCCATCCTTCTGTCCTTTCTCCCTCCCCCCTTTGAGTGCTCTCTCTCTCTCTCTCTCTCTCTCTCTCTCTCTCTCTCTCTCTCTCTCTCCCAGACAGACACAGCTACCCTCCTGGACGTTTCCTTTCTGCTGGCCTGCCCCAACAAAGGTGCTCAGTCATGTGAAACCTAATCTCCAGCCCCCCAAAACCTAACCCTTGACCCCTTCAGTCTTCACACAGCCAGAGGGGGAGGGGAGCAGGGGCAGGAAAGGGAGGCTTTTGGGAAAAGGTCACATTCCCTAAGACACTTTTGTGTACGCACGTGTGCGTCTGCGCATGTGTGTGTGTGTGCGTGCACCCGGTCCATTATGTGGTTTGTGCTCCGGCATCAGCATGTGTGTTTGATTCAGCGTCTTCATACAGACGTGCATGGGGGGGGGACTCCCTGGACACTCCTGTGCTCAACTGCCTTTTAAGTTTTCACGTGTGTTCATGCATGTCCATTGTACAGTAGGTATGAGTGTTGACATGCATGGACACCGTGTGTGTGCACATTAGTGAGAAAGCACTTTTAGCCACCAAGAGTCAAAGCCCATAGACATAACACAGACTTTGTTTTCTAGCCAGGGCAGACCTGTAAGTCTTGTCTGGGCAGAGCTCCTCTCCTTCCACTTTGTGCTGGCAATCCTCAGATCTTTCAGTGTGTGTGTGTGTGTGTGTGTGTGTGTGTGTGTGTGCGGTGCATGTGCATGCAGCACAGTGGGTGTCAGCTGTCCTGGGTGATTAGTGCTTTCATATTGTTCCAAGGAGCCCGGACGAGGCCCCCTCTTCACTGCAGCACAGCACAGCTGCAGTCTGCCTCTCCATCTCTGCTCTTCAGCCTTCCCCTACTCACTGACACTTGTGAGACGAGCTTAGACCCAGGAAATAAAAAAAAGGAGTTTGAAACAGAGGCAAGAACCACAGGAAGAGGAATGGACAAAGAAAGTGAGCCTGACACAATGCATATAAAACAGGGGGAGAGGAGAAGGACACATAGGAGAGTTAAAGGCAGTTCAGGGACAGGTAGAAGTGACAGAATGAGGGAGATATTAGGAGATTAGAGAGTTAATTCAGCATCGACTGTCTCCTGGACATGATTTCCCCGGCTATGTGGACCTCTGCTGCGTTACTACACAGGGAGAGCTGCAGAAGGCGAGGAAGGGAAAATAAAATGGAGACGGGGGAATCTTTATCTTTTCAAGACTGTTGTGAACTAGTTTCAATTTGCATAATGAACTCATAAATTCTTGCCTTCGACAGAGAGGCAGCGAATCCCCCCAAGACTTGCCACAAATGAGAGTTAACAAAAACAACACTTCTTCATTTTCTCCAGCATCTTGTTTTACAAATAATAAACAAGTCTGAGGAGGAAAACTGGTCGTGCAGAGCTACAGACATTATTCAAAGTGTGACAAACTTCCTTGTTCCAAGGAAGGAGTCACCGTTGCCTTTGTGGGTTAAGGACGTATGTCTATATGAGAAGGAAGAGGGGGGGGGGGGGGACGGTAGGCAGGGACCGAGTCTGCTATGGGAAAAGTATGTGTGCTATGCATGGGTTGTTTGGTGGCCGGATTTGTGGGCCAGAGCAGTGCTGCTCTCTTGACATTGAACTTGGGGGAGACGGGGGGGGAAGGGGGGTTAACCACCCTACTAAACATTATGAGAGAGCACATATGAGCGAGAACACACACAGGCTATTCCTCACACCCAACACCCGTGCAACCACCCCCCACTTCCTTGAAACTCTGCTTTATCTTAACTGTCAACACCTGGCCTAAGCAGGAACCTCTCTCTATCTGTGAACTTTAATCTGGCCCTGCTCGGCAAACAGCGCCGGGCTCGGACAAGGAGAGCGATTAGTCTGTCACGTTGCCCTCCAGTGCTCCGGCGAGGAGAGCCGGAAACGGGGAAGGGAGAGGGGAGGAGCGGGGGAGAGAGAGAGAGAGAGAGAGAGAGAGAGAGGCCGGGACATGGGGGGATGTGTAAAGGTAACGCTGCGAAAGGAGACAAAACACATGAGGAGAAGATGCAGAAAGACAGGGAGGGAAGGGGCTACGGGACTATGGTGGTGGGGGAGAAAAGAGGGGGAGGCATGACAGAAGACAGACTGGAGATGGGAGGTTTGCTGGAGATATAACACAGACGCTGAGCTGACCCGACAAGGCCACAGACCACAGATATGCTGGTGAACTTCCACCCCCATGATGGGTGACTCAAGCTGAGCCACGCAAACACACCTGGGCGCCAAACATCCGAGCCACCGTCGAGACGAGATAGCGTTCATCACACCACCCGCTCGTTTATGTGCGTGGCTGTCAATTAGACGGAGGGAAGCGGGCGGGTGTAAAATGAAAAGCACCAAATTCAGATATGTATGTAATACTTTTTATTTTTTTCAAGACAAAATGGCTGAGTGAAGAGAAGAATGCAGACAACAGCTGAAAATAGAGTGGCATCTCCATGACTGTAAAATAACAACAACAACCAAGTGTGTAATTTGAGCAAAAACTCATTAATGTTGGTCAATGACCTTTGGTCATCACACAGAGAAATGAAACCATCAGGAGGGAGAGGATGAAAGGACTTCTTTTGCTACGACTCCGTTCTGAACAGAGCGCGTGTGTATGTATAGTCATAATAAATAACGCTGACCAATATGCCGTAGGTCAACTTCAAGTTCAGCTCAGAACAAATAGTTTGAGAGTAAATACAGAACACAGGATGGAATCAGGCTGGAACCTAAATGTACCTCAGAACCATCAGCAATGATAACATGTACCAAACTTTTTTTTCTTTCCACGATTTCACGTCTATTTAGAATATGCCTTGCATATGAGATGTACCATATTTAAATTATAAAGCACCATGGCTCTTTTGGCAACAACAAAAAATTCAATAAAATGACAAAACTGTAGCAAAAAAAATCAAAGACAGCTTTTCAGATTGATGTTGGATTGATTGCATATGACAGGTCTTTTTTTCTTCTTTAAAAACGACTGGAATGTTATCAGGTGGTACATGTTTAAGGACAGTAAAAAGTTGGCTACCGAGAAAACCCAACAATAGCTTGTATTACTGCATATAAAATGGCAGGAGAGAAAAATATATAAAACAAACTAAAACACAAAAAAGATATGTACAACCACCTGTTTTCACCTCGCTGTGGCGACTCCAGCGGGACTGCCTGAAGAGGCCATTACATGACCTCTCACCCCGGGGGAACACCACAACGTGTTATTTTTCAAAACCATACTTATTTTCAAGCATACAAATTATTCACACTATATTATCCTGCCAAATTAAGAAAATATACGGTGGCAGCTTGTTGGGATGTTTTTTTTTCACTACAGAAAAAAAGGGTACATTGAAACCTTTAAAGAGTACAGGCAAAACAGTTAAAAATACAGGCTCCAACATAAATACTATAAGTGCCTACGCTAAGTGAACATTAATTTCAAATACCATTCTAAATACAGGAAAAAAGTAGACCATAAATGTGTTTTCAGCATAGGAACTTACATGAGTGTGCATGTTCCTATGTGTTTAAGTTCTCTCTATATATTTATATATCATAAATCTCTCCCCAATGCAATTTTTTGTTCAACCTGAAGACTTGTGTATAATAAAAGGCAAAAAAGATGAGAGAAATGTTCATTACAATTCATTACATAGTGATCAAGTCTCAAAGAGAAAAAACAATAGTCGCTAAATAAAAATTCAAACAAATTTAAATAAAGGTTCTCCCCTAAAGATGCTGAAGAGTTACTTTTAAAAAAAAAACTGACAACACATTTTAGTTTTTCATCAGATTTCGTAGAACGTCTTTCTGTAATGAGCAGTGTGTGTCTGTTGGTACAGAGCAGGATGTTTCTATGGCGGTTCCTGCAGCGATACCCCCGAAAGTCAGACTGATGTTCAGTTCTCAGGAGGACACATGGCTGGCAACAGTTTCTAGTTCAATCCTTTTTTTTTTCCTTTTTCAATTTTTTTTATGCAAAGCAATGATACCACACTAATCTGTCAGCATAAGAGCAAGTTTTCCCTTGAGCGCCCGAGTGTAAACTGGGAAAATTGAACAGTGCACGTAGGTAGTCCCAGATTGAAATCCGGTCCTCATTTTATACTCAACCGCCTGTATCTCCGATTAGAGAGACAGATACAGAATCCAAGGCAGAGTGACAAGTGCTATATCATCAACAATGACAGGATGGAGATAAAAAACAAAACTACCACAATGAGGTCTAGAGCATGGTAACTCAAAAGAAAGCAACTCGCTTCTTTATCTCCTGAAACGTGTGGACAGGGTTACAAACGTTTTACAAAATTCTGATTCTTCAGCTGTGGACTTTAAGTTTGATCATAAGCGACGTGAGTGGAGAAAACGTTACTTAAGGGTTTCTAAGATCTAATGCAGTAAAGAGAATAAGCGCTATAAGGACATAAACATTTGAATTGTAGAGACACCTGGTCACACATGACCCTGACCCTCCACCCACCGCCACCCCTCTACACCCACCCAACCATCACCCAAAACCCGCCTAAAACCCACCGTGTGGTCCCCCAGCGGCTGCTGGCTACGCTGCCTGGCTGACACCGGAGAAGGAAATCTGCTCTACTTACAAAAGAACCTGCGAACTTGTAATTTTCAAAAGAAAACAAACACTCTGGGAAACGAAGAGCTTTCCGCTGGTTAGAACGACTGGTCGGAGACGGGAGGTCGCCTCCTCAGGAAACCTAAAAATGCCTAATACACAACGCGCCAAACCCTAAGTCCTTTTAGCATGTAACATGCCAGTAAACAGAAGAGAAACAATTCAACAGAGATACAAGTCATCCTGTTTTGTGTGGTTTTTTTTTAGCTGGTTCCTTAAGCTCCGCTAGGTCACAAGACGACGTACCGGGTCGTACAGGCGCTTGATGCAAGGCCTGTTTGTTCAATATGTGCGCGTCAACGTTCCGTAGGCTTCTACAGCTGAAAACTCCCAAGCTTATAGCAAAAAGGACAATGAACTGATGCGGGTAAAATATCCAAGGCACTCTTTGTTGTAATTTCACACCGTAGTATTCATTTCATTGCTGTTTGTAAAAGAAACATGTCTTGGCGCCAGTGCCTCGCATGTTACAGGCAGCCCAATTTCTATATATATATCTCTCATCTCAATCTTGCATGGAAAATCTTTCACAAAGATCCGTTTTAAGCGTGACCCTGCTTGCTTTGATGCTTTGATAATATGACACTGTTCACTATGTCTGAACACAAAACTGTACATGATATGTAAAACAGTATGCACTGTATGCAGCATGGGCTCTCATAGCTAACGTTTTCATGTGAAAGAAATCATAAGTGTTTAACAGCGACACCACCAGCCGAGGACAAACTTCTCTCTAAGTAGCCAAAACACACTGAGCATGCTGTCCAGTTACAAAAAATACAAAACATGTAAATTATTGCACAATAGAAAGGCTCAAAAAGTTTTGCGTTTGATGCAATAGTATTGCCCCAATGATGGATCATGCATTCAGCTTCTTCCAGTCGGGCTGTATTGTGTGTTGTGGTCTAACCCTGTGGTCCTTGCCCCTCACTTATCGGCCGGTTAGCCAGGGTCGCTCTTTAGCTCGGGGAGCTAGCTGAGGGAGCGGCCAGCATGCTGCTCTTTGCCTACTCAGTCTTAATGTCATTAGACAGAGTGCGGTCGCTGTGCCACTTCTTCATGTGTTTCTCCAGAGTGCTGTAAACACTGAAAGGCATGTGGCAGATTTCACATTTGTACACGTCCTTGCCCATCTGTCCATGGGTCTTCATGTGGCGGGTGAGTTTCGAGCTCTGGGCGCACGCGTAGCTGCACAGCTCGCACTTGTACGGCCGCTCCCCAGTGTGGCTGCGTCGGTGCACTGTCAAGTTGCTGCAGTTCTTGAACACCTTGCCGCAAAACTCGCACGTGTCGCTGCGGCGGCCGTCCTTGGAGCTCGGCCTGCCGTTCCCGCTGCCGCCGTGCGGGGTGCTCGCCCCGCTGCCGGTGCCGCTGCGCCCCGAGGCGGCCCGCTCCCCGTCCAGCTCGCCGGGCGGCGTGGAGAACCGCAGGCTGCCGTTTTCCGACGAGTGCTCCGACGAGGAGGCGAAGGGCGATTGTCTGGAGTCCCCGCCTGTGAAGGTGATGAAGGGGTCCTTGAATTGTCGCGAGGCAGCGTAGCCAGCTAGCCACTGGGAGTACACGTTCTCTGTGTTTGGGATGGTGGGTGTGGGGGGGTCGAGGTCCTTCTCCACCTTGATGCGCTTGGACAGGGGGCTGAGGGAGCCGGGGCTGACCCCTCCACTTAACAGCTTTCTGGAGAGGCCGTCGGTGGATAAAGGTCCCAGGCCGTTAATGGTAGTAGTGGTGCCGTCGTCCGCCCGGTCTGACTCCATGGCAGAGTCCTCCTCACCGGGATCCCGGGATGAGCTCCGGCGCCGCGGGTGCAGCGCTTCACTGTTCTGGTGGTGGCGAGCCCCCTCCAGCCGCAGACTGAAACGATAGTCGTTTCTTCCCTCTTCCTCGACTAAAGGCTTGCTCTCCATTTCCTCCCCCTCTTCTTCCTCCTCCTCTTCCTCCTCTTCCTCTTCTTCCTCCTCTTCCTCCTCCTCCTCCTCCTCTTCGTCCTCTTCTCCATTTTCGGGCATCAAGCCGTTGTTCTCGCTCTTGAACTTGGCCACCACTGACTTAAGGGCATCTGTGGCGCTGCCCATCAGCTCACTGGTACCAGGTTCAGGAGAGCTGGCAGCTGAGAGGCCATCGTCTGACTTGGCGTTCAGCGCCGGAGACTTGCTCTGACAGTGCGTCTTCATGTGTCGTTTCAGTTTGCTGGCCTGGGTGCAGGCATGATTACAGAGGTGACACTTGAATGGCTTTTCCCCTGTATGGCTACGCCGGTGAACAATTAGGTTGCTCTGGAACTTAAAGGTCTTCCCGCAGAACTCGCAAGACTTTGCCTTGAGAGGTGTGCCTGGCTGGACCGCACCGGATATGGCATTTGGGGTGGAGCGTGAGCCTGAAGGTGACTGAGAGGTGGAGAGGGGTGGCGTAGCAGAAAATGGAGGCTTGGAACCTGGCTGGAATGGCTGCAGCAGCCTTTGCATAGGGTTGGGTCTGTTAGGAGAGAGAGGCGGAGAAGCTCCGGATGCATTTCCTGCCAGCTCACGTAGACGCCTAGAGAAGTCCATGCTTGGAGGAGGTTCTAGCGGCACTGAGTTGAGCCTCATCACTCTGTCAAAGGCGCTGGGATGGTGGGTCGCCAGGGCCAGGTCATCTGGGCTGAGGTGGTGGCGGGGGGGTGGGCTGAACAGCGGTGGCGTTCGGGGGTAACGGCCTTCCCGAGGCGTGGACGCTGAATCTCGGCCGGACCCAGAGCCCGGCATCCTCAGAAGGCTGTAAGGACTGCCTTCAGCTAGGTGGACGGCATGGAGGGGGGGCTGCGAGGAGGCGCAGTCACCACCCATCCCAGGAGCTGCAGCCACACGGGGGGTGAGGGGGCTTCCGGGCTCGCTCTCCAGGTAAATGCGAAAGCCGTGGGTGTTCTGAGCATGCTGTAGCAGGAACCAGGCACTGGTGAAGGGCTGCTTGCAGGTGGTGCAGGTGTAACTGCTGGGTTCATCTTTATCTGACAAAAAAGGGACACACAGGGAGAACAAAAATGTGATCAGCCAATTAAAATGATATATTACAGAAGTGTGAAGTTTCAAAAGAAACCTAATCACACATTAGGTTTTGCCAAATGCCTGTGATTTTACTAATGTCTTCCAATAGATTTGAAAAATCACAGAGAGAAATAAAGATTAATAAAGCTTGTGTTTTACAGTGAATAATGATATGTCTGACTCTTAGCACGCTGCAAATTGCATTTTTTATCTGAGGACCTAGACTACAGCAACTGTGAACGAATAAATATGCATTTTATAATTTCATCAAAGCAGCACTCACTTCCAGTGGGTGTGCGCTTAACAAAAGAATAAATAAAACAATAATGAGAAATATCTCAGGCAGCAAATACACAATTTACACAGTTGAGAAAGCATAGGAATATTTCAAACAGTAATTGACTTTCAATAGCTCTTGCACAGTGACCTGAGATTTGCCTGACAATGCACGCCTAATCTCGTTAAACACACTCATCTCTCCTTCACTGCCTTGTTTACAGAATTAGCAAGGCTAAAGTGGGACATGTATCTGATGCTGCATATTAACACCGAATACAAATAAGAGGTCACATGTTAATAAATCGTACCAGCGTTTATCACATAAAACACACATTCACAGCAAAAAGCAGCCACGGAGAAATTGTGTATGTGTGTTTGTGTGTGGGTGGGGAGGCTCCTATGAAAATGCATTTCATGCATTACTTTTCTATTTCTGATATTTCATGCTTTATGGATTTATTTAAATCCTCTCAGGTGAATAGAAAAGAAGAAGGGGAAAGCAGAAGTGAGAGATATGCAAAATAAGAAGCATCCGTCACTTGCAAATGCGCTCCCTCTTTCATCTTCTGCCTTTCTTATCCTTTCTTCTGTCTTTTTTTTTTTTCTCTTTTCACTGGAGGGCATTTTTCTGAAGTCATTTGCAGACACCGAACTAAAGCCGTGGCCACACTCTGCTGGAGAGAGAGAACAACGTAGAGACAGACGCGAACGCAGTCCGAGCGCGTGCGAACGCAGTCCGAGCGCGTGCGAGCGCGACTGCGAGCGAGCCCTAAGATGGTGGATGGACGGACTTGCATGTTTTAAGTCTGCTCTGGCTGAAAAACAAAGGGGTGAAGAGGGGGCAGAAAGAGAAGATGGCCGCTGAGAGGGAAATGAGGGATGTTGCAGATGAGCGGTGGAGGGAACAGATTGCCGTTCGGTGGCTCTTTCTGTCTCGCGTGTCCACGGCCACTGCAGCCCCCTCTGAACAATCTCACTTAAGACCAGAACGCAGCGTAAAATGTGCACCCAATCAAACCTCCACGCAAACCTTTTTCTCTTGACTAAAAAGAGTTGTGGGGGGGAGGGGGGCATACTGGTAAATTATGGATCATTACAATCTGCAAAAATTACAGTTAATTGCTGCCACCTGCAAGGGGCTTTGACCCACTATGGAATTTTTCCATCATAAAAAAGCCATTTGCCCATACAAGTTTTTGCTCCCTCTCTCATAAGCACAAATAAAATGTGCCCATTACATTGGCTCTGGCTACATGTATATTTCCTGATTATGTGTGTTTTTACGGCTTTAAGAGAAAACCCCATATCACTCGTAAAAGGGCTGCAATAACCCGGCCTCTCCTGTTCACTTTGCTTTGATTTGCAGCTCGTACACACTTCCTGAATCCTCTCCTGATGTGTGAGCTGCGAGCGAGTGTGTTTGCGTTAGGAGAAAAATACATGATTTCTGTTGTTGTAAATGACGAGCGAGGGAGACAGGCCGGCTTAAACGACGTCTTCCTTTCAGAGGCGCAGCCATTTCTGACGGAGCAGAAAAAAAACCCCATGAGGAATCACGGGAGTGAAGTAAGGAGGCAGGGAAAAAGGAAAGTAGAGAAGGAGGGAGAGAAGTGTGGCGTGAAGGGGACATTCTTAATGACAGCCCACCACATTTCTGAAGGACACGAGAACCACAACACAGCACTTTAAAGACACTAGTCAATTCATTTTCTTAGGTATCAAACGCACCATGTCTTGTACTATACAATCACAAGTCCATCTATGGGCACTGCACAAAATGTGCTCATGCCACAAACAGCAATGATAATTGTTATTCTCATCCAGGCGGTGGACACATTGATGGGCATCAACAAGCCAGACCAATGCATGCCCAGATCCACAACAATAGCCAACGGATATCTAAATAAGCCCACTATTGTCCTTAATAGCTGTCCTCAAAGGGATGGAAGGACAGTTATTCAAAAGGAGAAAAGACATTCTGACAAGCCGTTTGATGGCCTTCAAGGGCTTTTTTTTGGTAAAGAACAGCAGAGAGCTGTGCAAAGGAGGAAGGATGATCTTATAAACGAGTATGTCCTCTAATGGAATAAAGGAGAGCTCCCTCTTACACTCTCCCACTGTTTCTCCCCTTCCGCTAACTCTAAGTCTGTGGTGAGTTAGGGCTGGAGAGCAGGAGAGCTGGGGCTAATGCTGGATCTCCAGGTCCCTTTGAAATAGGATCAGCGGAGAAGGGAAACCACACTGACAACCCCTTAGCTGCCATTTCATGGAAGGGGCTGAAAGAGGAGAAGACAGAAAGCGTATACTAGAAGTAGTGAGAGACGTGAGGATCCAGAGTAGAAAAGCAGGAGAACGGTAATCAGCAAAGAAGAGGAATATAAAGCACAGAGGCAGTGGAAGAGAAAGGGGGAGTTAACAAGTCCTTCAAAGCTGTTTCAGCACGTTGCAACACAAAGCAGACGGAGGCTATTATGGTGTCTGACGGACACAGAGCACCGCTACCAAGCAGAGAATATGATCCAGGGCTCACGCACCAAGCACAAGGCCGACTGACGCAAGGGCAGAAGGCAAATCATGGCGCCTTCAACAGTAGATACGGTGGTGGGTGGGGAGATGCTGACCGCGACCCAGACAACAGCGTTCATAGACAAAGCAACGCACACAAGCAGCCGAGGAGGCCGGGGCATCGCGTACGTTTAGCTCATGCAGATTGGTCTATTGTTAATGACCCCCGCCCCCCTTCCCAGTCCCAGTCCCAGTCCCAGTCCCACACAGCACACAGGGCGACCATGCTGCCCCCGTCCCCCACCAGCCCAAACACAAACAAACAAAACAGCAGACGACCATGACCGTGACCCAGTGTTGGCAGGTTAATGGTGCCTTAAAAAAGTCATCAACTTTCTTATCCTCCTCAATCCCAGCATCTATCGGCACACATGCATCCAGAACTTCGCAGACTTGGCTTGGCCTCCATTTTTTTTTGGTCTTGTCCTTGACCAACCCCAATGGTGGGCACAGGGTGTCCTCACTGATATTGGTCATTTAGCTAATGGAGGAATGAGCTAACAGGATTAGCTGACAGGCCTTCTAAAAGAAGCAGGAAGAGGAAGGCACCGAGGCCGGAGGCGCGAGGGGACGCAGCGTGTCGCCACAATTTCCCAAAGTTATCAGCTGCCCGAGCTCAGGAGCACTCACGCTCACACCTGAAAAGTGATTATGCTAATAACAGGTCTTTGCCAATATTCATAAGTGTTTATAGGTGTTGCAGTAAGTGCCTGGGGAAGACAGAGGCTTGTCAATAGAGTGCCTCTTAAGAGTGGCTCAGCCGTAACTGGCGTTAATGTGATTACTACTCTGTTTATGTCATTAGGGTATTCACAGTCAGGGATTGGACAGGGGTGAAGGGTGAGCCAGCAGAGGGGAGGCAGGGAAAGTAGGTGGGGAACAGTGGATGCTCCTATTAGCGCTTTTCTTTAGAGTCTTGCATTGTCTATACTGGCTCTTTTGTACTTGACTTTCAGCTGACCTAGCTCACTGTGGCATGAGGGGGGAAAATGTTGAAAATTGAGCTGTAATTATTTGTATTTCTGGAGTAAAAGCCCACCCTTTAATGCGTGGGTGTTGTGTCGAAGATGCTTTCCCCCCACCGGTCCATTTTTATTTATGAAGGATGCGTATTAGAGCAGCTGGATGGACTAGTGCTTCCTCCTTGCTTCCCTATCTCATTTCTCCGTGTTTCTCGACCACAGCCACACACACCCAAACTCTTATATTCACTTCTTTGTCCTGGGCCAGACTCGTTGTGCTATGCTGAGCCACTGGCCACAGACAAAAGGCTTGTTTGACCAACACTTGTTCCTGAGACAAAGCCGGATGCAGGATATACGGTTTACTAAACAGAACGCCAGCCAGGGAATGGAACAGGCCGAAATCCCAGCCTTTTTTACAAGCCTGATGTGGACCGGGGTCTGGTTTTGGAGTCACATGTTACACAGTTGGGAAACACTGACCATTAAATATTGTACGTGAAGAAAGAGGGAAAAGGGGGAGAAAAAGAGAGTAGAGAGCTGAGGGAGCAAGAGAGAGGTAGACTGGGACTGGAAAAGCTGGGTTGGCACAGACAAGAAAGGGGGGATCTGTGTGTGCGTGTGGGGGGGGGGGGGGATACAGATCTGCAGATAAGGATGCACGGTGGTCTTTGAGGGCCTGTGCCCAGTATAAAGTAATCCGCTGGCTGTGTCTTTGTCTCCAATCAGACTTTCACACTTCTTACCTTTCTCCTTCTCCTGAAAGTTGATAAGAGCAACTGTGGAACTGAGGCGTCTTTCTGAGCCACTAAGGAGCCATTATGGACAGATGGCAGCCACACAGGGGCCATTGAATGCGACTACCAATAGACAAATGTTTGTGTGTGTGTGTGTGTGTGTGTGTGTGTGTGTGTGTGTGTGTGTGTGTGTGTGTGTGTGTGTGTGTGTGTGTGTGTGTGTGTGTGTGTGTGACGGGCAAGTCAGCATGTTTTTCATAAGGTTTTGCGTGCGTGTGGGTGCTCATTCAAAGACCGTGCGCGCTCGCTGCTCATTGTGACCACACAGCTGCGTTCTTTTACTGTCTGCATGCATTTATATGTATTTAGATGTTTGTGTGTACTGTTGTATAGTACACTTGCCACAATCATTTTAAATGAGCATACCCTGTGCGCTGCCTATTTCCGGGTAACCTCACTGCCTTTGATGTTTTCTCAGTTGAACTGTGTTTGAACTGACCCTCCACCTACCCGCTCGCCCGTCCGTCCGTCTATCCATGCATGCATCCATCCCAACCAAGCCCAGCTGGACAGCTTCGTGCTTGGGTGCAGACCTTAGAACACGCTGGGCCAGCCGTGTGTCTGATGCGGATTATTATTTGCTCTCTGCTCACCAGTGATGGTGGGAGGCCGCGCGCTCTTGTTTCTCATCTTAGTGCTAATGGCACAATGAAAAGACCTCTAGGCTTCTGAGCTTAACCAGTCTAATTAAATGGACGATCGCTTATGTAAGCATCCACAGAGATTATTTATTGAGTTGGGATCCGCTTCACAGGATCAAACCGCCGTCAACAAAAGCCAACACTCAGTGGAGAAGCTATTAAATAAAGAAGTGGAATCAAAGAAACTGCAAACTGCCAAGTGTCAGTTTAAGCACACATATCCAGGTACATAAGAAGACTTAATCAAGCAGGAGTATTTTTGGACTCGGGCAATATCCCAGATGGGCAAAGAGTCTCTGAGCACTTCAGAGGGGAAAAGTGAAAAGTGGTCTGTCAAAGAAAAGATATGTCTCAATAAAGTGCAGCTTAAGAGGAGGCAAATGGAGTAAAAACAGGCTAATGAAAAATATTACAGTGTAAGAGAATACAAAAGAAAACAAAATGCATAGATATGCTCTCTTTTTGCTTTCGCAAGTACCGACTGCAACGCTCACATGAGAGCATCTGCTGTCTTCCCTTACAAGCATCATGCCTGTTTGAAGTGCACCGACAAGATAGCCTCCGTCAGACATGAGGCCAGCAGCCCCAGCTTCAGTATCTCTGCATAGCTCAGCTTATGACAGGCCGGCGTCCCTGCAGAAAGGATGGAGGAAGACCAGGGAGGTCGACTAGCTGCACATTTCTGCATAAATCTCCAGATAGATAGCATCAGGAGAAAAGAAAGAGGGGAAGGAGGCAGGCAAGCAGCGGAGGATGATAAGGCCCCCGGGGCAGGGCATTCGACACTGTCAAAACTGTTTCGTCTCCGGCTATTGGATGAGTGGAGCGCGTTATGAGCCTGCATACCATTTGCCAGGATGCGATTCGGCTTCACCGGAGCATACAGGGCCCTGCATCTGACCTCCTCACTTTCCCCCTCTTCAGTCTTCACAGACATGGAAGGAGATGGACAGAGCAGCACAAGCACCACACGGACAAAGACTATAGATTTCAAATCAACGCAGTACACACATATTGCAGCAGAACATTTCGCGGCTTCGCTAACGTATTTGGTGAGTTTAAAAGCAAAGTCCAATCAGAGCTAATTAAGACTAAATAATACAAGGTACTTACTAAATACTACTGGGACCCTATGCATATATGCATTTTCATAAACAGTAAATGCAGCTGTACACCAAACCAAAAGGGGATCCTGTCTATTTTACGATACTGATGCACATTTAAATCTCCTGATCCCAGACAACAAACACACCCGTGAAGAGCGAAGAGCAAAAACACTGTCAACTGCTAAACAATAACAGCATTTGCTTCATTCTTCGTCCCTGTTTAATCCATTATTTTGATTATGTTATATCGATGTACTACCAACAAACAGGAATGGACTATGTTCTGTACAGTTCATTTGTTCACCAAATATGCAATTTTACTTTTGCCCTCTGGCAGAGTTGCAGCAAGCACAAATTACACCTCCTGCTTACAGACACTTAAACGCCTACAAAAAGCGGAGATCCTCTAAAAGCAAAGATACCGCACGCAGACGGCTGAGCAGGAAAGGTGTTGGAAAAGGAGTATGGGTGAAACAAAAAGCGAGGGGATATACAAACTGGGATAGAATGCACCGCGGAGCCCAGTGTGTTGAGTGACTAAGTCAGTGCTGAAAGAGTGGAGAGCAGTACGAGAGCGAGGGAGGAAGAAACAAAGACAGCGAGTGAGGGAGGAAAAAAAGTTGAGGGGGAGGAATGGGGCAGAGGAGGTTATAGGCTTCGCCTCATCTACAGGCACAGACCTGCAGTCAGGGTGTCTGAGTTGATGGAAATCTAGATACACACACGTATGTATTGTCTATCTGGAGTGAGTAAACACTTCAGTGTCCAGGGGATAGAGTAAATCCCTCTCCCTCCTGCTCGCCGTCTCCTCATGCTGCATGCACGCTCCTTCGTTAGCCCTCCTTCCATCACACTTAACACACTCTGATGACAGCACTGAGAGAGGTTAAAGTGGGTCTATGTTTCACAATCACACACACGCACACACACGCACACACACACACACACGGTTTCTTTTCTTTTACCTCAACATTACTCCTTCCCTGGCCTGTGATCCTTTAACAGACTGGGAAGCTACTTTCTCTATATATTCCTTTCCTAAAGCTCAAACAAACGCCACCTTCGGCCATAAAACACCTGCATAATACAGGTCTCATCTTCCCCACCCACTCATTTAATGTCGGGCAGATTTCAAAATCCATCCATCAGGCCAGTGTGTACAAGTCTTTTATTTCCCTCCTTCCTTTCGCCTAAGGTGCTTTTTCACTGTAAATAATATTTGCAGGGATAATGAGACACATGGCGCAAACAAACGGAAAAAGGAAAAAGGGGGAAAACAGGGGATGATCCTCATCATTATCTAAATTGCTGTGGGACATAACTAAAGGCGGAGATGGTTGAGGGTCTGTGCATTTTAGGGCAAGTTTTACAAGTACAAGCAGGGAACTTTTGGGAAACACAAAGTCACCACAAGCGTTGACCTCAGCCGTTTGTTCCTGAACACGCTCGCAGTCGCCCCAGAAGGTCTGGAGCTCGGGCCATCGTTTGGATACCAACGAACAAGGGCCGTTTTAAACATGCAGTTATTTTTCACCCTGTCCTACCACCTCGGGGTGAGAGGACCAGGGCATGTGAGCTCGGGCCAACCATAGCAGCTCGTTATGCCTACAAGCCTCAAGGCATTGTGGAGGGACATGGCACTTTAAAACAAAAGGGCCAGTGTGTTGGTGCATCCCGTGGCCCGGAGCTGTGGAGGCTGAGGGTTTAACACGCGTCCCATCTGGTGTGTGTGACTGTGCACACGGTGGTCGAGTGGTTAAAGAAGCATCAATAGCCGGACTTTTTCGATGGAGGGGTATCTCAAGGTCAGATATGTAGCTAGCAAAATCCATTAAACAGAGGATCAGGAAGTGGGGGAGGCTGTAAAAAGGCAACTGCACATCTGAAGTGTGGACTTCCATCGTCACCTGTTCTGTATATTTCTTCCACGTTGGTTTAATAGATCGTCATGTCAGTTAAACACACTGACATGAAGATCTCTGCTCCTGTAATAAAGAAAAAGACACTAACTGTGAGATTCACCAGCCCACCGCCCATCCATTCATCCATCCCTCCATTCCCTGTTGCATTATTTATTCATCAAAGAGAACACAGTGCTGGGCCACTTCTCAAAGCAGGCGCTTTCCAGATCCTGATTAAAATTGCAAAAATGGCCGCCTGTTCGGCCTTAATTCAACCCCTTCAAGACATTGCAACAGAAGAAGGAAGGGACGTGGCAGAGTGGGGACGTGGTCAGACACGAAGCGACCTACAAACGTTTCCATCGCGGCTTCGCTGCGTGTTATCAGCTTTAATGGCAGCAATGCTATGCTACAAGCTTGGCACCGACCGGAGCCACGCCTTTCGTCGTTTCGGAAGATATGTCCTGAAACAGTGGTTGCCAAGTCAGATGTGTCAAGGTTGGACTCTAAATGACAGGAGAAAAATATAGTTCTCCCACTGACACAAGACTGTACTGCGCAAAGAGAGAAATACGGTTGGGTTAGAGTAGGGTAAAGGCAGCCTGTTAATATCTAGATGTAACGTTTACCATCAATAACAGTCCATAAGATGAATGGGCCATATGCTCGGTGAAGGCAGGCCACGCTCCACACAATTCTTCATCTCCGAGACTCACCGTACCAGATTCCTGCCTGCTAATTGAAGACATGTGGTCTGATCAGCAACGGTAGCAATGCAAACAGGGAGACGGTTAAAATGGTGGACAACGGGACCTTGTGCTGCTCCGTAACGCTTTCCTCCGTTCTCTATAAGGAGGCACCTCCTGCTTTTACTTTAGCGATTCGACCATGATGATCTGCGCTCATGTTCAACACAGCTGCTAGTTTTCGGAGCCCGCGCTCCACAAAACACACAATGTAGACCCTTTCCGTTTATTCTCCCTGGAGGTGTGTCAATAACACACACAGGTCCAAGCGTTTGTGAGTGTGATATTAATTAAGGTAGCCAACCAGTGGGTTCCTCTGTGCCCAGCTGTAGAGCATAAATCAAGCTTTTAACAAGGCTAGGGCCCTAAGATATGAAACGATGCTGGAATGCTACCTGCACAGCCATGCCAAAAACCTGTCTGGGTCCCGGGCTCCTATAGATCACTGTGCTTATAAGGAAGGCTGCAGCGACCTATCCTGAGGAGCAAGGGAGGGTGGTAAAGAAGCATAAGCCTCTTCTGTGGGGTCATCAGGTTTAAATAAACACGTGTGGCGTGGAACTATCCAAGTGTGCATATGAGCTACACCACAACAAGATCTCCTGTGCTTTTTACGGGGACTGTATATAAAAGGCTCAGTTAAGTGAGGGAAAATACTGAGAGCTAATAGGAGACGGCGCGATCAAGAGACCCAACGCAAAGAGTGAGGACAGGGTAACAGGTACAACAATCACCTGTGAAGCAAAGAAGAGGGAAGGTTAAACACGTCTTATACGTGGAGATTTTAAACTTTGAAAAAAAAAACTTGCTGAGGAGTAAATGTGAGGAAAGCCTGTGTGCCCTTGGTGACACGAAGGATTTATTCACAGACAGCTGCAGAACAGGACGCGTGCATGTGTGGACTGACTGGAAGGCAGAGTCCCGCTCCGAGCCGTCGCGAGCAGCGAGGTATTAAATTCACGCTGTCGTACGCACCTATGATGCAAATGCTCTCAACAGCACAAAATATGTCTAACACAGGTGTGACTGATGAATGCTTGGTTAAACCACATATACAACTATACCAAAAGAAGTCAGTGTGGAAGTGCGAAAATTTGGATTAATGGCTGATCAGGGGATGAGTAGAGCTGGTTTCTCAGGCTGTGCTCGGCAGTGGCACCTGAGATTTATGGACCAGATGTTTGTGCCATTGCTTCGCTAACGGACTATAAAACTTCATTTACACAAGGCAACAGTGGAGCGTAATGTAATGTAGTGTCGACGCGCTGAAAAAATTCTGCTGTGCCGATGCAAATGTCAAGTCTAAATAATTACAGAATGTGATTAACGCAACAATCCAATGATTGGGGACACTTGTGCGCTCCAGCAGCTTCTACTGTGTGTCTCCTTCCTCCTTTTTGATTCACTACCGCTCTCTCGTATCACGTCTACAGCGACGGACCTGCGGGGCATGTACCTAAAGGCAGCTCCCTGACAACATGACCTCGGGTTCTCAAAATCCACCCTGTCATTTTGAGAGAGGCTGACAACCTTTGACTGATGCAAAGGTCGCGAGGGCGATGACCCCGGCGGACTGCTTGTGTTGCATTCTGAGAAATGAACCGTGGGTTTGCGCGAGGTCAAACCGTAAGGATCCTATACGCTCGTTCCATAACTGTCCAGCAGATACGGCGAACGTCTGCAGAAAATCCCAGCAGGGGATGAAAAGGATACTTGAGATAACCTCTCATACAAGAAGACCAAACCTCTCATTTACCTTTGACGCTGTTGTATAGATATATGAAGACATAAAAAGATATGTTTGATCCTAAAATATGTGGACTTTATTGCTCTCATCCCGTTTTATCGCCACTGCAGTGCAGAGAGGGGTAGCTGATGAAAAAAGGAATTAAGAACAGTGAAGGAACAAGGATATTATCTAAAGAGGAAGGGGTGCAGCAGAGAGGTGTCAAGAAGGGTGCAAAAAGCTGTATAGAGGAGAAGAAGGGAAAAACAAAAGAGTGGTGGACAGCTTTACACTGCAGCACCCCATTCTAGATTACATTAGTGGCAGCTGCTTCCTTTGTGTGGTTTTATGGCCTGGCCCCAAGAAAAAGCTGCTAAAATTTCATTTAATCTGCTGCAGAAACTCAAGGGTCTGTCAGCCTCCCGAACAAGGGGGCCTAAAATCTCCGTCCTCTCGGATGACTACGACAAAATCACTAATAATATCTCTCCCCGTGGCCGCGCGGGCAGACATTTTGTGTAACCGAAGAGCGTTGGTGTGTGCCGCGGCTGCATGGGAAGCTGGCCCGCTCTCTGGGTCCAGGGGCAGGCCCCTAATGGCGAGAGAGACAACGTCCCCGTTCTTTCCTCCTCCTCTACCCCCTTTATCTCAACCTCCTGTTCATCTTTCCAAGTCATTAGCTTATGCTAATCACTAAAACTACTAAGAGTGACCCCCAATTTCATTAAGTATGCCACTGCACTTAACAGCAGATGATGACACAGCTGCTACAACAGATTTATTAAGGCCAAATAATTGTACGACTGACACTGTATTTTACGTTACCTTCGAAACATACAATGCACAGTTACTATCAGGTCTATACTGTATATTCATTTTGGAATGCTAAATAACATGTTTACTTAAAAAAAACTGGATGAAGATTACGCTAAATTTAAACCTGTGAGACAGATTTAGAGCCAACACTACAAAATGAGTCAGAATTTGAAAGCATGCACCAATTGCCTTTTAAAACAAGCGTTACATCTCAGCTGAACTTTTAAAACCCAGATACTGTAGCCATGCGTAAATAGGAAAAGGCCCACAACTTAGTGCTGTGCTGGTGCAGGGATGGAGCTTTGACAGCAGCGGTAACTGACAGAAAACAGCAGCGCGGGCGGTTAGGGGCAGCTTCCTTCCTGGGCCTCGGGTTCACTGAGTGACATGTCCACAAACGTCCACGTACATTCTGTTCAGATAAACGCAGAGGAAGAAGCAAGGGTGGCTGAAATGCATGCAGGACCGGCGCCTTTCCATTTCAACCCCCTTTTGTCGGACCTCTCGGACGATAAGACGAGTGAGGAAAAAGCGGGGGGGGGTTGAACGGAGAGGACGCAGGGAAATGCCAGAGCGCCGGGCGGAGATAGAGCGCTGGAACGGACCCGTTCTCCGCTCGCTCTGTTTCAAAGGGACAGATCACATATGACGAACATAAGCTCGCGGTTATATATCCCACAGGAGCAGGTCTCGCTTGCACACCGCTCATCCTCTCGGCTTTGGCTTAGGCTTAAGAGACTGACACCACTGTGTGAGCGAAATGACAATGTACGGCTGCCGCAGCCATGAGAGAGCGGGGAAATTCTCTCCCAGTCTAGCGGGAAGGGCAGGTTTGCCTCCGCACTGTCAAAGTCACAGAACTCCCGCGACTGCTCAAATGCCTAATGCCTTTGCACGATGAATTGCTATAAGTCGAGGGTAACCACGACTACAACAAATGTGTTTTAGACACGCGTCGCGCGCAGCAGCTTTGCTCTAATACCAATCAATCTGAGTGTATATGCTAAGTTAGTGTAAGCAGGTATCACAAAATGTTAAACTCTCCCTGTATTCATCTGCCCCCTCTGCTGACACTCATCAGCGTCATCGCTGACATGAAACTGAAATGATTTTAACTTCTATGGATCTGAGTAGACCATGAAAAGGGCCATTTAAAACCGTTGAGATCAATTTAATGAACATTTTGGCTCCGAAAAAAAACTCGCTAATGGCCAGTCAGGACCCTATGTTTCCCATGTAGAACAGTGTCTATAAAATGCAGACAAGGACGGAACGAATAAAAACAGGAAAGGGAAGCAACACAGAGGCATAAATGAGCGTTAATGAAGACATGGCAAGCTGGAGAGGGTGGGGAGGCAGAAGAGATGGGTGAGGGCGAATTAACCTTTTTAATTGGAGAGTGGTAGCACTCTTTGGACCCTGCAGTTGGATCCAGAGTGCTGACAGATGATGAGAGGGAAATGGCAGGCCTATTACAGGCAATCTGGCCTTGCAACTTGGCAGACCACAGCAGTACCAGAGCCTGGGGAGAACAGGGCATGTCCAGCATAGAAAGCACTCGCAGCCAGAGCGCTCACTGCCAGACAAGGGCTTGCCTCAATAAAGGTATAAATAGAGAATAGTTATCTTGGCACTTTGAACTGGAGGTAAGAGTTGTCATAAGGGAGTCCGGTTTCTTGTTTGATAACAAAATACTACCTGGTCGAGAAAAAGGAGAAGGGCTTTGCTTTGAGGCACCAGGAGAGAACCAGTCTGACAGGTATGAGAGCAGAGAAGTGTCCTGTGTGTGTGTGTGGGGGGGGGGGGGGGTGCACAATGGAACATTCACACACACACACACACACACACACACACACACACACAAGCACGCACACGCGCACACACATACACACACACACACACACACACACACACACACACACACACACACACACACACACACACACACACACACAAAGCCAACACGTCTGCCCTGGTGTTCACGGAGTCACATGTGAGAGAAGCGCATCAGAGACGATAACTTCCTGCCTGTCTGTGTGTCTAGATGTGAGAGCCATGTTTATGTCTGGGGATACAAGGAAAACAAACATCAAGGTCAGAGAAGCTGGAGTCTGTCCAACCAATAGACAGTCGCTCCTTAGCGGGGCTGCAGGCCCGTTTTAATATACAGCCCCGGGGGGAACCAGGATTTAGACAGAACCCTCAGGCAGGAGTCCATATTGAATATAGGGACCTTTATATTCTTAGAGGTATTTTCCCAGAGGAAGAACTCTCTCCGTAACATGAGAGAAACATTTGGGAGTCAACTGTACAGATGATGTCATACAACGACTTCCAAACGAGGAAGAACTTCCTTATCGCATCAGCAAATGTCTGTACACTGGGACTGAAGCGTCTCATTCACCGTCCCACTGTCCAGCAGGAGCCATGTCAACCTAATCTGCCTGACACCTGGTCTTCAGCACTGACCCCATTAGCCAGATGTCCACGGACATCGCTACAGTAGGTCAAGTCTAAGACAACCATTTGGCAATCCTCACCTCGGTCCAAATCTCAACGCGCACATCCTGTGTTTGGTCCGTCCATCTGTCTTACACGACAGCGCCGCTGAGCTGCTCTCAGTCGCATCATGCAAACCCATCAATACTGATGATGCCTGACAGAGCAGATATGTACTGCAGGCCCACATGCATGCCTGCACACACACACACACACACACACACACACACGCACACACACACTGGCTCATCATCTGCCTGTATCTCATACATATAAACTCTCGCTTGCAAATTCTTCTTTCACTCTCTCTTTGTATCTGTCCATAATCGCGTGCGCACACGCACACACATACACACACACACACACACACAGACACATGGCCGAAGAGAGCAGACTACCATCTGGAAGCAGTGGCCGGCTTTGTCTGTGGGGGTGAAAGCGCCAACATGACCCCCCTTCAAGACACACACATAAACCATACACACAATTCTTGCAACAGCCCCCATTTCGCTCCCCATCCAACTGCTCTAAGTGTGAGTGCTCTTCTCATACAATCTGCACATATACATATGCAAATTTGCAGGGGTGCATTATAAAAACAGCCTCCATCGCTCGCTCGCTCTCTCACACACACACACACACACACACACACAGGCGGATATTTAGTCAGTTTTGGCACCAAAGGAGCCACGAAAGATTTTTGGAAAAGAAAACATATTTTTGAGAAATAGAGCAAGAGCTGGGAGGGTGGAAGAAAAGAGGAAGATGAAAAGAAGAACCTTCTTTATAAATAACAAATTAAAAGTGAGCATGTGTGAAATACATGCAAATGGGATTGCATGCATTTACATGGAGACACACACAAACACATGAACGCACAGACGCGCAAACATACATTATCCGTGTTCGCCCTGCAGCGTGTGTGTGATGGATTTCTACATGAAAACTCACTCCCACCGAATGAAGCAAGAGGTAACACAACTGTCTGAAGATCCGACCGAGCGCTCGGTGCCAGCTGCATTCTCAGTTCCAGGGCACAAACCAAAAGACAGGATTTAATCACACATTTACATGCATGAACTTGGAGGGGGGGGGATTCAAAGAAAATTATTAATTTGAAGACATTTGATTCAAAATGAATCAAGCTCTGTGTCGCTGCTTTTCACGTCTTTTATCTCATCTCAATTTGTCTTAATCAAAGACTGTGAGGCCTTGAATGGGGAAAAATAATGGAAGCGAGACGGACACCTGCAAGACTGAACTAGAAACATCTACTTCACTCCTCCGACAAACTCATAACCCTTCACACAACACTCACACATTTCAACCCATCATCTGCTGTCGTTTACAGTGTGCTGGGCCACATTCTTTTTTTATACCCTGTACTGTACACACCTAAAGCTGTAAACAGTGTTATTAGGCACAGAATAAATTAAATAAAGATGACAGAAAAATAAGAACAGAAGAACTGGAAATAAAAGGACTGAGAATAATAAATTCCTCGGCTGCGCGTGATAAAACTCTCTCTCTGATGTTTCTGAGAACGGTGGCAGATCAGAGCTTCCTCAGCTGCCATTTTGAGGCGGACTTTCTGTCTGAACTGAAAGCAAAGCTCGCGTCCGAGTCGTAATTAGGAACCGTGTTCCCATTTTGCCGCGGACGAGAACGCACTCGCAGGTACGACTTGTGCTCCTGCCACATGTGGAGATGCGATACGGATTCACCGAAACGCAAACCCGACACTGACGGACGGGTTCGCGCCCACGCGGCACAACAGCCCATTATGTACATCTTCCGTATCAAATTCTCCCTCTCCCAGTTTTCAGCGCTCTCGTGTTTGCTGCAGTGTTTTCAGTACACAATGGCGGCGGCGGCGTTGAGCTCATGTTGCCCCATCACGAGCAAAGCACCAACAACAACCAAACACTTTTCCCTCCTCTTCCCACCCTGTTTACGACTGGATCCATTGGTCCCTCGCTTTGTTCCCACGCTCTCGCTCGTCTTTCTTTCTCCGCTGCATTGTCCTACGCCCTCAGGTTAGAGGTTCGCTCCGTTTCCTCCTGCGAGGCGGCAGAGAGGAGGGCCGAGGCCCGTCCGCCCGCCTCCGGCCGGCCCGGCTAACCGGCCTGAACCGGTTCTGACATAGGTGAAGTGGAGACGTGTCCCCTGGTGCCTCTGGACAGAAAGTAGCCGTGGTGGCATTCCATCCACTGCAGGCAGGTACCGTGGTGTGTGTGTGTGTGTGTGTGTGTGTGTGTGTGTGTGTGTGTGTGTGTGTGTGTGTGTGTGTGTGTGTGTGTGTGTGTGTGTGTCGGTCTCCCAAGACCTTTGAGGCCTGGACCACTGCCAAGTTCATCTGTTAATGGACAGCTAGTGGGAGAGCTACCCCATCCCCCTCGTTCCCTTTTCTGTATCTCTCAAGCAGCCGTGCCTGCTGACGACCCCCCCCTTAACCTCCCCAACCCCCAGCCAGGCCTGCCCAGATACAGGCCCTCGCTCTGCCGCTCCCTCCCTCTCCATTCCCTTTTCTCTGCCTTCCCCTGAAAGCTATATCATCCCCTTTCTTCCTCTCCCCCCCCCCCCCCCCCAACACTCTGTGCGTCTCCTATTCAAGATAAACAGAGTGCTTCAAGTTCAGGGGACACCCTGGGACCCTTTAACAAAGCCATCTATCATGCTGTCTGCCCGGGACTCTGTTGGCCAGAGCGAGCTCCACTGCTGCTATGTGTGTCTGAATCCCTATTTGTGTGCGCGTGAACACAGCGAGGCCGCACTCTACAGCCCCTGACTCCGACCGGCCGTCGCTCCCGCCGGTCCCGAGTCGGACCGTTTCTCCACTGCGCCTTTGGCCTTAGCGCGGCCAGGGCGAAGACAATCGCCCGGCCCCCCACCACCCCCGCCCACCGAGCCAAGAACAGCACGCACACACACGGGCCACTTTCTCCCCACACCTCCGAGACGCACTCCGCTGACCCCTCTCAGACTCCCCTGAAGTCAAACTGTGGGACGATTAACCAAACTGTCAACAGCTTAATAGTCTGGGAATAAGAGACTGACAGTAGGCCTAAGAGCTGAGTGTAAACACTATGGAGATTATGAATGGTACACAGGAGGGAGGAAGAGGAGGAGAGGGCGAGAGAGGGAGCAGAAGGAAGAGGCGCTCTGGTCACACAAAGATCATACAACATTTATGGATTCAATAATTGCCTGGGTAGCAGTTTTCAGCATTCAAACATAGGTCTGCCATATGGAAATGCTCTGGAAATGCAATATTCAAAAGGTCTGTAGCCTCATTGTGTTGTAGTCGCAAGATTTCCTGCTTATTTTGTTTGGCGGTCATGTTAAAACGGTGGCAAGCAGGAAAATAAGAAGAGCACAGATGAAGATGACTATGAAATGCTAAACAGGCTCAAGATAAGATTCACTAAAAAAAACATACAATGAGTTGAAGCTAATTTAGAGTCATTTTCACCCTACTTTACAGTCATTTCGGAGGCCATACTGTGTAGTGGTGTTCAGTCCTAATGTGTTATCCTAAGAGCTGTTGTCTAATATTTAGTCAAGTCCATTAACATGAATGAGAGCAGCCTAAATGCGGAGTGTATTTTGCAGTTAAGTGGCTGTTTATCTCATGGCATTTTAGGCACCACAACACATCCATTACTGTTCGTGGAGCATGTTTTTAGTGCAATGGATAGAGCGTCGTAAATTTCAACAGTTGTTTTAATAATTTATTTTAACTAAACGCAATAAAACAGCATTTTGATTTGCTGATTCCAGGTGTGCGGCAGGAGCTGGCTAATTAGCGGTTGACGCCACAAGACTGCTGCAGGTAAGAACGGAAGGACTCCCACCGCCGCCGCCGGAACACAAACACAACTTTTCCATTTCTCCGTCTCACGCGCTTCCTCCTCTCTCCCTCTCTCCCAAAGAGCCCAGCAGCTGCTGTCCGCTCCCGCCTGCTCGAAAGCGGGTCCAGCCTGACGATTTTAGAGCGCTAAATTATCCATTAGATGTTATCAAGTTGTAGCAGGGCGATGCCATTCTGCTAGGAGCCATCAATATTTCATGGGTCCGAGGCGCGGCGTGCATTGGGATGCACTGGCAGAGCCTGCACCCGCCCACCGCATGCGAGTCAACAGACAGCACGCGAACCCTGGACAGTCAACAAATACACATGCTGACATAAATGCGGCCAGATACACATCCTTGCACTCAGCCTCAACAGAAACAACCTGGTTTGGAGCTTGTTCAGGGAGCATCCGCTCTAATAGTCCTTGCCTTGTGTCTTTTCTTCCCACTTTCCTCAGTAAACAAAAGCAACATTTCGAGCCAAGCTTAGATTTTTTACACTCGTCAGACCGTGTTTCCGTGCGCACACACGCTGCACACTCTCCCCTTTTCTCTTCTTCATCACCCCCCCCCCCCGCTTCTTGCTGTGGCCTGGCAGGCAGACAGGCAGGGCAGACATGTTCAGAATGCGCTCCGGTAATGGGCTAATCAAAAATGCAAAACAATTGGCAATTACCGCGCCAGGCCCTAATGGTCATTAGAATTTACAACAAGGTAATGAACTGAGAGTCAGCTCAGTCCATGCATATTCATAAAGCAATCAGGCCTTTGAAGATTAAAGAAGCGCTTCAAATTTAAATGAGGGCGCCAGCATGTTATCAGTGAGATTCAGCCTGCAAAAGTAAAGGGTGCCTGGGACAGGAGAGCGCATTTATGAGTGTGTACGTGCGTCTGTCTGTGCGTGATGAGGGCTGGGGGTCAGTTTGACGTGGGGGATGGAGTGGAGGTGTGTGTGTGTGTGTGTGTGTGTGTGTGTGTGTGTGTGTGTGTGTGTGTGTGTGTGTGTGTGTGTGTGTGTGTGTGTGTGTGTGTGTGTGTGTGTGCGTGTTTGCGTGCATGCGTGCATGTGGCTGTGCGCGGCCATGCATGAGCGAGTGCGTCCGTCTCATTGCTGTGCCAGCTCGCGCTTGCGTGCTTTTGTGGGAGACAAACGACGCTACACCAACACCACCATATTGCCTAAAGTGAATCTAATAACCGAATTAGCGCTCTCTTAAAAATGAATGAAGCGCCGCTCTTCTGATCGCCTCTTTTAAAAGACGTGGGATTTGAATCCAAGATCAAATGTACAGTTAACTTGAGCTATTAGCAGGCAATGAGCTTTTGAGCGCCAACCCCCCCGAGAAATACGCCAAGCTATTAGTATACATTTATGAAGGAGCGCTGCGGCAGGCGTGGTGTGCATGCACTTTGAGAGCTGTGAGTTTTCACGGCAGACGCGGGGGCCCTCGTCCCGTATCTCCCCCGGCAGAGATAAGGCTGGTGAGACGCAGCTGTAGAGACCACCCACCCACCCACCACCGCGCAGAAAGGGCCGAGCGTCACACACCCCCACAGGCGCGGGCCCAACGCTGGGACCTGCGCAGGGCCAGATAGTCTTGGAAGGAGCAGCCGAGAGCGCGATAGCGACCGGGATCAGCGGGTCCGGGCCCTCGTCTCCCGTGGCCTCTGCATTATCGCAAGCAAAGACAAGGAAGACAAAGCAACAGTCCCGCAGCACCGCGGCTCGAAGCGCCGCAGTCACAATAGCAACACGAGAGGTTGAAGTGACACAGTGAGCGGGCGATACGCGATACAGATTCTCAGACACACAATGAACTGGAGACTTCAGCGTCCTAAATGAATGGAAAACAGCAGAAATGTCTCCTCGCTCTTCAGAAAACCTGACTTCCCTAAAACACGGCTTTGGCTCCTTTTGCTTTCATCCACCACTTCCTGAACACACGACAGCGGTTTCAAAGACACTTTTTCTTCTCTTTTTCTGTTCTACCTAAAAATAAAGTCATTAACCTGCAGGTGGTGAAGCCGTCGGCCGGCGTGACAGAGCCTGACGCTGTCAGGTGACCTCTGACCCCGCGATGCGGCTGCCTGCCACACTATTGACAGGACAGTGGCGGGACACGCTTAACTCTGAGGCCACGTTTGCATCCTGCATGATGCGGCTGTGGACAAACAAGGTTGTTTCTGTCCTATAGCTTCATGTGACAGCAGGTAGAGGGGAGAGTGTGTGTGTGTGTGTGTGTGTGTGTGTGTGTGTGTGTGTGTGTGTGTGTGTGTGTGTGTGTGTGTGTGTGTGTGTGTGTGTGTGTGTGTGTGTGTGTGTTTCTCCTGGCTTGCTATGCAGCCAAATTTGCGAGAGTGAAAATTAGCTCTAGAGTGGATGTTGGAAGCCTTTAAGAGGTGCAGACACGATAATGTAGCCAAAACTCAGGGTTTCCAGTCCCTGGAGACGAACTACTCGAGCGATGCGTGGAGAGAGAGAGAGCGAGCGAGCGAGCGAGAGGACGGAGGACAGGGGTAAGGGAAGGAGCGGAGGAAGGAAAAAGAGGGGAAAAACTAGAGGGGAGGAGGCTGAAATGAGGATCATATGTTTCTGACAGACCTCATCAGCTCACAACACATCACGGGGCCTCTGCCACAACACATATATTACAGACAAAACACAGGTTCATAGGACGGGGTTTACAGTGTATGGAGGTCATTGCTGTGTACATGAAACAGGTGTGTGTCTGTGTACATTTGTGGGCGGGTGTATGCACTTGTGTGAGCCTCTTTATGCGTGTCTGCGTTTCTGTGTGCACATACTTCAACTAGCCTCCACCTGAATGGCCTGGGGCTGTAGTACCAGAGCTGTTAGAAGACAAACAGACACAGGAAGCTCCAGCCTGGAGCCCTGAGGACAGCACACACACAAACACACACTCTACTGCATACCTACCCTAAAGGGCACACAAATACCCTTCACTTCACCATAGGCCCTGCTTCCTAAACCCACAAAACATCACTTTAAAACACAGAAACATCCCCTCTACCTTTCTTTTACTTGCACACACACACACACACAGGCGCTGAGGCCCAGCCCGTCCCTCAGGCCCAGCGCTCTGTGCCAAGTCTGGCCTGGCATGGTCCACAGAGGGGTGTCCTCAGGCAAGGCTTGCCAAGTCAAAGACCCTTTTATGTTCAGCCTGCACACCCTGAGTAGTAAAGCTTTAACAAACAGGCAACACACACACACACACACACATGCACGCACACGGAAAGCTATAAACAGTCTGAGTGGTAAAATACCACACTCATATACACATATGCACACGCATTAGTTTAACACTGCGTCCACACTGGAAATGTAAACATCCACTGGGCTTCAGCACATCCAACAACAAAGAGTGATGAATTTCCACCAACATTTTGTGGAGGTTTGGAGCTTGGCTTCAGAATATAAAAACGTTCTCCATGAAAAATTCATCCTAAAAACCACTCCTGTTCACCTTCATTAAAACTTAGTGGAGCCCACAGCCAAAAATAGGACTGATTTTATCAGAGCCGGGAGCGACTGTAAGATCAAATTAGAGTCAGTTTTTACAGACAATAGAGCGCTTACACTGAAAATATTAGCCGGTGTCCAATAATTACAATGGCATGCATCTGTGCCTTTTCACTATCAATTAAAGTGAAGTCAAAAACAAAGGCGTGCACCACATGTGAACTTGCACAGCGACCTATATGCACGCACGAACACACTGGACACAGGAAAAAGATATCACTACCAACGCGCTCGCCGTGCGCCGCCCAGCCCCCAGCTCTGTCTGACAGGCGCTGAGTATCGGTGCATGCCCGCTTATGCAAAAGTGTGTGTGTGGGGGGGGGGGGTCTGGTTGTTTGGAGAAAGGTGGCACGGTGCCAATACGTAGACCGCTAAATACCTTTGTCTCCGCGGCGCGCGGGGATGAACAGCGCAGGCAAGTTGCAGCAGGAAGACGGCGTTATGAGAAATACTGCTCAGTTGTTAGAATGTTTCCCTCCTCGCAGAGGAAAAAGGGGGAAAGGTGGCCGCCATAATTAACTCAGCATTGATTCAGTGTCCAGGTTACAATGGAGGCAGCGCGCTGGAAAGAGGCACAAGTGCGAGATGGTGGTCGATTTAAGCGACTACAATGGCCTCATTAACACACATGGCTACACTGGCGAGACTGCGAGAGGTGCTAACGCTGGGATGAATAAATACAGGCTTCCGTAATGTAACAATACCAGCACAAAGATGTGGCAGCGCGCTCGTAAAACGCGTTGAAGAGAGGCGATTAGTAAAAATACTAATTATGGTATACGGGACGAGATAACGCCCGTCCGCAGTCACACGGCTGCGCATCCTAAATCATCGTGATGAAAAGCCGCTCGCTGCGGCTACGCATTTGTAGGAAACCACGCCATCGCTTATTGCGCTGATAATAATCACGGAATAATGACTGTGACTGTAAATAAAAACTATTAGGCTACTTCACTAATATGCCTCTTTGAGAGTAATTACATTCGGTGAAATAAATCCATTTCTACACTACACTCTAGTGTGTGTGAGAAACCATCATCTGCTCCTTTTCTGGGCCATCCATAATCTGGAGACAGGCTACGGTGTCCGTATGCATATCTTAAATTGTTTATCATGCAAATGATGGCACGCAGGCTGCTCCGGCCTCTCCTAACGGCCCAGGGCTCCAGACTGCACACCCCAGCTGCAGTCATGAGACTCCCAGACGGCCTCAGCTGTCCCGTAGACGGGAGAGTGCAGCTTCATTTGCAGCCCTCGATGCTGTGCAGACGACTGCCCCCCCCTCACACCCCCCCGCCTCACACCGCCCCTCCTCCAAGTTCGACCCTCCTGGTCGTCCGCTCCCTTTAGGTGCGGCGGCTTCAGCCTCCGCTTTGGCCTGTATTAGCTGCCATCCGTGCAGAAATTCATCTGCATTAAATGACATTTCGGGAGGGGGGGGGGTGTCTGGTGGGGAGGGGCGAGGTCGCCGTGCGGCAGAATGCAATAAATCTTTAAGATATAATACACTCCCCCGGAATGGACTGGACGCCAGGCCGACGTGTGCGGAGACGGCACTGTACACATTGAGATGCCTCAACTTCCTGTCAGCCTCTAACTGAGAAGGGTGAGGGAACATGGCAGCGAGCATATGGAGAACAGGGTGGCACGCTGGCACTGCCAGTCTGGATCCATCAATCTTGGACACAGAAAGGAGGGGTGGGGGGAGGGGCTGGATTCAGGCGCCTGTGACTGATGTGTGGCTACGCGTCTCCTGTTGAACTTAAAATTTGTCACTTTCTTTATCTGCAATCTTCTTGGATGGACACATTGCCCACGTGGTTCTCACGCCTTAAATATAGAAAAGGTTCCAACAATGAAGGACCACCACATCCAACGCAATCTTCTCATTAAGAGACGCACGTCCTAGCGTGTGAATTAAAGCGCTCACAGTGCTGGTGACCCCGTGATCCACTGTAAATGAGCGCAGGAACGCGTGCTGGAACGGCAGACGAGGCCAAGAGGCCGGTCAGGAGTCTGCATGAACGCGTGTGCACAAGCCGCGCGCGCGGATGTCTAGCTAGCGCTGCGCTAACGGGCGCTGGTCCTCCCGCGTGGCGGCGGGACGGCTAGCTAGCGACAGCTAACGGCGGCCCCTTTAAAGCGCCATCTGCAGCGCCGCAGCGCCCACTGATATTGCGGTGGAGCGCGTTGTTTGGTTGCGCTCGCCGTGCAGTTGGCCTGAATTGGCCTCAAATTAAATCACGACCGCCCCGGCAATCAGCTCAGTCTGGCACACGATATCGCCCGGGTTTAAGGAAGTAAATAAACATTCAAAGAGGAACGCTGGCTCTGTAAGAGAAGAGCAAATCATGTTTTCACCGGAATCTCATTTAGGCCTGGTGGACAAGCAACAATCCAACGAGCCACCTTACAAAGTCCCTAATTGCTCAAATCAAGAAAAACACTGACAATTAGTGGCTGTAGGGTTCCTCAAATAAGTGCTTCTTCCTTGACAGCTCTGCATAATTACATTCTCCTCTATCTTTTTAATTTTAGCAACAGACTGAGCCTTTGCAGGCGCATATTTGCGGGAGTGACAGAATTGGCAGTGTCATAAGCCAGCGAGGGATAGAGATACATCTCTCATCACCACATGAGAGAGACTGAGGAGGCCACGGGATCTGAGCACATCTGCGACGCAGCAACAAACCAGGAGGACTTCATCTTCCCTCCCTCCGCGTCTCTCTCTCTCTCTCTCTCTCTCTCTCTCTCCCGTAACCTGTGTCTTTGTCTGCCTCTGTTTGAGTAGTTATTACTGTCTGCAAATGTTTTCTTTTCTCACAATCACTTTCAGGATGGCTGGTCTTCATGTGGGTTCACGGCGCAGCGCAGAGAAACTCACAGCTCCTGAACGTAGAGGCGCCATATTTCACAGCCCGGCTATGCAGATTAGAGGCGTCCCTGCTACCAGGAGCACAAGCAGGCAAACCTGAGAGGGAGGTCGGGCTCATTTGTAATGGGATTTCTATGAAGCTGAGCGTATGTGACTTAAATCGCATGCCTCAAAACCTCAGTCTGCCGTCCCACCGCTTTCCCTGCTCTGCTCATAAAAATGTGGCAGTGGCGTTAAACTCCAAATGTGTTTACCTGTGATATTCTCCTGCTTGGGGATAATTCCTTGCAAGGGTGTAGATAAACAATCCTCATCCCGCGGCGACACCTGAACAGCCACCTCCACGGGGTGACACGCTCTGCGCGTGTGCTGACGGTGGGTCCGCGAGTGGGACGAGGACGTGGAGACGGGCGAGGCGAGCGGCGAGGACGGCGGCCGCTCCAGCGGCTTGTCCGCGCAGAGGCCCCCGTGGCACTGCCTCCGCTTGTGTTCGATGAACAGCAGGATGTCGGCCAGCGGGAAGCGAGCGTGGCACTGGCCACAGGTCAGCAGGTCCTGGTCCCCCTTCAGGGGCTCACCCTGAGCCACTCCCAGCCTGGGGGAGTCCTGAGAGTCCTCTTGGGGTAGAACGCCTGAGAGCGGCTCAGCTGGATGAGCAGAGAAAGACAGATTCAGGGTTATAATGGATGGTGAAAGCTTGTAAACAGATATGTCAGAGGCCTCTGCTGGAGAGACACAGTCGATTGGCTCGTTGCTACTCTGCATGATTCCGTCTACCGGAATAAGGTCAAGTTGTAAAATGTGTGTACAGTATTTTTAGGAAAGAAAGAGCACAGCGACTACTTTGATAAAGACTGACATGTTCAGCTCGCAGGCAGCAGCCTAACGATTAAGTTGCTTGACCCTCTTTATTGTGCTGCCAATCTCGCTTCTTTAATGAACCTAACACCTCTGAGAATCAAAAAATAGATTCTAATTTGAGTTCAAGATGATTGGACCCCATTTCGTTAAAAGTGCTGGGATCTTGTGAACCAAGGTTAGACATTGAGGGGTTGGATGTGGAGTAGGTCCCTGAAGTGCCGACAGAGCGAGGGAGGGAGAGAGAGAGAGACAGAGGAAGAGAGAGGGCATTTTAAAAGAAGTAATCTAGCCACATGGTAAACGACACTGGGTGCCCCGACTGGGATGTTGAGATAAGATGTGATGAATTTTTGCTGTCGGTTCAACCTTTAATTCCATGTCGGGTCAGATGAGAAGGTGGTGAGGGACTATGCAAGATAGGCCCTGTTACCTGAATGTTCAACTGCATTAAAGATGAGGGAATTGGCCCGTATTTTACCGGAGCTTATCTTAACCAGCTTATGCCACGAACATAGGCAAGATGTGTGAGGCTGGGTTAGGTGGAAAGATTTTCTTCAAACCGAGTAATCTCATTTTTATGCCAAGCAAGACTGATGTGAATAACTTTGAAAACTAAAATATAATCCGTTTCTCAGACGACTGACTGCGCCAGAATTTAAAGTAGTTTATGCCTGTGTTTCCCACTGGGCTACAGGAGAAGGTCTGTTCTAATATCAGGAAAATCATTAAGCCCCGTCTATTCGCCATTTCACACTATTATGAGTCCCTGTAATAACAGGGAATCGATAATGTCATCCAACTTACTCAGTGAAAAATAGCAAACTGGACCTTTTCGGAGAACAAATGCATTTTTCATGAATTTACAGCAGGTGAATTTCCCACTGCCTACATAACAAAGTAATGACAGCTCGCCGATGGATCCAGGACACAATCACACACACCGACAGAGCCAATCTCGGGTGTTTTGCTGTTTGGACATTATGAATGCATAAAAACACCATTATTGATTCAAAGCAAGCATAACTTCATTTACAAAGTCTTGGTCAGAGCACAACTAAAATTGTTTAAACTACAAGCGTGGAAGTGGAATCAGGTGTATTTTAATATGAATGTTGAATGAGAATATAACTAACTTATCTATAACTGTCTGTGAAAACATACATCAGCACTATAAAGGAGCATAAACTACACTGTCACATATTTGTACTGAAACGATCCGCTGCACGCGCTCGGTCCATCAGCGCAGCGGTAGAACGGATCAAGTTCAAGTTCAGAAGTGGCTAACGGGACCACAATCACAGTGCGCCACCCACTGGCGAAGCGTCGGACCACTGCCCGACAGATGATCGCATATATGTTGCGGGAGTCAAATTGGTTTCAACTGGGGACCTTGTGCAGAGACACGATCACGACAAAAATAAGTGTGGAGAAAAAAGCCACCCCGCGTGGGCTCCTCATCGCGGCCTGAAACTTAAACCCTAAAACCCTGCGCGTTTGGACACGTCTCCGAACCCAGCGACGCGCGTAAGCGCCCATTGATAACCCAGCTCCTGCTGTCAGCGGGGGGACGGTGGGATTATTTCCCCCGCACACGCACGCGTCTCGCCGTACCTCGCGTGGCGCAAAGCGAGCGGCGGTAACGCCGAGCAAATTGATCACACGCGCGTAAATGGAGTTTCCTGCTTTTCTCGCTCCTCACCTCAAAGCAGCGTCGCGCGCGGGGGATTGTGGCGAATTTAAAAAAAAACAGCGTCTGTTAATGCCCCTGAATTACAGTGGATGGACTTTTAATACAGTGTTCGATCAGAATTATTCGGGGGAGAATCGCTCGTGTCGCCGGGAAGCGCGCACGAGGTGTCTGCGCCGTGGACGAGTGGACGTGTAAACACGTCTTCCCTGAGTCCGAAGCAGCGCGAGCGTCTGTAAACACATTCCTGCGATACAAAAGAAGACTGTGGCAGCGCCGCGGCTCCACTGACTACACCTGAAAACTTCTCAAGGAAATGGCAGCAGCAGCGGAGCGCGCAGGCAAAGGTCTGGCCGTGAAAGCCCATCCGTGCCCTTTAATGGCGACAGAAACCTTGAAGCCGGCGCTGCGAACGTGACGCGCTCCGTCGCGCTGTTTTAAAACTTTGAGCAGACGACGCAAAGATGGCTTTAAATGAAGCAGCGGGCTGTGACATGTTGGCGACCGGGGGTTTTGCGCTGGGCAGCGGCGGCCGAGCCGTGCGTGCTCGCGTCCTGCCTATTAAAACCTCCCAGGGAAGTTGCCCCGACCGACAAGAACGAGAAGTGTCCGGGGACAACGGGCGAACGGCCCCGAAATGCGGCGTGAAGGCACTTACGCGAAAACTCCCGTTTGCTCAAGTGCTGGGGTTTGCCTTGCTTGCGGCGAGACATGGTCGTTCGGTGACGGCGTTGCGGCTGAGCTCACATTAGGAAATCCGTTCCTACAAGGTAGACTCCAAGTGAAATATCTTCATTGATGCGTCTGACGTCCAAGTGGGAGAAAAACGGCAAAAAAGAGAGAGAGCGCGACTGCGGGTCACACGGAGGATGAGGCGGTGCGCGCTGCGGGCTGCGCGCCGCTCTTCATGACTTTTTCGCGAAGAGAGAGTGATGGGGGTACGGCGGAGCCCCCCGAGCTGCAAGTTCAAGTGCGGACGTGACGTTCCTGCGAACTTGAACGTCAGGAGACGGACGGACTGAGACACAGAAAACATGGGCAGGGCGAAGCCGGCCAGTGGGAGGGGGACAAACCATAATAAAAACCAATGGACACTCATTATGGACTCCCTATGGAAGCGGCGAGAGAGAGAGAGAGAGACCCCGAAGACACCAATGGACAGCGGAGATCAAGGGGGCCGGGCCAACGCGCGGAGGAGGAGGAGATGGGAGAGTGATCGAAGAAGTAGAAGCGCAGCAGAGAGCACGGGCACCAATGGAGCAGACATCACCGTTTCTTACTATCACCTAATGTATAAATATGCAGTGGGGAGAAATGTACAATGTAGACCACATATTGGTTTATTTTTTTTTTATCTTCGTAACCATCTACTATTTTAACGTGTTACTGTATTTCGTGATAACATAAGGAAAACACGATCTGATAAATTCGTGATGAGGTGGGAGCGTTCTAAAGCGTCCCAGGGGCGGTTCTAGGGTAAAATCTTCAGGGGTGCTCAGCCCGTAATGGTGTGTGCGATCCACACACCTGCTAAAACTAACATCTGACTGTACATAATAATTCAATTTGCAATATATCTTTTAAAAAATCTCTCCATCTTCATACGGTACCCAAGTAAAACATAATGACATATACCTATAGCGTGTTTCTCTCTCCTCCTCCTCTCTCTCACTCTTTGTGTGTTAGCCAACCAATTGAAAGGCAAATATAAGAAAAAGGTTAGGATAATAAGCTAACACGATCCAGATCAGTGTAATTTTCACTCATCAAAACACACGTCAGCTTTAAACATATGTATGTGTAGATCTTACACTGATGATTTATTAATGTGGTCGTTTAAAAATAAGTCGATTCACATTATGTCAGCACAGCATTACCGTTAGCCCGCAAGCTAGCAGCTACATCAGGTAACACCATGCCTATAAGCAAATACTACCTGAGTACAACTTTGTGTAGTTTAGTCTAAAGTTGACCCAATATACCTTTATACGTTCAACATTATTATGTTCTACGACGTGACTGTCCAGTTACTTTTCTTCTTTGCTGTTGATGCTGTGGCGCGGTAGTGACGTCACAGATGACCTCTGACTCCACCTGCTGTACCGGAGTGTCATCCTAACGTTTTTATACAGAGTGATTGATTTGTCAAAAGGGTTTTATGGACCTAAAATCAACTGCCCCGTCCTTAACAGAAGCACAAAGGATTAATTATGTTGAGTAACAATAATAAACAAGAGTAATCATGCTTTTTAAGGTTGCTTTTTTTAGTGGATCACTACTGAAGAAACAAAGGCAATAACCCCAGCAATATGCTATGAGGTAGATCTACACACTTAAGTTAAGCTTAGCTCAGGAGAAATAAAAATGCAAATATTAACTGCATAAACACCTAATTTATTTAGGCACAATGAGCTGTAATGGAAAATATTAAAAATAGATATATAAAATAATTTCGTTAAAATTTTTCGTCAAAATAAATTGATGTGATGTTCCCAAGTAATCCAGCTCTAAACCTACCCTGATCCTAGCTCAGTACTTTGTCTCCATCTTGTGTTTCATCTGAACAATGATTCTTACGTTGGGCCCGTGATGAGGAGCTGGATGTGAAATTTCTGTTTCATTTCTGTTTATTTCTCATTTCATTTTAAACCTGCACAATCAGTGTAACAACACGCAGCTTATTAACAGTTATTAATTATTATATAATTGATAATAATAGGTGCATTTATCTCCTCACCTGCCAATAATCATATAGTCATAGTGATTGCCATTACTGTTCTTTTTCTCTATTGGTTTCTAATATTTTTATTGTATTTTATTTTTATGAGTGAGTCGACCGGCTCCTTCTTTAAAGATTGTTATACATACAGGTTTTATCGGCTAAAATATTATTACATTTTATTACATTTAAAGGTCAGGGCAACCCCAATGCATGTCGCATTAGCGTGTCATTGTTCATAATGTATAACCCTAAATATAATTAGAGCACTATCATCTGCCGCCGTTGTCGCTGAACTGTTACATAACCGGCCGCGCTCGTGTTGTACGGGCGCACAGCGCCACCGTGAGGCCAAGGGCCGGTGGCGCAAAGGAGCTGGGCTGGGCGGCGGGCTTGCAGGAGCAGCGGCGGCAGCAGCACTCTTCATCATCCTGCGCTCATCGGACGCCGATTGTCCGTAGATCACCTGGTGAGTGGCATTTATGCTCATCCGCTCGCTTCGCCGCGAGGAGGCCGGTTCTGCGTGCGTTGTTCCGGCGGAGGATGGAGACGGTCAAGTGAGCCCCGCCGTGTTTGTGCACCAGTCCTAGGCTATACGTCGCCCATAGCGGCGGAGACGTCAGCAGGCAGCCTCCATAACCTGCTTTACAATAACACGTGATCCGTGTTATTGCATGCGCGTCCAAATTAGCCCGTGTTGGAATAAACAGTGCGTTTTCAACGATGATTATCCCGAAAGATCGCGCGCTTCATTTGACAGGTCGCTAATCAACATCCACGGGATTCGCGATGTGGCGGCAGCAACGACACCACGACGCCCGTGATTATTATAACAGTGGGTTATTTAAACAGAATATTCCCCCGTGCCACGTTGCTATTATTAAATGGCTCTACGACAAACGCTGGAAGGAGTCACGGCCTAAACAGGCCAATTTCCATAGGCCGAGTGCTCCCAATAGCGCCGATTGCGGGCATAGTTGATGTGTTGTTGGAGATTCATATCTCACAGGGGATGGAGCCGTGTGCGGCCAAGCGTGTAACAGGCGAATCTGGGCCACTAGCAGCCAGGCCGGTGAAAGGGTTAAGGCCGTCCAGCCTCCAGAGGAAGGGGATGCTGCCGAGCCCCTCAGGGACTGAGCTGGTGCACAAACAGGAGGTCCAGATATGACAAACTGGGCGTAATTAAATCATCTAGAGCTCCTTCACGGCGTGAGTCAGCAGGGCCTGGGTGCTGATGATGCTTCTGCAGCCCGGACGACCGGCTGAGTGTCTCAGAGAGCTGTGGTGCCGGTCCGTGTGCAGAGGAGTCGCGCACAAACACAACGAAACCTTGTTTTCTCTTCATCTCCTCATTGTTTCTATGCATCATCTCTGTCTTCATCCTGGTCCTAACACATCCGACTCCTCTTGCTTGTTTCCAGTGGCTCTCTGGAATTGCTGAGCAAATCAGATGGGCGTTGGGTAGGATGCGTGGAACTCTCTAAGCTGTAAGTAGGTTTCGCTCTGCTTGATGTTGTTGGCGGCACCGTAGGCAGATACTGTGAGCGCGTCAGGGTCCTCAGGTGGAACCTGAAATAGCTGCTGCGCTTATAACACACATACACACAGTGGTAGGCGAAGCGATGCGCTGGTTCAAGTCTGTTGAAGGCGCCTCGTTATTTAGCAAAGCGTGACTCATGAGAAACAAAGATACAGCCGATCGGCGCTCCAGAATGCGGTTTCTTTTCCTCAGCAGGGTCCATTAGGGGTGAGCTAGCGAGGCAGAGATGAGTCTGACTTCCTGGTTCCTGGTGAGCAGCGGCGGGACTCGCCACCGTCTCCCCAGGGAGATGATCTTTGTGGGGAGGGACGACTGCGAGCTCATGCTACAGGTACAGTCTGGATGTTTAACCAAAGCACAGAGATGAGGGGGGAATTACAGTGGTTGACTGGACCATGTGCGATGTAGTCCCGCAGTGTGGACAAGCAACACGCCGTCATCAACTACGAGCCCAACACGGATGAACATAAAGTGAAGGACCTGGGAAGTCTGAACGGGGTGAGTGTGTCCTGCTTTCACAGTTCAGCGTCATGAGAACTTTAAATCAAACCCTTGGCACTAACTGTGCAGGTGTGAGGATGTTTGCAGTATCCTTGAAGTTCGTCTATTATCACAATATTAAAATGCCAGTAATTTAACCTCATCCTATCAATAAAGTTATTTTAAAACACTACTGTCATTTGACTCTCAGACCAAATAATATATTGTTTTAAATGTAAGCTGTTCATGTCTGAACCACGTTCCGCTTCTGTTTGCAGACGTTCGTCAACGACGTGAGGATACAGGAGCAAATCTATGTCACGCTGAAAATTGATGACAAGTTGAGGTTTGGATACGATATCCTTCGAATGCGGTCTTGTATTATCGCGCGGCACAAGGTCAGTGAACAGCGCTGTAACTTTAGCCAGCGCTTCAATAGCTGCGACGGCTCCTCGCGCTCTGCCTGCTGCATAATAGATAGGCCTATCAGTGCGTGTTCCTCGCCCCTGCAACGCGCTCGCTGTCTATTACCTTAACCCGCCTCACATACCAACCTGTTCACCGTGGTCCGAGGAGAGCTGCAGATTCCTGAGGAGGCTCTTAAGGTGAGGCAGCGTGTGTGTGTGTGTGTGTGTGTGTGTGTGTGTGTGTGTGTGTGTGTGTGTGTGTGTGTGTGTGTGTGTGTGTGTGTGTGTGTGTGGGTGCGTGTGCGTGTGCGTGTGTGTGTGGTGAGAACTTACTGGCTGACAGCCAGGAAGCGCTTGTGTATTTTCATCAAAATGCCTTAGTTGATGATTTCTAGTCAAAAAGAAGAAGACTTTAGCTGAATGGGGAATAAATTACTTTTCCAGAATGATGAATCTGCTGTTTCATCACTGTAAACTGCCCAGGTAGCATCTGCGAAGGACTCAGCTTTGCATTTTACAGTTTATCATAAGGTCCGCGGAGCAGACATGAACACGAGGCTCCGAAATTCAACCTATTCCCTCATTCTCTGACACTTGTGTTGCGCTGTTACCGTCTCATCCGTTAGCATGAGAAGTACAGCAGCCAGCTTCAGCTGAACCAGAAGAGACCTCCTGAGGGGGAATCGTCCAAACCAGAAGCCAAACCTTCTGAGGCAGCGGCAGTGGCACCAGCGAGCGAGGCGGCGGCTGCCAAAGCGCCTGAGCCCAACAGGCCGGAGGACAAAGCAGGTGAGGCTGATGTAGCATGTGACCTGGACCTTTGCATCTGTCGTAACCCCTGTCAAACGCTGCCCCATGAGCCACAGCTGTACCTGACTTGCAGGGGATGTAGCGGTTCTGCACAGAGGCACACCGCTCTATGGACAGCCTGCTTGGTGGGGGGACGGAGATGCTGACGAGCAGCAGCCGGGGAGGCCCGACGAGAGGAGCTCAGAACGGAGGCGAGACAAGGCAGAAGCAGGTAGTGAAGGACAGTGTTACGTATAATTAGGTTTTACATGCAGGAGGCGCCTTGGTGCCAAATTCTCGCATTTGCAATTAACAATGACAGACACAAAGAGAAGCGCTGAGGTCCCGAAGCCCAGCATGCAAGCACCTTCCAATCAGGAGCCGAGCTACTTTGAGATCCCGACCAAGGACGCCTGCTCCGCCGGTAAGGTGGCTGCCGAGGGTCAGCAGGAGTCAGCTGCGGAGCCCGTTCATGGCCACGCCTCCTTCACCATCGAGTTCGACCCCGGCGTGTCAGGTAAGGTCACCGTCAAAGACCGGGTGGCGAAGGCAGCGCCGGAGACCAGGCCGCGCCCCAAGCGGCCGGTCGGGGAGGAGCTGAGTCCGCTTCAGACCGCCATGGTTGCAGCGGAGGTCAAGGTCGCTGACTGGCTGGCCCAGAACGAGCTGCCGTTAGCGCTCAAGGAGACGGTAGCGGAGGACGATGGCGAGAGTGTGAAGAGCGACGTGCCCGTACACCTCCGGAGTCTTAAAGGTTCGCTATAAGCGTTGCCATAGTTTCCCTGTGCAACATGGTGCTCCATTTGCTCGTTTGATTACTCGGGGTTTCGCTTTCTCCCCCGTGCCAGGCAGTAAACACGAAGACGGCACTCAGAGCGACTCGGAGAATGCACTAGCGGAGCAGCGCAGGGCTGCGGCGCTGGAGGAGCAGCCCTGGGGGCTCTGGGGCGGGGCGGGGTTAAAGGTCAGGGAGGGTCGCGCCAACGTGCCAGAGGGGCTCTTCGCTGAGGAGGACAGTCCCGCGCGGCGCCGCAAGCCCTCCACTTCCAAAGCGGGGGGCGGGCTCGTGGAGAGGCGGCGCGGCTCAGCATCGCATCAGCAGGGCGGCCGCGATGAATGTTATCGCCATAGAGACGACTACAGCGACAGAGGCACCTACACCATCGAGGCAGAGAATGGGGACAATGAAGAGGAGGAGGCTAGGAAAATGATTGACAAGGTGTGGTGTCTTCTTTCTCAGACTCATATGTAACGTATTGGGATATGTGTTCATTGGTGCAACTGTGTCTGTATATGTTTCAGGTGTTCGGTGTGGACGAGCAAGAGGCCGTGTGTGTGTCCAGGTTGGGGGGAGGTGATCAAAGAGAGAGGGTCCACTCCCGGGGGTCGGGTACAGGAGAGAGGGGAAAGCCTGGACGTGTGGAGGCAGAGGTGGAAAGCTGAACTCAAGAAGCCCTCTTTTATTTAAATGATGTATTAAATCTGTCTTTTCATCACCTTTGTCCAGGTGCTGTCTGAGGAACTGGTGGTGGGTGGTCCTCGCTGGGTCTCGCAGTGGGCAACGCTGGCCGCCAGTCACGTTAGGACGGACCCCGAGGGATCAGGAGGGGAAAGTCACATCATGGTTACGGAAGACCGAGGTACAAGAACATGCGCTGACAGTGATAATGACTGCAGTTCAAGCATGTTCTGTGATAAAGAGAAGCCTGAGAATATGGCGTACAGTATAAACATTGTTTGTGTTCTTTCAGCTGAAATAAGTGAGTCCAGCCACTCGGCCTCGCTCGCCTCCTCTGGCTACATGGAGCGTAAGAGGAGAACTTTGCCCCAGCGGCCGTGCGAGGATGTGGCTCTGGGAAGGAGGACCCCCTGCTCAGGCCTGCGTACGGACCTGGGGGAAAAACAGGACACTGAGCTACAAGAGAAGGAGAACCTAGAAGACAAGAGGAAGAGTCGAGCCGGTCGCACTGCGGGAGGCGCCGGCAGCGTCGGCGGCAGCCCCAGTCGCTCCTCGCCATCCAGGTCGCAGGACAGTGGCGGCGGGAGGTCGGCCCAGTCCAACGCGTTGACCAAGCTCCCGCCGCGTCCGCTAACCAGCGGAGAGAGGAGAATGGAGGAGGCCCGGAGGAGGCGGAAGGAGGAGGAGAAGGCTAAAGACAACAGTGGGAAGCCATTGTTGCGGCAGGAGAGTTTCACCGTGGAGAAGCCGAGCACCAACGTACCCATTGACCGCATACCGCGAATTGACGGGCTCGCAGGGAGCAAAGCTCAGAGCAGAGAGGCGGGCGTTGACAGCGCCACACTGCAGAAGGACTCCGAGGCCGTGGCGGCCTTTCTGGAAACCACAGTTTCGGACCAATTTGATCCGCCAAGTCAGTCCATTGAAGGCTCCATGTCCCCAGAGTCAGACGTGGACACGACAAGCACAGTGAGCCAGGCTGAAGGGGCCAGGAAAGTGGTCCAGAAGCGTAGGAGCCTTGCAGGACAGCAGAAGGAGAGAACCGTGGTGTGCTCCTCCGGTAAAGGTTCTGCCGGAGGGCGCGAGACGCAGGACAGAAAGGTCAGGAGCAGAACGGCCGCTCCGCAGGCCTGTCGGCCCTGGACCTCCCTGGACCTCACCGACGACGACGTTAACTCCAACTCGCTCCTTTCGGACTCGCAGCCCACCGCACAGGAGCCCAAGAGAGTGCAGACGGGTGGTACAACCGTGGGGGCCAGCACCAAGTCCAGTCGGGCCAAGACCACTCAGGCCACGTCCTCCTCTGCGCCCGGTAAACCCGCCAGCGTCCCCAAGCCCAGGCCGACCAGGGCGTCCCTGCTGAGGCGGGCTCGGCTGGGGGACTCGTCAGACACCGAACCTGCCGACCTTGACCGGATGTCGGTGGCCTCTGAGGCCTCCACTGCCAGCTCCACATCCAGGACAGGGATGGCAAAGCGAGGCATGTCCAGGATAGAAGCTCTGGCGCAGCCAAGAAGGCCGAGGGTGGGCTCCCCATCTGCCCAGAGCGACTCGGAGGCCACCGTCACAAGGAATCGGGGCCTGGGAGCCCGGACGGCAGCCGGTGATTATGCCATTAGACAAGGACTTAGAGGGGCTAATGTCACTTCACTGTCTGGGCCCAGAGCCAGGGCAAACAGCGCCTCCAAGCTGCCTGACAAGAGTAAAGGCACTTCCTCCTATGGACCACCTGCAAGTGAGCATTTTCTCCATAACATTATCATTTTTAATTCACATTTCCGTTCAGTAAACAAAACCATGACCCACACATCATCTTGTCTTAGCGGGCACTCGGTGGCGCCGCGTGCCTGTGGAGTACGCCTCCACCTCGGAGGACGAGTACGGCTCCAACCGACACGCGTCCAAGCAGGGACACGCGCGACCGTTCCCATCCACCCGCGTGGCCCAGCTCGGGGGTTCGGCGCCCGCGACTCCCAACCCCGCAGGCCTGTCTGCGCTGAAGCAGCACTCCAAGGAGCAGGATGAGTACGTGAGAGACTGGACAGCACACAGCGAGGAAATAGCCAGGTGCGTACAAGGTGGGGGGGGGCTCTGGCGGGCAATACAAGAGTGATAGTGATAACTTGTAAAAAGGTTAATACAAAGGATTTGCTTTAGGCAGATGACTATACATATATACAATGCTAAAGATAACAAAGATTGATTGTCCATATATGGTAGTGATGGTTTGCATTTCCTGATTAGGATCAGCCAAGACCTCGCCAAAGACCTGGCCATGCTCGCCAGGGAGATTCATGATGTGGCAGGCGAGATCGACTCAGTCAGCCCTGCAGCCACCGACCCTGGAGTGCTGGTAGAGTCAACGCATTACAAAACACAATTAGATGCATATACATACTCACACACACCTCATATATACTATATACATCATACATCAAAATCGCATGTGTTGTGCTGGTGTTTCAGCTGGAGGAACGCGCGTTTGAGGACCGCCTGGAGCTGGGAGATCCCTCCAACGAGCACGGCAGCGCCACCAACGGCCGCTCTGTGGAGCTGCGAGCACCGAGAGGGTCCGGCGGACAGAGCTCCCGCTCCATCCGAAGGCAGACGTGGAACAGAGAACAAGTGAGTGTGGGCTTTCAGGTTACGCAACACCTCTATATATATAGTATATGACTACTATGACTATTATGTAGTTCCCATTTGAGATGACTAAAGACAAACTTCAAAAACCCAGTACAGTCAACCTGGCAATGTACTGTAGAACAAGCTTCAGTTATTATGTAATTGCTTGAGGATATTTTGCTGGCCGCTAAGATTAAGTGTAGCCACCAGGGGGCGCTCCCAATATAACAACACTTAAGACACTTAAGTAGTTACACTCTGATTGAAGCAGCTTGGCTTAGATTCAGTAAAAATAATAATATTTTAACAGTTGGGGCCACAATTATGCTAGATTAGCAACAGCATAAAAAAGGATGTTAAAAGTTAAAAGTAGTCATTGCATCCCAGCGTTGACAATGTTTTCTTCCATCTATCAGGCGGTGCTTGACGGTCTCCTACTAGCATCTGTGACACAACTCTCAGCTCGAATACGCCAGTCTGTCGACAAAACAACCTGCAAAATCAGGTGATCCTCCTTTGACGCCGCCGGTCCACACCAACAGACGCCTCCATTGTAATGCATGGCACAAAGCAAATGTCGCATTAACGATCGTCCAAACAGAAACTCGGGCGCGTAGAAATACCTGCTTTGTGTTGAGAACTAGGCCAACAAGCGCCGCGTGAGTGGCACATCACAGACTGACTCTGACAAACAGCTGCACCTTCTCACACACAGGATGACAACTCAAACGCTTGTATCAGTATAGTCATCTAGTACAAGAGCGCTAATAAAAGTGCTGTCGTGTGTTTTGCTATTTGTACGACAACGTGGTCTCTAGAATCCTCTTCAAGGATAAAGGACGGAAATGGGAGGAGATTGAGAACAAGCTGCAGGCAGAGCACGACTCCTTGCTCCTGAAAAGCTCCAACAAGGTAATAAACCCGTCCACGACGCGTCTGCTCCTGTTAGCGCTCGTGAACCCGACGTCGCTGAGGCGGCTTTGCAGTCGGTCAGCACGTTCAGCTGCACTAGTATCATCTGAGGGAACGTGGGCGTGTTGCAGGGTCCGTGCACCTTTTGGTCTGTCTGGAAATGTACATTCATGCCGTATATATTCTCATTTGCTAGTGAGAACAAATGAGGTGTGGTTATTTTGAGGAAATGAGTACAGCCACAGAAAAATAAATACTTCAATTTCAAGGGAAATCTAATCAGTATAATGTTTGGCAAAGGAATAATCATTGCATAAATTACACAAAATGGTGTATGTGCTGATGCATTTATTTTGCCCAAGTATTTATTTATGTCAGTAATGCATCAGTCTTGTGTTGGGTCGGATTAATGCAATAGTATCAAAGATCCCCCAACACACACTATCTGATTAAGCACTGGAGCAATTATATTGAGTGCTGACAGTATTGCAGCCGTCTGGTGAATCCAGTCAAAGATGGTCCAGTCCTGAAGAGGCCTTTTAAGTTATTGTACATTGGAGAGCACCGTCCATTCTCGTGGCATTAAGAGACTCACAGGGCGTCGTGGCAGAAAGTTAGAGTCCGCAGAACTTCTGTGTCTCTCTGAGGGGCAAGGTTGTAAATTGTGCTTTTAACCCAGTCTGGCCTCAGGTGAACCTCTGAAGAGCTATGTCTCTGCGCTGCACAAGTCCCAGGGCTCATAAAGCATCACTGGGTGTGCGGGGCACGGCTCCAAACTTATTTCTGCAGTGATAAAGAGGTGAACTGCGCTGATTTATTTGTTGCACGGACTTTCACTTACTCACGGCAGCTTTAATTTATGATTTATGTTCTCTAAACAGGAAATTTCCGGCATAATTCAAGACCTGAAGAGAGTGGAAAGGCAACTGCTCGGTACGGCTCCGATGCCTCTCTTACATCCTCACGACAAAAAAGCCTTGCAATCGCACACATACTGAACATATAAACCGTGCTTATCACTTAAATGAAATTCAACCACCCTTTTTTCTAATCTTGCAGCCGTTGACATGATGGTGGACCCTGATGGCACCCTGGACGCCCTGTCCAACCTGGGGCTGATGAGCCCTCTAGCTGATCAGAAGACCAGCCCGCCTGTCCAGCACAGCGCCTCAGGGTTGGACCCCAGGTCCGAAGCCTCTTCCAGCACGCTCGCAGGCCCCAGGCCTGAAGGACCGGCCTCTGGATCCTCCAACCACACAGGGGGGGCAGAGCGAGACTCTAAATCCCACAAGTGATAGTGCTCCAACATATGAGTGCAGAGCAGTCCGTGGAGTGTTGTCAGAAAAAAAAATGTGTGCTAGCTGTGCAAGCTAAATTTATTTCATGGCATCTTAAAGGTCGGATAGATTCCATGATTTTGGGACTGACAGCTTTGGATGCTAGATACCCAAAACGTAATATAGCAGTAATTTCTGGACTTATGAAGATGCTCCAACCTAATATACATCCAATCCATCTGTGTTTTTGTTGCGAATCATTGTTGTTATGCTTAGGGGTGGGGTTAAAGACCTAAAGGACATGATTCCATATTCTTGCAGTGTTTTGTGTTCTCATATCAGAGAGCAAACCTCTGTGTCTAAATCAAAAGCTGATTTAAAGCAGAAAGTAGAAGTGGTGCAGTGGTGTACAGAGGTTATTCTGTCCTGCCATATAAGTATTTATGAAAATAAATATGCCGCCGGCCTGTTGCACTTTGCAGTACCCAAGTCTAGCTCGGTAATGATTTTCCGTCCAGCGTGGCCACTGTGCCCGCTGCTTAGGAATAGAACTGGGTGCGTACATTATGTACCAGGGTAGATGTTTATTTTAAAGTATCTAAAGTCTGATCACACCTTGTGTCTTTGGAAATCAGCGTGTCAAAGATGTTCCCTGTGCGAACTCAAATGTAGCTCATACAAAAAGCTTTTCCTCTTTCAAATGTGTGGGGTTTTTTTTGTCACAAGTGCCCTGGGTGAAACAATCATTGTGGACGGTGAGATGATGCAGCGCGTGGGAGATGACATTTGTTCCTTTGCACATTTCAAGGCTGACCCATGTTAATGATCATCCGAGGGACCAGGACGCGACGCTTCTCCGTGTCTCCTCCACCAAACACAAAGCAGGGTTCAACGCCGGCTGTCGCTAGCCCTTCGTCAGTTACTGTGCTTTCTGTTGGAACCAGCATAGACGAATGGGGGCGATTGGCTCCGAGTCCTGCAACTGCTTCTCAGCGTTGGAGAAGGAACGGACGGTGTGTGTTTTTCTAGTGTCTCGCCTCCAATGTTTACACATGAATGTAACCAGATCAGAGCTGTTGAAATTTTAGTCAAAGCTACTTTAATGGAGACAATGTACCCAGCACCTATTGTACTGTCTCTAATTATGTTTAAGCGATTTAGAGACTTTCAGTTTGGATGTTTTGTATAAAGTTGTTTTTTTTTTTGTTTTTTTTAACAACAATAGGTTAAATGTTGATTTTGCAATATGTGTGTATTGTTTGTCTCATTTCCAATAAAATGCATGATAACGATGAGCTATTTGGTTTGTGTCACATTTTGCACAACTGACAACTGACACTAAATAAAATATTTTAATAATCTAGTCCTTTCTCTATAGACACCATATTCGTGTACCCATTTTCTAATCTAAAGAACACAATTGTCAATTGGCAGAGTGATGATTTAGAGGTTGTGAGGCCCACCAGGTTTAGTGTTTTTGGAGGCCTTGTAGCTCAGAGCATCAGCCTGGGAAGCAGAAGATCCCAGATTCAGACACTTTTCCTCAGTGTGGTGTCAATAAAGTTAAATTTTAAGAAAATAGCCTTTTACATTTAAAAATGTTTCCTTCTTAAAACTTCTAAAAAAGTTAAAGTGCAAAATGTTTATCAATGCTACAAGATTTTTATTTTATATATTCAAATATTTTTTTTAAAAAATTACAGATCAATAGATAAATAATGCTATTGGTAGTTCTTTGATTTTTTTTTTATAGAATACCATCTATGAAAAAAGATGCTGACTAATTTCCCCTTAATGAACCAGTGTTTGCTGACTTCTTCCTTTAAACTTTATCGTCACATGAACAACAGAAAAGTGTGAATCTGGCTCTAGTTTGCACATTGGCAGGTAAAACTGCCACGGTGAGAATATGCAAGAAACTAAACACGATAACAAAACACACATACTTTATATTATTAAGCCCCAAACATGAATGAATTGATCAACATGCTAGAAGAGCCACGTGTCCTCTTTAAGGTGAGTGTGGGTGATTCCACATACTAGTTCTGTACAGTCTGTACAGAAGCTGTGAGTGATCAAAAACCTTTTCGTTCCATTAAGTTTCCACTTTTTCCTCTCGATCGCCCCAGAAACTCGTCTGAGCTGCCATTATCCACAGCCACGGCCTCTGAGATCCCTGTTCCACAAGCTGGTCCCAGCCCGTTCACCTCTCACTCACTCTATGCAGAGGTAAGTACACACAACAAATTAGGTTTTGGAGGCAATGCTGCCGGGGCCGCTGAACTGCTAATTGTATGTCTCCAGATATTCTGCTCCACTTCCTTAATCCTTAAAGCTGTGTCAGGGTTTTTCTCCCCTGCGAACAACACTCAGTGCAGCTACCGGTGCACATCGGTGCTTCTGCAGGGGTTCACCTACAATAGGTGAGAACAGCTTGGCTGAGTGGTTCCTCTTTCATTTTACTAAGTTCAGGTTGTCTTTAGACTTCTGTGCTGCATCCCACTGCTTAATAATAATAATAATAATAATAATAATAATAATAATAATAATAATAATAATAATAATAATAATAATAATAATAATAATAATAATAATAATAATAATAATAATAATAATAATAATAATAATCAGAATGGGTGTTATATGATTGTATTTACCTTCCCTTCATCAGGATCCTGGCAGCACTGTTTTTTCTGCATCAGCAAAGATGAATAGAGGACGCAGTTTCGCAATGTTCCTAAGTAGAACGTCGGTAGATGGTCAGAGGGGATGTTGGTGAGGTAGAGGAGGGGGTTGGCTTTGTCCAGAGGTAGAGCTGAGTGCCATCAGCATAGCAGTGAAATAAAATTCCATGTCGACTGATGATACAGCCCATTGGGAGCAGGTAGAGTATGAACAAAATAGGACCAAGCACTGAGCCCTGGGGAACACCACAGATGACAGTGTTTGTCCCTGCCACAGTGGGACAGTGCCACAGTTTAAGTGGGAGTGAAGCTGTGTAGCAATGGCTTTTTCCAGTGCCTTTGGCAGCTTAGGCTGCAGGCAAGACTAGATTTTTTTTTAATGGTGGTCTGATGACAGCAGTTTTCAGTGAGGAGGAACAAATCTAGTCCGGCTTGTATTTATTTATTGTATACAGCCGTGACATCTCTGAATTGTAATAAAAATGTTTACTACCCCCTAGTAAACAAATTAAATATTAATATGAAAATACAATGCTTGCCAAGTATGTGGTGTAATTTGAGCTGCCAGTCAGGATTTATAGCTTGATGGACCATCATTGCTCATGGGCACTAAAGAGAAGACCAGCACGCCACAGGTATGGATACGTGGATGCTCAGGATCCGGGAGGTCCAGGACTGAATCCACTGGACAAGCGTCAAGGTCTCCAGCGGTGGTGGCGGCGTAGTGATGAGGCCATGCGTGGCCAAACGAGCTGCTTCTCTTGTTTTATTAATGACATGCAGCAAATGTCCAATAAACGCAGCTGCACATATCGTTTCACAAATGTTTTACAACACTGTCAAAGCTCAAAGCAAATTGTCTCGTTATCGCCCAGATCTGCTTCTATTTTATGAACCTTCACGTTTGTTTTATTTGTCCACTTGTCTTTAGTCTGATTGTTTCGTTCTACTCTTGTGTTTTAATGATTATTATTGAATTCAAGATTTGGCTATTTTTTTTATTGAATCTATATTGTCTTTTAGTGGCCTCTAATGTATTTCCTCACTTTTGTTTGCTTTTGACATTTTATATATGGAACTCTTATCACTGCTTTACAGTGCAGGTGGACACTACTGTGAAGCTTAATGTGATGGCGCAATAAGATCCTCAGGCAGCAATAACATATTCATTTCAGCTTTCAGATGGACCCAAGCTACTTCCTTCACACAGTGAAGCTGCAGCCGAGCAGCTGTAGCTTAGCACATATTAGTGAGGCCCAAATGGAAGCAATTGAATTTCACCCAGTTGCTGGGCTGTGTGTGTGGATGTCTTCATGTCTCATAGCCTCCTCACGCTTTACTCAATCAGATTACTCGCTTGCTGTCGTGTTGCAACTCCACGCCATCCAGAAGCCCGTCGCCTGCCCCTCCCATCCTGCCCAGTGTACCACACATGCCCTCACACACACGCCCTCCCTAAGAAGCGCGTGACGGTCCGAGCGCCCGTAGCCAAAGTGCATGCGGCAGCTCAGAGACCAACAGAGCCTGACTCAGCTCCTGAGTGATAAGTACATAAGAAAAAAAGAAGACAGGAGTGACAGCGTCCGGGCGTGTTTGGTCCGAACGTCAGCGTCCCGGCAGACAGCGGCGCACGGGTCATCAATGGAGCTGTCAGATGATCCAAGGTCGAGGGGGCAGGACAAGGCTCCCGCCGTCCTCCCGCTGAGAACCAGCAGCTGCAGCCTCTCTGCCTCTACCTTCATCCGGCGCAGCATCAAGCTGGAGCAGGTGAGTCACCTGTCCAAGGGGGGGTGGGGGTGGGGGGGTAGAGAGGCAGGTGAGGTGAAGGGTCAGGTATCTAAATTTGATTAACTCTTGCAGTGAACATGAGCGTTTATTCAGAGGAGAGCGTGTTTACCAGCCAGGGCAGAGCTGAGAGCAGAGTCCAGGAGGGGCATTGGTTGCATCCACTGCAAAGCCATTCATTGTGCTCGCCTCGTGCTGCATTAGCCTCACTAGTGGAGAATTGCTTCTGGGTAAGACTGAGCGCTGTTGCCTCCAATGAGAATTGATTACCGCCGCCCTCGCTGGCGCTACGCAGCCCTCGTGCGCGGTAAAACATGCAAAACTGATGCAGAGCTCCCTCAGTGCTGTGGTCTGTCCTGTAGTCACATTTCACCAATGGGCCGGTTCAGGGACGCGTTGCTTTCTTCTTTACATGTTTACAGGCTGTTATTGCAGCGTCCTCCAGTTGTTTTTTGTCTTCAATCTAACAAAAAATCTGCCCATTTTGTGTATTTTACATATAAGCCCATGTTTTTTTAAGCATTTTCCCATTTTTCTGTATAGAGCGGTTGATCTCACTTAAGGAATCACTGTTATCTATCAGATGAACGAGTCTGAGCTATAACTTGTAGCTGTGGTGCTTTGCTCACCGATGAGCAGGGTCATCATTGCTGGATTCCCAGTCTGCACCCAGTCCTCAGCCCAGCTGTGTCCTACAGCAGCCTTCACCCAAAGCATGATGTTAATGGTCAGAGAGAAAAAACAGCACGTCTCTTCCATGTATCCATGGGAATCCACACACGGCTGGAGTGAAGGTGAAACTCTCTTTAGGAGTGTGTCTGTGTGTGTGTGTGTGTGTGTGTGTGTGTGTGTGTGTGTGTGCGTGCGTGCGTGCGTGCGTGCGTGTGTTTGTAAGAATAATAAGAATAAGAAAACCTTTAATAGTCCCGCAGTGGGGAAATTACTGCTCACAACAGCAGTACAGATAAGCGAGAGTACAGCTACAGAACAGTTTGTGTTGACACAGTACAAAGCAGTACAGTACGGTTGGAGTGAGTATGAGGTCATTGCAGGGTTAATGCACAGTAGTGAGTATAAGATTTGTATTGGTAACAATATACATGATTGTTCACAAATATTGTACAGAGCAGGTTGCTATTTAAACCACTGATGCAGTGGGTGAGTGACTGTATTGGGACGTGGTCAACAGTTCTGATTGTACAGTCTGACAGCAGCAGGTAGGAAGGATCTACGATATCTCTCCTTCACACAGCGAGGGTGGATCAGTCTGCTACTGAAGCTGCTCTCCAGAGCAGGTGATCAGTCCGACGATCGCACAGTCATCAGAGAACTTCTGCAGAACACAGCTGTCCGTGTTGTGTCTGAAGTCTGACGTGTAGAGGGTGAAAAGGAAGGGGGCCAGTACAGTCCCCTGTGGGGCCCCCACACTGCAGGTCAGAGTGTCAGACACACAGTCCCTGGCTCTCACAAACTGAGGCCTGTTTGTGAGAAAGTCCATAATCCACTCCGTCAGATGAAGGTCAACACCAGTCTCCTCCAGTTTGTGCTTCAGAAGCACCGGCTGGATGGTGTTGAAGGCACTGAAGTCAAAGAACATGATCCTCACAGTGCTGCCGGGCTTCTCTAGGTGAGAAAGAGCTCGATGTAGGAGGAAGATGACGGCATTGTCTACTCCTATGCCGTGTCATTTTGTGTGTGTGTGTGTGTGTGTGTGTGTGTGTGTGTGTGTGTGTGTGCGTGTGTGTGTGTGTGTGTGTGTGTGTGTGTGTGTGTGTGTGTGTGTGTGTGTGTGTGTGTGTGTGTGTGTGTGTGTGTGTGTGTGTGTGTGTGTGTGTGTGTGTGTGTGTGTTTGTATGATCTAACTGCGGCCACTGTGACCTCTGACCTGCTGTCCTGCAGACGACATCACCTGCAAAGTGTGCAGATCTAAACCCCCTCCCTCCCTCCTGTCCTCCCTCCCCAGCGCCACACAATGCAGTGGGCGTGTGCATTAATATCGTGCGTCGTATGATTGTGACCACTGTCCTGCTGGTAATGAGTGTATGTGGACAGTCTCCCACCACTGCCCATTATCTGGGGGCGTCATGGTGGTGTGGCTCCACGTGGTTCTGTCTCGCCGGCCTGTTGTGTCGCTACTGTCTGAAAGCGTGTTGTCCAAACGAGCCCAAATGAGCAGCTTTGAGGTCATTCGTTGGTCAGGGAAGTCGCGGCCAAGATTTTTGTCCCCTCTGTTTTCATTCTCTCTATCTATTTTACACAGAAGGCTTCACTGCTACGGCTTTATCACTTTATCACTCATCCTCCTCAGGTTTTTATAGTTGAAACTACCACTTTGCCTACTCTGCCAACTCACCCAAACCCAAGCATCAGCTGTTTCATTGATAAATGTCACTTTTATAAATGACTGTTCGGAAACGATGCATTTTCTTACACGGCCCAGTAAACTTTAACAACCCTTTGCATCTGTCCTTCCCTCCGTTCTGTCTCATCCCCCACGGGGTGCTGCCTTCATACTGTACCACGCTCATAAACAGGGCAGCTGCTTGCCTGCAGTCAGCGGCATATGTTGTTTGCTGCTTTTAGGTGGTGCTGTAGTCGGCTGTGGGAAAAGAGTTGAGGGGAAATAGAGAGGAGGCTTGAATCAGTGCTTTGGACGGCTGCATCACTGAAATGCACATTTATTATAATGATTTAAACACAGTGGAGGTTCAAGCAGACAATATTGCTGACCTACAGTTATGTCGAAGTGATTAATGGGCACCATAAAGCTATCTTTTTATTCTTTTGTCTTTTCTTGGCAGAACACTGTAAAACAGTGTGTGTGTGTGTGTGTGTGTGTGTGTGTGTGTGTGTGTGTGTGTGTGTGTGTGTGTGTGTGTGTGTGTGTGCGCAGCTGTCACACTGAGGATCACCAGTGGCATGTTTCAGCATCACTAGCCTCCAAATCCAGACCGACTGCCTGCTGCTGGATGAGAGTTGTTCACAAGGCGGATAAAAGAGCAAGATAAAGGGGGGAGGGGGGAGCGCGTGGGGGGGTGCTGGAGGAGTCGGGGATCAGAGCCACAGCTCTGTATTGGCTGTTAGAGCGGGAGGGGTTGGTCCTTCTCCATCTTTTCCACCGCCTCCACTGAGGAGAGCAGCACACACACACACACACACACACACACACACACACACACACACACACACACACACACACACACACAGAGGGAAGAACCATGTCAGGAAACGGGACGGACTGGGAGCGGAGGCGCACACACCAAGCGTCCGGGGCGGTGAGGAGGCAGCAGGATGAAGAGTGGCACAGAGTGAGGGGGGGGGGGGTCGCTGGGCAGCGAGGGGAGGCTGAGACGGACAGAGACACATAGGCTGCAAAGATGTGTGACTGAGCTGCTGCCTCCCGCCTGTCACAGAAGTTTGAAGGAGTGCCGCTCTCATGGCGGGAGCCGCCGCACAGGAGCCCGTGAAGGTGACGTTCTCACTTCTTTACCTTCTTCGTCTCTGTGTCTGTTTCTGCGGCTTCGGTGCGTTTTTTAGATTTGTCTGAAACATCCGTTGCAGCGACTGCTCCTTATGGATGACGCTTCTGTTTAATTGAATGACTGCCACCAGACCAGTGTGTAATGACAACAGCTGGAGCTGCAGCTTACGATCACCAAGAGTCATTCCTTATCTATGTGAATGTAATTACATGCTACAACGACAGATGGACTGTGTGGAAACAATAAATCCACACAGTCAATTTGCTTTTGAAGAAAACAGCTCATGTTTGATGCTAATTTCATTAGTAACATTATAGCTGTAATTGTTTCTTGTAAATGGCAGGAAATACTGACAGGCGCGTTTTTCATGAGCCCAAGGGATATTTTTAAATATCTTGCTATGTCCAAGGAACAAAACACCAACATGTATCATTTATGAAATAATTCCTATAACCTGATTGATATCTGTAAAATAAAACAGTTGTGTAAAACTGTGCAGGGAGATGATCCCGAATAAATGTTGATAACATCAACATTTTTTAACCTATAAGCAGGTTTGTGTTTTAGCATTTATTTTAATGAACACAGCTTTTTGCCTCTTGTGATTTTTTTGCCGTCCTATCAATGAAAGTGTGGCCTCAGTTCCGTTGACTTTGATCTTGGATTTGAAGTGTCAGAATCGGTCAGTAGTGAGAACGAACCCCTGGAACGTGTCCAGACGATTGGGTTGGAGATGCGAGATGCTCGAACAGGTTAGTTTGAGAAACTACGACTGTGTAAATAATTAAGACACAGTAGGTTAATCGTTACAACCGTCGCGTCGGCAGCTGCTGTGATTCTTATCTTACCGCGTCCCCGGGTCACGCGTGATAAAGCGACTCGTGTCCGTCTTGTTGGAGGTCCATTTCCAAAAGTCAAGGATGGTCCTTGACTCGGCTGCGTGTAATGAAGAGTTGAGCGGTGTCAGTGGACAGAGCAGAGCGTCCGACTGGAACCAGCCTTTCAGCCTCATTACCACTCACACTCACACACACACACACACACACACACACACACACACACACACACACACACACACACACATACATACACACACACACACACACGCACACACACATACATACACACACACACACACACACGCACGCACACACACATACATACACATACATCAAGTATAGGACCCAGTGCTGAACACAGGCTTTTTGGTTCTTTAATGATGAAATGTTTGGGAACCTTTGAGCCGGGAGCCATCGACTGCTGCTCACGCTCCCCAGAGGCGTCAGCGCGATGCGACGCCGGCCCGATCGAACACAACAAAGGGGAATAAGTGATTCCACGTTGATGGTTCACAAAGCTGCAAAGAATGAGACGGGGGGGAAAATGTGCAGCGCTAAGCGCAAACCGCCCGCGCTTGTGCCGGCGGCACTTTGAAATGCGCGACGGGCCTTCGCTGCCTGAAGCGGAGCTGCCGCGTCGTGACCTGTGACCACGCTGTCACTCCGCCCTTATTACATCCAGCATATACTATAAATATAGCCTTTAATATCGCTGGTCGCGTCCGTCCCGGCACAGAGGTCATAAAATCTCTTTCAGCCGCGGGGCTCAGCCAGACAGCGGTGGGGGGGCGGTGGGGTGGTTGGGGGGGGGGGGGTCCTCAGCCACATGGTGCTCAAATCACAGGTTGCTACCGTGGAATGAAGACATGCAGTTGTCGTATTGATCACGGCTTCCACCGTCTAATCAATGAAATTGAGCAGGGACATTAGCTTTTAATGGCTGATAAGGTCCCTTTTGTGCCCCACCCCTCACCCCCTCACCCCCTCACCCCCTCCCAGACCCAGCAGAAGTGCATCGCCGTCTTCGCGCTGCTCTGCTGCTCTGGCGTGCTGCTGGCGCTCATCTTCTCGTCTGTGGACCTATGGGGGGATGACGAGGACGGCATCACGGAGGAGAACTGCAGCAGCAAGTGCCGGTGAGGCGCCGTGCAGCCGGGTCGCGGGTCTCCTCGTGGTTCTGGTGTGCGCTGTGACGTGAGAGTGAAGCGGCGCGTGTCTCCCCCAGCGTCGTCCTGGTGGAGAACCTCCCGGACGGGCTCTCTCTCGCCCACCTCCCCGTCGCCGCCGGCTTCCACGGCCTGTTGGACCGGGCCCAGCACTCGGTGGAGGTGGTGTCGCCCGTGTGGGACCTGAACTCGTGGGACGCGGAGCCGGCGCCGGGCGCCGCCAGGCAGGTGCGAAGCCGGCCGCGCTCCCCAGGTGCCCGGTCGCAGCCAACGCAATTATTTTCTAGTAAATCTGCGTGTAGCGTCTTAATGAGGTCGGAGCCGGAGCTCCCGACCTCTTAAAACACATCTCCAAACAGCGTCGACTTGCTCGGCCGCATTAACTCAGAGCCCGACTTCCTTCCTCAGGGTCAGCGTTTGTTCCAGAGGCTGCTCGGCCTCGACTCTCGTGGGGTTAAACTGAAGATTGCCAGCAGCCTGACTAACTCGGCCGAACTGAGGGCCTTGGCGGCGCACAGTGAGTGACTGGCCTCATTTAATTTTCCATTGTGAAAAGCAATTTGCTGTGCAACACGACAAACCCGAACCTGAGAACATCCCTATCGGGACCGGACGGATTTACGGTGCGGGTCTCCTGCTCGTGCCCATGTGCCAGCTGGACCGATGCTGGCGGATCTGCACACGTCCCTCCATTCTCTCTCACTGCTCTACAGATGCCGAGGTCCACTTCGTTAACATGACGGCTCTCACCAGAGGAACGCTCCGCTCCTCCTTCTGGATCGTGGACCGGAAGCACATCTACGTGGGGAGCGCCGACATGTCCTGGAGGTCACTGTCCAAGGTAACAACTGGTCTAATCAGGCCCCCGGATTTAAAAACAGGCCCCTGGTCCAATCACGGCCTTAAAATCAGATACAATCTCTATAACTCTCTGAAATAAAATCTGGACTAATAAATTCTTTCACGACCCCCCCCCCCACTAGGCCAGTACACAATAAACTCACTACCTTGCATTCGATAGGGGGGAGGAACTGGCTCCTTCCGGATCCTGCACCAAAACAGATTAATGGCCGGGGGAGAGTTTATTTAGACTCTGATTATCTGTTGAGGTTAAAATAGAAGTGTAGAACGTTGAATCATCAGCGTGAGCCTGGACATACAGTTCGGTGTGAAATACACTACAATATTAAACACGCAATCATGTTCACACAGGATGAATTAGGAGGTGATAATAGGTAATAATGCCCAGTAAATGACAATGAATCCTCTCTCTACTGTTTAGCGTGATAACGTTACGTACGCGTCCGCTTTTTTGCTGCGTCAGCGTTTCTCCTGTGCTGCGCTCTCGCCCCCTGCAGAGGAAGGAGCTGGGCGTGGTGCTGTACAACTGCAGCTGCCTGGCGCTGGACCTCCACAGAGTCTTCTCCTTCTACTGGCAGCTCCACGAGAGGGACTACATCCCCTCCATCTGGTCGAAGAGGGTCACAGCCCTCTACGGGAGGCACGAGGGCCTGGAGCTGCAGCTCAACGCCACCGAGGCCGCCGCCTACGTGTCTGTGAGAGCCGCCGCACGCTCAGGCATCAGCTGGCTTCATAAAATCGCCATAAATAAAACAATGCGGGCTTGTAATGACGCCCGGAGCGCTTTATACGCCTCCTGGTGGACTCCTTATAAAACTTTCATTGCCGACTAATAACGCGCGGTGATTAATCATGCTAACGCCATGCTGAGCAGCATCGCGTGTCTGGAAACCTCAGCCCAATTTGACAGTCATGAATCGCGTTACCCTCAAAGCGAGGACATGCTTTTCAGGTGCATTCGGGGCATTTATCATCACGTTGCTGGCAGCTCCAACCAGCGGCCTTTTGGGAAACGACTCTGTTGTTCCGTCTCAAAGCCACCGTCTACCTGTCGAGCAACAGACGCCGTCGTCAGCGCGCGCGCGGGGGGGCGAGAGCGAGCGGCAGCGGCGCGAGGTCACAGCTTGTTTCCCGTGTGATCCGCCCTCCTCCGCAGACCTCTCCCGAAGCCTTCTGCCCCAAGGATCGCACCAGAGACGTGGACGCCATTTATCACGTGCTCCAGAGGGCGAGGGCGTTCGCCTTCATCTCCGTGACGGACTACCTGCCGCTGGTCAACAGGAGCTACAGAGGAGCCTCAGTCACGAGGTAACGGCTGCCACCGCTTCACGTCTGCTCGAGTCCGACTGTCGAATCCACCGTAGATGCTTTTCCTCGTTCTTTGAGCATTTTTTTATGAGCAGGTACTGGTCGCCCATCGATGAAATGATCCGAGAGGCCGTCGTGCTGAGAGGACTTCGGGTTCGTCTGCTGATAAGCTTCTGGAAGAAGACTCACCCTCTCACCTTTAACTTCGTCACCTCCCTGAAGTCGCTCTGCATGCAGCTGCACAACTGTTCACTGGAGGTGGTACGTGAAGACAGAAACGCTGTCCGAGGCGTTCACTGCCCGCCTTTGTGTGAGCGTCCTAAAAATAAAGAGTTTGTGTTTACATGCTGCGGTGGTTTCTTCCTTTGCAGAGGTTTTTTAGTCACCGAGAGCAGAAGGACGACATCCAACATGGACTCAACCACAACAAGTACATGGTGACGGACGCCGGCGTTTACATTGGTAGGTGGTGCCTGATAAGTATTTATTTATTAGTCAATGTCTGGCAAGAAATGAATGAAATTAACCTTGAAACTCAGCAAACACTGAGGCTTATGAAGGAACGTGGGATGGTGCTTTTGTTTAACCTGTTCAAAAGCAAAAGTGGCAAAACAGCAGTTTTACAGCTACAAAGGATTTCATTTGTCCTCGTCAGCAGACTCCTCAGGAAGTCACTGTGCCTGGCTCAGAACCAGTCCAAGCACAAAACATTTGAATTAATTAGTTGTATTTGAGACTCTATTTAGAACGCAGTGATTAGTGAGCTTTAACCAGGTGTGCTGACGTCCGCAGGGAACCACGACTGGGTCGGGAATGACTTCGCTCTGAACGCCGGCGTGGGCCTGGTCGTCATGATGAGAAACAGCCTGACGGACACAGGAGCCACCATCGTGGAGCAGGTCAAGGCTGCCTTTGACAGAGACTGGAGGTCCCGCTACGCTAAGAGCCTGTGAGCAGGCAGCAGGCCAAACCTGCAGGGGTCCCGGATGCCAAGGAACCAACACAGAGCCGCCCTTTACCTTTCTGAGCACAGGGTGTCTTTCTACAACCCGATGATGTTGCCTCATAAGCCTGAATGTCATAGACCTGATATGAGAATGTAGATCCGACCTGTTACACACACGTATATGACCTGTCATTAATTTTGTGATACTGAGTTAATAGAGTTAGTGAAGGAATGACTTAACTCAGCACTAGGTTAATAAATACAATAACAGCATCTAACTACACTAAGTTATTATTATTGACCATTATATGAGCATGTGCTACTGCATGAATGCTAAAAGCAATAGTCTACTTACTTCAGTATTTACTGGGACAAGCAATATGATGATTATACAATCAATATATGTCAAATCCATCCCATCTCATTATTATACTGTCTGATGCTGCACTGCTTTTTTTTTAGGTTTTTAATCTGTTATATTTAAGATTTGATCCACACAGAATAGGAGGTTTTAATGTTGCATTCAAAAGCCTGAGAATTGTAAGAAATTACATTTACTGGATGATGCAAAAAGTAGTTCTACTTATGCAACAGCTATTCATTGTCTCGTTTCCATCTCTTTATAAAAATAAAAATCTTTTCTAATGTAATGTTGAGACATTTTTTTCACTTCCACCACACCCTTGCTGTGGTTCTTTCTCTTCCGATGATGACAAGACTTTCCTTGTGTTTTCCTGTTGTGCCTTTTCCATAATTGAGTTCCTGCTTTACAGAATTTAATTAGCATCGATTAATGCAACGTTGCACAATCACATATATTACGCATAGTTTTCTTTTATATGAGCCTCTAATAAACTTAATTAGAGTGCACTTCTGTGGTGCTCCTGTTGTCTAATTCTGAATTTTGCATAATAACTGTGCCACAGTATAAAGAACTTAGATTCACAATATAAACATATTAAGTAATATAAACTCCCGGAGTATTCAAATTTGCATTTCCTATTTTTACATAGGCCATGCAGAATATATTGCAAATGGTTAATTCCTGTTTTAGTCACCAGGTGGCGCTGTGGCATCATCACACAGTCATTCCAACAGAAGAAGTTTGGCACGTGTTTGGAGTTTTGCTTCAATAAAAGGAGAACCTAATTCCGTTTGGTGGGTGTAACAAGCGCCGACCTAACAGTAAGGGTGTTAATCCAGTTTGATTAGAGAATTTAACATCAGCTTGCAGTGAAATTAAACAACCCATGAACTGACCGTATTCTGAACCGTGTGTTGTGAGCTGACTGACGTGCGGCCGGAGGCTGCGGCTGATGGACGGGCCTGGCGGCGGCACGGCGACAGACTGGAGCCTCGTGTAGTTCTGACGAGGAGCTGACAGGGCACTTTATTTTAGGACGTCTGGAAAAAACATCTGTGAATTCTTCGTCGTATTCGATACAAATGAGTCGCAGGCTGCGTCGGTGTCAACTCTGTGCGGGGCGAGCGGCGGAGCTGGGAGGAAGAGGAGGAGGAGGAAGAGCGGGACGGGGCGGTGGGGGCCGTCGGCAGATGCCTTTGCAGCAGAGGACCAAGGAGGATGCGAGCGTGAGTGTGTCTGTGTGTGCGCGTGTGTGTCTGTGTTGCGGGACAGTATGCGGATGCGACTTTTTCGCCGTCTTGGACGTTCGGATGTCGTGTGTGAGTTGAAACCGGTCCGAACGGTGACGACCCGGGCATGTGTGAGGTGGTTCTGACAGCTCGGGCGTTCCCGTCGGCCCGCTTGTGAGGGAGACATCGATCGTTGGTTCGCAGCAGACCGCCGTGACTCATCACCGGCATAGAGATGGAAGCTGGAGTTTTCCTGCCGTGCCTGGATCAGTTCATGCGGAGTCCGCTTGTCACTTGGGTGAGTAGTTGGTGCACGAGGCGCTGATTTCCTGCCGGCGGCTGCGACCTCGCGCTCTCATCCCGCATCCGCCTTGTTGCTCAGGTGAAGACGTTTGTCCCGGCTGATGGAGGCCCGCTGGACTTCGCTGAACTGCTGGATGGGGTCTTTTTGAATGACATCATGACACAAATGTGAGTGAACCACTTCATGCTCGTGCGGATGGATTTCTAGATTAGCCGTCGGTGTTCGAACCATTGGCTGCCGTGGGTCCTCACGCAGCATCTGTCACCGAGTTACGATCAGCTCTGAGGCATTAAGAACAACCAGGAGATGGGTGACTTTGGTTTTAGGTGGTTGTCTCGTCACAGACAGTGTTGAGCATCTGCTAACGTTCTCATCCAGCACCAACAGTACTGGCTTTGTCACCCTGCAGTAATAAAGGGCATCTCTGTAGTCTGCAGCGAGCAAATTCCTCATGACACACAGGTTAAAATTCAAATTCCCATTCAAGTCGTAAATATACATATGTTGATTACAGGCGTCTATAAGACGTCTGTCAACCCACTGATGGAGAGGAGATCTCGTTCCGCTGACAAAGATTGAGAACTTGCAAGGAACAGGTAGAAAAGTGATGACCCAGTGAACCCGTAGATGATGCCGTCTAGTCTGCCGGCTCCATTTATCCCCTGATCCCCAGGGCCACAATAACCAGCTCTGAATGCAAAATAATGCTGCGCCAAGGGGAGGGGAGGAGGCGGGATAATCCCCCGGATTGGAAGACCCTCTGGGATTAGGCCCTCGGCGCTGGTGTTTTGGGCCACTGGGACACAGATGGGGGGGGGGGACCAGCTGAAGGTGGCAGCTGAAATGCAAATGCACAGCAGAGTGAGGCATGAACCTCCTGTCCCCTATCTTTCATTTCCCAAAGTCCCATTTCCTGGGAAGAGGGTAAATCTGACCCGCGTCGCTGCACTTGGGCCCACGAGCGACAGCGCTCCGGCTCAGTGAGGTGACGCCTGAAGCCCAGACCACAGCGGCCAAACGCGCCAGAATCCGGCTAAAAGATCTCTTTGAGCCGCGTACTGCCGTCCTGCCTGGCCCCGAAACAGTCCACTTGGGTGTCTCAAAGGAGTGACGTCACTTCGGCTAAAGTTAGGCATGAATAGGGACCTCATGCATGCTTTCATGGGGCTCCTCGGCCAAGACTGCAGCTAATGCGGCCCATTCAACACAAGCGCGCGTTTGTTGCAGTGTCACCGCCTGTGTTTTGTTTCACCGCCTCTAGAAATCCCTCCATCGCACCTCAGGGTGCGAACACAGTGAGCAGGGACCCGGGTCCGAGGGCTCAGAACCTGAACTTCCTCATCCAGCAAATCAAGACGTACTACCTGGTGAGTTTCACCCCCCCCCCCCCCTGTGTAATATGCTACACGATTATACGAGAACTGAAAGGATTTCGGTTTTACCTCCACTTCGCGTGGTGCATCCAGTAGTGGCGCGCCAGGAGATCATCCCCTCATTCTTAAGATGCCTGCCCTAAATATCAGCCATGTAAACATCGGTGTAATCGGCACAGGAGTGAGGAGAGGCAGCGTAAAGCTGCAGCCTGAGCTTTAACGTCACGATAGGCAGACATCGCGTTACTGCGCCGAACGTTGGATTTCCTTTTAGCGTCAGAGCAACTAACTGAGGTTTAAGCACATCCCAGAGAATGAACCAGTGACACTCTGGCGACTTTAAGGCTGAGAGTTATAGTCTACATGTGACTTGGTGAAAGTTTGCTCGTAGAGTACAGCATTAAAGGCTGATCAGCATCTTTGTGCGTCTAATAGAAAATGAGTGTGTGTTTTTAGCGACAATCAGGCTGGATGCACACATCAGCACACACAGTCCACTCGCTTCCCAACGCAGCAGTTTTGGAGGGTTTCGCCGCTGCACCGGGGAAACTGACCCTGTCATCTGCTCATTCACAGCACGTGTCTTATTTCTTGGCCCATGCTATGCGCGCGTTTAATCAGCTGCTATGTGCTGCACATACATACACGCTCCTGTCCATTCAGGAGCTTTGGCCGGACTCCACGGAGTGTTTTTCCATATTGTGCCCATAAGAGCGTTTGGCTGAACAGAACCTTCGGCCGCGATGTGCTCTTCTTCTCGTTTCTCACCCTCTCTCGTCTCGTTCTCTCTCTCTGCTTTCTTGCAGGACCATCTGAGACAATTAATCATGATTCCTCTGCCAAACGTGTTGCTGCTTGGCAGGACGCCTTACTGTGGTATGAGCTCAGGCACAACAGAGTAGCTCTCAAACTGCTAAGACACACTGTAGGAGACATTCACAGTGACCCTTGATTCGTTATCTTCTGATAAACCAGCACTTTAAAGTGAAAAACCTGCCCCTTTTCCCTCGCACACACGCTCTATAGTTTAGACCCACTTGCATTCTCTCGGCCACACTGGCTCATGATGTTAAGGCTTTGGCAAGCGGTGACCCACATTCACCAGCCAGCGCTCTGTTCAATTTAAATCCATGTCTGCCGCTTTCAGCACATCAACCCTAATAAGTTGCGTTCTGTAATGAATTCTTTTCACTCCCTCAAAGAGCAAAGCCTGGAGGAAATGAAAAAACTGTTGCTGTTGCTGCTGGGATGTGCAGTTCAGGTAAACACACGTTGAATATTTGATGTTTCTGACAGCTAACCAGATGTCATCCTCTCCCCGACTAATGATACGAAGGCGTTTTTGCTTGGTTTCCAGTGTGAAAAGAAAGAGCAGTATATCGAGAGGATACAGACACTTGATTTTGACACTAAAGCTGCCATAGCTTCACATATCCAGGAGGTAACCGACGCCATCTGCATCACATTGTGCACTTTAACTCACTAAAAGCAAGAAAACCCGAGTGTATTCAAAACCAGCGTTCACGATGAACTGCAACCTCTGCTTTTCCAGCTGACCCACAGTCAGGAGAATGTGCTGGACCTGCAGTGGTTGGACTGCAGCGAGACGCAGCCAGCGGAGCTGGAGGCGGCAGCGAGGAACGTGGCCGCGCACCTGCGGCGCCTGCTGGACCAGAGGGACGCCCATCTGGAGGTGGCGCAGCTCTCGCGCGTGCACGCTTTGGCGCTTGTGTCGCAGTCGTGCGTTGCCGTCGGTAACCGTGGCGCCTTCTCTTTCCTTCTGCAGACCATAGCAGAGCTGGTGCAGGAGAAGGAAGGCGTCTCCAGCTTCCTCAGCAGCCCCTCCAGCCCGCAGCCCGCCGGCTACTCTCCCAGCATGCACCAGCACCTGGGGGTGGAGCTGGCGGACTCCAAGGCCAAGATCAGGCGGCTTAGGCAGGAACTGTGAGTAGCAAGTGTAAAAGAGTCTAAAAATGTGGTTGTCAATTAGATAATAGATTGACAGTAGTAATATACTCCGCATAAAATAATGGAGGAGCATCAGTGTCGGACAACTGACCTGCTTTTATTGTGGCAGCCAGATTCTTTAGGGATTATGCTCATGATACTTATTACATATTAGTTGTGTAAAGGATTTAGTGACACTGGGCTACGTGGTGTCTGGTTATTCGTCCAATAATATCTAAATGAATCAAGGAGCTCATGGATTTGCTGGTTTGAGTGTTGTCGCCTCTTACAGTACATGGTTGTAGGGACAGCTTGTATGTGGACCTGCCAATATAGTGAATGATATAACGAGAGAGAGAGAGAGAGAGCCTACAGGATAAGAGAAGCCCTGGGGAGTTTGTCCCACATTACTGGCAGCTTGGCAGGTTCCATGGCTATGCACTACCACTGACCCACATTAGCTCTGCTGTGCTGCAGATATTGCACACACACACACACACACACACACACACACCAACGCTGATTCAATCCACATCTAACGTCCCTCTCTGCGCTTCATCTCAGCCTCTCTGCTGTTATTGTCCTCTCTTGTCGAGATGCTTAGATTTGCACGCTTGTGAACAAACACAATACAGTATCACTTAAAAGCATGGGGAGGGCTTGGTTTACCCTTCTAAATAGCCTTAGTGTCTGTTCATCATATGTACACACTTATAAACACAAATTTAAAGATGTTTTATATTGTTTTATAAAATTATAACAAGCTTTGTCTTAGATGTTTTTGTGACAGAATCAGTTTCGTCCTTTCTTAAACTGTGTTTTTGTGACTGAAAAGAGACCAGTGTGTGTGTATGTGTGTACCCACCTAAGCACTGACATATAGGCTCTAACACTGCAGACAACTAGTACACAGTAAGCGGCACACACTAAGCCCCTGGTTGTCTCTCTGTGTCACAAACCCACCAGTGAGGAGAAGAGTGAGCAGATGCTGGACTGTAGACACGAGCTGGAGAACATGGAGGCAGAGGTGAAGCGGATCCAACAGGAGGTTTGAAGCCTTAAATAAATTAATTGCATCTCATTTCTGTAGTGCCTTTTAGGCAGATTATACAAGTTAATGCACACAATAGCTCCCTGATGACTTTTTTTTACCTCAGACACGGTTTTTCATCTAAATAACTCAATAGAAAGTATTCAAAATGAGAAGCACCACCCATAGTAAATCCCAGCTCATTTCAAACTTAGTTCAGATTCACTTTTCAAACTACCTCAGCTCTTCTAAATCATGACTCCAACTCCATCTGAACCAGAATTCCCAGCTGGTGGCAGATGCCCGTTCAGCCCGCGCCTACCGAGACGAGCTGGACGCTCTGAGAGAGAGAGCCATCAAAGCGGACAAGCTGGAGAGCGAAGTGGGGCGCTACAGGGAGCAGCTGCACAAGCTGGAGTTCCACAAGGCCAAAGTGGAGGTTGATGCGGCGTTACTGTAATATCAGTATATGTTTGGAACTTCATTCCACACTCTGATGCAACTATTACCTAATGGTTACATTTTAAAAGAGTTTATTGACTCCCAGCGACACCAAGAAGGTTCAGCAGAATATAAACCTGAGAGCTTCCATTTCAGGAGCTGAAGGAGGACAACAGGGTGCTACAAGAGACCAAAGAGGTGTTGGAGGATCAGCTGGCCGGCTGGAGGGCACGATCCGACACCATCCACCAGCTGGAGAAGCACAGCCTGCTGCTGAAGGCCCAGGTCCACGACATGGAGCAGGTTCGACGTCTGCAGGCCGGGCTGTCGTTTTTACTGTTACACCACACGGGCAGAGGCGCTAACTTTGTGCCTCCACTTTAGGAGAGGGAGGCAGATCGCAGGCGCATTGAGGAGCTGCAGGAGGAGAACCTGGCTCTGTGTTTGGCTCAGAGGAGGAGCATGGAGGAGTCCCAGCACCTGGGCTGGGAGTTAGAGCAGCTCTCCAAGACTACGGAAAACTGCCAGGGTAAGTTTAATTATGCTAAGTTATGCTAAGTGATTCAAAATACAGGCTAGAAATATTGATTCCCCTAGCATCTAAATGTGATGAGATTTAGTTGCACCCATTTGATCTTGATAATCATGTGTCGCCGTGTCTAAAGCCCAGCAGACTCTGAGCGAGGAGGTGAGTGAGAGGGCTCGCAGCCGGATGCTCCAGCTGGAGAAGGAGAACCAAAGCCTCCTGAGGACCATCGAGAAGCTCAGAACTGGCTCAGCTAGCAACAGCGCACCATGCAAACACAGCCACCACCATGAGTGTGAGCATACCTGCAAGGTGCTCGGCGCCGCTGACGACCAGGACGCGCCATCACAAACCCCACGCCACGGTGCTGTGTCTCCCTGCAACGCGACCACGCACCAGAACGGAGATCCGAACCGCCGCGTCTGGCAAGCGCACGCGGTGGAGCCGGGGGGGGTCCAGAGTGAGGTCATCCGTACGGGCAGTCCAGACCGCCACGTTCAGGAGAACGGGCAGCTGGAGGACGGAGTCCGAAGGTGCGACCTGGAAGTCTTGGAAAACATTCACAACAGGCTACGCTGTGTTGTCGGATCGGGCGATGACGCCCCCGACTCGAGGAGCAGCAGTCCCTGTCACGACGGGGCCTTCACGGGTCTGCCAACACGGTCCTCCTACGCCAGCAAGCACACGCAGCGGCTCCAGGCTAAGTGCAGAGCCCTGGAAACTGTCAACCAGCATCTACAGACATCACTTGATAACACAGGTAAGGACTGGAATGAACGGAATCTTGACTCGTGTGACTGTAAAGCAGGGAAAACTGTGTTTCCCACCATTTGCCTCTCCTCAGACCGGAGAGTTCAGTGTTTGGAGGCAGAGGTCCAGGAGCTGGAGTTGGAGAACCAGAGTCTGCAGGCCACCCTGGAGGAGCTTCGGATCGCTGCACGACGGCTGGAGCAGCTGGACACGGAGAAGCAGGCTCTGGAACAGGAAACCACATCCCTGGAGAGGGACAAGAGGCAGCTGGAGAAGGAGAATCGCCGTCTACGGCAGCAGGTAGCCTCATTCGCTGGGTGCATGGAGTCAGTGTCCACCTGTTTAGAACATTTACCTTGCCCTTTGACAAAGTGACATCCGCTTCGACCGTCTTTTGCCTCAGGTCGAAATCCAGGAGGCCAACCTAGACAGCAGCAACGCCTGCATGGCCAGCTTGGAGAGGGAGATGCGATTTCTAGCGAAGGAGGTGGAGGGGCTGAGGGAGACTGCGGAGAGGGTCAAACGTCTGGAGAGGGACAACAGAGAACTGACCAAGCAGGCGGCTATCGACCAGAGGACCTTGGCCACTCTCAGAGAGGTGAGATTAGGACAAACTAGGCCCTTAGCCCGCCTGACGCTGTGTGGTACTGTGTGTTTGAAGTTGTAGTAATAATGAAAAAGATCAGCGTAAATGTCAATTCTCCATCTTTAGGAGCTTGTGAGCGAGAAGCTGAAGTTCCAGCAGAGAGACAATGAGCTGGAGAGACTGACCCATGAGCTGGACATGAAGGTCCTGAACCAGGAGAGTGGACACCAGGATGAACAGACACCAGACAACAGGTGCTCGCCTGCCGCTGGCGGCTGTGGTTCAAGTCCCGTAGACTTCAGCGAGAATGTGACCAAATAAGTTGTGTCTATGCAGCAGGTTCAAGATGCTGGAGTCCGAGCTGGCTCTGTCGCTGAAGAAGTCTCTGCAGCTCAAAGAGGAGAAGATGGGCGCCCTGGAGGCTCGCCTGGAGGAATCGTCCGCCCTGAACCAGCAGCTGCGCCAGGAGCTCAAGAGCGTAAGCGGCGCGATGCAGCTGATGTTCACAGCTCTGTTACACACTCTGGACGCTGACACCAGGCCCGGTTCGCTCCGCAGGTGAAGCTGAGCCACGAGGTCTTGCAGCAGAGGCAGGAGGAGGAGTGGACGTCGTCCTGCTCCAGTCCTCCCAGCGAGGCTGGCAGGACGATGAGCGAGTGGCTGCGTGAAAGCCAGGAGGCCACCAAGGAGCTGCTGAAGCTCAAAGACCGCCTCATTGAGGTGGAGAGGAGTGTGAGTGGCAGGACGCTAGCAAGTCGCCGCTGTTTGTGCAGTTAGCTAGCCGCTAATTGTGCAATTAGCTAGTTGCTTTTTGTGCATTTAGCTAGCCGCTAGTTCTGCTTTTAGCTAGCCGCTAATGGTGCATTTAGTTTGCCGCTAATTGTGCAATTAGCTAGCCGCTAGTTGTGCAATTAGCTAGCCGCTAATTGTGCATTTAGCTAGCTGCTAGTTGTGCAATTAGCTAGCCGCTAATTGTGCATTTAGCTAGCCGCTAGTTGTACAATTAGCTAGCCGCTAATTGTGCATTTAGCTAGCCGCTAGTTCTGCTTTTAGCTAGCTGCTGATTGTGCATTTAGCCAGCCGCTAGTTGTGCTTTTAGCTAGCCGCTAATGGTGCATTTAGTTTGCCGCTAATTGTGCATTTAGCTAGCTGCTAGTTGTGCATTTAGCTAGCCGCTTGTTCTGCTTTTAACTAGCTGCTAATTGTGCATTTAGCCAGCCGCTAGTTGTGCATTTAGCAAGTACTAAAGCAACAAGCCTGTAAAAAGGCAGTGATCTCATTTTCTCCCTCCTTCCCTGTGTTCTGACCCGCAGAATGCGACCCTGGAGGCCGAGCGCCAGGCCGTGCAGACCCAACTGAAGCAGCTGGAGAGCCAGTGTGATGGGCAGCAGGCGCAGATCCTGGCCCTGCAGAGGCAGGCGGCCTCCCTGCAGGAAAGCAACACGGCCTTGCAGACACACAACGCCAACCTACAGGTACCGTGACCAACGGCCTCCACGGTGCGAGGCAGCGCTGCGCCTCCTGATGAACCTCCGTGACCTCTCTCTCCCCTCCAGGTGGAGAAGTCCACGCTGAACTCCCAGAGTGCCTCGCTCCTGGCCCAGAACGCTCAGCTGCAGCAGCAGAGGTCCGGCACGGAGGGCGAGCGGGACGGCGCCGTGCGGGAGCGCGAGGAGCTGCGCGGCGTCCACGAGCAGTTGCTGCGCGACCACGAGCGGCTGGCGGCGCTGCACGAGCGGCAGGCCGTGGACTACGAGGCGCTGATGGGCAAGCACGGGTGCCTGAAGAACGCCCACCGAACACTGGAGCTGGAGCATCGCACGCTGCAGGACAGGTACAGCAGTCTGTTACAGCAGCGGGCCAAGCTGGAGGACCTGGAGAAAGCCCTGAAGGAGGAGCAGATGAGGATGGCCCTGGAGAAAGAGCAGCACCGCAGCGCTGCCGCCGAATGCTGCCGGCTGCGGGACGAGAAGGACTGGTGAGGAGGCGCTCGCGTGAACCCATCGCACTCTCCTCACTAGCATGCCGGCTAACGCTCACCTTAACCACGTTTCCAGGCTCAACCAGACGTACCGACTGCTTCTCAACGACTCCGAGCTGCTGACGGCCGACCACAAGCAGCTGAAGAGCCAGCTGAACGAGGCCAAGCTGGAGCACGCGTGGCTGGAGGCGGACTACTCCAAGCTCAAGAAGGAGTTCCAGCAGCTCGACATCACCTCCACCAAGCTCAGCAACCAGTGCGAGGTACGGGCCTTTCAGTCGGCCTCACGCGCTGACTCAGCAGATCTAATGGCTCTGTGGTCGATGAAAGCACCCACACACGTCTGTGCGGTGTTTCAGCTGCTGAGCCAGTTGAAGGGCAACCTGGAGGAGGAGAACCGCCACCTGCTCGGCCAGATCGAGACCCTGATGCTGCAGAACCGGACCCTGTTGGAGCAAACCATGGAGAGCAAGGACCTGTTCCATGTTGAAGAACGACAGTACATGTAGGCGCAGTTAGCTCTACAACAGGGCCATGCAGTATAAGTCGTATTTTGCTAATGAGCTAACTCTACTTCCTGTCTTCGTTCAGTGACAAGCTGAATGATTTGAGGAGGCAGAAGGAGAAGCTGGAAGAGAAGATAATGGACCAGTATAAGTTTTATGAGCCTTCACCTCCTCGCAGGTAAATACTAATATTATATCATTGTTACTGTATAATATCACAGTAGTGATAATCACAGTTTATGCTGTAATTGTTGCTATTTCCTCGCTGAACACACTGGCCTTGTGTTATTTTACTGCTCTCCTACAGACGTGGGAACTGGATCACTCTGAAACTGAAGAAGCTGATGAAGTCCAGTAGCCGAGAGCATGGGCCCGAGCGGCCCCCCACCCCCACGCACCCAGGCGTGGCTGAGCCGCCCCTCTCTGGGGGCGACAGCAGCTCCTTCGTCAGCTTTGATGGCTCCGGGGGCTCCGCAGGTGACGCCCCCTCACCGCAGCACAACAGCAGTGAGTATGATCACTGTGAATGCACCGGGTGATCAGCAAGGTCTCAGTGGCCAGATCTCCTATTCACTGGTTCAGCCACAGGCCAGGAGGTAAGAGCATCATCCGAGGCAGAACACAGAGATGAGTTAGGGTGTTCTGCAGCTAAAGGACAGAAGGACGTGGAGGTGTAGCTTCATAGAAAGCTAAGACATTTTCCTCAAGATTGAAAAGCTACCTACTTCCTCTGAAAGTTTTAGTATTAAGGATTACAAGTAAATTTTGTTCATCACTATTGTCTCAGGATTTTTCTTTGTTTTAGCTGATTTGACATGTTTCAAATGTAACACTGTGACTTGTGACTCTCACAAATTATGACACGTTATTAAATGAAAGGGTCATTTATAGAAAAAGCAGGACTATTGCATGAAATGAAGTGTGTTTGAAAATCCAGTGTCATTCCTCCGTGTGCATGATGTGCATAAACCTTCCTCACCAGTCCATCTATTTGTTTCTCCTGTCTTTGTGTCTTCCTCCATCCCCCCTGATGACCTCCCTCCTTTCCTTGTGTTTTTCCTCACCTCTGTCTCCCTCGTGCTGGTAAAAAGCCTCTCTGAAAATGTTTCCCCGTATGAGAAAAAGGCTGAAGGACAGAGACAGAGTCAAGTCACTCTTCCGTCGTTCCATGTGTAAGAAACGCTCACTGTGACATTTTATGTAACTCCTCACTTCATTATGTTGGAGAATATAATTCATTCTTCTAGTCATCTGCGACTATGTCATGTGCTAATCTTAACATAGCACTGGGCTTAGTCATTGTCACAACATTAATTTATATGTGTATACACCATATGTCTGTAACGTAACCGGTTTGGGTCTTTTAATAGAACAGCAGGGGTCAAGGACATACTGCATTGTAGGACTCAGCAGGAGTCAGGTGTAGCGTAGCAAGAGCTCATTATAAATGAGTTCAATGTGTTCATGTAGTCTATAGCCAAAACAAAAGGTGCTCCTGAAAACCAACCCTGGTGACCCCCACATCCAGGTCAACTTCTCATCCCCTTCCTCATCCTTTCACTTCCTCCATTCCTTGGTCCATGGTTGCAGCCCTAAGCAGCTTAGCAACCTCCTCCACCTGGCTCCAGGATAAGAAATGGCCAAACAGGACGCAGCAGCTGGAAGAGTCTGGCACTGACACGGAGAACAGGGAGGATGCACTGACCTCGACCCTCACTGCCTCCATCTTGTCTGTCTTCCAACTACATCCTCCCACCATCCTGCCATCTCATCATCTCCATGCAGTCATCACCGCCACAAACACTGACACCAGTGAAACGGTTCCAGATGTTCCTGAACTCTGGGTGACAGGTAGAAACGTTTGTCATTTCCATTAGATGCTAGAACTAGGTTAGCAGGACACAACGTTCTCCTGTTTTGGGCTGCTTAGGCTAGAACTATTGAGTAATTCATATTTTTATGCCCCACAGACAAAGATTCCAATGACAGTGCCGTGCCATCTGGATTTGAGGACCATGACGAGCTGCAGAATCACGGTAAAACCCTCTCATTTAGAGGACTCAGCTGCATACAGATGTATTACCAGCTCAGGAATTAGGATAAACCCTTTGAATTGCAATCATGACCTTGTTTCGTAGTAATCTCTTGAATTTTGTTTTTGCTGCCCCCTGTTGGTCATGTAAACTATAATATACACAGTTGGAAAGGTTCAGATAAAACAGTTCTAGCCTTTGTCCCTCCAGGGCTGAAAGGAGTCCACAGTCGAGCCCAAAGTGTGAGCAGCGGTGAGTTCAGCCTGAGCCTGGAGAACGAGCCCTGGTCCAACGGCAGTAGCCCCGTCCAGCAGCCCCCATCGCGCCATTTCTCGCCCAGTTACCAGCCCCCCAGTGATGCCTCAACTCCCCAACACACACACAAGCAGCCGCACAAGGAGAAAGCCTCTTGCCTGCCCATCGCCGTTACTCAGAGTTCAGACCACCCATCTGTACCAAAACAGAAAGATCCTGGCGCTTCTCTGGACTTCTGGCTCACAAGGGGCACAAAGAGCATCCGGAGGGCATCGAGGGGTAAAGTGATACGTCGCTCGTCGGATTCGGGCGGTATAGTCAAAATGAACCATGGACTCAGTGGCGTGGATTCAAAGTCAAGCTGCGTCAAGGCTGAAACCACACGAGCCTCCGCTTGTTCGCCCATCACTGTGTTGTACGTCCAGGGGAAGTCATCCTCTATGTCCGGCTGCCTCAACTGCTTCTCCACCCCCCTCGGGAAAGAAGGTCGCCTCAAAGGGTCCCGATCCCCTAAAAGTCTCCCCCGTGCCAGTAGTGTTATTTCAACAGCCGAGGGATCGTCTCGGCGCTCCAGCATCAACAGTGACTGCAGGGTGGCGGTCGTGACTGAGTCCGTTCAAACCCAGGTTTCAGAAGGATGCAATCAACAGGAGGAGACAGCAAATCAGAATCAACAACAAGGCCCAAACACTAAAAACTGTGAGCGTGAGCCGATCGCTCCGGTCAAACCTCCCAGAGACCCAGCAGTCGTGCCCACAGACCAAACTAAGTCCCCTGTGCAGGAGTCTCTTTTGGGCTCCTCGTTCACCTTCAGCTCTGTTTTCTCAGACACGATCTTCACTGATTCCATGGTCACTGCCATGAGTAATTTAGAGGGACTGGACGACAACCAGCCGTTCGTCCGTCTGAATCCTTCGCCGCTCGACAACCAGGATTCCTCTCTGAAAACCCCACAGACGCTGATCGAGGCCGAGAATGAGCAGAGTGGAGACACAGGACACACTGGACTGGAGAATGCAGAGCCCATCACAACTGCTTGAAGGCAGCGGCCACGTATGTTAATACTGTTCCCGATTACACAGTCAGGTTTCATCACATCTACCAAAGCACACAGCAAACGTCACTGGAACTGAATCTGTCTTAACACGTTCAAATTTGTTGTCTTTTACTTTATAAAAAATGTTTTAAGTGTTTGTTCGTGTTTTGCATTAATTATAAATAATTTACTGCAAAATGCATTTTACTTATACTTATATGTTACTTTTCCAATATGACAATCTTTTGTTGTGTATACGTGTATTTCTTTATCCTTGTGTCTCTATTTATGCTTCTATCAAAAAACTTGTGTTATAACTTATTATCTGTCAGATGATGTGTCTCTTGAGTTAAATCTGACTCTTGGGCAAAATGTTATGTTCATATGTAAATGAATTGTGTAAATCCTATAACCTATACGTTTCTGAATGATATTTTCCTCTTCAATAAAGAAACTCCGCACACACAGAACGTTCTGTGTTTTAATGTAACTGCGTGGGGCGCGCGCTTGTGCCCGCCCATTCTCTCACGCTACTGGCCGTGAGCTCGGTCACGTGAGCCAATGCGGAAGTGGACCATTTCAAGTGAAAGAGCAAAACATACGGGGGCGTAGAGTTATTCAACCTGGACCACCGTTACATTGGGCTCTGCTGGAGTGGTTTCGTAGACTGCGTGCTGTTTTTCGACGGTCGCACCCGGGCCTTGGCAGAATGCTGAGCGCCGCCGCCGCGGAGAGGAACAAGGAGCCCATCCTGGCGGTGCTCCTGGAGAACGTCAACACCGGGAGACCGCTGCGGGCTCTGGAGGTGTCCTCCGGTACCGGGCAGCATGTCACACACTTTGCTCAGGCCCTGCGGAATGTCATGTGGCAGCCCTCCGAGTACGATCGCCAGTCTCTCGCCAGGTAAAAACAGAACTAGAGTAGTAGTAGTAGTGTACGTGGAGCCTGGACCGATTCATGCGGCAGTAAATTACTTCTCTGTAACATAAATGATGATGTATAAAAATATACTGACTGTGCTGTTTTCTTTATTTCACGCTGAGGATGCGCCTGCGTTAACAATAAAGCCTTTTGTGTCCATTCTCAGTATAGAAGCGTACAGAGCTCGCTACCAGCTGAACAATGTGATGCCTGCCATCTACCTGGACGCTTCTCTGCCCCATCAGTACTGGGGAGGGGTTCAGCCGGAGACCATGGACCTGGTCGTCAATATAAACATGATCCACATTTCCCCGATGGCTTGCACAGAGGTGGGACCTCACACAAACGTCGCATGCACTCGAACAGCCGTAAATGTAATAATAATAATTATTTTTGTCATTGGTGCATCTATTTTCTATTAACTTCAATTATACAGACAGTAAAGATGAAGATCACTTTAACCACTATATATGCTAATTATCAAATGTTGACAAACACAGTTTTTATTATCTACTCAACCGCTGACCAGTTTGTTAATCTCACCCAGAAAATCAATAAGGTGGTAGGATTTTACTGCCTTCTATCACATTAATGTTATTCTAAGCAGTGCATACTAACACGTTCTATGTAGTAAATTGAAAGTAGTGTAGTAAAATTGAAGTATTTGCCTCTGAAATGTCAAAGTCAAAGAAACAGGGTACAAGACATTTTAGAATCCTCATCAAATAGCTCAAATCTGCACTTGACTGTCTTCCACCACTGCCCTCTGCTGGTTTGCTCCAGCCTTGGTCCTGGACCTGTCTGTGTGGGAGGAAGCTCTGATTGTGTTATTCAGTAATATATAACAGTGGCATGCTATGCTGTAAATACCTGCCTCCACTATTTTAATACTAGTGAGTAGTTTCTGAGCCTGAAATCTGACTGTTTCCTCACAGGGTTTGTTCACAGGGGCTGGAGCGGTGCTGAAGCCACGAGGACTTCTACTGACGTATGGGGTAAACAAAATACTGACGTATAGACGTGTATATATTGTAGCACTAATTACACGCTGGTATCAAATGTGAACACGAGAGTATAAGAAATCCATTTTTGTGTTGTTTTTTTTACCTGCAGCCATATGCAGTGAATGGTCAGATTACTCCTCAAAGCAACATAGAGTTTGACTACAGTTTACGTCAAAGGTAAAGTATTATGTGCAGAATTCTGCTAATATTAGATCACAGGTGTCATGCTCCAGACCTCAACGGCCACTGGTTTTCCAGCTCTCGCTGCTGATCATCTTGATCAGGTGAGTCATTGACTGAACACACCTGGTGAAGGTAATCAGTAGGAGCTGGGGCAGAGAAAGGTGGAAAACCAGCAGGACAGTGGCCCTGGAGGACCTCAGTTCGACACCCCTGTACGAGATTATCATGAATGTTGCTTAAAATGTATGAAATTCCTCGCCTGTTAAACATGTAGTAGCATCTGCTTTGTACAACAGGGGGCAGAGTTTTCATCATGTACACAAAGCTAGACCGTCTGTAAAAGCTGTGTTTATTCCCCTCTGCAGGAACCCAGAGTGGGGCCTGCGAGACATCTCCTTCCTGTGCGCTTTGGCACAAAGAAACGGTCTGTTCCTAGAGAAAATGGTACGTTCGCAGCTCATTCATTGCTTTTGACGCGTGAAAGTGAGCGGGGTGTAAAGAAGGCACCTGGTTTCTTTTCTAGGTGGACATGCCTGCAAACAACAAATGTCTTCTCTTCAGAAAGGAGAGTTTGGTGTGAAGCATCCTGTCGACTCAGGACGTTCCAAGAGCCTTAACTTGCATCAGAAGCTCGGACACGTTGCCAAATAGTTCCAGAACTCGTAATGGTCTAATACACAACCGACATAGGCCTGAACAATCATTCATGTATTGCACCCTTTAATTGCTTAAGTATAGTGTATTTCCCTAGATGCTTCAGAGAGACTGGCAGTGAAACTAAGGCTGAAGTGCTTTGTAGAAAGATGCAAGAGGGAGAACATGATGTACAGATAAGAACCTTATAAAAACTAAATGTATTAACATAACATAATAATGTAACATATAACTACATATACTTCTCTTTAGAATCACAAGCTACAGTAAGCGTTTTGTAAAAATAATACCTGCTTTTTCAGCTACAGTTCTTTTTTGCTCTCACAATGCAGAATGACTTACTAAACGTTCAGCGCTGCTATAAATGGGCTTACAGGACACATGGAATGTAGGTACAACCTGTGTGGTAACGAGTATATAATGTACATGCAAATTACCCCATCACGTCGTTAACATACAGTATTTGACATACTTCTTTTGATTCAAGCGATTAAAATCAGCTCTCCTCATTGCAGTTCTGTCGCCTTCTCTCCGCGGCGCTAAAGCAGAGGGTGACCGCGCGCCCTGTGCGGCTCAAGGTCTGAGTCCTTCGGCTTTCACAGCGTCTTACAGTTCTTTTTGCTCACAACGTCGCGCAGCTTCCGGAGTCTGCGCTCGGTCACGGTTCGGACGTAGCTGTCCGACTGGATGATGGCCGTGCCGTCCTGCACCACGCCCATCACCAGGAGCGGGTTCTCCTCCATGGTGATGTTGGGACAGGGGCAGCTCCAGTCTATCTTGGCGATCGTTACCTCCAGGTGCTTGGTGTTGAAGAAAATGAGTCCCATCTTCTCATCTCTGAGGACCTCTTCTAAACTAAAGCGGGCTAAGCCCGAGTCCAGATCCTCAACCAGCTCTGTCAGGCGCCCCACGATGGCAAAGTCACTCTGGCATAAGCTGGGCACCATCTTCCCCTTCACCCGGCAGGTCTTGCAGGGCTTCTTCTTGGCCTGTGGGCAGTTCGCCTCACACTCCTTCCTGGTGTGGAAGTTGTTGGCGTTCCCGTGACAGCCGCCGTAGGCGAAGGCCTGGCACTGTTTCATGACGGAATTCCAGGCCCAGCGTGCCTCCCAGGCCTTGCAGGGCCCCTGAACGGCGGGCAGGGAGCACACGCCCACGCCCTCCCGCTGACAGGACGCCCTGCACTCCTCGAACGTCTCGAAGCGGTTGCGGCTGTCGTCGCAGCCGCCGTTGCTGAAGGCCACGCAGGAGCCCAGCCTGCCGTCGTAATGCCAGTCCACGTGGCGCTGCCCGCTGCACACCCTCGAATCCACCTCAGCGAGGCAGTCGGCCGGCGAGAACGGCCGCCCCATGGGCATCTCGGGGTCCTCGGAGAAATCGTCGTCGGCGGCGCGGCGGATCACAGACAGCGGGTAGTCGGCGCGCAGCACGCCCGCAGAGTTGCGCGCTACGCAGGTGTAGATCCCCGTGTCCCACACCTGGGCGTTGTAGATGACCAGCTGACCGATGTTGGTGATGACCACGTTGCCGTACATCTGATCCGGCCTCATCACGAGCCGCTCGCGCCGCTCGCTCTGTTTCTCCCATGTTACGTCCGGCCTGGGGACGCCCACGACGTCACAGTGGAAGCTGACTGTGCCGCCAACGTAGACGGACTGGTGGTGGGGGTTGGAGTACAGCGCGGGGGGCGTGGGGTCCTCCTGGGAGGACGTGGGGGTGGGGTCAGCCGTGGTGTGCTGGGGCAGGGGGCTGGTGGGAGGCCCCGCGAGGTAGAAACGGCAGGCCACCACGGTCAAAGTCACGCCGCGGATGCACGCCTCCGCGTCCATGTAGCAGCGGTTGAAGTAGGTGAGGCCGTCGGACGCGCACGTGAAGTTGGGCTCTTTTTCGCATCGGTCCCGGCACTTGCAGATGGGCTGCCCGTCCCAGATGTCGCACGTGGCGCCCTGCTGGCTGCAGACGAAGCCCTCGCAGGTGGCGGTGGCGGCGGGGGCGTCGTCCCCGCGGCCTCCGCCGCGTCCGCCTGGCTGCGCGGGGCTGCCGTCGGAGAAACGCGCGGCCACGCAGCTGTTAAGTCCGCACACGTTCGTGCAGCACTTCTCGAAGTCTGCGCAGTCCTGCACACAGAACGTGAAAAACAGCAGTTATGTAAATCATACGCTAATTAATATCTGTACCACTGTAATGGAGGTTCTATTTTGAATGACATCACCTCATCCACGCCGCATTCCCTCTCACATGTGCTTTGCGCGTCCACCCAAAGGTTAGCGTTCAGTTTATTTGGACAGAACCCTTCGTGTTCAGCTTTGGGTCCCGTCACAGTTGCACACAATAAAAGTTCTGGTTTCCCCCAAATTAAGAGCAGCAGCGAATACGCACGAATCCATCCCAGGCCTCGCTTATTCGCGTTGGACGCGTCGCTCCAGCTCGTCTGCTTTAAACGTGCATCCTCAAAGAGTTGAAGGGAGATTTTATGCATCGTTGCTATTTTGCATGCGCCGGCCACGGAGTAATTCCATTCCTCTAGGAGATTCTCAACAAAGAAAGACTCGTCGGTTCCCGAAGGTAAAAGTAAACCGCCCGAGAAAAGTCCTATTCTCAACAATCAGGAGCCTCCGAGCTGAATGTGTCCTGGAAAAGTTGCTAAAAATGCGTTCTGGTTCCAAGAACCCTTGGCCTCGTGTTTTAAAAGTGAACTCGCGCAAGAATGGGCAAAATCTCTCTCAGGTCGAGTCGAATGAGCGAGCGAAACAGCACAACGAGAGAGCAGGACGCAGCATCAGCCGCCCGGAGTGTGAATGGAGGTGGGAGAGGAAGCCCACATGGTCCAACACTGTCTGAAACTCTTAGGACGCCGCTCCGTGCGCGGAGCAACTGGACAAACATAGTAAAAACATCAAAGTGACGACGGGGCCGCGCCGGAGAGCCGCGCGCGCGGAGTTACACGTTCCGGTGAGAAATCCAATGTTAAAATGTGTCCAGACAGAATTTATAGAGGTGTCACTCATAAACAAGCTGTTTGGTCGTTCGGGGCCGCTGGTTCTCGGTACTGGGTCTTTGTAGTATTTCCAAATGTTTCACGCAATAAAAGCAGCGTTGCTCCCTTTAATCCTTAGACGAACCCAGGTCCTGCGGGGCGTCGTGTCCAACCAAACGCGCTGGTTCCGTCCTCCTCGTCTAGACGTCGGCAAATGTACCAGCGTCCATTCACACGGAGCTCAGAGATGCCACGACCAGGCGGGAAGACATAAAGCGTCGCATTTTCAATGGTACGCCACTGATCTTCGCAGGGACGCAGCGCCGAGGCGATGAGAAGCAGCTCCCCGCATCTTTTCATTGGAAGTGACCCCGCAACCTTTGCGTGACTTTTGACCGCGCCGCATTCAGGCGCCGCAGCGACGTGCCCGTGATCCAGCGCCGGCCACTACCGAGAGCTGCTAATCAATGCAGGACCCCTCCTCCCACGGGCTTTACTGCCCAGCAGCACCGGCGGCCTCGCGGACAAAGGGGATAGAGATATTCCCACAATTTGCACAATGACCTTGATAAATGTTTGAATGAAGAACACACACACATACACACACAGATATGGAGTTTTAGCCTTTATTTGGAGAACGAGTCCCGTGTCCAAACCTTTGGACGCACAGCTGATGGCAACAATTCTTACCAGTGGTTTACATATAGTGCTTTAAAAGTTCACTCAAGAGCTCCGTTAGTTTATTGTACTGGTCTGACACCATACACCATAAGCAGAGACGCCAGCAGGAAGCATGCACCAATTTGTAGGCCCTCAAAGACCTTAGCGCAGAGTGAAAGTCAACCAAAGGTGCAAAAGACCTCATTTATATTAAAATAAAAATATGTAGATCATAGTTTTTAAAAACAAAATTCTTAATTCTCATTTCAAAACTTGCACCAGTTAATGATAATTCATTCATATGTGATATCACATGGTTCTCCCATGGCCATTATTACCTTTCTACTATAAATTTCCCTCCACTACATGCACGTAGGATCTGACTTACCGATAAACACCCAGACAAGTAGCAAAGGTCAATAAAAGTGTCACTAGCAGATCTATTATGCTCAGCTGTGATTCTTACAGAGCCACATTCTACCACATGGTCACAGAGAGAGATCAGAACAATACTGCCTTACATTCATAAATACAGAGCATATATAGGAAAGATCCCAAAGGCAATCAGAATAAAATGTTCCTGTCCGGTGACTTTATAAAGTCCTGATGACAACCACAACACAATCTTTTAAAAGGCAAAACACCTCGACCAAGCAAACGATCTGTACATCTGACTTTGTACAAGGTTTTTCTCGTGAGCACCAAGCAACCATTTATTTGCCCTAGAAGTTAACAGGTTAAAATCAATCAAGCCAATCATGATTTAGGCAGGTTGAATAAGAATATTAGATTTAGAGGCACAAAAGGCCTGAGGAAATCAACAATGTCTGAACCAGTGACCCACAGAGGTGGGGACAGAGGGAGAAGAATCACATCTTGTTAACAAGACAATTTGGCTTAGGATTTTTATATATCAGCGCACAGATGAAAATATTTTTTTCAACCAATGAGCTTTTTTGTCTAGTAGTTTGTCTGGAGAAACTCGTTACATTCATTCATTCAATGAAAAAAAACATAATGCAAGTTTTAAACAGATTAAATGACATAGTACATAAAGGCTGTCCATCAAAGCCAAATAACATAAAAACAAGCATGAGACACTTCCCAAGAACACTCCCCATACACAGACCGAAGCGACAGCACAAGCAGTATATTTACAGTTTTAAATACTGATAAAATGTCCTTTTCCAAATAAAACCTAGCTATTGTCCCTGCACTTGTGTAGTGTTAACAGGTGTGACAGTTCTCGATTCACGTCTTTCGATCCCAGGAAATCTTCTGTTCAAATCACAGTGAACCTCTGCAGTAAAGACTAGAAATCGAAGAAGGTCCAGAGAATCTGTAAGGAAAGTTTCAAAGTTTCACAGCTCTATCCTTTTCGGATCAAGTCTGTCTCTGTGTGTTCTTCTCCAGCCTGGTGACCTCAAGGAGCAACGGCGCCTTTAATTCCCGGAGCAAGAATCAGTCTGCTTCACTATGAGATCTTACAGTTCCCCTTGGAAGAAGGCGAGGCGTCCTTCGGAGGACTTTGTGGAGGCCTGAATGACTTTGAACGTTTAAGACTGTTGGCTTTGCTTCCGCCCCCGCTACCACCTGACGCCGCGCTGTTTGCCACAGAGTAGGAGCGTCCGTGCATCATAACTGCATTCATACCGTTCGCCATGGAGAAAGACTTAAGGTGGGACTTGATAGCCACAGGGAGGGGCAGCTTGTCAATGAGGTGCACAGGCGTGCAGGACACGATGGAACGGCAGCACAGATCTTGGAGGCTGAAGACTGAAACACAAGACATGAAGAGGAAGTTAAAAACATTTACGCTTTGCATTTAAGTTAAGAACACGCTATGAAGTTTTATTGCAGGTGTGAAGAGTGAAAATTCCATCAGCAGCAACCATTTATAATGATGAAAACAATAGAAAATACTAGTATAGTGCAATTTTAGAACATGCAACGACAATAATAATACCAGAAAGTATACTTGACTGACAGCAGCTGTGACTCTGGAAATGTGGACAGATGAATAGAAGTAATAGAAAACTGGCTTCCTCTGATTTTTGCATCTTACAGAAGCAACAGCTCCTAACAGAACTGTAACGGCTGATGTTATGTCTATAGTTGGGTTGAAAGTTGTTTTAATTCTAAAACTAGAGTGTAATTTAAAGGCATTTACTTATGTTAGCAGCAGTCTTTCTAGTCTTTCCAAGCAGCAGTCTTTCCAGTTTAAAAAATGATTTTTTTAAACCGAAAATAAAAATTAAATACACGTCAAATCTGCAATAAAAACAAATCTTCTAAAAAGACAACCCACTAGCTTGTTCTTAAACTGGACATAAAACTCATTTGCTGTTGTATATTCATTGCTACTCTTTAAAAAAGTTTAAATTATTTCATATTAAGTTACTCAGTTACAAAAACATAATAACTGCTGCCCAAAGAAGCCTGCTCAATTAGTTAAGTCACCTCTGTTGGGCCTCCAAAATTTCTCCATCCCATGTCTCATTAGCACAATGCGTGAAAGCTCTGTGAAAGATTCGATGACGTTGAAGTTGCATAGTGGGCTGACTTCAAAAAACGTCATGCTGTTCTTTTCAGCATAAGCCCTCGCCTGCTCCGTTGGCACCTGCCGCTTGAAAGCCAGATGAAGCCGGTTTCCCACCAGGATCCTGGGTACACCTGGGGCGTGCTGTTGAGCACAAACAATACACTTGTATTATACTGGATACCCCAACGCAGCCACAAACGGAATGAAGGGGATTACCTCGTCAATTTCCCGTATCCAGCGGTCAATGCCATCGAACGACCAGCCATTAGTGATGTCATACACGAGCAGGATGCCCTGTGAAATGTAGGACGGACATGTTGACATATTGAGAGGAGCTCATGGAATGAAAAGAAGGCCAACAAGTCCTCACCTGTGCTCCACGAGAGTAAGACCTGAAGATTGTGCAGAATCTGCCTTGACCCGATGTGTCCCTGATGAAAACACACACATCGGTTCACGTTGCAAGACGCTATAGGGTTGCATACAACTATAGCCAATACTAATGATTAAAAAATACTTACCATAGCTCTAATTTCACTCTTCTCCCATCCAACAGAATGGTGGTGGTCTTGTAATCAATCCCTGCGAACATAACCCAATCCCCACTAAATGAGACACTGTTCATTCCTACCTGTAACCTGTAGACACGTGACTCACCACTGCTGTAGGCATACGGAGACTCTACCGATCCGTCCTGCACACTTTCCAAGATTTCTCCTTTCCCAACGTCACTATCTCCCACCAGAAGAAATTTCAGGAGATAATCGTAACTCTTGACGGGACTACTCTGGGAGCCCATCATCCCACGCATTGGATCGGGTTACAGAGAGCTTCTTAGCTCGCCAGCCGTCTACTGTGGGGGTAAAGGGGACGAAGAACACGGCGCCCACTGACTGCCGTATGACAGCGACGTTAGCTAAGAGCTAGCTGTTGCGCTACTCACGACACAAACGTATCATACATGACACGTACTACCTTTAAGGATAAATAAACAACAATGTGGTTTCACCGGATTATGCGGAACAATCGTTCAATGCGTTGGCACCGAACAACAAGTTCCAGACGTCACGAATGCAACGTGAAGGTTCGCAATAACAACCAAAACAACGTTCGCCGCTAGCGTTAGCTGCCTAGCTAAGCTGCCGACACAACGTGCAACACGAGTTTCGTGGCCCACGCGACAGGACAAGAGCAAGTCCGAGGGCGCTTAGTCCATCGGCAGACCATACTCTACCAAACCAAACTCGCGTGTTGTACTTAGTTTATCGTTTATTGCTGTCGAGGAGGATCCAGCTATCGAGCACAACGTCAAGCCAGGGGGACTGTGCTGGAACTTCCTGGTTTGTACGTCACCGTTACGTAACATCCGATGATTGCGCAACACACGAGAAATCAGGAAGCCTCAAAAATGTTGTAACGACTTACCATATACAATTAAATAAATTAGCATAAATGATAAATAAACGATAAATGAATACATAATTACATTCATAATTACGTTCATATAATTTAAAATCATTTAAAACGACTTAGGGCATATATTAAAATATTATATGTATTTACATCTTTTTAAGCAGTCTTTGCAAATTGATGCCGGTGCTGTTGCCTGAAAGTGGACTAGAACAAATGCAACCTCTCTTAAATAATAATTACACTCAATCCAGGGATTCGGAAAAAAAACGGATCATCATACACTGCTGAAACCAATTACCTTTTAATAAACCCCTCCTTCTCATTGGTAGGTGTTAATTGGCAAGCGGCCGAACGACGTGATTGCAGAATACAAAAGCCCGTGGAAACGCTGCTCTCACACCGAACGTGTCTAGGTCGTAGGTCAGTTCCAGTGCCGGATCGCTGAAAATGGGGCTGCTGCTGCTGCACGTGGGGCTTTTATTTTTGATGTTCTCCGCCTTCAGTTGTTCGGTTAGAAGTGAAGATGCTCAGGACTTGTTCGTGCAAAATCCTGATTCCGAATGGGAGAGAATGGAGACCGAGATACATAAAGAAGTAATGCCAGCTCGGGCACCTAAGCGTAAACTCGGGCGGGGTTCAGTGACCGGTCAACAAAGAGCACATGCGCCTGGGACGCATTATTTGATTGTGTCCGGCGCCAACGAGCAGAATGTTGACTTCGAACCTGGACAGGGTGCTAGACCTCTCCCGAGCTCAGCTGCTGGCATTTTACTTGGTCATCCACCCAACGCGCTTCAGGCTGAACGCATTAGAGATCCAAAACGGCTGGTTGAAATCCTGTGTCACGTCGACCGAATGTATGTGCGAATTAAGCGGGAAGTCTTTAAGACTGTAGACGCATACAAGTATTTGAAGCTCGGCACGTGTCCTGTTAACGCGGCCACCGGCGTCCATTACTACCTTCTGTATCTGTTGGTCACGGACTGTGGATTCAAGCAAGAGGTCAGTAAGATTATTTGATTTTTAATGTTTTAGGTTATTTCAATCATGTATTTAGAGCCAACCAACATTCTCTTGTTGCAGAGTAAACCAGATTTTGTGCACATCAGCAATGCGCTCACCTATGAGCCCACCACTCCAGTTGTAAGGGAGATGCCCTTTACGATTCCCCTGCTGTGCAAATACCCCAGGTAACACATGAGTTCCTTTAGTTGATGCCACAGTTGTGGGAATGTCACAGATGACTTTACATAATTTGCTGCTTTTAATAAATGTTAAACTCAAGCACTGTATAGAAGATAATTAAGTGAACAGTGCTGCTTTAAATGTGTACTTTTCTTTTGCAGGTACTTTTACTCGTATCAAACTGGTTTCCATCCCAAACTTCAAGGAGGCACAATTTTCAAACCCCTTGACCTTATGAACAGTTTAACCCTGACCGCTCAAGACGGTAAGTTACTATTAAATGTATTTTACTACGCAAACATGCAATGGGGAAATTAAACTGCATTGAATAAAAAACAGGCTTTTAACAGTAAATACAAGACACGTAAATGCACATTAGCTAAATTTAAAGGACAAGGGGGCACCACCTGTGTACTATGGGGATTGCTTAAAGTAGGCACTTGCAGACCAACATTTGTGCACATACAAAAGGAGTGTGAACTAAATTAAACTGGACATGTTCAGTTTATTCACTTTTATTTGGGTTTAATGCCGCTATAGAAAAGTTTGCAAATTAAAGCATATTAAATTGTGCTGCAGACATTTAACTGCAATAAATTGTGCCTGACTTGTATTCATTCTCAGCGATGGGGAACGCGATTCCTGGTTCTAAAACCTACACTATGGGCGAGTTGATGTACTTCGAGGCCAAGCAACCACAGAACTCTGGACAGAAGCGGCTTTACATCAACAAGTGCTTCGTGACCGCCTCTCCAAACCCCACTTCCAGTCCTTCCTACACGCTCATTGACAACCAAGGGTAAGGTGGATTTGACTCAGAACTAAAGTTGACTTCTTCGGGTCCTGTAGAGGTTAACGTGAGCTCCTCTTTCCAGCTGTATGATTGATGGCAAAGTGTCTGCCACGTCGGCGTTTCTCACCGGTGCCTCAAAGACTTCACTGCGATTCAGAGTGACCGCCTTCATTTTCAAAGACGCGGTCTCCTCCTCGTCTTCAACACAGGTACTAGCAAACAAGTCCCGCAGAGGTATGTGGCATCGAATGCTAGGATGCTAAACTGAAATCTAACGCCTTTCAGAAACTCTACATGCACTGTGAGATCGCTGTGGGGCCGCAGACTGCAACGCCGGCCTTGAAGGCGTGCAACTACGACGCAGCCTCTGCAGCGTGAGTTGGTGCTGAATGCCTGAGAGCGATGCAGTGGCGTTCTGTGAAAGATGGTTTTATTGTTTTGGTTTAGGTGGAAAGGGCTGTATGATGACGATGACTCTGTGTGCACCTGCTGCAACTCGACCTGCCCCTCAGTTCAGCCTAGAGGTCAGTAAGCACCCTCTAGTGAAACTGGTTGTATGAAATGAGCTTTACGCTAATGTTAAAGTAGGTGCACAGCTCTACCTCAGCTGCTACTAGTATTTTGCGCAATCTTAAAATGTATTTTTTTTTTCTTCCCTCAGCTTCAAAGAGGATGACCTTGAGTAATTCCTGGAATGTTGACCTAAGTGAAGAGGAGGCAGTGGAGACACTCACTGGAGTGAGTTTAGAGGACCCATACTCACCGGCGCAGGAAGACTTTCTAACCTACTGGGAGCATGATTTCCAAAAATAATCAATTTATTTAAATAAAGTCACTTTCTTGTACCTGTTTTGTTTGTTGCTGTTTCATTATCAACCAAAAAACAGTTGTTTAATGGAAACCTGACGTTTTCTCACACAGACCGGTCTGTACACTAATCAACATAATCCTGTATTAGCATGTGTGCGTTTCTGAGCGTCTCCTTAAAATGCATGGCAGCGTTCTTGTAGATGCAGTCATGTACCACCAGGGGATGGAAGAGGTTTACCGGCTTGGCCCGAGTCAACTCTGCAGGAAGTTGGACGAACTTCCGCGCCGCGGGGTTCCCGATAAGAACGTGGTGCAGCAGTTTCTTCTCCAGGCTCCTCGCCATGAAGCCCATCAAGTCCTGTAACCTCTGCGCCACGGCGCTGGCCTCCCACTGTGACGGCGGCCCGTCCAGCAGCAGGTGCATCAGCGCCGTCCTGAAGTGGCGGTCGCCGACGGTGTCGCTCCTGAAGAGGCTCGTCTGCCTCCTGTGAAGGAAACACGCGATCTCCAGCGTCTGCAGGTGACAGGCCTCGTCCGGCAGGCGCGCGGAGAGGCTGCGGAGGAGCCGGTCCTCGTAGCCGCTCAGCGACAGCGTCCAGAGCGTGTCGGACTCCCTCGGAGAGCGGGGTGTGATGTAGAAGTGTGCGTTGTTGTCGAATTTAACCACGGGGTTGAGCCTGAAGCGGAGCACCCTCCCCGACCTGAAGCGAACGGCCAAAGCACCCGGGGCGTCAACGTAGCGGATGCTGAGCTCCACCTCGTACTTGTGTGCGATCTGCTCCCACGCCTGCCTGATCGCGCCCCGGAACCACCTGGCCACCCGGGATTTGGACAGGAACCCCTTGGAGCAGAGCTCGTCGCAGACGTTGGCGGCTCCTGCCGGGGCTTTGTCGCAGTGCAGCAGGCAGACCATGTCGTCGCCTGTGGCGGAGGAGCGGCAGGGGCAGCTCCCGGCGCCCTCCTCCTCCTCCTCCTCCACCACCTCGATGCGGCCGCAGACCTGCATGTCCGGCAGCAGCTGGCTCGCCTGCTCGTTCCCCAGCACGCACTGGAAGCGGAACGGCCTGGGCAGCGTGAGGGGAACCTTTAAGTCGGCCCCGTCGGCCACGGTGAAGTCGCCCAGCGCCGCGCCGCCGCCGCCGCAGACCAGCCTCATGCTCTCCAGGAGGTCGTTCGCGAAGCCCTCCAGAAACTCCTCCTCCGTCCACTTCGTCCTGGAGGCGACGACGCACCTGGCGTGGAAGTCCTGCAGCGTGGCGCTGTCCGGCAGCAGGAGGGCCTCGGCTCGGGCCCGGACCATTGGGGAAGCGTGTGTCAGACATTTCCCCAAGAAGCAGACGGTGGAAACAACGGAGAAGGTGTTCAGTATGAAGCAGAGGAAGTCCTTCGCCCAGTCAGCGCCGGCCTCCTGGGCGGTTCCGTTCGGTGCCCTCTTGCTCTGGGCCTCTGATGCTTCTGGCCTCCCGGGCTCCTCACCTCGTCCCTGCCGATCGGACCCGTGTTCTTCCTTCTCTGGGTTCACTGCGCCACTCGGAGGCCGCGCGTCGTCGCTGGCAGGTGCCATTTCCAGGTCGCGCTGCTCTTCCTCCTCCAGCGGCCCGGCTTCGTACCGCGGCGCGTCCCCTCCTCCCCCCCGCTGCTCCCCCACCCCGGGGTCGTCCGTCGGATACGTCAGGAGGCCCAGAGCCACCACAAGCGCCTTGAGCAGAACGTCCTGCATCCTTAGTGTCTGTGAATAGTCCACATGAGCACAAAGAAATGGTCTAAATAAAATCAAATCTTAAAGAATAAGGAAAAACAAGTAAGAATTCGTGCATGTTTGGAAGAAATACCGCCATCAAATGATGCAATGCAAGAAAGAAGCTGCTTCCTTGATGGGCTGACACGCTCTCATTACTGATAGCATCAACGCAGCTTCAGTAATAACCGCATATAAATAACGTTACGGCAGATAAAATACCAAATACACACCAGGGTAAGATGATCAGCAGTAATGTGCTGTAGGTGCAGAAGAGGAAGCAGAAGGGGCTCGCTGATCTCTTCCTATGTTACACGTAGCTCGTCTTTTTCTCACTCACTTCCTGCCCACGCGTTGCACCTTCCTGTGCACCGCGCCGAGCCCAACAGATGCCGCGGACTTCCTGGACGCTCAGCCGCGTATTCAGAGAAGCTGTTTCGAGCCGGAGTCAACAGATGAAACGCTGAGGTTTCGATGGCCCCGCTCCAAAGCGTGACAGTGGAGCTGAGGGATTAGGGCACAAACGCTCAGCGCATCTGAAAGTAAACCTCAGCCTTTTCATCCTGTTGTGGCGGCCGCCCGGTGTGTGGAGCAGTGAGCTCATGCACTAGAAGCCTATCTCATAATGGTCATGTGAATCTTACCTCTGAGCTTATTTTCTTCTGACTAAACTGTAAACAAATTGGTCCTTTTCCTTACAAACACAAGCATCATTTCCAGCCAAAGCCACAGACATTTGAATGGTTCCAGGCCCTTTTTGCATGTGTGCATCGTCTCGGTGCCTCGACTTCCAACTCCTGGTTATTAGTCTTTTTCCCAGCGGGGAACAGGTTGGAGTGCGGGCCAGAAGCTGAGGATCTGTAACGGGCTACTTTCTGGGTAGGTGTGGACTGAGTGTGAGGCTGCCGTGGCCTCAGAGCAAACACCTGCGGAGGGAGGGGTCACGATGGCGCTCGGCGTTGAGCGGCGCTGCAGGGAGCGTCGCAGATCACTCGCTCGGAGCTTCAGTGGCTGAGAGCGGCGATCATATGGGAGCCAGCTTCCTCCCGGCTGCCTCCACCTGAGAACACAGGTACGTGGGCGCGTTTCTTCGTCAGGCGTTGCTTTCTGAACAGAGGACGTGATACTGAAACCTCGGCTTTAAAGCTTGAATCTGTGTTACATAATAATCGTTTCCATAAATAACTCAATCACAGACATGTTTGTTCACATCCATAAACCTGGTGGCTCCTTCTGACATGGTTTATTATCTGACATTATTACACTAATAGAGAACGTGAGCTGGTATTAGACTGGTTAGTTTTACCCCATGATGTGTTGTTGTAGTAATTGGTACATTGTATCATCATTGGGTTAATTGTGTTAGCTAATGATTTTTTATTGGTTAATATTCCCTTGGCACCCCTTTTTATGTAATTGTAATAATACAATCTTCTTCTCACAGGTTTTAAAGGCACATTTGCTCAGGATCCGTCGCACCTGCCAAAATGGATAAGTTCCGTATGATGTTCCAGTTCCTCCAGTCCAACCAGGAGTCCTTCATGAATGGGATCTGTGGGATCATGGCACTGGCTAGCGCCCAAATGTACTCGGTCTTTGAGTTCAGCTGCCCCTGCATGCCGGAATACAACTACACCTATGGGATGGCGCTGCTGGTCGTTCCGCCCATATGGTTCTTTCTCCTAGGGTTTGTGCTGAACAACAACGTGTCGGTGCTGGCAGAGGAGTGGAAGAGGCCCACCGGCAGACGGAGGAAGGACCCCTCAATCCTCCGCTACATGTTTTGTTCCATCACACAGAGGTCCCTGATAGCCCCCGCGGTGTGGGTGTGCGTCACGCTCATGGACGGCAAGAGCTTCCTCTGCGCCTTCAGCGTCAACTTGGATATCGACAGGTTCGGGAATCACAGCCTCATCACAGGGATGTCGGAGGCGGAGAAGTTAAAGCTGCTGGCGAGGATTCCGTGCAAAGACCTGTTTGAGCATCAGGAGATACGAGTGGCAGCAACGCGGTACATCAAGTGCATATCTCAGGTAACCTGTGGGCTTCTTCCTAAAACGGCTGGCAAATATGCGTACAGTCAATGAAAAAATGGGTTAGCGATCGTCAAGGCTGCCTCTGAACACTTAACGTAATCTGTCAGTAAAAAGATCGGCTTTGAAAAGAACCCATTAAGAACAAGGTCATGTCCTTTGTTTTTCATCGAGGAATTTGGGCAGATTAGCGGTAAGTGAGCGAATAAGTGTTTAAAACCTAAAGGTGTAGCTAACACGTAAATAGAATATAAATATTTCAGATAATTTACTGTTTTCCATGTGGGGCCTTCAAGGACTTGTGGTTTCTGCCTCTTCCCACTGAGCCTCAAACCCAAGTTTATTTTCCAGCAACTTTTATTTTGTTAAATGTGCTTCCAGCAAAGTTTAAACTCACACGTCTGTTATATATATTTGAACCACTTGAACTGTCCCTGATTCATTCCATCAAAGTGGAGTTAACTTAAATCTCTGCCTCCTTTTGCACTTTGAGCTCACTGAAGCTTTTCCTTAACACTTATTAGAGGGATAGATAAGACTCTAAATTTATTATTCATGGAACTGGCCCTATTTCAATCTGCACAAAAACACCCACACAGTTATTTGGGTCTTTGATCAGCCAAGGGGCAATTATTCAGGCTTTAAAGTAGCATCTCAGCAAAGCCCATTGATGTACTGTACCAGTTCTTCTAATGAACTGTCAGGAAGCTGCTAGATAAGCTTCTCCCATCGTATGTTTAGCTCTAATGGCGGCCCACAGACAAATCTGCTATATGAGATCCATTCCACTCCTGTCTATACAGGAAGACTCTAATCGATGCTTAGCTCTGCACCAATATGCATCTTTATCCCTCACAGGCATGTGGCTGGATGGTCTTGCTCATGATGACCTTCACGGCCTTCCTGATCCGGGCCATTCGACCGTGCTTCACCCAGGCGGCCTTCCTCAAGACCAAGTACTGGTCCCACTACATTGACATCGAGCGAAAGATGTTCGACGAGACCTGCAAGGAGCACGCCAAGAGCTTCGCCAAGGTCTGCATCCACCAGTACTTCGAGAGCATCAGCGGCGAGATGGGGCACCTGCACCGGCATCACTCGGGCAAGGACGAGAGCGAGGAAGAGGAGGAGAAGAAGAGCGACGAAGACAAGCTGCTGGGCATCAGGGTCCAGGACGACATGAACAAGGTTCTGTGGAACTGGCACACCTGCAAACCGGCTCTGGCCCTGAGAAAGGACCAGACCGATGGAGAGAACAATGGCAAAATGAATGGCGGCGCCAACGGGGCAGCGAGCGGCTTTGTGAACGGACACGCCCACGATGTGGCGAAGAAAGAGTGGGCGGTGTACTACAGTAAGATCTGATGTGTTCGAATGGGACAAAGACAAGCGCTCTGCAAGTTTGCTTTACTTTCACATTAAGAGATTCACTGCAATACATTCATAAAACAAAACCTAAGATCAACATATTCTTAGTTCTGATCCAGTTCCAGTTTGTGTGCGTTTCGTTTGCTGTTTTCATTTTCCCATTTATGGATTTTATTTAAAGCTGGTGGTGAACGTCAATGGACCTAAATAGATTGTTGTTTTTGAAATAATCTCGCAGCTGTTATCGCCATCTCGGGCTGCAGTGACCTGTGCTCAGATGCTCCATGGAGCCACTTCGCAGCTTCCAACGCAAACCTTTATCTCTTCTGGCTCGTGTAGCCAGGACTTATCGGAGTCAACTTTTCCCCACAAAAAAAGCGAAACCCCGCTGCTGCTCGGCGCCGCGGAGTCGCGTCCGGCCTCGAACCTCGTGGAGGACAGATAACCCTGGGCCCCGCCGTGCATGCAAAGACAGAAGGCTGCGGCAGCCAAAACAATTTACATGCCTCTGGGAAAACGAGGGCAACATTTACATCTCTCTCTGACGCTCGCTCGTCCCTTTTAGGTTTGTTGTTTTGTTTTTGTTTTTTCCATAGAAATGCATTTGCTGCCTTTAAATAAACCACGTGTTCACATCACTGCTATAATAGGAGCGAATGTCAACAACATGCGAACAGTTGTGTGTCAGGTCGATACGGGAGCGTCGCCACGACAACGGCGCGGCCTCGTGGCTGCATCCACGGGCGCGCTGAGGCTCGGCCCGTCCAGCTGTTGCTATTGTCATTACCCAGCAATGGGGCGGAGGGAATGAGAATGGCACGGGTCCGCTGAAGCCCCTCCCTCCCCCCCGGGGGATTAGAGGAGCAGCCCTCCCCTTGACCGGCTCACCGCTCACCCAGTGGCCCAGCAGCTGTTCTCTCCCTCCCTCACCCCGTCTGCACCAGGGGTCTTAATGTGTGTGTGTGTGTGTGTGTGTTGGGGGGGGGGCTTTTGCTGCCTTTGCCTTCGTGTCGTCTCATATCCAGAGATTTGTCCCCGTTTGCTCCGAAGCTGCACAGGACTGAACATCACACGTGTTTATTTAAGGATCTAATAAAGCAAACACCAAGTAGAATCTGCTGCAGCACTAATAACACAGTCTGCGTGTGGAGGTGAAGGCGGCGGAGGAGGAAGCAGCATCCTCCTCTTCCTCCGTTGTGGCCGTCAGGACCTCAGCCTTGCACTTTACTGACCAGGGCCTCCCTTGACTTTGCTGCAAGTGTCTGTCTTGCTTCCCTCTCACATAGACATGCGCACACACACACACACACACACACACACACACACACACACACACACACACACACACACACACACACACACACACACACACACACACACCAGCAGGCGCCCCATTCGTCAGTGTCTGGCTCATTCTGCCTTCCTTCTGGCCGCAGATTGGAGGACGCGGGGAGCGAGGGAGGGCTGAGGCAGGGGAGAGTTGCGAGGCAAAACGGCTGATCACATGAGCCCAGATCTGTTTACAAACCAAAGCAGAGCGGAGCGAGGGGCGGACGGGAAACGGGGCAGATTGCAGGTTCTCTCTCGCCGAGCGCTAGAATGGACTGAGGGAGAGGACGAGGGGGGAAACGCGCGCCACGACGAAGCCAGCTGGAGTTGGGAGACGCTGAATGCGACTCGCGCACACACGCTCGTGCGCGCACGCAGCCTTTGTCTCTGTTTTTTTTTTCTCAATTGAAGGAGCAGATGGTTAGAGGGAGAGTAGGATCCCCCCCTACGCACACAAACGCACGCACGCACGCGCGCGCGCGCACGGACCCACGCACTCTCGCCACCAAAACACCGAACCCGCCCGGAGGACCGTTAACGACTGCATGGAGCTGTCCTCACTTTGTCTGGGCTTTGATGGACGCACATCTTTGCCGTCTGCGCTGAGGAGGAAGAGCCCCCAGATCCGAGGACCGGAGGAGGAGACGGCGGACAAGAGGAGAGGGGGATGAGAGCCGTGAAAATCCTCTGTTAGAAGAAGCAGCTCGTGGGGGGAGACAAAGCACGGAGCGCAGCCACGTAATCGCCGTGAGTGGACGAGGGCTGTCACCGTGAAGGTGGACGGAGGGACGGTCCTGCGGCTCCACGCCGAGGCCCTCACCTGCTCACAGCGTAAGTCCTGATGTTGAAGCAGCTGTGTTGTTTACAACATTGTGACTGACTCAGACGCCTCGTGCACGACGGCGGCTCCTCCGTCACACATGGTGCGAGGTGTCTGGGAGACAATCGCTTGTTGTCAACAACATTTCTTTGTCTCTCTCTCTCTCCAGTGATGACATCATTCTCAGTGGGATCCAGGAACACGTGAAGCCTCCAGTTCTGGTCCAGACTCCAGACGCAAATCTCCCAGTGTTTACACGGAGCGGTTAATCCAGACTTGGAAACGCTGGGCCCACGAAACGGCACCTCCCGAGGATTTGTGGAATCTGAACTAAGCTGAGAATTCTTGATGGTTGTTTTCTGGAGGAGCTACCGCAGCACGACCGAGGAGCGATCCGGCTCAGGGTGACCGAGTCCAGGCCCGGGTCCGGTCTCCTCCTGACAGGGCCCGAATCCACTGCTGCCGCCCGGGAGTCAAGTTTCATGCCCCCGGTCCAATGGTGTAACGGTGAGTGAGTGGTTTTGTTTTGCAGAGCGAGGCGGGAGCACGTGCGCTCACTTGTCGTCTCGTAAACGGGCCGCCCGCAGCCGAGGGGCGCCGCCGCGGGTCACTGACGCGGCGGAGGCCTCGGTTTGCTCTGCGTGAGGGCGAGGGCTCACGAAGCGGGACGCGTCCAAGGTCACGTCCCGTCCCACTGTGACAGCTTGTTTTCTGCTTTGTGCGTGTGTGGTTGTGTTCCCCGGCAGGTCTTCCCCTCACGCCCCCCCCTCCCCCGACCCGGACCCCCCACGGCCACCGAGCTGGACCCATTCACCCGCTCCAAAGAGCGACACACGCTCACCCTGCGTCCACTCTGCAAATGAGTAGCAAGCAGACTGTGGAAGTGGGGCTTCCTCTGCTTTTGTCTCACCAAATGGTGTGGTGGTCCCCAGAGATTAACCCCCCAAACCCCCCCCCCCCCCTCCTCCTCCTTCGCCACCTGCAGCCTGTCTGACTTACAAATACACGCAGAGTGTGAACATATGGTGGAAGTGATGTCTTGTCTCCAGCCAATTAGCGTTGCCGCCGCGGCCCCCTGGACTCACCCGCATCCAAGCACCAGCTCCTCCCGGATGCTCGGGTTCCCACCATAATAAACCCAGTCGGCGGCGGGTGTGAGGCCTTCAGTTAATGATCACGCGTGAACTGCTTTCCCCCCCGATATTAAGCAACTTCCTGTTGTTTACACTGCTAATTTAGACGTCAGCCGTCAGTGCTCGCCGCCGTGCGCTGCAACGCCTGACGGACGGGTTGATGCGGCCGATTAGCACCTGAAGGTAAACAATGAAGCGGCAGGACGGGTTTTTTTTTTTTTTTTTTTTTATTAGCCGCTCTTTGTTTCGACTCGGCAACATTCAGTTAATTCCGTTGAGAATCGGCGCCGCCGCTTTGCGCCGTGGACGCTTTTGGCCCTTGGCGGGGGACGCGCCGAGCCGTAACCCCTGTGACTCGCCCCGGCAGGATGCCCGTGTGCTTCGGCCCCTGAACACCTCGGCAGCATGACGTCCGACATCTACCACCTCCCGCTCAACGTCTACGTCATCGTGCTGGGCATCGGCCTCTTCGTCTTCATGCTCAGCCTCATCTTCTGCTGCTACCTCTTCAGGTAGGTGACCCCCCCCCCCCCCCTTTGGGAGCTTTGGGAGCATATTGTACATATCAGGAGGAAAGGACAAGTAAAGCAGACACCGACACTAATAGCACAGACATAAATAACCAGAGCGTCATGTTGGAAGATGTGTTTAGTGTGTAAGAAGTCGCAGGAAAAAAGCTGCTTTTTGTATTGACGTCCTGCGTTGTCAGTCAGAGATCACTGACAGTTTTGGGAACGTGTCCCGCTGCACATGCGTCTCTTCCAGTCGATATGTTGACGCCGATTATGGATCTGTGGGTAATGTGACAATGTTGCTATTCTTGTTCAACCCAGTGACTTATCACCAGCTCAGCCGTTCCGTCCCAGTGACGCTCGTCACCTCAGCTCACTCTCATTTTTCAGATAAGAGGCTGAAGTGTTTTGACCAAAAGGTAAAAGAAGCACCATTTCACCACGTGTCCAGCAGGCGAGCAACCGTGTAGTTGTATGTTAGTGCTGGTGTGCAGCTCACTCCACCACCTCCACGTGTCCAACTGTGTGTGGATACAGGTTTAGATCCATGTTCTCGTATGTGAGGCACATATTTGTTTACTGTGGAAACATTTTACATCACGTACACGTCTGTTAGAAGCTACAGTGACAGGACAGCTTCATTTTTAGACGCGCTGTTTACACTCAGGCTAAAATAAGATGCCTTTGAAATGACTAGTGACTTTTACAAACGTTCGGTGTTTTTTCCATAAATTTCCTTGTTTTCTATTTTGTACGTTGAGAATAAATAAGTAAAAATTATAAAATACTAGTCTTCATGATGGTACTTCAACAGTTGAGCTCCCAGACCGATTAAATCAGTTGCGTGTAGCTGAAAACACTGGATGTGTTTAAGCGTGTGCTCACTTTTGGCAAAGCAGATCTCACTGACGTCGTGAACGAACGACGTTATCTATCAGGGGACCGACGGGGGGAACTCCTGTCTTACAGATGCTGTTCTCTGTCTCCCAGGTTGAAACAACAAGGAACGAGGGAACAATTCAGCTACAACGAGGTACGTCACGGAGCACGCAGCTCCAGGGGCCGTTTAAAAATACCACGACAGCGTCTCACGCGCTTCCCATTAGCTGTGAAACCTGGCACCTCGCTGACCTTGACCTCATCCCATACTCATTTAAACACTGCGGCTGCGGTGGGACTGGGCCTGATATGATACAAGTAGCAGGGTGTGATGGTTGTCGTGTTTTTGGGGAACGTTAAAGAGGACCCACCAGGTTTGTGCGTTGTAAATCGACATCAAATCCTCATGTGACCCGGTGCCTCTCTCTCTCTCCCACTGTAGGTGGTGCTGAAGGGGGCGAGCAAGAAGCTGAGTCTTCTTGGAGTAAGTCACTCTCACACATGCCTGAACGCGTCGGCTGCTTCTGGGCGCGTCGGGCCCTGCAGCTGTTTGCAGCACGCGCTGGGAGGGTCGCTGGGGTTAACTGGGTTTCTCCTGTCCGTCGTGATTAACCCGCTGCACAGTCAGAGGAGACGTCCAGGAAATATCCATCCGTATCTGAAGCGCAGCCCCAGAATCAAATGGCTGAATCTGAATTGTCTTTCTTATTTGTTAATCTGTCAAATCTGTGTTGAGGAGGTCGTTTGCACAGCTCCAGCTTTGTTGTGGCGTCGGTGGATAAAAGCATCACCGCTCACACACCTATAGGCACGGATCAGTCGCACGCAAACGTGTTTGTGTTGTGTCTGTTCTTGCAGCAAACCTGTGCAGTGTGCCTGGAAGAGTTCAGGACCAGGGATGAGCTGGGGGTGTGTCCCTGCTCACATGCATTTCACAAGAAGTGAGTATCAGTAAAAAAAATAACCCTCACATTGTATTTCTGTTTTATGCTGTGTTAAACTGGTGGCGGTGGGAGGATGGTTTGGGCCTAAAACCTCCCATAGCAGGCAATGATCCCAAGAAGATCAGTAAATCTGCATCACAGAGGTTCAAAAATCAAATCAAGCCTTTGACTAATCCAATTGACTAATGAGCCAAAGGTCCGCTGTTTGTCCATATGTCACACAGGAAATGATTATGATTGTTGCTGGTAATAGTGAACCTACTAGCTGCTATGAAGTGTTCTTGGTCATTTTAATCCTGTTTGGCTTCATTGTTTGAAATAATGGCACGGTAGCAAATGTTGCTGTTTATAAAGCGGTGTCACCAGGCAGTCGAGCCTGGAGCAGCAGCAGCGGCCTCCTGCACAAACCTGACGCTCGTCCCCGTCCGTGTCCCGTCAGGTGCCTGCTCAAGTGGCTGGAGATCCGCAGCGTGTGCCCCATGTGCAACAAGCCCATCCTCCGCCTGCACACAGACGCTCCCCAGGGCGCCGAGGGTCCCATGGACCCGGAGGAGGTGTGAGGGGGGCGGGGAACGCCAGGTCACGCCCCCCTTCCAGAGAACACACGCATCGAAGCCACCAGACGACGGGCAGCGGCCATCTTCAAGTCATCTCGCAGGAAACGCCGATAGCGATCCCCGGCGGCCGCCCTGCCGCAGACCTTTGAGCAATACGCCGCGCTGGGAATTGGGTATTGATAACGCCGAGGTGATTTGGTCAGATCAGCGGGGGACGGAGCGGATGAATTCGGGTTGTTTCACGAGATCGCTCCGTGCTCTGCTTCCATATTGCACTGTTCACCAGGAACATTTCAGGAAAAAAGGAGCCATCTTGGAGAACAGAGCCGAGCACCATCGCCACCATCACTGGATGACTTGCGCAGCGCTGCCACAGTCCAACGACACCAAGGCGTTCAGCGGGTCAGACTGCAGGATCGGTATGGATACCTCTAATATCTCAGGGGTGTTACCAATACAGCCAGCACAAACCACGTCAGCCCCACACGCATCTCCAGTGCTGCCACCATGAAACGCTCCAGCAGCTGCCACAACGTCCAGCTGAACCAAGACCAGCCGGATTACAACCACCATCTAGGTAGACGATGTTACTGATTGTGTCCCAGGCCCCTCCCTTCCTCCCTTCCTCCCTTCCTTCCACCGTCAGACCGATAGAAACCTAGTCTTGCCTGTGTGTAGCGTATGTAAACGTGTCCCTATATACATTGTTATTTTGTATTTGTTGCTTTTAAATAAAACATCACTTAATGTACCTGTGACGGCCTGATTTATTTAAAGAGTTACTTCATATAAAATAATACAAGCATGTCTCATCAGTCTTTTCAAATACATGGTAAAAACAGTCCTTTCATAGCAAATAGATTAAAATGGAAGATGAAAATGTTCAATATTACAATGCAAGGTGGTGATTTTCAGGAGGAAGCTGGATGCGTTGCCATGTTTGCTCCATGTTGACAGACCAGACTAGTACAGTGTGCATTGGTCTTTATTTGGCGGCCTTGGTGCCTTTAGCTTCCACATACTCCATTGCCTTTTCTTTGACCGCCTCCATGCTCTGAGGCGTGCCGTGCTTCTTCTCGTACTCCAAGTAGCGCTTGAAGAAGAACTTGATCTTCTTCACCGACACGCTCAGATGAATCACTCGATCGAAGAGTGCCCTGCGGGAGACGAGGTTGACCAACGTCATCAAACACGGCTTCACGCTACCATGTTTTCATACCAACAAAACTGATGGTCAACAATCCACTTTTACAAGACTGCGCTCACCGGATTTCCTTTTGGGACCCGTGCTTGACCGTGAGGTCGATGAAGACGGACCAGAGGTCTGTGCGTTTCGGGTAGCTCGTCAGGACTTTGTCGAACATGACGCGACCCCGCTCTGCGTCGCCGTGGCGGAACTCCAGCTGTGCGAACTTGGTGATGACATCCACACCTGACAGGGAGAAGCCAAGACACAAAAGGTTCAAATCTGTGGAGTGACACAGCTTTGACAGGGAAACACCCTCAATGCCTACTCAGACACAGGCCATCTTACTTTCTTTAGAGGGCAGACTCTTCAGCGCCCTCTGCAGGACAGCGTTGGCCTCCTCGCTCTGACCCCGCTGCAGCAGGAACGTCCCGTAGTTCAGCCACACCGCTTTATTCTCACGGAAGCGCTTCACCATCGTCTTATACAAGGCCTCCGCTTCCTGAGGAGCACACAGAAAAGCAAGGTTCTGATGACTCAGCAGAAAAAAAGACCAACGTGTGCATTGAGAAACGCGGTAAAAGGCTGCACCTTGATCTTGTCGCACTTGGCGTAGATGTCTGCCAGCTGCTGGTAGACGGGCATGGGTTCACAGAACTGCAGCGCGCGCTCAAACACCTTCTTCAGGCTCTCCTCTGTGCCGTACATGTTCTCCAGGTTCAGCAGGGCCACCCACACGTTCAGCTTCTCCTGGTCCTCCCTGGGTTTACACACACACACACGCACACGCGCACACACACACACACGTCACGTTTTACACACAGCACGGCTGGAAAGCGGAGAAGACTTAGAATCCGACGCTCACCTGAATGAAATGGTTTTCAGCGCCCTCTCGGCCACCGAGCGCGCCTGCTCGATCTGTGTGGCCTGCAGGTGGTGGGCCATGTACTGAAGCCAAAGCAGAGAGCTGTTGGGTGAGGCCAGGAGCAGCCGCTCAAAGTCCGCCACTTCCTGGGGGCGCAGGTTCGGGTCCATGAGCTCAGTCTCCCGCTGCTGCAGGACCTTCTCCGCAGCCTTTTTCTCCTGCTGCAGCTCGTGACGGGTCTTCTTCTGGGGCTTGGAGAGGAGAGGGTAGTTGTGAGACAGACAAGCTTAGGTAGAGAAAAGGAAACAAAAAAGCATTAAATGAGCTTTTCTTACCTTACTGCTGCCCTCTTGGTCCTCTCCATCGCTGGAGTCGTCCTCCTGAGCAGTAAACGCGGGCTTCAGGGAGCTCAGTCCTATGTCCCAGGAGAAGCCTGCTGATATCTGAAGCCTGGAGGGGCCTGTTGAGCTGGTCTGCTGACAGAAAGACAGACAGACAGACAGAAGAGAGAGAAACAACTTAGCTCCTGCGTATCCTTACTGTGCAGACTCTACGATGCTATGCTGCTTACCTTTGCAGCCTTAGGTTTGGGTTTCTGTACATCTTCTTTAAAGTACACCTCCACACCGCTGTCACTGTCATTAGTTTTTGCTTGGTTTATTTTCTTCTTTTTTGGGACCCGTGACTCTTCTTGTTTCTGGCCAACAATAAAGATTACTATCAAACACACGGTTTCCGTTCCGTCTCAATGGTGCTAAACAACAATTAAGTTCATCTGCAATTTCAAAGTGAAAAAAAGCATATTTTTATTTATTAAACTTTTAATGAGATTAACCTTGTCGCTCTCAGCCAGCGCACGTTTCTTTTTCTTGGAAACGTGTTTCTCCTCCTCCTCCTCCTCCTCCTCGGAATCATGTTTCTCCTCCTCCTCCTTTTCCTCCTCCTCCTCCTCCTCCATCATCTTGCGAAGCGGTAGACCGAGCGATTCTGGAATGACGTCTGGCTTCATGGTGTCCTCAGGGAGCAGAGAAATGTTGACGACCTCGTTGTCAATACTGAGGACAGAAACACAGAGCTGTGAGCTACAAATAACAGCCACAATATTGATTCTATAATTGGAAATGGAAATAAATGGAAAGACACACCACCAGAGTAAGGCTGTTCATTGGAAATCTCAAACATGAATGTGTTGCTTGCCTGAGAATCTTGGTGGTGAAGACAGTCTTGGACTCGAGCTGCTTAAAGAGGACCTTCAGGCTGTCAACCTGGTAATGGGTGGTCTTCTTGAAAGAGGCTCTTCCAGTTATGCCCCGACCCAACCTACAAAGCACAAGTGGCAACAGGTCGTTACTGTTAGCTGTCACGAAACCATTACAGCCTAATAATCAGTAGTAGAGGGGTGTGCAATGATGCCAGCTCAAATAACACGTTCCTGATGGCTAGTAGCTTGATGTTGACAACACAATGATAATAAATCAGTTACCTGATTAAGACTGCCTGCGCTCCCACAGACTTCAGATAGCCTCTGATCAGCTGGCCTGGCTTCAGCGCATCCAGAGATGAAACCTCTGGGTCCTTCACTGACTTGGCCTGCTGAGGGTTCAGTCTGAAGTGGAAGACACAATGTGAAAACAGATATTTTTGAGCTGTGAAATTAACACACATATCCTCACAAGTGAGGCTTCGTCTTACCTTGATGGACGCAGAGACAACTGCCACTTGTCGTTTTCATACCTCAGAAGTAAACACCTGAGGGAAAACATATTAGAGCTGCTTGTTGATATTATGCGCCCACAATTTCTAAGAAATGTGTTGTGAGCTACACATATAAAGCACATCTATAACAAAACAAAGGCTGCTTTGGCACAAGCTCTCTTCAATGTTTGTTGGAATTACCTTCAAAAAAACACATGACTTTTATTCTGCTTTAGTGACTAATAAACACATCAAACTGATTGTGACAGACAAGCGCCAGAATTCTCCTCCAAAGGCTAGTGATGCACTGACTGACCTGATCACCTGATCTGTGCTGTATCCATCCAAGATACTACTCTTATAGGCATCGTCCACGTCCGTAATATGAACAGTCCCCACGTTGTCAAAGGGAAGTTTGACCAAGAGGCCAAGCCGTGGGTAAATATTAGTCACTATGCCCAAAGTCACCATGCCTTGCTCCAGTTTATAGACACCTGTAAAAAGAGATGCCAAATCAACGGCTTTGTGCTTATGATAATAATAATAATATATGTCTAAGAAGTGATCACACGTGGAACAGCGAGCAATAATAAAGAAACGCACGCACACGGTGGTAGAACGCAGCTTGAGCTGCACGTACCTGTGAGAGACAGAGCTAAGCGGCGGGGTTTGTTGCGCACGTTCACCACTTTAGCACAGACAGCTTCGCCCAGCTTGTACAACTTCTCTGGGTGCTTGGCATTCTGAAATGAGAAAACATTTCATCCATTTAAGATTTACAGAGTTTATTCCATGTCTTTTACTGTGAGCGTTAGCAGCATCTCGACACTGACAGGATCTGGACTCTTTCCTAAACTTACTTTAGGATCCGTGATGGTGGCCAGGAGCTCCACGGTCCCAGTAACAGAGTGGTGACTGGTGACTTCCAAAGACTTCTCAGCAACATCGTACTGGGAACAGACACCAAAACACACTCAATAAATAAATTGCAATTCTTTTAGTCTGGTTTGAATTTCATTTCAGTTTGTTGTCATCAGAAGCAGAGCCAGCGACAACAAAGCACGATAATACTCAGCACCCACCTTTGAAACAAAGCATGTAAGTTCTTGTCCGACCTCATAACTTTGTACCACTTCTTTTCCTGTTTTGACCTTGAATTCCACACTTCTGTCTAGTTTGCTGCAGTGAAGACACAATCAGAAATCAAATCGCAACATTCTAACCACAACGCTGCACACGTCACCGTCCAGGAGGCTTGAAAGCACGAAATGCAGAAACTCACTGATTGTCTTAACGCCGACTTATGTGCAGGTTATAATGCAGTATATTATGAAATGACAAACCAGATTTATCTGGTTACCTGGGTACAAGTGTGAGCTCAGGAGTGGTGTATTTAAATCTGGGATGAGAAAACGGCAGAAATCTGCAAAAGACAGATTACACATTTTTAAGTCCAATGCAATTGACGTAATAAAAAAAGCGTCATCACAGCCACCGTTTACAAGAATTTCACTAAAGTTTGCAAAATGGATCTAGAACAACGTGAAAGCAGTCATTACTTGCTACTGGAGTCTTCTCGTGCTCCAATCACTCTGGCGGTGACCGTGTCGCCCACTTTCACCAACGACGTGGGGAAAGATCCCAGACACACGTCTTTGGGATCCATCACCTCGGACACGTGCACGCTGCCTTTGCTTCCGTCTTCCAGTGTGAGGTAAATGCAGGTGGGCTTCACTGTCCGCACCTTTGCCTTCACGACTTTACCAAAGTAGCAGCTCTTCCGGGGCACATTCTTCTCTAGAGGGGTGCGTAGTGGCCTCGATGTGCTCTGCTCCTGCAACACTAGGGGGAGCCCTTTTAGCTCCTCACAGCTTGCTTCTACAACCTCCACTGGAAAACACATCCCCAGTTTCAGCTTCTCCGACTCGGTCAAGAACACTTCATTCAGGTGCCACCTAGTCTGGACAACAGTGAGCTGCGCCGTGTTTTCCAGGGAGATGACAGCGAAGTCTGCGTCGACGTACTGCACCGTCGCCGTGTATTTTAATCCTTCAGCCAACTGTGAAAACACAAAATGGAGTCACGGTGTAAGTTATTACAACACCAGTGTTTCAATTCCAATAAGCTACTAACAAGAACACAAAGAGTTACACTCACAGATTTCTTCTTAATCACAAGCTGGGGAAGGACAGAAACATGGACACACGTAGAGAGGATGTCGACGTGAAGGACGACAGCCGTAACTTTCTGTCCTGAGGTCAAGTTGGCACCTGAGAAACATGCAGAAATGCATTATGTTTCTGCTAAACAAAAAATGCAAAGGGTTAAAGATGAAGCAAGATCCTTTCATATACCTGTGACGTGATGCTTGCCGGCCACTATGGTAGCGCCAGTCATATCGTCAGACTTAAACACTGCACCGTCGTCATTCGCAGTGTCCACAGTGAGCTTTAGCTTCTGACCAACACACAGAGCGGACAGCTGCTGCTGCAGGTCACTGTTTCCTGAGATTTGAGTCAGAGGTAGGAAACAGTCAGACGTGCTTCATAAGATGATGCCTCGAGGAAAAAAGGAATTCAAAGACCATTTGCATTGAAGCGGGATCTAGCTGCATCTAAACGGACATCAGGGACAACGCACTGTTACCTCTCTGAGCCAACGCGTCGGCCACAGCTCTCCTCTCCTGCAGCCCACTGATGAGTCTGGACTGGATGTCTCCTTCGGGGGCCGTGACCTCAGAGATCTTCAGTGTGACCAGGAAACGCCGCTTCTCCTCATCCAGGTTGGTCACTTTTGCTAGAACAGTCTGACCGACCTGGAAGACCGTTGTCGTGTCGCTGATAAACCTGTCGGCCATGGCCTGAGAAGCACGACGGGAGGTTTTAGTGGGTGAGTATGAATAGGCGCATTTGAGGCTGTAACACTAGGCCACTACTCACCGACTTAGGAGCAAGGCCGACAAGGCCGTATGGGAACTCAACAAAAACACCATAGGACATGATGCTCTTGATCCAGCCAATGAGCTGGATCCCAACCTTGATTTCGGAGAATTCCTTGGCAACGTCGCCATCCACCAGTGTCCATGTCACGGTCGGTTTCTTTGTGAGAGTCTTTGAAAAGAGGAGCAGCTAAGGAAAACTGTCAGACAACCGTCCTGGTTTGTACATCACAAAACGTGAGATTATACATCAAACTTTTAAACGAAAGGATACAATATTGTTTTTACAGTTAAAGAAGGCGAGGTCTGAGACGACGTCTCCCTTCTGCAGGCTCTCCCATAACAAAGAGCAATTGGACATGTGGTCAGAGAGGTGCATTGTGGGTAGAATGGCTCGTATCACATCAGGAAGTACGGCCACCTCCAGGCCGTTGGGCGACTTCTTTAGCACCCTGGCCTGTAGCCTCTACATCAAGAACATGTACACACAGATCAAGGTTAATAAAATGTTCAGGTTTAGATTCAATGTATGAGTATATATTTAAAAAAAGGGGTTAAACTTCGTCACCTCGCCCTCCAAGTGGGGTGAAGCAACTTCCACTGTTTCTCCCTCCACTGCAGACTTTAATGACAGCAACAACTTTGAATTGGCTGGATCACAGTGAAGAACTTTAGCCTTTACAACCTGGATAAAAAAAAAACAAATTAAATATTACTCATGACTCATTTCCAAACCAAAGCTTTTCCTTAACATCTGAGAAACGCAAACCACAGCGCCAACAACCTGTAATGAGAAGGTAAAAAACAAAAACAATTATTTTATCTTCTCACCTGCCCAACATAGAACACCTCGTCAGGCTGTACGATAGGCTCAGAGCTGAGTTCATTGAGAGGCACCAGGCCCTTTACATTGTTATAGAAACGAACGATGCAGCCAAAGTCTTTAATGCAGACGATGAAGCCGTGGGAGACGCGGCCTGGACGAGTGTCGGCGTAGCTCAGGAACAACGGCAGAGTGCTCTCAATAATGGCCTTCTTTCTGGTCAGGAAGAGCTTCCTCTTCTCCACATCTACCGACAAAACCTGTGGAGGCATTTTGACACGGGTTGAATCAGTAAATATTGCAGGCTGTGGGAATTGCGATCCTTCAATCAGCTACAAGACAAAAAGCAGCAGACTGCACTGACCCGGCATTTGATCTTCATGCCCTCTGTGTATTTTTTCTCAGGGTTCTGAAGCACAATGTCAGACAGGTGGATGCGAGGCACCAGTCCTTTAATGTGGTCCGTCAGATGCACCACCATCGCATTTTTCATTAGGACAGACACAGTCCCCTAGAAGTGCAAACAGACACATTTTGTCAAGTTAGACAGATCGCTGCCAGTTTTCCGGCATCAGTGGGGTTGAAAAACGTTTTCATTAGTCACTATGTTCACCCCAAGCCTTAATTCTCACCTCTACAACCTGACCAGCCTGAAGGTCGTGATATCTAAACAAAGGTTTCTCGATCACGCTCCTGGGAACAATGCAAGACCAGGTTATCAGTATCAGAAAACTATGAGTCCATTATGGAGTAAGACACAAGGAAGCACTCTCGCATACCTGCGCAGACTGACAAAATGAATTTGATCCATGGGGCTGAAGTTCAGGATCCTGCAGGTGTGCTCGGCGCTGCTTGCTTTCTCGCTCCCCTCCTTCATGTGTCTTTTCTGTCAAAATGTATCAAGCCCAGGATTAAATTAAGAGCATATTTACAATATGCATTTTTCTTTTTTAAGATTAAAATATCCAAACCACTACTTTCACTTACATGTACAAAGGCTAAAGTTTTGTCAGGAAGTTCCAATATGGCCCCAGACATTTGGTGCCTGGTAATTATCTTGCAGTCCTTCACCACCTCACCAATGCGGTCGCCACCAGCTGGGGCTGGATCAACTGTGGCCTCAGGCTGAATGAGGTACTTGCGCAGACTCAGACCCACCAGGCGCGTGGACTGTTCCACGTACAGCACACAGGCACGTATCTGGACAGAAGAACATCAGGATCCAACGTTACCTGGACCTGGTCAACGTCAGCAATCAGCAAGTTACACACAGAACCTAGGCGTTTTACCTGGCCACCCTCGCGGTACTCCATTTCTGGTTCCATGTGAAGGAAGTCCACCTGCCCACTGAAAGAGGACAGAAAGTCCAGGATGAGGCCGTCTTTGGTCACCTACAGAACAGAAATGTCATTTTTACCACAAAATAGACTTTTATCAATGAATTTTCACTCTCGCATCTAGATCGTTTTTATGGTATAACAACTTAAAAAGGCAGAAAGATATTGTTAAACTAAACTGGTCTGTACCTTCTTGATCGTAGCTTTCACCAGGAGACCAGGCTGGAGGTTAGCAAGGTTCCAGCCCTGTTTGGATTCAGCACAGGCCTGGACGATGGTGAGGGGGCTGATAGACAGCCGAACCACCCGTCCATCATTTTTTATCTCTTCCACTTGAACGGTCACATACTGACCCACTTCCAATTCTGCAGAAATGAGAACAGAATACAAAAGAATAAATGTCATGAACTGACTAAATCAGATTTGATTTTAGCTAAAATTTATTGAAATACACTATTATACCTTTAGAGCTTTTCTGTTGGTCTCTTGCTGCTTTCTCCGGCAGAAAGGCTTTGGACCCACCGATGCCGATATCGACCAAGTAGCCATGGTCCTCTACACTCTCCACACATCCACTTAAAACCTTAATGTAAGAATTGTAACATGGTTGAATGTGATTTTGCAAATTATATTTGTTTCAGTCACTGCGCTCACTAAACACTCACCATTCCTGGTTTCAGAGAGCCTGAGGTCAGCGCCTTGTTGAGTAGCTTTGGATTGACTGACAGCTGGATGCTCGAAGAGCCTCCCCTAGATATGTCCAACCTAGCAACCACACACTTTATTACCATGCCAGGGTAGAATAAGTGAGGCATAGAGCAGATCTCCTGTGATACAGAGGAAACATTATAAATATAAAAAAGGGAAATACAAATTAATCTAAAAGAACCTGTTACTGCCTATGATGACAAGGTGCCTCAGAACTTTCAACAGTGAATTCGCGCCACCCCAGGGGGCATACCGTTGTGTCAGAATCTAGCTGTTCAGTCAGCAGCTTTGTGTACGAGTCACTGATGTTCTGGATGCTGAGGAAGCCTTGCAGGCCACAAGGCAGACCGACCGTCACCTCAAAATCGGTCACCTCCTTCACACAACCCAGCAACAGCATACCCTGTTTCACATTCTAGGGAAATCAAACAAAAAATATCAAGTTACAGAGGTGTCACACACTAAAAACAAGGTTTATGAGAAAATGTGTAGACACACACACACACACACATACACACACACACACACACACCTTGAGATGTAGAATCTCCACATGCTTAGATGCCACATTCAGTGTCAGACCAGCATCCACTTCATTGCTGGTCTTCTGCTTCTTTGCTTTACTCCCATCATCTTTAACAGCCCCTTTTCTTTTTGGAGTTTCTGCTGGCGCCTGCTTTACAAATGCAAAACATTACATTTTATAAAAGATGAGGTATATAAAGGAAGACTGAAAACAACACAGCAACGTCTATTTAAGTGACACATTAATGTAACTTAGTGCAACACTTACTACAGTAAGTGTTACAGTTACTTAGTGTAACTGTGCAACACGATCATAACCTAATGTTTAATTGGTTTAATAAACTCCTTATCTTTGTGTTAGATGCTAAAAATTAAAGTTTAACTGTACCTGGAAAAGGTTGTCCACTCCTGTATGTTGAACCACTATTTTATTCTCATTGGCCTTCTTTGCTGTCCCTCCTCGAGGGAAGTCCTCCTCCAACGTTTCCATGTTTCCAAGATGTCTCAGATGTCTGAAAAATCAAAGTTACTGTCAATAAAAAGGTCATTCCATTTTTTGCCTACCAAAATAAATGTACAACTAGTACAAAGGTTTGTTGTAATTGCACGGTAACTGAAAACAAAAACGGCATTCAGGCCTAATAATGATGTAGATGTAGTCCTTTTTAATCTAAAGCCTCTAGGTGCAACTGTTTATTCCAATTTTATCGACATCAAATATAAAAAAAGAGATTATATGAAATGAACATGGAAGGGCTTAGATGTTTAGCACACAATGCTCAATAGCGCCTCAACAAATACAGATAATTAAGATAGGTAAGTAAAACGATATAAACCGAACTGGAGGCATTTCTGGTACCTATTAAGTTAACAGTCGTAAATTAACAAAACGCATTTACTTACATTTAATCCCTGGCTCGTGGATATCCAAACTCACATGTAGCTCAGCAACACGCCATGATCCCACCCGGAAGCAAAACTCCTAAAGGCGTTTCACTTTTGGACCAATCACATTTAAGAACAACCGAGCGGCACCACTCTTAGCCAATAATGTTTGTATGTTGCAGCCTCTCTTTGACTGACATTACATTGAACCATTAAGAACACACATTTGAACTACTAAGAATAGGCGGAACTTCCTACCAACCTTGGTGTTGCGGCCTTAATTGAAGGGCACTGGACTCATTCGGTTTGTGCAGAGGTCGCGTGTTAAGGTAAGGCACAGCCAATTTATTGACATTAATTTATCCAGGTGACTCCACTAACGTTGGGATAGAAGCAACTTTATCTTAAAAACGTACATGACATTGTACTCTACTATAAAATGAAACAGCTAATCGGCTAACCTAGCATGCTAACATGAACTTACCATAGTGTGCTAGCGTTATCTGACAAGCTGTGCACTGAAAGTCAATCCACCGTAAACGCTTCAGCCGCAACATTACTGAACTGAAGCCAGCTCACCACACAAACCAGTACGTCTAACTTCCATGAGCCAAATTTTATCATGAAACATTGCTTCTAACTGCAATAGGTCGTTCAAGGAAAACAGCGTCCATTATACTGTAATATATGACGACTCTATTAGTGTATCCCAACGTGCTCATGTTTTCATACGTTACTTATTATGGAATATATTTGCACGCGTACATGTTCTGTGACAAAATAATATGCAGTAATTAAAAAATTAGGTTGGAACGAGCTTTTTTATTACACCCCTGAAATTTAGCATTTTCGGATTACTAAAATGCTGCTGAATGGCCACTTACGCCATGTTTTTTTTTTTTTTTTTTTTTTTTTTAAAAGGTGCCATGAAGATGTTTCACCTTCCATCCAAAATGCTTTATAGCTCAGTGCTGAAGCCTTTTGGATGAAAAACATTTAACATTCATGGGATGTTTTGCAAGGCGGTACAAAAGACTGAGCAAGACTTTTAAATGTTATACTTATAGGTTTACCTCCAGACTTTAAAGCCTGTAAAATATTATTAATCACAGATTCTTCTTTACTGCTTGTGTTAGGACCACTAATCATACATCATGGCAGGACATGATGGTGGCAGCCAGCACCAGTTCACTGGGATTGCAAAGTACTTTAATTCATACACATTGACAGGACGGCGAAATGTGAGTTGTGTGCAGCTTGATGAACTGCCATTTAAGTTGTCCAGTGAAATTGCTGATGGTTCTGTTTTCTTTGGTCTAGTGTGTCTTGGCTACGTATGCCAGCCTAGTAGCCATTGCGCTTTTCTTCAAACTGAAGCCCAAGAAAAAGCCTGCAGTCACAGAAAAGTGATCATGTAAGTACCTTCATGTTGTATTTACTGTACTTAAGTATTGCTGTGTTTAACATAAGACCTTTTATCTCTTTGTAGGTTTCCATTTTGACCATTGTTTCTATCCTTTGGAAGTGGAGAGGGCAGAGGGACGTGCTTTTAATTGAGTGTTTGTGTTCCCTGTATTAACAATAAAGAACATTTGTGCCCAAAACATAGAAACCACTGGTTTTATTTACAGTTTACAGGTATTAAAAACTATCATACAAATGTTGTGCAAAATTGTACAGATGGCCTTGAACTTCAAGAGAGTCATCAGGAAAAAGATTAGCTGTGACAAATGAGCATGGATCTCTTCAACCAAGAGCAAGACCAGTACCAAGCTGGTTTTATTCTAGTACACACAAACCTCAGTAGTTGCTTGTGGAGGCCAGGTCTCAAAGCTTACAATAATTTAAGCTTCCACTAATTGTTAAATCATGTCACAATGTCTTATGGATTGTAGGCCCCAGCAGCTAACAGTAGGTTCCTCCGGGTGAAGTGGAGGTGTATGACAGGTGTCGATTTAGTCAAGTACGTCCCGAGCAGAAGCTCCTGGGAATTATCTTGTAGATGAATGTGTCCTGTTGCTGCTGTGAAGTCGTCCGTCTCTAAATCATCAAATGCTTTCAATGCATCCCATAATCGAACTGTGTTGTCCATAGAGCCTATTTAAAAAAAAAAAAAAAGCACAAATTTAACAAAAGCTTTAGACCATCAGACTCTTGCATTAAATTAATTTAATTATACGCACCAGAGGCAAGAATCTCGCCATCCCTGCTGAACCTGAGGGAATAGATTGTGTCTGTGTGACCTTTGAGTTCTCCAACCATTAGTCCATGACCAATGTCCCACAGAAGAACTCTGCCATCAGTGGCACCTGAAGCCAAGAATTTGCCATTTGGCGAGAAAGCCAGTGCATGGATAGGACCCTGGAAGGAAGGAAAGGCTCAGTCGTGGCCACTTCAACCATGAAATCTGACATTTACACTGCAGTGTGTGTGTGAAGTGAGCGGACAACTATACTGACCTTATGACCAGTGAATATACGAACGCAGTTTCCAGTCAGGACGTCCCAGACACGAGTGGTGCGGTCAGATGATCCTGTTGCCACATAATTGGAGTTGGGGTGGAAACGGGTACAAGTCACATCAGCTAAATGACCAGAAAATATCCGTAGCGGCTGGTAATGATCTGTTGCCCACAGACTGTTGAAGAAAGCAAAATATGTTTTTCCTGTTACTGGGAAATATGTACAGATTGTGCAGGGAAATCATTAATAAAATACATTCAGCAGTAACTTACCGGGCAACTCTGTCATGTCCTCCAGAGACAAAATAGTAACCATGGGGAGAAAACTGAGTGTCCCACACTGGGTAGTTGTGGCCTTTGTATCCCACTAGACAGGTAAATGTTAGGAGACTCCACAATCTAATTGTACCGTCCTCAGAACTTGATAACAGATAGTTCCTGAAAGACAAAAGAGAGGCATCAACATTAAACCTAAATGACACATTCAGTAGTGCAAGCCCATGCCTGTGTATGAATGAGTAACTTTTCCTAAAACACATCAAGTTATAATAGGTTACTGAGTTACTCTACCTGTCGGGGCTGAAACTAATTCCATACACAGGGCCGCTGTGTCCATAGAGGATCTTTGACTCACTGGCTGTTTTCTCATCCATGATCCTCTCCAGCACATCATCAGACTCTTTGTCAATCACATTCAAGTCTTAAGAGAAAACCCAAAAGAAAGGGAAAAAAGTGTAAGATCATAATTTTCTGACAATGGAAGTTGTAAAGATGCATTTATGTCTTGTCGTACACAGTACCTGCGGCAGATTTGACCTTGCGTAGCTTTTTCGGAGTGACGCTCCACACCCGAACTGTGGAATCAGCAAAGCCTCCTGCAATTAGGCTGGAGTCATCTGTGAAGTCCACTGCAGTCAGACCCTGCAAGGCATCATGGGAGAACAATTAGAACATACTGCTAAGAGGAGCTTGCATTGAAATAAACTCCTCAGACTTATGGGTAGACTTGTTTATGACATTTTACCTGATAAGCATTGAGAAAAGAGTAGAAACAGATGGAGGGGAGGTTTTCCGGCCCTAGGCGGATCTTTTTGGTGGCCTCCTTCATGTACATGATCTTATCCAGCTTGTCCGAATCCTTTAGTTCTGGCAGAGGTATCCTAAGCAGTAGCAAACGTAATGTCCCAGGTCAGTAAATTACTAACCCCAAATATTGCCAAAATTATTAGTTACAGCACAACTATTTAGGGGAATATTTTACAACTAATTGTACCAGATGAAGACAGTATATTTTGCATTTCATTAGCAGTATGTGTTGTATGTAAAAACACAGTGGTTGCAGTAATAAAAGTCAGTGTGACGTGTGAATAAATCCATACCTATTCTGCGAAGGCGCATTAGGATCCTGCTTCTTGCTCTTGGAGCCCATGCTGTCCTTTTTGGGTTTCTTCTTCTTGGGTTTACCCTCTTCGTTCTCTGCCTCTTCATCCTCATCATCAAGGGGTAGCTCAATTTCTGGCTCTTTCAGTAACCCATAATAAACCTACAGTGGCATGATTGACAGTGACAGAAAGAAATAAGATCAATGCAACCAAATTGGTCTAACAGCGTGGCAGCAAAGGCAGGTGATTCCAATCACTTTACACAGGTTGTTGTGCAAATCCAACCTTGGCCTTGTTTGCCTCGCGCTTGGCTTCCCCTGCCAAGCTGCCAGACATGGCATCAATCTGGCCCTTGCTGCGCGGCATGCCATCGAAGATGTCAATGTAGAGGTGCTCCTGAATGATATTCCAGATCTGGTTGTTCTGACGCTCCTGCAGGTGCCTCTTCAGCAGCTGGTAGGAGTCCCGAGAGATCCGCAGGACGAACTTGCTGGTGCGGAAGTCCAGCAGGGTCTCGTTCCCTCTCATGTGCTCCTTCTTGGTCAGACCGGACAAAACACGCAGGTCATCTTCATAGTAACACTCCTGATCCCCACTAAACCTGGGGTGAGGACAAGACAGAAGAGCTGTGCGGTAAACAAACTGTTTTAGATGTCTATGATTAACTGGCATAAAACATTAGACTTACTTTTGAAAGAAAGCCTTGGCCTCATTTTCATGGTTGTTGTACACCAGCTCCAGGTACATGTGGACAAACAGGGGGTAGAAAACCTGAGAGAGCTCTGCCCTGTGACAGTCCAGAACCGTTTCTATGAACCTCTTCAGGCCGCTGTAGTAGGTCTCATACAGAGCTGGGTCGCCCTGTTGGCTGTAGGCTGAAAGCACCACATTGACGTCTGGCTGGTTCTCTGCAGGTGCTGCTGAAACAAGTCAAAGCGAGAAGCCAAAGGACGTGTTAATGAAGACGCTTATCCACAGGATACACCTGAAACTGTATATTCAATGACCCTGAAGTCATCATCATCATCAACATCAAACAACAACAACAACAACAACAAGCAACTATCAGCAATTTTGTAGAAAACTGGATCAATCTTTACGTGTCTGAACAGTAAATGTTTATTGGAGCTTTTACAGATCTACTGTAGAACAACTCTCGGTAGATCTATAAACCGTGTGCACACAACACTTGGCAACCTTCACACAAACAACCACATCCACTGTCGCTCGTTCGTCGTACTTTTCGTTGGCGCCGGGGTTCCGGCGGAGGACGGCGCCGTCACCCGGCTGAGAATGGAGCTCGCATCCACGCCGTCTACGCCCGCAGTGCCCGCAGCGCCTCCCGAGCCTCCCCCGGAGGCGTCGGCGCCCTTCGCGTCCAGCGAATCCTCCGGTAAACCCGCCTCGCGCCGCAAAATGTCCACGGACTCGCTGAGATTGTTCTTCCTGAGGAACTGCAGCACCGCGAGCAGCGTCTGTTGGTCCTCCGGCGATGCCGCTGCATTTTTGCTGGCCGCAGCCGAGGCGCCGGGAGACGTAGAGGGCAGTCGTCCGTCGTTTGCATTGTTATTTCCACCTCCGTCGCTCGATGGTTCTGTTTTGATGGCCTTTTCTTCCTCCGCGTCGACCAGACCACCTTGTACGGCCGCCATTTTCCAAATGAAATGCGCATGTGCGTATGGGGAAAAAAGGCGACAACGGTAACTGCGCAAGATGCGGTTATCTGATTGGTTCATTCATATGTCGTCATTATGCACGCCAGAGGCCCCGCCTCCCTCCCATTCAATATAACTTCAATAAAAACTGGGTAAAATGGTCGAAAACTGGAGTCATCAATAATAGTCTCCAGTTCACAAGGTTCTCTAATTTTGTATCAGCACCTCTTAGGTGTTACCATATTTAGACTCAGCCGAACTATATGTGTATGTATATGAGTATGAGCAATACTGCCCTTTTAAAAAGAGCAATAAACATAAACAACACCAATAAACACAGTTTTGCTCATCAACTGACAACAAACAATTATGTCTGTGTCAAGATTTTTTTGTATGACCAAGAGTACAAAACACATATAGCAGCATAAACAAACACAACCACATGTCCTACTACTTAAAACTGGAAATACAAACATCTATCGTTTTTAAAATAAAACAGTTGAGAAATTGTTGCAGATTTTCAGTATTTCGTGGTCAGTGAATTAACTACTTGTGTTGTCATTTACTGTATAACAGGATGAGTAAGTTACCATTTTGTACCAGGTGATGGCACTTTAGTTCAGCTCATACAGTCTTGACTCTCCAAACCCGTTGACCCCTGTGGACGCTGTATTTAATGCTGTGTTTAAATGCAAAGAACAATGGTCCTGAACCATCTCCTCCCTGCTGCTCCTCCCTCAATTAATCTGTGCATTTTCTGCTGGGTACCATTTTAAAACATCTGTTCCTCAGATTCCTGGACAATATGTGCAAGAAAATGAAGTAACATATAGGTTTTATTACTGAGCACTATGTATTTTCAAGGTATGTGTTTGCGTATAAATGTTGTCTGTGCAACGTTTACCATAACTTGCAGAAAGGAGGTTGAACATAAACTGCATTTAAGCCTCAGCATTATTCACTTTGAATTCTGCTAAGGCTGCATTTCTCTTTGCACAGTACAACACACCTTCTCGCTTTCTGAAGCACCACAGACACGCTCATGTAGCTGAGTGGGCATCTTTGGCCCAGAACAGCAGCAGTTTTCATTTCTGTACACGTCAGAAGGAACAAGAAGGAGTCGAACAAGATTTCAAACAGACATCATGTTTACTCGCTATGTTTTATAGTGTCACATCTCTCTTTCATATTACTTTGAAACTATTACTTCAAATTTCTAATTTGCAAATTAATGTAATATTTCTGATAAATTAATGAACATTAATCAAAATTAGTGTTTATTTAGCTTTTTGTATAGAATAGATTTTTTCGGAAAGAACATGGAACAACCTAATGAGCCCCAATCTTTTACTAATGATATCCTTAAGTTCCTTACGCACACATGCATCAGACAGAATAATAGCTTTACCTTAGAAGCAGGTTTAACATGCACATTTAGGACCACAGTGAGTGGTGGAACAAAAGAAGGCTTTATAGCTGAAGCACTAGGGCGTTGTACTGTTGTATTGCGACTCTGTGCCCCATGTGAAGGACAGATGGGGGTGGGGTTGTATGGCACACACAGTAGCTCAGGCCATTGGTGTTTACAACTTACTGAGATCAGCAATATTACTATGCACAGTTGACATAAGTCTCATTGTATTAACCTCTTCTCTGACCTCCATCAGCAAGTAATCAGGGCCAAATATTATTGATTTTAGATCTGTGTTCTATTATCCTTCTTATACCCATTTATTTACCCATGCTGTGCAATGTCCAGCAGCAGCAGCAGCAGCAGCAGCAGCAGCACAACAACATCATGATTAGTCATGAGTCATTAAAGATAAAATAAAATTCAAGCTGTTATTTAGGATTAATGACAAGTAATATTGGTATTATTGGTTTAAAAGTTACAGACTTTATTACAACTTACTGCTTCAGGTGTTACACTTTGTGTGTGTGTGTGTGTGTGTGTGTGTGTGTGTGTGTGTGTGTGTGTGTGTGTGTGTGTGTGTGTGTGTGTGTGTGTGTGTGTGTGTGTGTGTGTGTGTGTGTGTGTGTGTGTGTGTGTGAGGGAGCTGCAGGGTGTGGCTTCACCTAACAAAGACTACATCCAGTGCAGGAGCACGACAGCTGTGCACCTCAGACTGTTGCAGAGCCGTAACATACTGCTGGAAGCCAACGAACCAGCCTCATTACAAAATAACAGAAATGCATTGTTGTACATTCTTTAGCATCAAACCTTTGCTTGAAAAATGCTTTGTGTCACTGGCACTCATATGTGCATCTGGCAGCACCGGTACCCCTTCAGAACATTACTGATTGCTAATAAATTAAATAGCTATTTAAACTTTAAGACCATAGTCGCCTAAAGCTGTTGTGGTTATGTGCCAGTAAAAATGAACCTAGAGCGGTTGTTTATAGCAGATGCGTGCTGGAAGCAGAGGCACCTCCCAAAGTATAAGCCAGGGACTGTGCAGGGTTTCTCCTACTGTGAAAGATCATATAGATGAAACTCTGATGATGTGTGAGGATTACTTTTTTTATAATATTTGTATCTTGCAGACTGCACTGCAGATGTGGAAGATTTAAAGCAAAAGCTATTAATACTTCGGATGAATGCGTACGTGAGCATGGGTGAAGCGGCGGAGAGTGATGTAATGCTGGGGGTGCAGACTGGGGCGTGGCACTCTTCCAGTCCCTTTTTAGTCATTTTATGTCTGATTTCACACATGCACATGTGGCAAGAAGTGGCGCACAGGCTGCTTTGCTCCGAGGGGACGAGGACAGCATCTGTCACATCTACCTGCACGTTTAACGAAGACGCGAGCGATTGCCTCTCAGGAAGTGCGGCGTGTCTGTCTTTGAGCTGTAAACAGTTGTGAAACGCAGGAGAATCCCCCACTGACATGCGCAAGTAAATAATTCATGAGGTGTGAGTCTGAGAAAAGACAAAAAATGCCCTTAGAGAAGAACACAGGAAGGTGGAGAGTGGGGAAAAGCGGACAAGGATGAGGCTGAAGGGGAGCAGATAGTGGGTGGAATGTGGAGGGGGTCAGAGAACAGGAGGGTGGGGGCAGGACACAAAGGGTGGTACCCAACCTCACAGAACGTATGGACGACGGACAGAGAGGAGAGAAAAGGTTCATTACATCAGGCAGAGACAGGTGACGCAGAGCGGTGATGCAGGTGCAGAGCAGCGCGTGAAACAGGTGATTGACGAAGGGAAAAGTGCAAAATCTCCAAACTGTGATGCAGCTTTTCTGCACAGTGACAGGCAGCAGCAGCGCGTTTGTGCCAATACATCTCGGAGCCTTTTGCCCGTCCAAGTGGAATAATGGGTGTGAAAGCAGAGCTGCACTGGAGATCTCCATTTTAAAGGGGAGGGGGGGGGGGTGAAATGTGTGGAGCCTGCATTATTCAGTACTGACCTGACTGGAGAGTTGGGTTCTGCACATGGCTTTGCCTCTGCTGCCTCTATGTAGGTATAATGTGTTCCTTTAATTGGTGATGACATCACAGACGAGTGCGTGTCCATCTGTGACCACACGTGATCCTCATGGTCTTGATGATCCTCCACTGACAAGTTGATTTCCCTTTTGCCCGTCCTGGTGCCTAGAAGCTAGAAGCTCACTAGGCACTTAGGCATCCCTCTCCTCTGCAGGTCTGCTGCTGCATCCCAGTGTTGTGCACCCCAGACTCTTTATCACGCTGAATAATTCAAGCTCCATCAAAAACTAATACGACAGTCGCACGGCATCATGCAAACTTAACTAACACAAAACCAGTCCACCGGAGCATTTGGGTTAGATAACGGTTTAGTAAACATCACAGCATTACTATTAGTATTCACTGTTATTCGGTGGTGAACCACAAGATTCTCTCACACAATGAAACTCGTAGAAAGATGTCGTTCAGGAATATCCATTGTCCCAGCAATCAAAACTTCTTCAGATGGCTTTTCTACCAAATTAGCCCTCACCGTGGTCCAGTGAGCATGTCTAAAGGCACACACACACACACACACACACACACACACACACACACACACACACACACACACACACACACACACACACACACACACACACACACACACACACACCGACTGACAGCTGCTGTAAGGGGAAAGATAAAGGAGTGGCCTCTAATTTGCTAAAGGTCAGAGCCCTGGTACTTAAAGCCCCAAATCCTAAATCAATAATTACAATTTGTACCTTGTGAAAAAAAATAAACACAATTAGTAGTAGCCCAGGCAGCTGTGGTGTGGGATACAAAGGCAAATCATCCAAAAAGTGATGAAAAAAACCTGAGAAGATAAGTTGTGTGATTTTCAACCAATCTGACATTTCTCAGACTAGTTGTGTTTATTGATGCGGTTTCTGTGGGTTCTCACACCTCTCTCTCCTGCTGTGTGTGATTGACGGCGTGTCTTCTCACAGGACATTCAGGACAATAGAGCGACTGATTAAGATCTTCTTCTCGCAGTTATTGAGGGTTTTAAAATGATCTGAACCAAATCTCAGTCTACTTCATCAGTGGTGTGTTCAAGGACACGTTTTACCATCTTGTTATCAGTATAACATGTCAGAGAGGCTGCTAATTCAGCTGCCTGACTGAGGCCTGGGTAATAACATTATCCTGTCTATGTAACCCATCTGACAAATAGGCAAATATACACACTAACACACAAAGCAATGCTCTTTGTTCTCCTTGAGACGCGTGCGTGCGTGCGTGCGTGCGTGCGTGCGTGCGTGCGTGCGTGTGTGTGTGTGTGTGTGTGTGTGTGTGTGTGTGTGTGTGTCAGGATGGGGGTGGACCTGGCTTTGCTTCAAAGCAACTATGTGGATGTCACCAGGAGGGGCATGGATGGAGTGATGGGGAAGGTCCTCGGGGACGGACGGACTGACCCTTGCAGCAAAATGGCAGCGGTGGAGGTAAACGCACACACAGAAAAAAACACCAACACGCCCAGGTTACTCACTCAAGCATGCAAATATATTCACACTTCACCTTCAGAGAGAAAAGGAGTGAAGATTTTCATATAATCATCTCATCCATGCATCTACTTAGCACTAAGCAACACACCTGAGCTCTGTATATAAATACTCTGGCAGGAAGAGACACACTAAGCCTGTATGTATATGAGTCACACGCTCTCTACACTTTATTGATCTGAGCTCTAATCACACACCGTGCTGCTCATACAACGACACCAGCTACACACACTGTGACCATTTAGTGATGAGAAGCACTGTAAACAGTCTGAAACGCCTGAATCAGTGCGCCTGGTCTCAAGCCCCACCGGCGCTGACGTTTTTATTTACAATCTGTCCAGGATAATGAAAAGCTCGGGTGTTTCCACGCGATCAATAGATATTTATGGGTGTGGGCTGACACAGGCGGAGGACGAGTGCAGCCAGCGCTCAGGGTGTGAAGATGGAGGGAGGGGCACGCAGGCCTGCGTACAGAGGATGCCCTGGGGGCCACGTACAGTGGCCGCTATGCTGGTAACGGCGCCGCAAAGTGGGCGGAGCCAGGGGCAGACAGCAACGTAACTGAGCATGAAGGCTGAGCGTCTGAACCAAACGCTCAGTGATGCAGATGAAGGGTCCCGTCTGTAACAAAGCATCGCATCTGCAGAGAACAGCTCCTCTGTTATTAACCTCACCCAGACGGAACAAGCGGCGTAGACAATCACAACGGCATTAAATCATTTCTTTCCTGCCCTAATCTCCTAAATGGTGTCTTGGAATTACGGTGCACTCACCCGTGGCCAGCAGGTTAGACTTGCAGGGACACACATTGCTAAGCACAATGTCATTTCTCCGAGCACGGAGGCTGGAATAGATATCGTCGCTCAAATGGGCACCGGGGAATAAGCCACTTACCCACAACCACCAATCACACACAGGACCTTCCACCTTGGGTGGGTGGAGGTACACATTTAATCTGCCTGCTATGTTTGGAATAAACCTCCTGCAGATTTCAAAACCCTCAGAAGAAATGATGTCTGACTATAACATGATGAAATAAAAACAGGTTGACTGATCATTGGAAGGATGGATGTGTGAACAAAAACAAATAAAAATGTCTGCTTGATGAGGCATTCTGCTAATATCTTCTTCTCCTCTTCCACGTAGGCCTGATGATTAATGATCTGCCTGACCTCTCACCTTTCACAGCTGTTCAAGGAAATTGGTGACCACAACTGAGCTGAAGCTGGCCTCATTTTAATCATCGTGTCCATTTATAACAAATAGGTGTGTTTCCAAATGGCAGGTGGATTTATGTCATGTACAACCCACACTGAAGTCTGCACCTACTTAGCAGCAGCAGGTTTTCAAGAGTGATGAAGTCATTTTAATATTTCATCAGTGAAGGAACATGAACAAAAACGAAGGGTTCATGAATAAAATCATGTTAAAGCTTGTTTTATGTGATGTTTCCTCGTACCTATATTAAAGTCTCTATAATCTGTGCTTAAAGCTGTAACATGGTTAAGAAAGGGAATTTCTACCAGATTCCTCTAAAGCTGATTAGACGCTCCTGTTCATTTCCTATTCTGTCTGACGCGCCTTCAAGCTGCTGAACCTCTGGGTTTTAGTCGCGTGCGGCACATTGCGTCCCTCTGGACAATCTGGTGTAACAGACTGCAGACTGGCTGTTGAGGAAAAAGCCCCCCAGACAGGCTCAGCTGCTCTGCTGTGGATCAGACAGCGACACGCACCTCTCGGCCTCCGCGGAGGAGAAGGGACGTTTCAGGAACAGCGATCTGCTGCGATCTGTGGCTGAAGAATGCATCGTCTGATGTGTCAATATTCATATCATGTATATTAACAGCAAAATTAAATGTTTATTGTACAATCACTGGACTACAGAATGGGATTAAACCTTTACCTTGATTTATATGGATCAAATCATACATGAAGCACAGAACAGTGACCAAGGCTTGTTTTTTTTTTTCGATGCAAAGGATTTTGCAGGTAATATATTAGCATTTCTTAGGCTGGATGACCTGAATATGACTCCATCCATCTTACCAAGCTTAAACAGAGGTCGGGAACCTTTCCTTTAGTCCAGCAAAAAGCCTCCTCCATGCGTCTGTGTGTCTGTCTGGCTCTGCTATTATTAGCACCGAGGAAAAAAAATGGCACCCACAGTGACGGGTTGGTTAACAGCAGCACGTCACACGCTGGGAATGATTCAGCGCTTTCTATCAGGCAGCGGCAATTTCATGGGGAATGACAATTTCCTCCGCGCCGAACAATAAATGCCTTGTCCGAATCCAGCTTTAGAATAATACAAGTCACACTTGAACGTTGGGAGTGAATTGAGCTGCACTGATTGTCTTTGTTTGGGGCTGCTCTCTGCGCACCCGTCTCTTCAGACCTCCGTGTCTCTGGCAGCGCTCGTCCCCTACGGCTGATGCAGCAGCAGGATGCTGGCAACAAATTCCAAGGCAACGGCCGCAGCAACTCACACGTTAACACTTTCCTGTCACTGTCATATACCTGTCACACATCAAGAAAAACGATACGTTGCCTGTGAAAAAGCGATTGTGGGGATGTTGGAAGATGAGATGCTTTCTGGTGTTTATTCTCAGAGAGGCTGCGAGGGGGGATCTGCATGTTTAAACTGCTCCAGGATGACGGACAGCCTGGCAGGAATTGGCTTTGTGCTCAGCTCGGGCTCCTGAATTCCTGTCACCTATTTTTGTAGTACATTTTTGAAGCTTACTCATAAAGCTGCATTTTGACGCATATTCTATGTTCTTACGACTAAAGCGCCCATCAGCAGCCAGTCCACACTTCTACTTCATGTGTGGTTCGTACATCTGTGAGCATTGACTTAGAGCCAAGGAAGCTGAATAACAGGTGAAATTTGCAGCCACCGCCCACTCATTTCACAGCCTGATTCCCATTTCCACCTCCACCGAACAAATACTGATCACCAGACAGATCATAAACCATGTTTTTCCCTCAAGCTGGTCTCTTTATACCCAAGGCATCTAAAGGGGTTGGAATGAAAAGAAAAGACGGCCCCAGTCAGCGAGGAGTGTGCATCACCAGAATAACCTCTCAAACCTACCATGAAAATAATGTAAGCGATTGATAGTTTGTAATAATGCAAAGGGAGCTGTAGGTAAGAATTGTGTGTACACTCTGCTAACACAAGCTTTTCTGCAATAATAAAACAGGAGCTCACTTCAGAAATCACACAAACGCTGAAGGGAAGAAAGAGACGGGCGGATAGCGATGCGCCTACGGCTTCAATCTCAAACGGGGCAGAGTTTGTTATTGGCTCTTTTATTTGAGGCGAGGCAGCAATAAGCGCCGTTGTTCCTGTGTTTTTACGGCCCCTTGTAGTGCTCCTGAAGGTACGCTGTGGTAACGGGGCTTTCACTGTGGCGTTGGGCTACGTGGCCCTCGCCGCGCCACTGCAGGGGTGCGTCACACGCCGCACGCAGGTGGCGGTGGGGAGCGTGGGGGGGGGGGTCCGAGCAGATACGGTCTGGAAAGCCCAAGGCCTCCATGGGGTTGGGGGTCAAAGGTCATAGTGGAGTACATTAACATGTGAGCTGTTATCGCTGTTATTTACAGCTGCACTCTGAGCCTGAGAGGCATGTTTTATTCTTTCATTTCCTGCTTTGAAACATATAAAAATATTGATATTACCATATAAACACATTTTCCCTTTCGTAAAATATCTTTAGTTTATAGTTTTGATTTTAAAATGTAATCACTTCCCTCAGTGGCCTCAGTGGCCTGGGAATCTCCATCTCCTCCCATCTATTGACGCAGCAAATCTAAATTATAGTAGCCCATAACTCAGCTAGAGTAAATCTACTTTGCATCGTATAGGTTCATGATAGATTCATCATCACGGAGTGGATCAATCAGAGTAACGCGGGTGCAGCTTGGGTGATGTCAAGCCTTTATTGATACGGTGTCACAAAGCAATACAGTAGTAATCACAGTAAAGAGAACAGCATGTCAACTACATTCAGCCCCTGTGCTTCTGTAGCCATGGCGACGCTAATAAAAGCTAATGAGGAGATAATGATGAACAAACACCACACAGAACACAATCACACACATGGCCAGAAAGAGCTGCTGGTGATTTAAGGCATTTCACATCACGTTTGTTCCATGGCTACACCTTGATGGTTGGTCTTTAATTGGTGGCGAACTGTTTTTTTTAAGAAAACGGTATTTTATTTCATGAAGCGTGTTGCATGTGCATTTAGAAAAGTCTGGCAGTGCTCTAAGTTATAGTGACATTTTCTTCTGTTTTGGTTTGTAGAAGATAACAGCCCTACATTCACAAGCATGACTGACGCCTCCATTGTTGTAGCTGTGTGCTACAAATGCTACATACTCTTTACTCACGGTAACTGTGTTTTCTGCCCAACTCTATAATCTGCTGCCCCTAATATAATTCTAGTTATGATAGGCCACTGTGTAGACACACACACACACACACACGCACACACATTTAATCTAGTACTAAGGTACTGATCACAAGCCTCAGGTAAAACTACAGGAACAATATTCAGAGCAGTCTGCCGTACAATCAGTAGTTGTTTCATTCTCACTGTAAGTGCAGTACGTCGGGGCGCCGACGACCCCGACCAGCAGCACGAGAGCCACAAAGCTGTTTTAAGGTTGGCAGTGCACAAGCAGGAAAACCACACGCCAGGATTCCACAGTGGCGGAGAGTAGAAGTCACACTACAACAGACATCTGATCCAGTCATGGCCAGAGATTAAGGGGGGGGGGGGGGGTCTGACACATCACGCTTTGGCAGGTTTGGACACATCCAGTTGGAGTTTTGTTGACATGGTTTCTTACTGGATATGGATAATGGGGCCTATGTGTGATCCCCCACCGTCACGGATGGCACATGGGAAATAGTCTGACAAACACAAACAACCCGTCACACGCAGACGTCAGACATCACACACAGTCCTGTGCATTTGCAGCATTTTCCCCCTGAATCTCCTTGCTCATTGACCAAGGTGTTTCACCACCAGGGATCTGTAGCCTAACGAAGCCAGCAGTCTCACATCTAGCCCACAGTTTAACAAGCGCGTTCCTATGGCAGTTCTGAGCCAGTGTACGTCATGGAGCTCAGCACTGAGGCGGAGCGTTGGGTGGCGATGATGGTCTGATGGATTCCATGCAAGCATGATCTGGACATAAACCATGCAAACGAGGCTTTATTGGTACTATTTATTTTCCTGTACGCTTCACGTTCATGAGCTACGGTGTTCTGCTTTAGTTAAATCAACTTAAGTTAAGCGCCAGTGCTCCACTGAGGGCGACTATCTTCACTTATACTGTAGTCGTCCAGAGCAAAGTCTTTTTTTTTTTTTTAAGTCTTTTCTACTCAGGACACCTAAAATGATGGCAAATGAAAACCCATCATCTGCTGTTTACTTTGGCTGGTTTCCTAATTGTGTGCTTTCTTACTAACGTGTTTGCTTGGTGTCAGGAGTAAATTTATTAGTATTTTGTAAATGGATGCAGAAGTATCTGAGACAAACTGATGTGCTTGCTTGCACATAGTAACACCTACACACACACACACATGCATCGACTGGAAGGTGCTGAGAGCCTCTCACTGCCTGCTCTATCTAGTGTGTGTCGCCATAAACATATTAATGTAATATTAGTGAGAAAGACCAGTTGATTATTGTCCTTTGAAGGCTGTATTTCTGTGGGAGATACTAACTAAGTGCTTGTTATTGTATGACGTAGAGTTTGTGAAAGAGAACGAGAGAGAATCGATGTACTGTGGTTTTGTATAGAGTGATGGTTATAGTTAAGTTAGACTGAATGTACTTTAGAGAGCACGTGGGGGGGGGACCAGACAAGTTACAACACACCTCCAGCCCTGCACGCCGCGTCACATCTTCACTGTTCTACCAGGAAAGCAATGCTGTCATATCTGTCTGCACACGCGCGGGGCTGAAGGTGTGTTTGGAGAGGAACAGAGTGGTGGAGTTGAAGGATGGAGGGCTTTACGGGCTCACAGCAGGCGCCTAGTTTTTCTGATTGGTGGGAATATCGCTAGACTCTTGCTGCTTCTCCATCTTCTTAGTGGTGACCACTGTCTCCTCGTAGACCTCCCGCTGGGACACCTTGGCCCCAGGCTTGCTCTGCTGCTGCTGCTCGTCATCCTTGGCCTCCTTCTTGGAGCTCTTCCCAGGACTTGCGTAAATGCGGGTCTGGTAGCTGTAGGCTGGCCCAATGCCAGCGCTCAGCGAGGAGCTGGGATAGGGGATACCCGTACCAATACGAGTCTCCTCCCCTTCCAGTAGTTTCCTTCACAGAACACATCATAGATAAAGGTAAAATTAAAAAAAAAAGGTCACTCATATTACAGATGCTATTAGGAGGTGAGCTCTACCTACCTGTAGGCAGCAATCTCAATATCCAGTGCCATCTTGACATTCAGTAGATCCTGGTACTCCCTCAGGTGACGGGCCATCTCGCTCTTGGTGGTCCTCAGATCATTCTCCAGCTCTGCCATGCTTTCCTAAAGAAAACACGCCAGAGGTCATTTTTTCTAAAACAAGGTTATACAATATATGTTTAAAGAGACAGTAATGGGACTGAATCGATATGAATTGTATTGGTGATATTGCTCCGTTTGAGTAAAGGTATATGCACTGGGTGGGCGTTGTCAGACACAGCTGCTCAGCGCACCATCCCCGGGGATCCGTTTCAGCACCAAGGACAGAGCCCAACCGGCAACAGCTCCTCCCAATTAATTCTTGCTCGACATTTAGGCTTTATGTATTAAAACAAACTACAAAATAAAATAAATAGATGCTGCAATTTCATTTACTGCATTTAAACACAAGTGTCACTTCAATAAACGCCTCACTGTTAGTTCATGTCCCGTATAGAGATTATAGAGATTATTAGGTAAAGTCATTACCTGGTAGTTTCCGATCTCCACATTGTGCCTGTCCTCCATCTCCCGCAGCTGCTTTTCCATAGACTCGTTGGTTCCCCTCAGACTCTCGATCTCGATAGTCTTGGACTGCAGCTGCCTCCTGAACTCGTTCACCTCCTCCCTGCTGGAGCGAATGGCCTCGTTGCTCCGGCTGGCCTGCTCAGACAGGTCCGCGAACTTGCTCTTGTACCACTCCTCGGCGGACTGCAGGTTCTTGGACGCCATAGACTCGTACTGGCCTCGAATCTCCTTGAGGGCGGAGGTGAGGTCTGGCTTGGACACCTCCATCTCCACGGACACCTGAGCGGCCTGGATCATATCTGTCAGCTCGGCCACCTCCTCCTCGTGCACCTTCCTCAGGAAGTTGATCTCGTCCAGAAGGGACTCCACCTTCTTCTCCAGGTCCAGGCGCACCATGGTCGCATCATCTACATCTTTCTTAAAAGCCCTGAGGGTGCCCTCCGCCTCTTCGCGGGCACGGAACTCCTCTTCGTACTTCCCCCTAAGCTTCTGCAGGTCGTCTTCAATATTATCCCTCTCGATCATCAGCTGGGACTTCTCCCCGTTCACCTCATCGAGCTGGGAGCGCAGTTCGCGGATCTCCTGCTGGTAGAGCTCAGCCAGGCGGGACGGCTCGGTCTGCCGCTGGCGCAAAGCTATCAACTCTGTCTCCAGCATTTTGTTGTGCTGCTCTAAGTTGCGCACTTTCTCGATAAACATCGCAAAGCGGTCATTGAGACCTTGCATTTGCTCCTTTTCGTTGGTGCGGATGATTTTGAACTCGTTGTTGAGGACGCTGCTCTGCGTCAGGTCGAAGGTCTCCAGCGGCATCGGCGAGAAGGAGCGGCCGGGCTTTCTGCCGTACGAGCCCAGGGGGGGGAAGTTGGTCCTGGACAGAGACGAGGACCGAAAGCCCCCTCCACGCGAGGACACGTTCATCGCTGTCCGCGAGGGAGAGGACGCGTAACGGGGAGAATCCCCGAAAATCCTCCGGTAGGAGGAGGAGGAAAGTACTTCTGATCCGTAGCTCATCCTGGCGCGTCTGGAGACAGAGCGGAGCGCTGGGCGCGTCTCCTTTTATAGGGGGACCGCCCCATCACTAATTAATGCCGCTGGTACTTCGGGACCGACACGAGCCTGATGCTTTGCGTACTTGACGTTTTGTACGAACCAGTGGAAGAAGAATTTCCTCGAGACTAACCCTTATGTGCGCACTTGATGGATGGATGGAACTGTCCGTGGCGCAGTAGTGACGTGGTGCGTCCGTGTTGGGTCTGTTGTGGCACAGCTTATCTTTATTGTAGCCTTTCCGCTGGGTTGACTCGCTTTGCGGTAAAGCCTGTTAAAGTTCTTTAAAATGTCGCATGGACATATTTGCAAATCTTTTTTTAGTAACTAGGGAAACATTTAAATTCTTATATTAGTCTTGGTGGCAGAGAGTTTCAGCACTTTTGTTGTTGTCTTGATTCCCAAACATTTTGCTGTTTGCTTAAAGTTTGTACAAAGGTGCCATGGAATAAAAAGTTTGACTGTGAGCTGAGAGGAGGGCGCTTTATGTTACTGACAAGCATTTGCTGCCACCTGCTGTTAAACTGTGGGACACTGCATGCACAAGTGTAACAACTAGACCTGTTCGAAGTCTCACTAACCCGTTCAAACCTATTAAGCGGTTTATGTTAGCGACTACGATGATCGGTGAGTGAACTTGTACGTATACGTTTGGAGGTCAAGATTTGACAGGTAAAAACAAAATGACAATAAAAAGAAGAAATAAAAGCATGGTCGGCTTTTGCTATAATTTTGTATTTTTACAATTGCTGAGTGAAACAGTTCTTGATTAACTATTTTCAGTGGTAATAGTAAGACATAGATAAATCAGACACAGGTTCTGGTTTCTGGGGCTCAACTGGACAGAGGAGCCCTGTGGAGAGGCGTTCTGTCATTAACGTCATCCTTCAGCGAGTGCAATAACCAGGCTGGAGGAAGCAGCATTAGGATTCCTTTATTTATCAAGGTATGCTACAGAACAACAAAGTGAAAAGTGAAAGCTAGGCGATGCAGAAAAGCCACAATCTACAATTAGGCGAGCGAAACCCCCGCTTTTTAACATGCCCTTTCTTTTAATATGAGCCGTTTCCTGTTTCCTCTGAGGCATCATTATTTTCGTTGCCGCAGCTCTAACTCTGCATCTCCGTGCCTCGGTGGACGGATAACGCGAGGTCACGTGTCTGCGGAGTAGGCCCCGCCCCCTGAGCGTCTCACAACGACAGCTGGGAGAAAGGGAGCGACGGCTTAGAGGAGCACTCGTCCGCCGCCCGTCCGCCCGCACAGTGCGCACATCACCGCTTCACTGCAGCCTTCCCAACACAAAGCCACCGATTCCTCTGCGACTCGCGGCCCGCGCACGGCGCATGCTCAGACTCCCCGACGGCGCAGTTGTTTTCAAACAGGAACAGGAGGTGAGTACAGTAATAATCCAATCACTGCTAAAGGCGAAAGCCGCAAACGCTGCCCGTGGACGAACACGTAGGTGTATTTACAAACAAGCAGCTAATGCGTTAGCTTTGCGCTGTCCCCTCTGTTCAGTGTAAAATGAGCAGGACGGTGGGGACGGGGTTAGCTAGCATTTACACTTCAGCAAAGAATGACTGTTGTTTGTTTCCTGACCCCGACGAAAAGCTAGTTTACTGCTAGCTTCTAAATAATTCTTCACTGTCTCCCGACTGTCCCCGTTTATTAATGGATAATAACACAGGCAGCCACATTTCCTCCACGTAAAGCACGTCCTAAAGCTTTAGTGACTGACAGCCAACGCTAAAGCTAAAGCTGTGTGTTTGCCGCAGGCGGCGATGCGCTCCGTCTCTTAAGACCCGAGACAACAAACAAAAAGCCTGTCACAAGTTTGGCTTTTCTTCCTGTCTGCGCTTTGTGCGGCTTTATGAATGTGAGCCATTATGTCTCTTCGCTGAGCCAGAGTTCCCTTCGGACCCCACCGGACCGGGTTCTCTCCAGGAGCCAAGAAGCCTAAAACACAAGGACGTAAAAATAGGCGCGTGCAGTAAAATAAGTGGACGGTTCAGAACTTCGGGTTTACAGTTGCGTTGCTTCTCTCGTAAAATCGTGTTCCCACAGTGTAAGAGCTCAACGCGTTGAAGCCCTTGTTGACCCACTTGTAAAGCTGTAACGTCAACAGCGGTGACAGTGTTTGCGTGGCCTGAATGACAGTTCTCCGCTGCCTCCGCGCGCGAGGCTCATTTGCATTTGTGCAAACACTGGAACAAGATAGCTGACCTCTGCCTTTCCTTCCTGCGCCCCGGTCTCTCCAGAGCCACCACAGCACTAAACAAACGTACATTAACGGATACATTAGTGGCCATTCAATCTAACCGCTCCAAAAAAAGGCCAAGACACAGTTTAAGATAAAAAAAAACAGGTTGCACTGAGGCAGGAATTCAGGAGACGTCCTGCAGATGCTCTATTCTGCTTGTTTAGGGTTAGAGTCTGAGTCATGGAGATTAACGGAGGCATCTGATGTGATTTTTTCTTAAACTACTTCTATTCTTTATGACTTTTTTTGCAGCAGCGTCTGAAACTAATCTGACTGTGTGTGTGTGTGTGTGGGTTGTTTCCTCTTTAAAGGCTCTAAAGATGACCACTTCATGGAGCGACAGACTGCAGAACTTTGCAGACTTGCCTGCCAACATGGACGGCCTGACAATGAAAAAATACAGGAGAGAGCCCTACCACAGGTGAGGAACGGCATACCAGGGCTACTAATGAGAACAGAAACGTCTTCCTCTACCAGTCTTTTATGTCTCAAGCCCCATTTGCCGTAAAGTATAGACCCCAGGACACCACAGCCTGTACAATAGCAGGATGTGTGGCTCTTATGTTTTATTACAAAGGATCTTGTAGCTCTGTTTTAGTGTCTATTCATGCCCTGTACTACTGTATTTAGTTACCTCTACCCCAGCTGTCTGCTTTGAAGGAATTTAAGAGTCACATACACTCAACCCTATAGCATGTCAGTGATGCTGAATCCTGTGAAATGCTCACATTAATGGTTTAAGCGTAATTAGTATGCATTAGCAAAATTATGCTCGTAGCATTCTTTTACAGCAGATGTTTAGAAAACGTGCTGCATCCTTTACTCAATCTGGTGAAAATGCTTATGTCAGGGGGACTTTATCATCAGAGTAATAAAACGTGTCGATGTTTAATGTTTAAATCAACCAGATATTTGTCCACTGGGCATTGCTGTTCTTTCACTCTATTATGTAACGAGCTCTGCTCACTGGATTTAGGGAATCTGTTAGCTGTGTGTGTGTTGTGTGATGAGTACCTTTAATAAAATGGGACATCTGTTAGATAAAGTCATTGCTTTTAAAGTTGCAGCTTAGCTGAAACAATGCAGCCTGATAGGGAGAGCTGTGTATCACATAGCAAGAGTCTCCCAACTCTGTCCGGCACAGATAAACCTTCTATCGCTGAGATTTGATTAATTGTCTTTAAGAGATAAAAGCACAGTGGAAAAATCCGACAGACTGTTGCACAGCTGCCCTTAGAGTAAAAGTCATGAGTTCTCTCGCAGGCGGGGCCCTCGTGGGCTATTTGGGGCAATATGTTGTCAGCAGGACCAAAGTCAAGGCTGATTACAGCTATCAGTCCGGCCCATTGTCAGTATGAATGAGCTTAGATTACCCAAGTTATCATTTTTGCTGTGGCTCCTCCAAGCACCCAGCAAGAGGCCCCATGTTTAATGACAACAACACAGCAGAGCTGAAGATTAGGATTTAAATATCTCACTAGAAAAGGGTCAGACTGAGAAATGTTGACAGTAAATATATAGATTTGTTGTGGTTGTTCAGGAATATCTAAGCCTTAAACTATAGTTTTCAAGGGGAAATACATCCAAAACACTAATGAACTATTAAAGACTATTAAGGATTCTAAGAAGACTCAAGACCAAAATTGAATTCCAAAAAAAATAATTCATTGTTAATAGTTGATTGTGTGAAAAATGTATTTCCTAAATGTGTCTGTATTAGAATGTACATTTCACCGATATTTGAGTTTTCCAATCAAATTTTTGCATGAGGGTTGACTTGAAAGTGAGCAGATTTTACAGTTGCAACAAAAACTTTAGTAATAGTGGTTATTTCTGATCCACTTATCCAGACTGTTGAAACACTTGAGGAGCTTACGTTTGGTGGAAATTCTGATGTTTTACAGACATTTGGTAAATTTATTGATACATTTTCTTCTGTTCGGGTGCCTGAAATGTTACATAACCGAACATGAGATACTGACTACAGATGATTAATGCAGAAAATAATCATCAGGTCAATCAGTAATGACAGTAGTCATCAGCATCAGCTATTACTAATGTACAGTGACGTAAGCAGCTTGGGTTCAGAGGGGAAGCTTGATTTGTGATTGTTCTAGATGTCTTTGAGGGGCCAAAAACACCACGCTGCGCAACAATAACACACCCCTGGCTCACAGCAACCCAACAACAGAGAACGACGCGGAATGCGCACAATCATTTTTGCAACAAGTCAGAAAATCTCTGAATGACAAGAAAGCGGAGGGAGGGAGGGAGGGGGTATGGGGTGCATTGTTTGTGGGCCATACTGTAGCTGGCCTGTGCTGCTGGAGCAGGTCAGGCCAGTCAAACTGCGGCTTAATTGCGCACATGATGCATCGCCAGTCGTCCCCCGGGTTCAGGTCGAAGTGGGAACTCGTTCACTACGGATCCGCTGCCAGGTATTTCGCAAGCGAATTTGGTGTTTGCCTGAGACGGAGGAGTCGCTGTCGCAGATTTAGCAGCTTTGCAGGGTCGGCGTTGGATGTGTGGGTTCCAGGCGTGTTTACCCGTGTGTTGTGCAAGCTCCGAGTGCCTTATCATTCTTGATGAAGCCTTATCGCACAGCTAGCATGACTAAATATTGACTGGTGTTGTAATATCTCTGAATGCAGCTTCACATTTACACAGTGATAATCAGATAAGTTAGTCAAAGCTACTGTTTCAGTATTTGGCTGTTTCCTGACACGTTTGCTAGTGTTCAGATTAAGACTGTGGAAAGGTTTTAGAACGGTTGGTGCACAAAGCACATTTGATTATGTGTAACTACTGAATAGCTGCAGCATGAATAGCACTACTATGAGCCACTGGTGTGTCATAGTGGGATTATTCCCCACACTAAACAGGTCAAGTAAACATTTGCCCTGTAGAACAGTCCATTGTCTCTACTCTGCTTAAACGCTCCCTCGGCTGAGTGATTGCATTGCCACTAAATTGCTTGAACTTGTTTTCCTCAGAGTGTTTGTCAACAGGAGTTTGGCAATGGAGAAGATTAAGTGCTTTGGCTTCGACATGGATTACACCTTAGCAGGTAAGCTGATACGCATTCATCTAATTTATCACCGCTGGTGCTGAAACAAAGCACATGATTTATTTGTGTAGGTGATCAGCGGGGATTTAAGAGCTATAATCAAGTAATCAGCAGTCATTGATTGAGCACTGAATGCACCACACTGGTTGATTCAAGTCCCTCAACCTGGTTTTAAATGTTTCTAAATAATTCTAATTGCTGTTTTAACCCTGTTATAACTGTTGCTGTTAGTTATACAGTCGTTGGAGGATAACTCCTTCTCTGATTCAATAATAAAACTGTGGTTTTGACTGGTTTTGAGTGTCTGGAATGCAAGATATCAGGGCTACAACTGTAGCAGCTCCTTATTTTATAAAATGGTCTTATTTCAAAGATAAGTGGCATAACAACAAAATATGTAAGGCTTAAACATATTATGTGTCTCAGATAGAATGTAAACTAAAAAAACGAATTATTTTGTTTTACTTTTCCCTTCTATGTCCACATGGACGTTAAAACCTACAATCAACTGTCTGTACTCGTTAGCTCACCATCCCCCCTAGAACTGCAGTTTGTCCACAAAACTATTATTCAGGTCAGTGCCAGTGGCAAAGGCAGCGCTGTGTCTCATAATAAAAGGCCGAAAATATCCGGATTTTCTTTTTCCATGATGCGGCCTTCTGTGACTCAGCACCAGTTTTTGTCTCTCAATCTCTAAAAATATATCTGCCCTCCCTGAAAAGCAGGTCACGTTTGTTTGTTGAGTTCACCGGTGAGAATAGGGATCACTCGCTGTCCCCGTCGGGCTCCATATGTCGACCTCCGCGCCGAGTGCGGAGGATTTCGCGGACGCTCAGCTGTTGACATGGCTCTCTTTATGGGCGCTCATAACCAAGTGTTAATGTTCGCTGGAAGCCAGGCTATCATGTGCCTTTGGAGTGTGCTCGGGTTTTGACCACAGAAATATTTCATCAATCAAGAATGAGCGGGAACGGCTGCGGCTCAGCCACGGCGACACTTCAAGACGAAGGTGTTTGTTTTTAGAGGCATTAAAGTGCTTTAAGCGTGCGCTTCGTAAGCTCTGCTTTCTTGCCAAAGCTTGACATCAAGACACAATTCTACAAAGAATTGAAGTATTTACTTTTGAGAACTTTTTAGTCCTCAAAACTTCAAAATAAACAACTGTCAATCAACCTATCAAGTGCAAAAGGTGATGCACGACCTAAGACTCTGGGCTGGACATACTGTACAAAAGTCCCAAACTAACTGACGATTATAGTTGTTACAGTGACAGGGTTTTCTGAAGTAAATCTACATTGGAAGAGGCTCTTTGAGTTTCTGAAGGGAAACATGTGATAGACTGGAAAAACACATGTTGCTCAAACCCACATTCAGGCCCAGATTGGACTAAGAGATACACAGCTTTGTCCCAGTTTCCCACAGACTCTTGGCTGAAATATAGGTCCCCGAGGCCGTCCTAAAGTTTTCTTCTTCTACAAAAGGCTCGATGGTGACACAGGCCTACATTTGCATATTGGTAGTGCCAGTCACAGTGTTGTTCTCTTCCATTTCTATGTGACAGGGTTCAGGTAAAGTTCCTGTGGGGGGACACTTAATATGATTTGGATTTAGTGGGCTATTAGTGGCAGGGGGCAGGATGTTTACCTTGTGTGTAATGGGTGTGTGTTACATATAGGCCTGAGGTGAACTGTCCTCTAAAACCCTGAAGCCAGCGCACACCTCAGTAACTGGAGCAGCAGTGGGTCTTGATGTGGCAGCAGTCTCAGGGCCTCAGATCTAAGTAGACTAGTATGTACGTGTGTCTACACGGCCTTTGTGTGTGTACACATGCATACCGACAGCAGGAGTAGACAAAGAAGGGCTCACATCAGGGGAGCAAGGACTCGCATAAAACAGGAATGCAAGGGATTCAAGGGCACAGCAGACAAAAACCACAACTTCCAACCAGTCTGTAAATGCTGTAAACACAAGTTTTGCAACAGCATCTGTTGACGGAGTTATTTACTAAAACATGGGACTTTCCATGCTTGTAGCCCTCAGTGTGGCCCTCGTGGAAAAACAGATCTAAAGTCAGTCGACAAACTGCTGCTCAAGCGTTCAAACCCCAGAGTAGTGACAGGCGTGTTTCTGGTGGAAAGGAGACACCGTGGGCCGTGGTGTCATGTATCTGTGTGGAGCGTTTAAGGGGGGCTTGTTTTTCAAGCTGTTCAGAAGTAAAGTAGCTTAATTAGCCTAACTAATTAAAGTAGCTCTTCTGGAAAAAAGGCACAAAAAAGAGAAAAGCAGTCACGGCTGTTGAAGTCTTCCACTGAGTTTAAGCTCCACTGTTTTTCTTGTAATTGTGTGTGTCTTTAACACGTTTAAGTGGGTCAGGGCTCAGTTAGAAACCATGATGTCACTCGTCTGTGCTCTGCTGTGGATCTGTCGGTAGAGCAGTTCGATTCCTCCTACACACGTTGAAGCCCACTGCCCAACACTGTTTTCCCCTAAGGATCAACATCCCATCAAAAGACAGACACGAACATTAATACACTAGAAATAGAACAAAGGCGTGAACCCCGTGTAGTACAACCACCTGTGTCACCATAGTAAAGTCCTTACTGTTTGTGGACATTAAACCTCTTGTCTAATAATTATGTAACAAAACATCTGCCTGGCTTTAGTCTTTATATAACTGTGATATAATCTGTTTGTGTAGATTGGGGGGTCACACCCGGCCCCAAGTCAACACATGGGGAGAGACACCCACGGAACTACAGAAAGAGAGAGTGATGATAGTGAAGGTGACAGAGAGGGGACACTGGGCTCAAAATAGGTTTCTTTGTAGAGACTCTGAGCTTCTAGAGGAACATGACAGGCGTGTGAGGCAGTTTGGTTGGTGTGGGCTACTGCTCTGGGCGCCCGGCCCAAAACCCCAGTTTTCTGGTGGCTGTGAGGGAGGGAGCGGGTTGAGCTGCAAGACGTTACGTGATTCCAATGCAGAAACAGCCTCAGTTTCAACAAAAGGATTAGGCTTAACTGGACCCTCGGTTTTTCCTGTAACCCAGCGTGTGCTGATTCTGGTTCCGTGTAGAAGCCAGCTTCAAACACGACCGCGTGTTCAAGCTCGGCGGCGTAGGACACAGGCGTTTTCCCGCTGTTCTCCTGACGATCCGTCCTCTGTCCGAGCATCGTCAGCCATTAATCCCCCACCCGGGGCCTCCCACCGCCCCACTGGGAGCCTACTGTAGAATGCGAGCAAGAACACAAGCACATTCTCCATTTTGTATTTATAACATCTGACATATTCTTTTCCTGGTGTCAAATAGCATTTTAATCCTGCGCCAGCCTTTTGTTAGCCTAGCATTAATCAGTGTTTTTATATTCCACAGCCCCCCCACCTAGGTTTTGGTTTGGCCCTGGGGTAGATATCTGGCTCTGGTGGTGACAGAGTGGGGCTTGACTGTCTCAGTAGGGATCATTAGAGCCACTGATGAAAGTTGGGCAATTTTTCATTTTCACGCCTGATCCTGTTTCTTTGTGGATTTGTTTAGAACATCCAGACCCTTTATTACAAGGAGAGAGGGACACAAGGGTTGTGTGTGTGTGTGTGTGTGTGTGTGTGTGTGTGTGTGTGTGTGTGTGTGTGTGTGTGTGTGTGTGTGTGTGTGTGTGTGTGTGTGCGTGTGTGTGCGTGTGTGTGTATGCGTGTGCGTGTGCGTGCATGGTGGTGGTGGGGGGGGGGCTCTACTACTATCTTTGTGCGGTAACCTTAGAGGACTCACATATACATGTCATATATCATGAGTGACACTAATGAGTGTCCTGTGTAATCACCCTCCCAGCACAAGTTGTGTACCTCCAAATATTACACACCTTATTTATCTATTTATGACAAGAGCTCTTGTCACGGTGGACTGATGTGCTGTTATGTGATCCGTTTCCAGTGTACAAGTCCCCGGAGTACGAGTCCCTGGGCTTTGAGCTCACCGTGGAGCGGCTGGTTTCTATCGGTTACCCTCAGGAGCTGCTCAGCTTCGTCTACGACCCGTCGTTCCCCACCAGGTCAGACCTTATCAGCGTTCAGTCCCTTTAACCTCAGTGGATACACGAGAGACTCGATTTCCATTCTTGATGTGGTCGTTTGTGTAAAAGATAAACGCTGTAAACTGTTTTCAGGGGCCTTGTGTTTGACACCATGTACGGAAACCTGTTGAAGGTCGACGCCTACGGGAACATCTTGGTGTGTGTGCACGGATTCAACTTCCTTCGAGGGTGAGTCACAGTCAAATACTCGGTTCGTCGCACTGAACTTGTGTCTTTGTTAACCGCTGCCCTGTTGTTTTTCAGCCCTGAGATCCGTGAACGCTATCCGAACAAGTTCATCCAGAGAGATGACACCGAGCGCTTTTATATCCTTAACACACTCTTCAACCTGCCAGGTAAGGTCTGTAAACACTGGGGAGAATAGACTGTTAGAGAGACAGGGAGTAAGTCAGGCGTCCGTGAGGGCTCCATGCTGCACACTGGCTTCAAGTTCCGCCACTGACCAACCTCTCGCTTTCCCTCACAGAGACCTACCTCTTCGCTTGCCTTGTGGATTTCTTCTCAAACTGTGACAGATACACAAGGTAAAAACAGCAAAAAGCAGCCAGTCACATGATCTTTCACGCAACAAGTTTCTGGGCGCCGCATGGTGACACAAAGACAGTTGCAAGCCAAATTGGAACAAGGACACGCCCTGCAGCATGAGGGGGGCGCCGACGTCTCAACCGCTAAACACAGCTAATTGTTTTAAAACTGAAATCAATCAAGGTTTTGGTCAGAGCTCCTGTCTACTCGACTTTTTTCATAACAATGATTAATCAATCTCTGCCAGAACTAACTGTAAAGCATGAGGGGACAGGGATTTAATACGTCTTCACTAACTAATTACAAGGAATAAAGTCTTTACATAACTAAGGGATAATCTTTTACCACAAGGAGCCGTAATAGTAGCCTGTAAATCTGTTGAGATTGTAATCTGGAATGGCTGCATGTCCTTTGTCCTCTGAAACCTGGTTGTTGGTCTTTTAGGGGGAGAATGCTTTCCTGTTTGGCTGGGGACCCCTCCAACAAGGGAAGGCTATCCCATTTAAAAGCAAACAAAAAACAAATGTCATGCTCTTAAAAGCCTTCTGTAAAGATGTGGCCCGTGCGACGGCTGTGTACGTGTGTGTCTGCTCCCCTCCCACAGCTGCGAAACCGGCTTCAAAGACGGCGACCTCTTCATGTCCTACAAGAGCATGTTCCAGGACGTCCGCGACGCCGTCGACTGGGTCCACTTCAAGGTGAGGCAACTTGGAACGATGGGCTTGCTGTTGTTACCGGTACCTTCAGACCAGGTCACCTGCTGGTTCATCTGGTCTAAACATAATTAGCATTTATTTAGCTTATTTAGCTCTAGCCTTTAATTAGCTTAATCATCAAAGTCCTTCTTTATTATTACATTGCTCCTTTGGATCATGACAGTAAACACACTCTGAAGCTAGACATGTGTTGGCTGTTAGTCAACGGACAGGTTGGTGTCAGTGTGTAGAAGACAGTCACTGTAATTGATTTGGAGGATTCTTTGGCAACACTGACTCCTGGGTCTCACATCACAGGGTACACTGAAGGAAAAGACGGTGGAGAACCTGGAGAAATACGTAGTGAAAGACGTAAGTAGTTTGTATTGCTTAGGGAAGCTACAAGTGTTCTGTACACACACACACACACACACACACACACACTCTCTCTTACATTCTTGTTATACGCTGTGAAGAGGCTGGTTTGAACAGAGCTTCAGACTTTTTCTCTCTCCTTTTGTGTTCCCACCAGGGGAAGCTGCCTCTTCTCCTCAGCCGAATGAATGAAGTAGCCAAGGTCTTCCTGGCAACCAACAGTGACTACAAATACACTGATGTGAGTGCCGTCTGTGTGCGCTGTGCAGGGAAAAACAGGCAAAGAAGGGGAGATGACGGATCGTCACGCGTTAACCTTGAGATGCATTTCGTAGCATGCTACCAGCGCTAGCAGCTGTGTGGGGTCTAAACACCGGCTTGACTGTCACTGTGTGTTGTGTTCCTACAGAAAATCATGACCTATCTGTTTGACTTCCCTCATGGCCCCAAGGTAAAAATAGAGCCTTTTTCCACTTTCTCTTGTGGATGCACTACAGTGTTGAGTGTGTGTAGGTGGACAGCTCGTCTGTCGTCACACTGGGTCTGACTTTGGCTTTGTATCCACCACAGCCCGGAACCTCTCACAGGCCCTGGCAGTCCTACTTTGATCTGATCCTGGTGGACGCTAGGAAGCCGCTGTTCTTTGGTGAGGGTACAGTTCTCAGGCAGGTTGACACGGTGAGTGGACGCAGGACTAATGGCTGCGCTGCAGCGCCTTCTCTTCTCTTGTGCTGTGGCTTCAGTCCCCATATGCTGCTTGGTGAAAAGTGTGGAATAGCTGAAACCCTTTCACATGCTTAGAATTAAGTCACTGATGGACAGTTATCCAATTATTTACAAATATTTTTCGAATAAGATCAAGATTCTTTTTGAAATTGTTAATCATTTTTAATAGAGATGTTTCCAAATCTATTTTACTATAAAATCCACAGTCCCTGAAAGATTTAGTCCAAAATTATCTGGGTGTGTTTCTGACTTTCATTGTTCAGCAAGGAAGGTTAACACAAATGGGTTTCAGGTTTCAGCATGGTCAGCATATGGTTTCATTCACTGAACATTTTGATTTCAGACCACAGGACGTCTAAAGATAGGAACCTACACAGGACCTCTGCAGCACGGCATAGTGTACTCTGGCGGTGAGACCTCATTTCCCTTTGCTCGTTAACTCTTTGACCTGGAGTAGAGGTGACTGTAGCAGCTGTGATTACCGTTCCAGGCTCCTCAGACATCGTGTGCGACCTGCTGGGCGCTAAGGGGAAGGACATCGTGTACATCGGCGACCACATATTTGGAGACATCCTGAAGTCCAAGAAGCGTCAGGGCTGGAGGACGTTCCTGGTTATACCCGAGTTGGCCCAGGAGCTGCACGTGTGGACGGACAAGAGCTGTGAGTTTCTAAGTGCTGCGTCCAGGACCCTGTGGTACAAAAGTAGCTGCATTGTGGAGTCTACTGAGTAACTCATCTGTTTCTAATCTGTGTTCCACAGCGCTTTTCGAGGAACTGCAGGGCCTGGACATTTTCTTGGCTGAACTCTACAAGTGAGTACAGTAACCTTTCCCCCCGTCCACTCCGCTCCAGTCACTCACCACGTACCCCCCCCGCTCATCACTGTGTCTTGCTCCAGTTCGACTGCTCTTTGATCTCTGTAGTAACAGCGTCTGTTTGCTCGCGTGTGAACGGCGTGGGTGGACGGTGTAAAGTCGAAGCTGCAAACCCTTGCAGGCCACCTGATAACCAGCGCCATGCTTGTTTGTTTTGTATATTTAGAAACAGATTTTCCGCTGCTTTCGGTGTTTCGGTGCAGGTTCGAGGTCCTTGCTTGGAGGCCTCTCCCTCCCCCGCCCTTCAGCGGACAGACAGACTGATCTCCCCTCTCTCTTTTGTCCTCATCGTCTTTCTCTCCCATACTTCCCCAGACATCTGGACAGCAGCAGTAATGAGAGGCCCGACATCAGCACTATTCAGAGAAGAGTCAAGGTACAAGCCTGGTTTCTAAGTCAACTGCAGAGCCTTTCTGACTTCTGACATTGTGTCCACTGTGGTCTAATCATTAACAGTAATCCACCCCATCAATGGGCACATTCAGCACTTTTCACCTTTTCAGGACTTCATCATGGTTTCATCAGTGTCTTTTGTTGCCATTGTGGTCTTTTAGAAAGTGACACACGACATGGACATGTGCTACGGCATGATGGGCAGCCTGTTCCGCAGCGGCTCCAGACAGACGCTGTTCGCCTCCCAGGTGATGCGTTACGCCGACCTGTATGCGGCCTCCTTCATCAACCTGCTCTACTACCCCTTCAGCTACCTCTTCAGAGCTGCACACGTGCTGGTGAGTATCTGAACGCCAAGCGGCTCAGACTCAAACCACAGCTTGGACCATTAACGGTAACTCTCCAAAAGAAATCAATCAGAATCAATCAACAACCTCCCAGGACGTGATGGAGCTGGTTATTTCATCGTGTTTTTACCTGGCTCCTCTCCAGATGCCCCATGAGTCGACAGTGGAACACACTCACGTGGACATCGACACCGAGTCGCCGTTGGCTACGCGCAACCGCACCCACTGCAGCGACTGCAAGGACCTGGAGTGCAAACGCAACCAGCTCACCCGCTCCTTCAGCGAGATCAAGCCGCCCAACTTGTTCCCCCAGACTCCCCAGGAGATCACTCACTGCCACGACGAGGATGACGATGAAGAGGAGGAAGAGGAGGAGGAGTAATATTCTGGACATGAGATGAATCGTGTTCTCATTCCTCTGCCTTCTTATGTTTTCCAGAGTCAGGTAGTGATCTGTCTCAAAGTGAGGCAGGGAGGAAGAACATCTCCAGTGTCTGCGTGTGTACAGCATATATAGTTACTCCACAAGGACTTCAGAGCCATTCTCCTGATTCATTCATCATTTGAGTTTTTGAATTCATAAGTCAAATACATTTTTAGTTTTTCTGGGTTAATGACTGTAGACACAAAATGTGGGTTTGATTCTTTCAGAACATTGTGAAGTATGTACTGTACATACACACACATTGGAGATCTCTGTAGTGTAGTGGACCATTAGTGAGACCAACCATATAACAAATCTGTGTCCATGCTTGGTTGGTAAAACCCAACTTTTCTTCTTTATAAACACATGGTATTGATTTAATTTGATTTCCTCATTAGACAGTGAAAACACAGCTTGTGTACACCTCAGTCACATTTTTTCATAATCTTTTATAAACTGACCTTGAAGACGTGCTGGTCGATTATACTGTACCTATGCTCCATCATATGTGGTCGGTAACTGTAGTTTTAGCCATAAGGAACTAGTCTTGCTGACTGCCTAATCAAGGGGAGAAGATGCCCATCCGTTTACTTCGATCTTGTCAGTTCTTGACATTTTAGAGGATGAACTTGCTCTAACTTGAGGCTGTGTTTCTCTTTTGTGCGTGCGTGCGTGAGTGTGTTAATCAGTGACTGTAGCATCAATAACAGCAAGCTAAAAGTGCATTAAACTGAATGGAAGCACAGATGTACTGAAGCACAAGCTGGATGATTAATGATCAATAACCTGATTGGTTTGGTCTGATGCTGGAGAGAGTGAACTCGTATTTTGTTACCAGGCAACAGTGACGACAGAGTACTGTAACCTTAGTGTATGCTGAAAGTTTCCCTACTGTAAACACAGCAGCCATCGGGTGAACAGCACTACGAGGTTTGCGTTGGCCGACTTTTAGTAGAGAGAATGTACGACTTTAAACCGCAAACAAAGCTCGAGGGGTTTGAACCGATGGTGTAGAGAGTGTAATAGGTCTGTTAAGGTTGCGATCGTGTGTGACCCTTTCGTACCCACTGACCCAGTACAGCTGCCATCGTGCTGGAGGAGGAGGAAGCATGTTGAAGGAAAGAGTCTTTTTTCTGTCGGATGTCTGAACTATGTGAAGTGACCATTTTTTTATATTGAGGTGTGTTTAGTTTTAGGACTGGAGAGCAGATGAGTTCCACGTTGAAGCACTTGACTTTGCATTGGCCTTGAACCCATCAACAGAAAACAGGCTTGTTCAGCATGAAGTCACAGAAAATAAAAACTAAATGTTTATTGAATGATAGAACTAATAGGTAATTTTTATTACTAACGGGCTGGTAAAATAAAGGGGATAATCCTGCCTATAACATATGTTTATATAGATAAAGCAGCTCCAGTGTCTCTGGATGTTTGTGTATTTGCATGCAATGCATTTTGGTACCAGCTCTGCTCGTGCGACTAAACAACCCACCATGATGATGGCCAAAGATAATGTGTGACCTCATCTATTTTCTGATTGAGCCCCACTTGTTTGAAAGAAGTGAAAGAAAGCACAAATAAGGAGTGTAAAACTCCTTTGACTTGTGTGGTAACTTTTACACACGTGCTTCGTGTGAGTATTAGTGTCGATGTTCAAAACATCCAGAGCTGCCTGAAGTGCAAATATGAAGACTTTACTTTGGTTTTCTTTAGTTTAGCTTTTTTTTTCTATCTAGGTCCGTTTGGACCGGGAAGGAACGAGCTGCCTGTCTAATCTTTGGTTTGGTTTTGAAGTGGAGTGGAAGGAAGTGAACATGTTGCAACTTTGTGTGACCATTGTGCAGATTCTTTGGATAAAAACCTTGTAGACAATGTTACAGTTTGCTTTTACAGAAGACGTATTTGCATTTGGTTGTTCTGAATGTGCTGAGAGGCAGCCGCCCTGCTAACAAACAGTGCCTGTCGTTTGCATATTGTGCGTATGCATGTGAAGATGAGCGTCTCTGCTCCTTTGACGTCTGTGACAACCACAACATTTTTAGCAAAAGCGTCTTAGACGTTTCTCACCGTAGTTTACACGAAGAGAAAACTTTAACCTGTACAAAGGAAGAGCTTACAATGAAGGGAAATGTGTATAGTACTGATACTAAAACATCATTTATGGGTTATTTTTCTAAACTAGTGTTTTACATGGTCTTGTTCTCCAGAACTGTAAATAGACCGTTCGGTTCCTTTTACTCATCAACTCTCCATGTTTTACTCATTTTTATACAGTAACTGAGCTGCTTTGAGCCTGGAAGGCAGGTTACAGAACTTCAGAAGATTTTTGACCCATTTCAGGTCCAGAGCACGTCCACATTCACCACAGGGGTCAAAATCGACACCTTTTACGTTCAATGTTATTTTATCTTTTATCTTCTGTTTTGTGCGTGTCAGTTCAAAACTATTTAGTTTCTTTTTCAAAATTGACCATAGAACGAATGTTGGCATAAATTACCTGAAAGTGTACAATAAAATGTTTTTTTCATAATTTCCACATTCTGTTGCTCGTGTTTTGCCGCTGGGGGTCGAGGAACCTGCACGTGATGATAACGAATGTCACAAATCTATGCTATGGATGGAGCACACGGAGCCGTCACCTGTGTTGTCTGTTAATCATTCACTTTTTTATTAAACCACCAGCTGGAGGAGGCAATGGGAATGTTGTCTTCAGGTAGAAGAAGCATTATGGACAGCACACAGGTACAGTAGCAGCATTGGGATGAACAGGAGGCCGGTTAAACGCCAGCCTACAAAAGTATTCACATAATCAAATGTTGATGTTCAGCAGAAAATGGAATACACAGGAGCAAAAGAGACAGTTTGCGTGTTCTACATCACAGGAAATTAAAATAACCCAGTCACAGCTGATGCTTCCCTCAGTATTTCCTATTGTGCATTTGGACTTTTGTATGATCATCGTGCTTCCTGTTCACCTGTCAGGCACTGAGGTCCACCAGCGTGGGTGAATGTCACCAGCAACAATCTTAAACGTCTGCCCATCGTACACGGATTTCCTCTCTGGAGTGATTGTCCCCTGCAGAGCAGAGCCGGGTCTGCTGCATAGGAGCGCACACGAGTAAACAATACACAGCGGCAACAAGGACGGAGGCACTGTGTGCGGCTCTGGGCTGCTGCGCACACAGGCTCAGAGTTACACAAGGAAACAGCGTCCACCAGTGGTTACAAACTACACCTTCATTTTAAAAGACAGATTCAGGTTTTTTGTTTACATGTTGCCTGTGAAGTAGCAAGCAAACTGCCAGGGTACAGTACATATAATGTTAATAACCAGGCCTGGAGGTGGAATCAAAATCATTTTATAGTTAAGGATATGAAATAAACATTCAAATGGTTCTACTCTAAGACCCATGTAGCTTCAGGCACATACCGTAACGTTATCTTAGAACGCATTCCTGTCTTTATGAGGTAAAATAATACAGGCAAGACAATACTATGGGGGACAAAACTTGCAAATGCAACAAATGCATTTTGGGAAATTTGCTTGTTTGCTTCCTTCTTTGGATTTAGATGAGAAGATCAATACAGTAAATCCTGATTTAGATGGTGAGAAGATGGTGAATATGAGCCAAAACCGAGCCAAAGTGGCTGCGGTGATATGAACTATGAAAATCCAATTGTGAACTTTAGAGCCAGAGCAACGCTGGCTAGGTTCCAACGCTAGGTGCAGCTCGGAGGCTTTAGAAGGAAAAGTCTTATCTGTGTCACAAAGAGATGGCAAAGAAGGTTATTTCCCAAAACCACTCAATCTTACCTTTAATCACCTATTTTTAAAGTTGTGAAATAAACCTACAGTATATGGATGCATCTTTCTATTAAGGAAAATATTATAAATATATCTCTCTTTAATAGCAGCCAACATTTATGTGTAATATATAGATTTAGATTTTTAAAGAATTAATAAAATATTATTTATGACCTACATTTTGTGGGCACTCTGTTCCATATTTACTGTTATCAGGATAAAGCCTGAATCACCAGGCGCACAGATGCACCTCACCCCGCCTACAAACAAACAAACAAACAAACAAACAAACAAACAAACAAACAAACAAACAAACAAACAAACAAACAAACAAACAAACAAACAACAGGACACTTGAACAGCATAGCAGAGTCTCAGCGGTGCATACATTTCACATGGAGGTTGCTTTCCTGTGACGACGATGATCATCAGCATTAGATGAGGTCATTAATACTGTGCAATTATCAAGTTTGATTCTGCATAACATTGGCAACAAGAGGACCTCATGCATAGGTGTGGTGTCGGTACATTCAGGCACCTGGACACCTAGTGGACCCCCCCACCCCCCATTCAAATTACACTGCGGTGACGAGCCTGGGTATTATTCCAGCCATTATATAAACATGTAGTACATGTGTTCGAGGTCAAAAGATGGAAGAGCGACGGACTTGGGTAAAGTTTGCTTGTGGATGGCTGCTGTTTAGCATTATTCAAAAACAAATATACATATACATACAGTACATACATACAAATACATCTCTCAACTTATAATACAGTGATTTAATCATAATCATCTCTTAAATAAATTGAATTCATATTCATTGCACTTTGTTAAAATAATTAATTATATGATTTCTCTTAAAGGCAATAGTGTGATTTTTTAAGGTGAAAAAGATTGTGTGCCGTAAGCCTGATTTAGGATAATAGTAAAAATAACAAGATCTGTAATATACATAATGTATCTGCAAAAGACCCTCACCTCCTCATATACATCAGTGGATGTCTCTGTATATGTAGCATGTCCTGTTCGATATGCCAGGCGTGCCCCACGCACACCTCTGTGCGCATGCTCAAATGCCAGTTTAGGTCAAATCATCTTTCCACGCATACATATATACATACAATATTATAAAATAAATAAATACAGGAAACATTCTTGGTTCGTGGTTCAACGGTCTCTCTCAAGGCGTTTTTTGGTGCAGTCTTTGACTAACCGTTGCTCTGTGTGTGTTTGGGCTTGAGTCCTCGCAGGTGGGATCAACAGTCAACTGAGCCTCCCTGAAAAGATGCACGGGTGGGTGTGGGAGCGTCACCTGTGGGGAGAGTGGGAACGCGAGTCTAAAAACAGTCTGTGTCCACTGCAAAAAGGGGGACCAAAGTCTTTGGCCTGAGGAGATAGAGTGTGTGTGTGTGTGTGTGTGTGTGTGTGTGTGTGTGTGTGTGTGTGTGTGTGTGTGTGTGTGTGTGTGTGTGTGTGTGTGTGTGTGTGTGTCTGTGACGAGATTTGCATGCACTTCGTTGTCTTCTAGTCCAAGACGCCGCTATGAAATTGTCAGATTGTCCCAAAAAAAGAAGCTCAGTCACAGGTACATGTACTTTCCGAGCGCACCCTCTGCAGGAGAACAGCAGGGACTCTGACAGCATTCAGGTGGGGGCAATCGGGGCGACACAGCACCCGTCTTCCCCACTGCCCCTCAACAAAAGGGTCTCGCTGGCTGACTGGGGGCTACTGGTTGGAGCAGAACCCTCACTCCGTCCTCCTCCGCCTCCCCAATGTCCCTCATCTCCATCTACGCCACCACTTCGTGTGTCCATGAGACAAGCTGGAGGCTCTGGGTCTCCGCCGGGCTGGAAGGGGCTAGATGGGACCCTCGTTGTGGGCGCTGTGGTTGCTCCTGCTGAGCCCCACACAGTTCTGCTGCTGGTTGAGCAGGTGGGACGTCTCGTTGGCCACGGCTATGGCCACGGCCGGCGTGGTGCCGGCGGTGCAGGTCGTCGTGGCGACCGCGGTGGGCGTCTCCACCCCGTCGTGGAGGTCCATCAGCGTGAGCTCGATCTTAGTGAACTCGCTGTCGGTGGACTGGGGCGTCTTGTCCATCCGCGACGCCATCACGGCGTTCTGGTACTGTTGCCGCGTGACCTGGGGAGCAATGAGACGCCGTCACGCCAACTCAGTGAAGTTATTTCAAAGGCTTCGAAGGCTGTGGAACTGAAGCCCTCTGGTGGCAACAGACCGAATGCACAATGTTATCATCTTCTACATCTATCTGACCCTCCAGCTGCTCATGCTGTTTACAAGCCAGCAAGTGTTTTTCACCTGATGCTCATTTGATGATGAGCTTAATAACGATAATGATAATGCTCACCTTTATGTACTGCAGGTCCGACCGTGCTCTGACTGAATAATCGGGGACGTAGATTTGCAGGAAGGAGTTGAGCTGATTGTTGCTGCTGCCCAGCGTGGGGGTGATGGCGTCTATACGGTCGCTCCGGTTCAGGGAGTCTGAATGGTTGAGTCCAAACGGCCGAGGGGGAGATTTATTCTCTGTAAGAAGGGGAAGATGTGTAAAAGACAAGCGACTGCTCGATGTGACTCTGGGAGCATCCAGTCGTGTACCTGCTCTAACTCTGAGACTCATCTCTGAGTTTCAGCACAAGTCAAGCTCCTGTGTGTAGGTGATGGGGGTTTTTTAAGGTCCAGTGTTTGACATGAGCCCAGGATCTGGCTGTGATGTGTATGGAAATCTCATTTTCCTTAGGTGAGCGTTTCATACAGCATGTAAGGAGTCAGTGGTCTCCAGTGACGCTGCTTCCTTCTATGCGCTGCCACCTGTTTTATTTATTCACTTTTTGTACAGTTTTAATTAAAGCCAGATTATGTTTTCCACTTCTTAAAGAAGCCTGGTGAAAATCACACACAACAAAGTGGAAACGGCTTGGCCAACGCTAATGCTACTACGCCGGCTGGAATGTATGTAATCCCACGTTGGAATATGTGTGTGTGTGTGTGTGTGTGTGTGTGTGTGTGTGTGTGTGTGTGTGCAGTTGGCCAAACACCAGGCATGTGAACTCTTGAAGATTAGTACTCCACTTTCTAGGGGCTGAAGGGGCCGTGTCAGTACAAAAAAAAAAAAAAAAGGCCTTGTGAGTCAAGAACACAGACGCACACTCAGACGTGTGTGTGGCGCCACACTGGGCGAAGCAAACACGTGTCCGACCGCGTTTCCGGGTACGCGCTCGCTCGCGGCAGCGCGGCCGCAGATCTGCGTGGCGCGTGCGTGCGTGCGTGCGGACGTATGTGCGCGTCTCTGTGCTCGGCGGCGTCCGGCAGGGGGCTGGAGCTGTAGGTCTTGTTTATGTAGTTGGAGGGTTAAAGGCTAGGGGCGAGGGGGGCGGAGCCTGGGTCCACTCTGGGGCCTCCGAGTCTCCTGAACCATTCAGCCGCTTGACGAATGGCTCAGGGAACGAGGGCGTTAAGGGTGTTGTTTTCCACTCGTCCTCGTTCACACACGCACGCGCACACACACACACACACACACACACACACACACACACACACACACACACACACACACACACACACACACACGAAGACATCTTTTTCCCAAAATATGAATGTAGATGATTAACATTAGGAACACAGCATTCACACAACACATGCGAGTTAACCTTGCACTCAAACCCACTTGGCAAAGTCTCTGGTGTCTAATCAAAAAGCCGGTGGGGTGATGTTAATGAGGCGTTACAAGACAGGACGGTTTACACATAGAGAGTAAAGGCCACTGTACCTGGAGATCCCGCTAAGGACTCTGCCCTACTGACCACAAACGTGCGAGACAGAGACAGAGGGACTTGGGGAAGACGGGGGAGGGCAAAGAGAAGTGTGGGAGAGGGGGAGAGGGAGAGAAGTCTGTCAAAGGTGAGGAACAACCAGCTGTACGTTCACTGCAAACATCAATCAAATCAGCTTGTTTTGGGCTTAAATGAACCCACGTCCACCGTTTACTGCTCCGTCGTGAATCACACAGAGTTGGGTTTTTGGTTTGCGTGGGTCAGAGCAGGAGGAGGCGGGTGCACTGTCTCACCAGTAGGTGTCTCTCAGGCCCCACCACCAGAGGCAACACCAGTAACCAGAGAGGAGCAGTGCAGTTTATGAATGAAGTGGATGAGTAGCTTCTCATGATGTCACTGCAGGACAGTCTCATCCGTCTTACAGACGTTAGACTACACTTCTAACTGTGCACTGATCTCTGTCTGGGAGCTGACACAAGTCAAGGATGTGGGAAACTGTATGTGAGATGATTGCGGCGCTAAGAGAATAATATTTGAAGACATGTAGCCGTCTCTGACAGGAGACACAGATTTGCACTGTGGGTCCATGATCTGAAGGAAACCCCTCACATGTACCCTGTTTCTAAGACGTGGTGAGGTGAGGCCAATCAAGCCTTCAATCCCATTTTTGTAGTTCCCGACACAGTTGGTGCTGCAGAACAGCAGCACCGGCGCTCCGGCTCTGGCTCCTCCCACCCAGCGGAGACGATGGCGAGCGCAGCGCTGACTTACCGGGCGACGCGGTCAGAGCCATCATTCCGTAGAAGGAGAAGGGTCCCGCCTCGAACTTCATCCCCTCTTTCCCCGCCTCCACTTCCACTTTGCCCTGTGGAGAACGCAGGCTGTCAATATTTCATCACATTCACACCCTTCAAAACGCTTTTCTGCTTAAATGAATGAAGTCACTGCCGGTGAGCTCACAGGGAAACTCACTATTTGCACAAGGTCGGCATCTCTTTAATAGTTTCCTGCTGACGTGTTTTACGCCTTTTGTTACACCTTTGTGATCGCTATTGTGTTTGTGTTGACATCCTGAAATTCAATAGGGTTTCCTCCAGTCGCGTGCGCGGCGCCGACGTTTGCGTGACCACGGCACTGCTATCTGTGGCAGCGCCTGCTTGTTTTCACAGAGACTGCCCCGCGTGCATAGCGTTTTGGGATGCGTGGCACCTGTGAGAACAGACCCCTGCAGCACGGCTCTGCTGACTTCACTGCGAAAAGCCGTAGGACCCGAGAAAACAGGCCCGGGCCCTCAAACGCGGGCGGCCGTATTCACAGAGAGCGCTTTGGCCTCGCCGTAACGCGGCTTCATGGCTCAACGCACCTGCAGGATGAGGATGAAGTGGTCCACGGGCTTGTTCCTGTGGAAGAGGTAGTGCTCCGGCGCCCGCTTGTTCTTGTCGTCGTACTTCAGCTCCTGGATGACGTTCGGGTGCTTCAGCAAACGCAGGAGAATCTTCTCGGACATTTGCACCGGGGCGAAGGGTTCGACCTCTGAGACGGGAGAGGGAGGAAGAGGAGACGCGGATCAGAGCTCGGCAGATGCTGCAGCTTGAGGAGGGAAGACTTGTGAGTTTATCATCCAACAGTCATGCTTTTATATTTGTTTAACACGACGGTCGTAGTCTAAATATCACCTGAGCCAAAGTCATTCAACCTGTTAAATGACGCGTTCAAAGTGTGACACAACGAGAGCCTTCACCGGCGTTGGTGATGTGTATCAGCTGGCTGCTGTCTCCACCACCAGGAACTAAACTCCCTAATAGCCTTGAGGGAAACTTAATCAAAGCTTAGCTGCTAGGTCAAAGTTCTAAAGCAAATCCAACTGCTGTGAGGAGTAGTCAACTGCTGCTGCTGCTGCTGTAGTACTTGGATATTCTACTGCCTACTCAGAAATCCATTTCCCAAGGGAAAGGGGAGGAAATATTTCAAATTTTAATCTAAGTATGTGGACTTGTGTGAGAACTCTGATCACGGGCCAAAAATGCTGGATGTGATGTCACAGAGGAAGGAGTGGAAGCAGGCAGGCTGGTGTTTTTAAAGCTGGGAGCTGAGGTATTAGCGTGCATCCTCCCGGTAAACACGCTTTCAGGGGCACGGGCACGCAGACATCCCGTGCCGCTCGCCCGGGAGGCCTCGCACCTCTCCACAAACACACACGCATACCAACACGCTTGTTGTGAGTCCTCACACAACTCATTCGCCCCACACGCATACACAAAACAGATAGTCATTCCACACACATACGCACTCCTCCCTGCAGCCCACTTGCCCAAAACTCAAAGCCCATACGGGCGCGCACACACACACACACACACACACACACACACACACACACACACACACACACACACACACACACACACACACACACACACACACACACACACAGCGAGGGGCTGAGGGCACACTGGGGGAAGTCAAGCAGCAACGCAGCCCACTTGCCTGTTGCTAGGAAACGCAGGGTAGCCAGCAGAAGCTGAGGTGATATTTTAACCTTCATTTCATTGTCGGAGGGCTTGAAGGCCGAGAAATCCTGCTTCCTTTCCCGATGGGTGATTTTCTTCTTCGACTTGTTGTCAGCTGAGCGGGGACAATAAAAAGTCGGGCGTAAGACATGAGCGGAAAAACTTTCTCCGCAACAGACACAGGTCAGTTCGCGCTGCCTCAAAGGTGGTGAGTTAGTCGTGCTGGGTCAAACGGTGACTAGACTTGAGTGACCCACAGATCCTTGTCTTTTCCTGAAACAGAGCTGTGGTGTCCTTCCAAGAACTACAGGGGAGCTATAGGGGGCTACTACACTGTTAGCTTACCACATTCTTAGCATTACTTAAAGTCATATGTACTGTATGCATTAGGGCCACAGTGACCTTTACTGATACATGTACTCTACCACCTGATGCATTAACACTACGGTTCATTGTTTGATATGCATCGAAAGTAGAAAATGTAGGTTGTGATTTTACTAAATGATGAAGTCTCCACTGGACGTTAAATGTTGCAGTTCTTACGCAGAAAGTCTGATTCACAAAGAAAAATAATCCACTACTATGTTTTCTACTATACTATCCACCATGTACTGTACTACAAGGCCAATCCCATAAGTAAGGTCTCCTATTTAAAAAAAAATACAAACAACCATTTATGTTCTATATTTTCATCACTTTAAAGGTTGAATAATCATAAATTTTTCTTCATAATCGTCATTTGGGTCAGTGCATTTTTGTAGACGCTGTGACAGTGTAAGGCTACACATGTCAGACCAGCCTGCCACCGTTTGAAATCTCAAAAAAATTCTCAAATTCATTGCCAATTGACGAAAGTGTATGGACAGTTGTAGATGAATGCCGAAAACGTTTGCAGGCTGAGTTGAACATGGTGTGAAGATCGGCAGAGGACCCTGGATGCTCTCATTTGGGCAGTGAGGTGGTGTGACATGGACATTCTAAAACTGCCACAGCATCTAAAAATGCATCCACCCAAATGCTGATTATAGAAAAAAATAATAATTGTTCAACCTTTGAAGTCTGAAGAAATGATGTAAATGTGGTAGAAAATGAATGGGCTATTTGTATTTCTACAAAACCAGCAGGCCCCTGACAGATAAAGCTCGGGAACAGATGTGACACTTAGAGGCTCTACGTCTTCACACCATCAGACAGGGAGCATCACTAATAAATGAGAATTGAACTTTATTGATCCCACATTGGGGAAAGCGACCTCTGCCTTTTAACCCTTCCCCTGGGAGAGCAGTGAGCAGCCACGGGGAGCTCCTGGATAGTGTGTGTCTTGCTCAAGGACACACCTGGTGCCAGAAGCAGGGCTTGAACCTGTGACTGTCTGCTTCCTAGGATGATGCTCTACCTGCGATGCTACCAGGCCACAGAGATGGGATTCTTACAGTAAATTATTAATGTTCTTCAGTTAGCTCCATTGTCTCTCGTGCACCTGTCATTCAATTAATAGTAATGTTGATGAAATTGAAGGCTGGACAAAAAGGATAAAGGACAATCACACTAAAACTAAAAGGTTTACATTCATAATGCTCACAAGACATGTCTGTATGATAAATTATCTTTAAGGTGTGGATTATGCATCATTTCAGTGAAACGTATAATTCAAATATTCCTGCTACATACGTTTGAACAGTCCCAGTGAAAAGTGGAGCAGAGGCATTAATCTATTAGATGAGTGCATCCACGTTGTCTTGATGTGGGAACCTACTGTACAAATCGGTCTCATCCAGGATCTCTGATTTGATGATTTCTTCAATAACATCCTCCAGGGTGACGATGCCCAGGACTTCATAGAAAGGGTCGCCCTCGCCCTCGTTGTTCACCCTCTGAACTATGGCCAGGTGGGATTTTCCTAACGAGACACAGACACAGACACACAGGTAGATGATGGGGAATGACAGTGAACCAATACGACATGGATCACAGATAGTACTTTATCCAGTATTTCATACTGTGGCACCACTCACTCATATGATGTTGTGACCGCTGTAAAACTGAGGCTAGAGCACATTTCACAGTGGATCTGAATGAGTAGCTGTTCTCCATCATGTCAGTGAAATGCAGTCAAATCAAGCAGCTTGAGACACAGAGTTACAGTCAAACAGTCCTCGGTTTCATCATATGAGCCCTTCCTCCCCCCACATCTATGTTCCCAGGACCCTCCTGTGTGCTGTCCCATACGAAAAAAAAAATAAACTGCTGTGTATGCAGAGAATACGGTCAGACAAAACGCTAAACAAATTCTTTGCCTTTTCTCAGCTTGTGATCATTTAAAAGGAATTTTCCAGAGGCCCAGGCTAATATTAGCCCCTGCAAAATGAAGTTTCCATTCCGCCCTGGCGATATTCTCACCGAGCAAAGGAGCAGAGCGGGCGAAGCCTCCACTGTGTGATCAGATTGTCTCAGAATGGGTCGTTTGCATGTAGATACACGCCGGTGGTAAAAAGCAAACGGGGGACGCCGGCGCATGTGTGCACGCACGTGCGCCGGCGCGGGTGAGGTCGTATGTTTGTTTTCTAGGAACACGGGTACGCCGCCGTTCTCCGTCAGCTGATCCTGGGCTGATTATTGCACCGCAGCCACGCCGATGCTGCAGCAGGTCCGGCCGTGGGAACAGATGACGCGTTAAACCTCACACGGTGGCAGAAGCCGTTCATGCAAGGACGCTGCCGCCTTCGAGACACAGAGTCCACTTCCTCCTTCTATTAAGACGTCAGTGACACGCTTTATCACTGAGGGGGTCGGGTACAAGTAGGACAAACACAAATGGAGCCTCTGGGTTAAAGCAATCAGGCCTCAGAAGTCCTTGAGCAAGCGATAAGTTCCAGACTGCTCAGACCAGCACAGCACGGCCTAACAGATCAATGCACACTTCCTCGGCTTAAACGGCATCCACTCCAATCACGTCAGCAGCACAAACACGGGCTCCAAAGAAAGGAGCAGGACCTGAACCTGAACACAGACACGTTGAAACATCAGGCTTCAAAAGCTACCGCAGCGAACGACTAATCGTCAAACACGTGCCATGTCTTTCATCACTAGTGTGAATATTTCACACCCATGGACAATGGTTACACTGAGCTACGGGGGCTGCAGGAATGCACGCTGCACACATTAAAGGACGCTAATGTAGCAGCGAGCTAAACCAATCCCGTCAGGATGTTTGTCTAAGTCGGGAGCACTTTCATCGCCTGCTTCCTCGAAGGCGGCTGCGTGGGGATGATCCATTGTGAGAGCTCGACTAGAGGCCACACAGGTCACCACTTAACAACTTAAGTGGCTGCTGTGATGTTCCAGGGAAACGCTAGAGAATAGTATGTTTAGGTAAAGCTCAACAATGTTTATGCTAAAGTCCGTCCCATGGGCTGAACCGTCGAGAGGGAGAAATTTCACAAATTCCGTGGAACTGACAACGGAGGGAATATCCTCACCCAACGTCCCCTGTTCACTAAACTGTACATATTTCACCTGCAAATAGTCATTAGACGTGTTTCAAGTGAGCATTTCACCGCGCTACAGCTTTGGTTTGAAGACTACGTTTTGTTATGATCAGCTGGCTGATCAATAGGTTCCAACGTGGCGCATAAGACAGGAACCTTACGTATGTTAATAATATCATAATCTATATTTCATGTTTATTGTTCTAAAAAAGATCTGCATGATCTGACCATTTGGTCCAGACATTCATAGCAACCAGATGGCGACTCTTGATTATCACCAGCGCCACAGAGAGCTGAGCAGCTACCGCCGTGTTACAGAGTGCTGTGTGGCCTCAGGTTCTCTACAGTGTCACACTCTCCAGCTACAACTATGAGGTCCATTCACCGCCATTTTTTTGGCTGTTAACAGACCATTAACAGGCTGTTAGCCGTTAGCCGCTAGCTTTAGCCAGACATCAGCAAGCTGGATGCTGTGACCTGTGACCCCTATGATGTCATACACGCTTCCACATGGAGAGACTCCTAAAACAGCGTTTTCCACCAGGAGGCTGGAAATACACACTTTGAGACGGGAACCTTACAAACTTACAACAGTTGGGGTCAGTGGAAAGTAGGTGGATACTTCCCTGCTCTTGGTTGTCTGTATGTTTGTCTGAAGCAAATAACAAGTTAATTGATTTCTCAAAATTTGAGGGCTATTAGTCATAAATCTGGGGGTGGGGGTGGCTGGAGGTAGAGAGGTGAAGCGGACCCTGTGGAGCCTGGAACTTGGCTCCCGGCCTCAGAGAGAGCGTGTCCCTGCACGGACCACTCGTCCGGGGGCCTGGAAGCCACCACTGCTGCTTGACATCTGGGGCTGCGTAGCCCGAGTGCATGCTGGGTAGTTCAGCGCACAGGCGCCCTGCACGCAGGGTGAGGGGGCGATTCACTTTCATGCATTATTGGTTTCACGCTGAAAACCGCTAATGCCTTAGTCATTAGAAGGATCTTGTTTAAGTTTTCAAACCCACTTCTGGGAAGATGGTTGTGTACTGGCACTGTAATAAGCTGTTTCAGATTCCATCTGTAATTGAGTGCAGTCATGATACAGTACACACACATACATAGAACTGTACAGGATGATCATTTTCATTGCTCTAACAACAGAGAAGCGAATGGTTGAGAGCAAAGTTAGTATTTTACCATAGGAGACAGACAGAAACAACAGTTCATGTGTTCTAGTGTCTCACTGTGCAACTGGGAATGACCCGACAGCAAACGAACAGTTACGGGATCATCACCTTAAGGGCAAAACTGCTGTTTGAAATTTGACTGGAAGCCCCGTGGTGGAGCAGGAACACAAGTCAAAGGATCAGAATGTTCCGTGTGATTCATCCATCAATATACCAAATAGCTCCTAATCACCACCATATCATCGTCACAAACTGGTTACCGTCACAGAGACCAACACGTGTGTACAGATGTCACCACGTACAACTTAAAATACAAAAGTTCCCAAACTATTCAGGAAAACCTGAGTGGAAAAAGTGGAAGCGTGTGACTCAAACATCCGTTTACCCTGAAGAAACGAGCTCACAGCAGACAGAGGAGTCAGCAGACCGTAATGTTCTGTATGTTTTTATGCCCCTTTAATCACTCCATCATGCTGCTCTGTCTTAACCTGCAGTGGCAAACGCTCAGCGGATGACGCGTCCATGCAAGCGACAGAGCTACGCCATCGGCCAACATCAATCCATGCATCCTGACCCCAGAGCCAGGCCTGAGAACCTTGACTCGGGCCTTCAGAGACTGAGCCGTGTGCTCTTTTCCACCATTCCCAGCTTATTTATGGAATGCAGCTTTGTCATATTTTTCCATAGCCCAATTTTCCACTATAAATAGACACGTAAGGCAGAGAGTTGGGAGTGGGAGTATGAGGGGTCAGTATCTGTTGTGGACACTCATCGCTGCCCCCCCCCCCTCCCTCCATGTCTTGCACTCCTCCTGTTTTTCCAAATATTTGAGCAATGACAAATATAGTGCAACATTAGGGTGATGGGAACCCACTTGGTAGCTTTCTTTTCTTTCTTCTCAATTTACCTCCAGGAAAGAAAGTTTCAAGCCATTCTCACCCGAGACACGGACGTCATCTCGCCCTCATGTCTGATCAGAGTACAAAATCTATTTTCTGCTCCAACATGCTGCTCAAGGCACGCGTGGACACCTTCGGAGGCGTCGGCTCTTGGCTCGACTCACGCAGCGGATCTGCCGACGCTTGCATGAAGCATCACTCCTGTTGATGGAGCCCTTGAAGGCTCCTGCGACGTGCAGTAGCTGCAGCTCCTCCATTCTCACAGCACAGCGCAGTGCCAGCAGTAGGTGTAATGGGCAGAAAGACACCATCTCTTGAGCTCAACACCCACACAGAACACACTAAAGGTCTGCATTTAGAGAAATCCCTGAATTTGGGTGGTAACATAATGGGATGACTTGCTTTATGTCAGAATAAATAGAAACATTCGCTCGCATCTTAGTGCTCATTATCACCCTGTTAACATTTTGCATGAGACGGACTAATCGGGTTAATGCAGAGAAGTTAAGCTCGCTCGCCGCTCCAAACCATCATTAAGGGGCCTTGGTCACAAGATCACTCTCCTGCTACTAACCAGTGGTGCTACGCTCGCACACACGCAGACACGCACACACGGCTGGAATGACATTGTTGTTCATTCAGAGAAGCAGTTTGCTGTCGTAGCTGGCTGCGTTTGTTGTTGAAAGGTCCCCCGGGTGGAGATTCCTTTGAGCCTCAGTCATAAGAAGAGGCATCAATGGAAAACCAGTGGGGATAAATGAATGGGCCTGTGGTCAGGTGCTGCTCTGTTATGCGAGTGTTGCAACTGCTGAACGGTGAGCGTGTCACAAACCCACGACAGGAACCAGACGTGTTCCAAAGGAGAAACGCTCGTGGATGTAGAACTATGATCACATTAACTTTGTCTGATCTCATTTATCTCCGTTTAGAGAAGGTTGTAGGTCAATATGTCATGATAAGGAAGGTCACATGACACATTCTCACACATAAACTGACTGAACGTACTTCTCATATCAATCTTGCATTTGGAGGCTGATTTCATGAGCCTGGTCTTATCAGGTCTGGAGATTTCAGTGGTTGAACGTTAGAAACCCTTTGTCCTGATCGTTATCAGCGATCGTCTGATCTGGCAACCAAGTACAACGTTCTGTACTTGGTTGTGGTTGGACGTGTTCTAGTGGAAAACATTTTAATGGTTTTAACACAAACGTAATGGACGCACCTTTTGCTATTAATGAGGATAATGTTAATGATTTTTGTTCATTTCTTATCCACATGCTACTGTTATGTAAAAGGCTGGTGTCAACTGAGTCAAAGGGAAACAATATGGAATTGCAGATTATATTGCATGTGGTGATGCTGTCATGGCCGTCACCAGATTGGAAAGACATGTTTGAATTCTGCTGGAAAGGTCCCGCAGTGATGTCAAGACGGGGCGTGAGGAGTCTGGTTTTAGTACAGCTGAGTTTTGTAGTATTTGTAGTATGTAGTGTTCTCCACATGTGAAATGAAAACATGAGAGACACCTCCTGACTGTTCATTCAGATAAGTTCCTCGGAGCGTTCTTAGTTGGCTGATGTCTAATGATTTCTCCATCAGCCTCTGCCTCCTAATCTCTACCACTATGTCGCCGTCCTGGCGAAACCACATCCACTCAGGATTTGATTTTTCACTCAAACATATGTGACACTGTGGACGCTAAAGGTGCATTAACCTCGGCTTATCTGTCGCCTGAAGTTCAGCGGGGCTTTACGTCCTGTGGGAGTCATCGCAAGTAAAAACGCTAAACCCATATTTCAGTACGAATGTGTCATCATATTTAACAGGGAAAAAAAAGAGATCTGTTTGTTATACGACGTGTTATAGATACTTAGATAAGACACAAGACAAGATAAGACGCGCAGATAAGACACAGTGTTCAGCTTTCTTTGCAAAGATCTTTGGCGATACGAAGATGCTTCTCATCATACCTTTAATTCTTCCTGATAACCTACAGTGAAGTTCGATACTCCGATATGAAATCAAAGGCGTAATAAATCACCGATGCACACAGCGGGTCCACCTGCTTCCTTGCAACGCCGGCCTGCGGTTAATGTGTCACGCTGCAGCGCCTCGGCGCCGTCGCTTCCCGCCGTCCTCTCTGGACGCACGGGCGGGCGCCAGAGCTAACACCTGTAAACACGCGTTTTTGGCATTAAGCGCTTGGAGCTTTAAAACTCATAATTAAAACCTCAATAAAAACAATTAGCCTAGGCGAAATCCTTAAAGCTAGAATGAGCTAAGTACTCGATAAAAAAAGCTCCTGTGCTTTGTGCAATAAGCTTTAAGGAAAGGGCTTGTTGGGGAAAACATGAGAACTGTATCCTTACGTTACTCTTCTAAGTACTTCTTCACATGGACTGATTAAGTTACTACCAACAGTGATCCCACATCATTTCATGTGCTTACTGCCAAACACAGTACATGGAATATATAAATTCCAGGGATTAAAAAATACTCTCATGCTGTATAAATAAGCGTTCCACACATTGCTGACACTTCAGAGAGTGGCTCTAGACTTAATGGTGTGAGAATGATTTTACTTTTCACCTTTATTAACTGTGACCTGAAGGCACGTTAGTAATTTATTAACATTTGAACTACGTGTCATAGTATCTTCATAGCTATACATAGTTACACCACTGTGTAAAAGATGTAGAATTGTGTTAAATTCAATATGGATCAAACCACAAGTTGATGATTAGTAATCATCTATTTTATTTCAGACTACGACAACTACTCCAGAGTGTCAGTCAACACCGCACAGAGTTCCTGGAAATGATCTGAAACAGTTCTTCTCAAACAATTAAGGTCTTGACCCTGTAACACTCAAATGACCTTAAACACTTTCTCTCAGCATTAAGCCCCCGCTGATTACTAATTAACAGCTACTCATGAAAACACATGTTGAAATCTATTCCCAGTTCTGGAACAGTGAAATTATTATTTACCAGCACAAATAAACCTAAGACTAGTACACACTTAAATATGACATATATCAGGGTAAAAAAATCCTCCTAAAGAGGGAAATGAGGGTGGGTAAAAACAGCCAAACCACTATAACCAATACAACTCAGAAACAGACACACTGGCTTCATTTCAACCCAGTTTGTTTTTGTGTATAGATGTGGTAAAAAGGAAGAAAACAGTGAATTCCACCAGCTTTTCAGACATTTTTTTACTTCCACAACATGAAGTAACATAAAAAAGAGGGGTTCATTTCAGGTCATTCGTCGTTAAGTAAGGTAACCATCTAGTTCATCAGACGTCTTTATGGATGAGGCACTGTTTCTACGAGGGGCTGGTGGAGCCTGAACGCAGGCCCCACCAGCCGCTGAAAGCATCCAAGGCCACAAGTGGCTCCAACACATGCAGCGCAGAGTGATTTTAATTTGGAAAACGAAAGCAGCGAAACAACCTCTCCAGCGCACGCTGCTACAAAGAGGGGCTCGAAATGGTCACATGCACTTTTGAGAATGAAACTTCATGGCCCATTGGCTTTTGCTAATAAATGCTTACAGGTGACCGGTGCCAATTTCTCAGAAACCAAAACAGGGGTGTGAGAATTTTCCAAATGTTCCCAAAAATGACTTTAATTAGTTTCCGACACACTTCTAAAATCCATAACCTTCCATTAATAATTAATCACGATGAAGCCTGTAAGAGTGAGTCTTGGCGGTCCATCCATTCTGTCGTATTTATTATTAAAGTGTTTTACATGGCCAGATGAAATGAAGCACTACCACTGCTGAAGGCTCCGAAAAGAAGGCTCCATCAGCTGATTGTAAAAAGCGCTGGTGTCTTTCGGGCCTGCGAAGGGCCCGTCTCGGGCTTTTCCTCCTGCCAGTAAATGGAGAGACGGACAGTGTGCCCGGTGTTATCAATGAAGCCAGCCCCTTGGCTCTCCAAAAAGTGCAGCTTGGACGGAGTCCACGGCAGGGCATTAGGCCTGGAGGTTTGTGTCGTTTGTAATTTATAACACTGAGGGAAATGGGCAGGAGGACAATATGGAGAGAAGAGGGAGAGAGGGAATGCAGGAGGAGGGGGATGGGACTTACTGCACAAGCAAGTGGCTCTGCTTCCCTGAGTGTCCTGCACAGAGCCTGGTTACTAGGCTGAGCAAGCTGGAGGGGGTTCTGTGCCTCTCTGAGGGTCTGAGGAACGGCCTTTTCCTTTCTCTACACGGAGACCGACACATACCACATACAGATATAGCTGAATGTATGCGCACAGAGGGCAAATGTGGAGTATGGGAGTAAAGGCATGAAATGTCAACGCTACCGCAGCAGAAGACTCGCAAGATGAAGTGTATGATGAATGCATCCCACTACCTCTATGTGTCTTTACTGTGTAGCTCTGACCTCACTCAATGACTGATCCTTGCTATGAGGACGCAGACCTGATTTTCACAGCAGCGCTGCATTTCAGATCACAAACGTCCTAATTATCCTCCTCCTAATAGTCATACTGCAACACTAATAGCTGCAATTTCCCCTTGTTTCATAAGAATGACATTATGGCGATAGCATCCTAAAGACATAAGTGCAGGAGGAACAAACATGTCGGTGGCGCTTCCCTCTCACTGAGGAGGAATCTGCACACCTACTGTATTTCCTCTGGACAGATGAAGTCTGTCAATAAATGGGAAATGGCTGATTCATCTCACCGCGATGACAGTACAGATATTGGTTTTGTGGTCTACAATGCTGACTGGGTGGTTTTGAATTTCATTGAATCAGTAACTAAATTTCCATTTGGAGTAATGACATCTTGACAATGACATCATCACAACATAACACAACCACTAAAGAGTGTGTAATTCGACAGATTGGGCATGTATGTGATTTTTTTATGATGTGTGATTTATGACTGCTGCACTAAAATAAACAGCTAATCACTCAAGTAACTTGTAATTTAACCAGTGCTGGTAGGTTTAAGTTGCACAGGCACCTGCTCATCTGCGCTGTCACAAACTCTGCTCACACATTGGTTCTTCATTAAAGGTCCAGTGTGATCTCTGTTTTGGGAAACAGCTTAATGAAAGCAACGTGGGGGTGGCTGCATTCTCCATTGCATAATAACAAATTTTGCTCAGTAGTGCATGGCTACAGATCCTAGGCAACATGTGCTGGAAGCACACTCAGCTCCTTAGCTACACCCACAACACAAGGCTCCCAAAGCCTTGCTTCAGGAACAGCCATCATCAGAGGCTCCTAGAAATGAAATGAGTCACTAATGAGTTTACCGTAAAGTTATTGAGGAGAAAAGATGTGAACTGACATGCGTAACTGTGAAGAAATGAAATGTGTGAATATGCCTTAGCGTCACCTCTTACAAAAAGGGGCCTCAGATTTTCTCCTCCAACCGATTCTTTACAGACTTCATCTTAGGGGACGTTCATAAAAGTCGCTTGTCCCTCCACAATGCACCACTGCTACACACAGATCAAGGTGCCACACAAAGAGGCCAGGATCCCTCACATCAAAAGGAAACCACACACTTGGCTCGTGTCTCAGCGTGTCATCGTACAGGCAGCTTCTTTTACAGATGAGCGCGCTCTTCTGTGCTACACTATATTTCTGGTTGCGCAGTGATTTGCCAAATGGGGCAAAATTGGAGGTTGACACATTTTTTCGCATTCCGACTTAGGAGTTACTGTAAAACAACAAAATCTATATGAATAGTATAAAGCCTCTCTTTCTGAGCCGAGAACACGCAACAGAACGCTGTAACTCAGGAGTTCCTGCGCTGCATGTGAAGTATAGGACAAGAAATGTAAAGAAAAGTCATAATGCCAGATCAGACAGGCTTTGGGAATGCACCACTCAACTATTGTACTAAGCGGGTCTTAATGGCCTACTCCATGTTGTACCAGAATCTGAAGAATGTAGGCCAATTCAAAAGCTAGTATTTCAACACAACAAACTCAGGAGTTCAATCAGTACAATATCCAAATCACCAAAAGTCAATCACGTATGCAGTCGCTCACTCGTCCAACATGCCAACTAACATGTATTTGATAATATGCGTGTTATCAATCACATCTCACACCACGTGGTGAAGTTCTATAAAAAGCTCACTGTGTTCAACACAAGCATCTTATCTTCTCACTACAATAACTGATTTATTGTTTTACACCAATAACTATAAATAGCATATTATATCAGTGCTGTGTCCACTGCTTCCACTCATTAGTATCACACTTCACTGTTGGAGATCTTGAACTCGATAGAAATCCATACCAGTCCATTTAATACCTTCATTTCTTTGCCAGTGTTTTTGTCCAAACAATCCAACCCAAACAATGAGCAAACCTAAATATTGTGAGTAGATATTGTTATTTTGCTTGGTTAAATTGTCTCGGTGTATATGTATTATTACAGAAACAAGCAGCTCTTTTGTTGTCGTGGAGCAAGATCGAGTCCGGTCAAGAATACAAGAACGCCAAGAACTGTTGGGTTTCAGCATCTTTGGGCTTCGGTTCTTCTGTCCAGCTCCTGTCAGGCAGATGTTATCAGCCCAGATGAACCCAACTGCAAACTACCTGCTCTGCACCTACAGTACTATACAAACAAATGGAGGATATATTCATTCTCATTTTTGTTAGATCCCTTCATAAGAACTATTTGCCACCATACTGACTTTTACAACTTTTATTGTATGTAACTAGTTAATAATTTTGGATCTTTATCAAATGGATTAGAACAATCAAGCTGAGATGAATTACAGAAAGGTTTGAAATACAGTGGGCCGTTACAGGCAGCTGCATGTATCAAACATTACATGTGAGTGAGTATTATGTGTATGATAAACTATGAAGGCTTCGGTGCTGCAGGACAGGCACTAGTTAAATAAACAAGCACGAGTAACACATCACACTTGCATAAGCAGATGTTAGCAGGCTGTTACAGTGTGTCGATGGAAACTGGTGACGTGCTAGTGCCAGTAGCAAGAGAGAAAGGCTACTACAGACAGAGGAGATGCCCTCAGTCTGCACAGTACAGTGAAACGCAGACAACCCTTGATTTGAAGCAATTAGTTTGATAAAGCGAGCGGCCGGCGGGAGACGTCCTGCTGTGTTCAAAGGGGGCGTCCCTCATCAGGAAACATGAAGTGTTCTTACCAACGTGATGCCATTCAATCCCAAAAAGCCGCTAGCACCGAGGGCTAACAGGCAAACGCTCCCACTCACTTTCTAGACGTTTGCCGCGATACGCTCTAAAACCAGGAAAGTGCTGACGGCGTTTCACGGAGGCCAACGGGAAAAAAAGGACTTGCACTTTAAGACTAAGAGCCGAACAAAGGCACCGTGAAGGCTGTTGAATCTGAATTAAGCATAGATTGGCCTATATTGCAGCAATCGGGGGAAATGGTTCGAGACGTGCCAGGCCTCATGTAGGCGGTTTCACCCCGGAGACTTCACTCTCCAGCGGCGGCGCATGCACTCAACAGAAGGGCAGTCGCTGCCTTTGAGACGGGGGACGGGAACCGTGCTTATCACACGCGAGCAGCAGAGCGAGAACCTCAACGTACACAAGCACTTTACGGCTCAGAGATAAGAAGACGCGGCCGCGTTACTGGGACGACGGGGAGACGGCGACTGGGCCCAGTCGCTTTCTCGCCGCGGGCCAGAACTAGACGGTACTTCGTGGGCACGAAGTGCTTTAAGAACAATGCATGTGAGTGAGTGATTAACTTTCACTTTCAGAAATGTCACACATAAGTCGAAATCAGAGGGGCAGCTGCATTCCTGTGTCTGACTCCGCTCCTGGGTCCGGCCCCAAAAGCCACACTGCGACCCACTCATTAACCAGTAAACCTGCAGCTTGACAAGCAGCCCCTGGATGACAGTAATTGTTGCGATGACAAAGAGTGAGGGAGGGCAATTATCGACGGGGTCAGAAATTTCCAGAAGGCTGTCTGCCTGAATTAAAAGGCTCCTGTGTGAATCTGAGTGCCACCCCTGACCTAGGGCCCGAGTGGGGCGGGGGAGAAGATAAGCGCGGCCACACGGCGGGGATCAAGATGTGACTTTTGCACAGGCCTCCGTCGTATCTGGCGCCCGCGCGGAGCAGCGGCGCGTGTCGCCTGCGAGCGGCCGAGTCGAGGAATCAGCGCGGTGGCGGAGTTACGCAACGCCGCCGAGCGGAGGACGCGAAACATAAAACCGCGGTGTTTAAAAGAGGAACCGCTGTGCGGAGGAGCCGCCTCGTCCGAGGGTTCAGATCCAGCGTGAACAAGCGGCGCCAGCTGCTCCGGCCGCGCGGCCTCGCGGCTCGTGTCGCCGGCCTTTCGGGGTTTGTTGTGTTTTTTTTTTGTTTTTTTTCCCAAACAGACTTCTAACAGACGACCGCACGGCTCCGCGAGCGGCATCAAATTAATTAACAGTGACTTACGATACAAAGCACTTTGAACTGACTGTGTGCTGTGCTCAGAGCCAGATTGACGGGGAACTTTGACCCCCAGCAATCCCTACGACGCTCGCTTATGACTTCCATGAGACGCTCGAGGCGAATTCCCTCTGGCGCCGGGCCAGCTGCAGAAACACTGCCTCAGCCTCCTCACACCAGGACCGGCCCTACAGTATGTGATGAAATACGCTGCCAGTGTAATGCTGATGGTCACACGTCTCACCGCATTAGCAATAATGCGTTTAACTTCAACACCCACCGCTGCAGTGAAACCGTCCGTTCCTTTTTATTGTCAGTCGGTGATGGACTTTCCATAAGCTTTACGTGCACCTCATTCATGTGACATGGCTCCGTTTATGATCCAGACTCGCATTCCTCGTATTCAGCAGTGCTCAGATCGGCTACGTGATTTACATAAAACAGCCGAGCTGCACCCGAGAGGCTCGCTGGAAAACAACTGCAACACAGGGTTTGCAGTGAAAACTGCACGACAGCAGTGAATCGGCGACGGATGGAGTAAATACTAAAGTCAAATGTGACCTAAAAAGACAAGTGTGCGCCCTTCAAACCACGCAGACGGTGCTAGTGCAAGTGAGTGAACACAGCATCATCGCTGCTTGACTTTTTGTGTATGAACCTCCAATGGGACCAGGTGTTGTCCAGTCAAAACACATGAGCAGCACAGACAGTAGTAAGCGGCTTCGTCACTCATCTCGCTGCCTTCAACAACAAACACCCAGTCCAGGTTTCCGTTATCCGCTAAATTACTGCTGCCGCTAATGGTTATCAGTTAATGTGCCAAATATGTAATAAAACAATATACTGCACACACTTGGCTCATTATTGCAATAATGCAACGCGTGACAGTGCTGCATGGCAACGACTCTGGCTCCATTTACAAAACTAGTGCTGAACACAAACAAACCCCCCACCTAGTATATTATGCAACGCTAATTTGGCATGGAGATCTACACCTAATTTCTGGTAATGGAGCCCAATGATCCCCCCCAAATAATCCTCTTAAAGTAAAGTGAATATTCTAATGAGCACGCAATCGTCACTTGTTGTTTTTCTGATGTGTGTTCGCTGACGCAGGGGCCGCGTGTTTGACCCCGACAACAAAGTGGGCTTCCGGGAAACAGCGGGAGGTAAACATCAGGTACACTTTCTCACGCAACGCACGCCGGCACAACACGCGGGGGGCTCCGGGGCGTCGAAGGTTGTTATTCGTTATCCGCACGAGTGCGCTCCGATCGCCGCCATCGCACGGCGGGCGAGCGCGACAGCGGTGGCGGGTGGTTTAAGCGGGCCCTCGAAGCCGATGCCCCCACCTGATAACCCCATCACCGCCGTTGGACCATTCCCACATGGTCCAACGCGTTCACGGGGGAGCGAGGGGGAGGTGGAGGAGGCTGAATGAATGAGAGGGGAGGAGAGAGAGAGAGAGAGGGAGCGTGTGAACGTTAACTGAATGGAAGCAGTGGGGAAAGATAACGGCTCCTCCACCTTCGCAGGAAGTGGCCGGCGAGCGCGGGTACCTGACCACTACGTCACCCACCGTGAGACCGGGTCTGATAAGCGGCGCCAGAACGGCCCCATCCTTCTTCCCTCGTCCCTCTCAGTACCTGGAGTCTAATGTGAGGCTTTGAAGGCAGCAGGCGTCTGAACTGAACCCGTAGATGAACCGAGCAGCACGCGAGGCCAGAAGCTGCGGTTCCGGGACTGTACCTGCACTTACTATTACATAAGAGGAGGAGGGGTGGGGTCAAAGGTTAAAGGCCTGCCCGCTTACACTGTGACCTTTGCGACGAGAGGATCACAACACCATCACATACACAAAGGCAAAGCAGTCAATAAAGGAGCGGATACGAGCGCTTTAAAGGAGCTGTCTCACCTTTTTTAAACTCCTCCAGCATCGCGTCCAACTTGGTGTCGTTGAACACAAAATGCAAAGGGTGGCTGTAAAACTTTGTGATGGTTTTGAGCGGGGTGCAATCATCCGGGTCCACAAAGGCCAGGTCCTTGACGAAGAGCAGGTCCACTATGTTGGACCGCTCGCCCTCGAAGACCGGGATGCGCGTGTAGCCGCTCTTCATGATCTCCGACATGGTGTGGAAGTCCAGCGTGGCGTCGCCGGGGATCATGAAGCAGTCCCGCAGCGGCGTCATCACGTCCTCCACCGTCTTGGTCCTGAGCTCCAGCGCGCCCTGGATGATGTTGAGCTCCTCCTTCACCAGGTCGTTGTACGGGTCCGTGACGCGCAGCATCTCCAGCAGCTTCTCCCGGTTGTACACGGTGCCGATCTCCTGGCCCAGCAGGTAGTCCAGCAGCTTGCTCACCGGGTAGGAGGCGGGGAAGGTGAGCAGCATGAAGAACTTGGTGAGGAATATGGTGTTGGCGCCGACGGCCAGGCCGTGTCTGGAGCAGATGGCCTGCGGCACGATCTCCCCGAAGATGACTATTCCGATGGTGGACATCACCACCGCGATCAGCCCCGAGCCGGCGATGTCGTCCAGCAGGATGGTGAGCGTGGTGTTCACCAACACGTTCCCGAGCAGCAGCGAACAGAGCAGGTAGTTCCCTTGGCTCCGGACCGGCTCGATCTTCTTGGCGTAGTTCTTCTCCCGCTCCGTGCCGCAGTTCTGGACGATCTGGAGCTCCATGGGGTCCAGGGCCATGAGCCCCAGGTTCAAGCCGCTGAACATGCCCGAGAGGCACAGCAGCATGGAGATGAAGATCACCTGGAGCCAGAACGGCAGCAGGAACTTCTTCTCCTCCACCACTATCACTTTGGTGTCGTCGCCGTCGTGGTAGATCCACGTGTTCTCCGTCCACGGGTCGTGCATCCCCGCCGCGGCCGGGGTGGAGGTGGCGATGCAAAGGTAATACGCTTTACTCCTCTCCGTCTTCCGCAGAGGTTTGACCTCGATCTCAACTATTCCGGAGGTCTTTCGGTTGAGGATGATGTTGGGCAATATAATTATATCCGACGTCCTAATGCCGCAGGGATGCGAGCCGGACGTGTCCTCCTGGCTCCGGTTGTCCCCCGAGGAGCTGTCAACGCTCCCGATCGCTCGGCTGCGCTCGTGCTCCGTAAAGGCGATTTTGGACCAGGTCTCGTTGTTGATGTTCTGCCCGTACACCCGCAATTTCACCCGAGACCGCTCACTCACCCGCAGGAAGCCCTTATCCATGAAGGAAATGTCGTCCGTGTCCTCCAGCCGCAGCCCTATGATGACGGTCTCCTCGGACCCTTCCTTGCCACTCGTCGTGGTGACACAACAGCCAGTGACAGTTAAGAAAATCATCGCCAAAGCTCGGACCCGGTTAAGTGACGCCATTTTTGCAGTGGTGGGTGCTTGGGACAACGGCCCTGCCATATTGATAACCATTGGCAACCAACCTCCTGAATGAAAAGGGCTTTTAATAATCAGAGCCAGTCGGAGTCCGCCTTCATCTCCGCCGAGGGTTGCCGTGACTTGTGCATCGGGACCTGCTCGTTCCCACTACGTGTCCGACACTGGCGAGTCGCGAGCGCAGGCTTACGGGCCACTCGTGCCTCCCCTGATGTCCCCGAGACGAGCGACCGCGGCGGCCAATAAGGAGGAGACGCTGGCTGGAAGGCGGGGTGTCTGCAGTTTCCCTGACCAATCACATTCCAAAACAAGTGCACCTCATGTAAAGAGACAGACAAGACTTCCCTCGTGACTTTTTGAAACATATATCCCACCACAGGAGGTAATAAACTTGATTGATTGCATTATAAGTAAGTATGCATTCATTTAACATATTAATTGAGAACGTTACATGTGCAAGTTGGTTACTTCTGAAATTTTCTTTTTTATAAATTAGTTTTCACACTAAATTTGATGTCTCTGTATTGGTTGTCTGTAATTCCAAATTAATTTTAAGTGCATTTAGTTAGTATACAAAACTTTTGATCTTAGTTTACAATGACCTTAGTTCATGTATTAATCAGAGTTCCTTTTATTTTTTTCCTATTCTCGCCCTTATTATATAAAGCACATAGAACCTCTAGGCTTGTAAGCATTAAGCTGTGCCACCCTTGTGTGTGTATTCAGCTGTGACTGATGCAGAATGATTATTTTAGACTAACTATGCATCTTTGCTAATTCATTTAAGATCATCACTTTGAAGTGCAGTGATCTGAAAAAATAACAATATTTATTTTCTTGCAAAGAAACAAAACATAGCATAAAAATACATTTTTTAATTATTGGAAATCCCAGTATCCTGGATTACATTGGAAATTAGCAGCAGTTCTCCAAAGTCCACTCAAACTCATTTCATGACAAGCTCAAAATAATTCTATAGACAACATTAAAGTGATTTAGTGAAACACTATAATTCATTACAAATATGAACAACATGACAGAAACATTTAATAAACATAGAAGTGTGAATTACATGCATAATTGCAAGATGAAAAATGCAAATTCATTTACAAAATGCTTGAGAGAGAAAGGCACTTTTGTGCTTTTGCAATGTTATTAAAATGATTAAAACTTTTATTTTTTAAAACAACATCACTTTGTCAACAATTTAAGTATATATGGTTTTCCCATTGGGAACGATTCAGATTTGTACATGGAACATAAATGATACACAAATAATCAAATTTACTGACTTTATATCTCAAGTGTTACCAAGTAACAATTCAAAAACCTTGGTTGAACCATATACATACACAGCCTGATTCTGGGCCTGTGTTCTTCTGAGCCCTTCCCTCCATCACTAGCAGCAGGCAGTAGATCGTGTGCTGCAGCATCCTCCTGTGGCTGAACCTGGAGTTAGCTTCTCCAACTGGAGGACGATCTCGAAAGGATCCACAGTGCCTGCCTGAATCAATAGTTCAACAAGGTAAAAGTCATTTAAGGTTTACAACCTGTTTCCAGATTGTTAACTATTATATAACAGCTGTATCACATCTAAGAAAACTGTAATGGATGTAGAATTACCTACTGTACAACTCTCTTATTATCATAAACTGGTTGTACATTAAATCAACATCTTACAGAAGCTGTACTTTCAGGAACATGCTCAAAGACTTTTTATTACCATTATCACCAACTAGGCGTGGTGATCACTGATCAATCTCTCGACTATGATGTCACTTCAAAAGGAGCAGTCCAAAAGGTTAATCCAAGAGACAGATTTGGATGAATCACAGAGATTTTCTTATTTTCTCTAGAAAAAAACATATTAGCACCAGCCTCAGTAGCAGAGACTGGAAGTGTCAGTACTGATTAAAAGGTTCCAGGAGTCACTGAAAAATGCATCACAGTGTTTTTAGATGTGTGTGTGTGTGTGTATGTGTATGAGCAAAATGACAATAAGAGCTGATAAGATGGCATTCCATTAGCTGAGAAGAGAACATTCCTTACTGTTCAAGGTTCCGCAGCATGACTCCTCAGTCTGGTTATGACTCCAAGACAGCTGCTTGACCTTGTGTGCATGAATGTGTGCGTACGTATGTTTGAGTGGGTATGTGAGTGAGTAGGTGGGGGGGCTTGCAAGAACTTGCAGCATGCGTACTGGTGCACACATGCACCAGACTATGTACACTCAAGGCTCGCTGGGTGTGCCTTGCACTTCAAGCTGATGTTACAAAAATACTGACCTCTAGTGCTAAAAAAAAAAACAATTCAGAAGAAGACGTTTTTACAAATAACAATTTAGTTGTGACACTGACCTTAGGTTGGACTCCACAGGAGCCCCGGGGGCCTCCAGGTGGCTGAATAGTGAAGTCCTCCTCAAATCTGGAATGGGTCAGGATGCTGGAGAGATCTCCATCTACATCTACCACTTCATTAACCTGTGAATTTTTATGAATTATATATTTTTTTCCATAACACATTTAACAGCTGCTATTGTACTGCAAGATCTACTTACCTTGAATGTGTACTGACAGTCAAACAGGAAGCTTTTCTCTACCCCAGTAATATTCCCGTTATATATGACCTGACAGGTTTTGGTGTTGCCTTTAGGAACCTTAAACAGGCGGTACGTGGCGGACACAAACTTGAAGTCACCTGTTTAACCACATCAGTTAAGAGAGATGCAAATATTTCAGTATTTCCAAAAATACTATTACTAACTATTTTGAGTGCTTCAGGTATTGAATTATGAGCTTTGTAACATAAAAAACATTTTTGCATTCAGTGGCAGCTTCTCTAAATTAGGTGTGTAGCTAATGTAGCCACTGATTAGTAGTTAGATAATTATAATTGGCATTAAAACGGTGCATTTGTGCATTAACTGTACTAAAACTGTTACACAAATTAGAGAGGAGTACTGCTAATACTGCTAGTAGTACGAAATGAAAACACAGAAGTACTTCAAATTCTACAGGGCTTAAGTAGATGTACAGAGTTTTTATTATTCAACTCATTTTGAGGTCTGCTGATTACCTCTTCCTCTTCAACCTGAGCAGTACTCAAATTAACACACAACGCACATTAATGGAGAGGAAAATAATATCAAACCTAAAATTTCCTGCAGTTCTTGGTTGTTGACAGGGATGACACTGGCTGTAACGAGCCGCGGGGGGCTGAAGCCCACTTCCTCAGCCAACAGCAACAGATCCCTCCACCATAGTGCTCCTCCAAGGCACTCACCTATCAGGACAAATCTTATTTCTGCTTTTCTAATTTGCCTCTTTAAAATTCTACTGCAGAACAATCTATTGATCTGACTTACCCCACAGAACTTTGTGATTTTTAATTGCCTCTGGTAGTCGTTCACTGCTGTACACGTCACTGAAGTAGAACTCACCACCATCCTAATGCAAGAATATAGTATATCATTATTTCAAGTAGATGAAAACTAACAATACAAACCAAAACATTTAATGATTCAATATTAAAAAAAAATTTTGCCTTTTGGTTACATCTTCAGAGACTTGAAAATAATGTTAGCTCAACTCAAGTGTACCTTCAGTACATTGTAGGCTCCAGCTAAAACTTGCTTCTTGTCTGGAGAGAGATTCACCACACAGTTGGAGCTGAGTGATCACAGGAATGCAACATTTTAATATAATTGTATTTAATCTACTCATTAAAAAAACATAAAATATGAAATATGGAAAGTGCAGGATGAAGTTGTCTTACATGATGATATCAAATGAGTTCCTTTCCAGACCTGCCTCTGTTAGAGCTTCAATGTAGCCTTGGACAAAATTTACATTGGGCTTCTTGTAGCCAAACTTTTGCATGTGATAGTCCACATATGTCCTGGCAACGTTAAGCTAGAAGAGAACACAGACTATAAAGTCTCCCCATCAAGTGCACATTTGACATCTAGCTTGAATTTTGCATGTCTGGGTGATACGTTTTTTTTGCATTTGAAACTGGCATTTCCAAACCAACCATCTTGATCACGGCCGTTAAGGTTTTCCACATATGACTTAACCACTGTTCAAATGTAATACACGAATAGACTGCTGAATAGGCGAATAGGCTGTGATAAGTTACTGATGCACAGTACCTGGTCCTCAGTCATATCAATCCCAGTCACGTGGCCCTTCTCGCCCACCAGCTGACTCAGCATGTAGCAGTCCCTCCCACTTCCACTGCCCAGATCAAGTATCCTGCAGCCCTCCAGGCTCTCTGGAACCACCAGGCCACAGCCATAGTACCTAAAGTGAAGGAAAGCACGTTAAATGGTTAGTTATAACCTACCTGCAGTGTCATAACAAAAGCCGAGACAGCAGCAACCATCTACAGACTTGGCAGTGACTTCTGGGTGGATGTTTTTCAGAGCCTGGTGGATGTAGGCTGGGATGGGCTGCGCTGGTGCCACACAGGCACCGCTCTTCAGGTCCGAGGTTTTCTTCAGCACTCTGCCATAATAATCCTGCGTGTCCAAGACAACGTAGTGCTGGTTATACAGTCAGTGGGAAAAGCGACCAGCTGCTTCCAAGAGCACGAAATCACACAAACCCGATTTAGATCTAACGTGTTTGCAGTCTCACATCAACACATCATGAGACACGTTACAGTACCTGGACGTCCCGGTGAACGCTGCAATCAACGACGCCTTTAGCAGCAGCACTAAAACAGTCCAGTTTTATCAATGAATGTTCTGACTTACAGTTTTATGCACACATACACACTTATTGCTAACTCAAGCTGCTAGCTGCACCTTCGCCACTTTATAGTTAGAAAAGTTATAGTTACGTTCTATTATATTTACTGAATTTAATGATAAACTTAACCAAGGTTATAACAAAATAACTATTAGGTACCTCTTTTCTTCAGCCATCGTCTCCGGTGTTCATTGGGTTCACAGCATCCAAAATAAATCTTACTACCACTGAACACACCTTTGAACCAACTTCCGGTGTTGCTCGGACTTTTGCCGAGCACGCGCACGTACGTCCTTCGCTGCAGCGCCTCCCTCTGTGCAGCCGAGGGCAGCGCAGGGGGCGTGCGGGTTCGGGGATGCGGAAAGACGCAGCGCCCCCTCCGACCAGCCGGGCTCATTTAAACGCAGCGCGTGCACACGCCTCAGGTACGACAACAAAAAGCCAGTCGGCAAACAGCTTGAATTTAAAGAGTCTTTTTTATTAAACACATGTCCATGTTGGTAGTTGTAATAAATGGCTTATGATCAGAACATTCAAAGAATATGTGCAAAACCACCTTACACGCGCTGCTTAGAAAAGAAAAAGTCTCTTTGGCAAATCTAAAAAAAATAACTAAACGAAACACACACAATTACCGAGTTGTTAGTAAAACGTACTCCTTACACAAGTTTGGGGCATCTGTGTTAAGTTTCAACATCAAAATAACAATAATACCCATATGACAAAAAAATCTGTCTGTAATATTAAGGCTAATGATTTTATAAAAATGAAAGTAACTATTTGGTTCATAAATATGTTACAGAATATTGTACTCGATTTGCAATTATAAAGTGGTTTTAACACGTTTCAGCTAAAATAATTTGTTAATCATTTAGCAAATGTGAAAAATAGCTAATCTTTGATCTACATGTACCACAATTACATTAACAAAAAAGTCAGCTATGCTGTACAGAGTTCCAGGCAATCGCTTTACAGTCAATACAAAACGTTCATGTCACAAAAGAACTTGACTGATTAGATTAGTTCCATACTTTTCTTTGTGGCTTTTATTTTGGAACACACCAACAATGTCATCCTAATGAACGGTCTTCTCACCTCTTAAATATGCTGTTGTGCAAAACCATACCTAAACCCCTATTATTTGCCTTACAACTGGCACTTGTAGGTCATCAATCATCTTTTTCAAAGTCGAGTAAAAGCTCTCCTCTGATTCAGAGCCACTGCACATTTTCTTCACTACAAGAAGCATTGGCTTATCATTTGGGAAAACAGTCAGGACACATGAATACCAAAAAACTTATACTCACAACTCTACGTAAAATGTCCAAATGTTAGTGCACAGCTGGTGACAGTGGAAACCTAGTGTTGTAACGGACATGAAAGTGACGCGTGACGTTGCCCACTTCTACGCTATAATCTCTTAGAACCTACTTGAATTTGGTACCTGTTTTCTGAAAGTCTCACTACAGCTCTTCTGTGTCCAGTAAAATCAGGTATTATTTCAAGGGGTGTAGGCACTCATTAAAAACATTCAGTTTATAAAAGTTTATGAAACACACACACACAAAGTGGATCAGCTGAAGACCATACCAATGAGCTGGGGTCCATTTCTTACAGATGTTGAAAGAAGAAAGAAACTGTGCACTACAATTGTTGACTGGATTGAAAAAAAGGCATCTTGTGATAAAACCTTTTAGCTTATGTGCAAAATAGGAACTGGTGACATGAAGATTCGTTAATGCACTTTTATGCTATCGCTCTCTATCACTAGTGGGGCAGATAGAGAGCAACATAAACAGACTAAACAGTGGGTAACAAATCGCTAAGTAAGCACTTTATAGGCATGGGTCTAACGGGACGTCCCACGCAGTCTTGTTCTGGCGTCCCTGTACAGTATCAGCTTGCATAAACACACACTGGCATAATTCACTGCACTCATCCACCCATGATCCTGCTGCGTCTGTGTGTGTGTCCGTTTCTGCAGAATTGTTGCAAGCACCCACTGAGGAGCACTGCATTCATACTAGGCAGTGAACAGCCAGTCGTGACATCACAGCTTCAGCTATGAAGTCAAGTTTGACTGTGTTACTGATACAACAAGCACAACTGTGTGCGTCCTGTTATGGATTTTGTATTGCCCAAATGTACCCCAGAAAACATAGACCACCGTTGCTGCCTGGGAATGAGCTGTTTCAACCTCTGGCTCTCCCGCAGATGTTTTATCTAAGATGCAAACATGAAAAATCTACTCAGATAAAATACATGCTCAGATACCACAGCATTTTCTCCATGTCTCTGCCCAGTGCTCTTCGCTCCTCTGTGATGAAGGCGCGTTAGCTTTCAGCCTTGCGGCTCAGTGCTGGCGCCGTGATGGGGCCCTTCCTGCTCGTTAATGGTGTGGAGGAGGAGGCACACGGGAGGATGAGGCGAGCCGTTGCCTGTCTGGTGAGCCGGCGGAGCAGCGGCCGAGGGTCCACGCGCGGCCCGCCTTTCCAGCCCGCCCAGCACCTGCTCCTCCTCCATGCTGAGGGAGGCTCGATGAACACAGCTGTCGCAGAAGTCGCCTACCTCGTCAGTGTCGTCTTCGCACCCAAGCAGGCTCTCCATCTCCCTCAACTCTTTACTATCCTGGCCTGTTCCTCCTGCTCCGCTGACACCACTCCCGTGCGTGCTGCACACGCACACCTCAATCCCAGAATCCCCCGTAAATCTCCTCCTCCTGCCAGTGGGGAGTCGATCTTTGTCCTCGATGCAGGTATCTGACAGGTCTTTCAGCAGGGGATCCTTGCACGATTCGTCGTCGCTTCTTTTGTCCTGGTTGTCTAGTGCTTCTCGACTGAGTCCCCCCGACAGCAGTGTCGTGCCTGAATCCTGCGGTGTCTGGGTGGGCTTGTTGTCGGGCTTTGGCCGAAAGCCTAAAGTAGCAGGTTGTTGCTCTTCAGTGCTGGATCTGCAGCACAGAGCGTCAGAGGCAGCGGGGGCTGGCGTGTCCTGGAGGGCTGGACCGTGTCCCTCCTGCTGCTCAGAAGCCAGTGGACTAGCAGCCACCGAGGTCGGGTCTGTGTGTAAGGCACTGTAGGGGGGGGGCGGAGTCGGTGGCCGGTTCACCACCTCTTCATAATCAGGCAGGAGGTAGTTTGGCAAAAACCCTGAGAAAACAAAAAACAACTCTGAGTAGGAAACATTTGAACCTCAACGGCATATTATATGTAATGACAATTAGAGATTTTTCAAGTTTCTGTGAAATTCTGAACAAAGTCCAACTTGTAATGTCACATTGCTGTGCAAAACCAATGCCTACACTAGCTTTGTTTCTTCTGTCATGTTTGAATGTATGCGAGAAATACAGACAAACGCTTGATAGCATTTCAAAATCAGGTTCATACAGATTTCAGTAAAAATCTTTCACCACTTCATATATTACCACAGCAACGAGCCTTAAAACATCCTACTGTCGCTGAGGGTTGCTGCAGCCCTGAGGGAGAAGAGGGAAAATGCTGGCTGTTTACTGATACCTGTCCGTGCAAACAGGGAAGGCGCTGCTGCCGTGTGAAACCAGGGAGCAAACACTGCATTCGTGCCAGACAGCCCTACTTTGACAAGGAGCCGTTGCACACCGTCGGTCACTATCGCTTCACTTTTCTGGTGTTAGACCGGTATGCTAGCACAGCAAAGCTGATGGGACCATGTAGTTAGGAAAACAAAATGTGTCCCAATGGTTCTAATTGGCACGGTACCGGTATATGTTTATTATTATCCACGCATCAGCCAAAGACTGACACTGTCTGGTGCTTGTTCAGTGCAGTAGATACGGGTCAGAACAGGCACTGCTGCCAGTCTGTAGCGGCACAGTGAGGCTTAACATGCAGCGTCTTCTGACACCCGTTGATCACGGTCAGCGTTGTCAATTTAATCCAACGCTTTTAAGATGAAGCTCCTACAACTGCCAACACAAGCCCTTATCCATTGTTGGACTACATTAGACCTCATTACCAAGTGGTTTTCAATAAATATCAATAGAAAAATCATTATAACAACATGATCAGTTGTGAATATTTGCGTTGATCACTCATAAAGACATGATACATATTAGTATTAGTTCCATAAAGTGAAAATGATTAACATCATGTAGAGTGTCTTACTGAAGAAGAAGGGCACAGAGGGGTAGTTGTGTGCTTCACGGTAGGCTATAAGGTTGATTTCATGCTGCCTTTGCTGCTGCTGCAGCCGATGTTTGGTGCGGCGGTGGTGGCACACGCAGCAGCAGCTCAATATGAAGATGATGGCCCACACCAACCAAAACCCTAAAGAGGAGGAACCCACACAGACATTTGGTACGCACAGCAGAAACCGATCAAGTGTGTATCTTAAAATGAAGCCGAAAGTAAAAAAGTAAAAAAAATGGGTCACAAAGCAAAAACCACACAACAGCTGTAGTGTTAAACTACACAGGCTCATCAGTGCTTGCTGCTAACACAACCAACGGGGATGAAGCCTTCACATCACTTTACACCATTTAGACTGGAACGCATTCCATGCGACTGACTATAAAGCATTTTACAACAGTTCCAAATGAGTTTGTGTGTCTACAACAAAACACCGATGGATTTACTGTACATTCTTTATGGAGCCACCTCAGATGTGAGAGTGAGATGTGACACCACAGCTGGGTCCCATAATGAACTCAGTGCTCTGGTTGCTCACGTTAAAATGATGAAACACCTTGTGACTGAATCGACACAACTTATCAGAAACACTTCAGCTCATAAAATCGCAGCCAATTATTTTGAAAGGCTGACAACTCGCTCATTTGTAGATTGAATGGATCTTTAAAAACATCAAAGCGCAACGTGACTGTTTAAGAACAATTAGCGAAGATTTCCTGCATTAGATCCTGTTTTTATGTCTGTAAAACTACTATTTAGACAAAGAAAAAGAAACAAAAGCTTAATGTTCCAAAAACACCACCACAAATATGTGGGGAACTTTCCTTCAAGAACGACAGGACAGGGCAGGTGGCCGCCGGACAATAAGAATGTAAACTAATAAGGATCCAAGTGTCTCACAGGCTGATAAACAGTTTCTTACTTTATATCTCGTTACACACAGTTTCGGAAAACGATGACTTACTGTAGGTCTACCCTGAAGTGAAGGCAGCAGTGCTGTGTTTGTCATCAGCCCATAAATAAATAGTGAATGTGATATGAATTCTTCTGTATTTAGATTGTTAGTTGCTGCCCACCATCGTCCTTGGAGCAACCTGTCCAGCCAGTAGGACTGAACACATTCTGAATTACACGCTGTCTGTACCTCGTAACTAACCAAATGTTCATGTACTGTGAAAACGAGTTACAGAGGGTTTTTTTCCAGATATGCCTCAGGGTGTCCTGGAAATTTTTGCGATTAACCTACCAATAAACAGATAAGAGCGTCCAACTATGTTAAGCCAATACAACAAGGCCAGATGAAGTTGTGTCGCCACTGAAAATGTGTTTATACGCCTGCAGTCAGATGGTCTGAGAAGGAAGCCGATACCTAACAGTGCTGAACAGAGAAGGAGGCTCGAGAGCAGCAAAAGGCAAGGGAACAGAAAGCTGAATACTTACACCAGTGTTCATAGTAGTAACTGCAGCACTGCGACTCTCCGCAGCAGTGTCCGGACTCACAGATGTACGTCTGGTTGTTAGCACCTTCACAATGCTGTAAGCTCTGCAACACAGGCACAATGAGGACTGTCACCGCTCCAAAACAACAGGCATCACTGCATGAGGCTAAAGCGGCTGAAAGACTGGCAGCGTCACGCCCTCCGGCACTGTATTTAGGACGTCCTAAAGATAGGAAACACAGCAAGTGTGTTTGAAAAGGTCAGTAACTGCCCCACAACGCAATTTACAGGTGAAGGGAAAAAGAGTAAATGAAAACACCACAAGTCTCAGAGTCGCACACTCATGAAACACAAAAGGATCCAATTGTAACAACCCTCCGAAATCTGAGTATCTAAAGGTAACTGGTCTAACCCACTTGTGCTGCTAAGCTACTAGAATTTCATCAGTGCTAAACTCTCATATCAGGTTTGATTCCTGAACTGCAGCCAGCACAAAACCACTCCATATGTTGTCCAAGATCGCACATCATTTCACCTGGAACAGTGAACTATGGTGTAGTCAGGACCTGGAAACTGGTGCAGCAGCGCACGTTCACCCCAAATCCAATAAGGCGTTTGTCCCCAACGTTTCTAACAAGTTGCAATATGGGCAAGCAGCAGCCTGCTCAACAGTTCTCCTCCTGCTCATGTCCATCACACTGGAGAAAAGTCACAGTGAGCAAAAGACACGTGTCGGATAATATAAAGTACTCGGCTCAAGGTAAAACTATAGTCATAAAACCGTTCATCTAGATTAGTGTAATGATGAGCCAGCCAACGTGCTACACGAGGAGTGTACTCTCTGTAGAGGACAGTACCAGTGGAGGTCCAAGACCCAGAGGCATGATGTTCCAGGCTCCGAGGCGACCTTCAGGGTCATTATCCAATGAAAGGCAAGCTTGAAATGGCTCTCCAGCTTACTTGTAGTCTCTCTCTCTCTCTCTCTTCCCACCCTACACACCCCCACAAAAAAAAACACACTCCCTCTCCCCACTCCAGGCAAAAACAGTGTGCAAGAAAGGCTCCACGGAAATTTCCAAGCAGCGGAGGAGAGTGAGCTCTTAGCTCAGCTCTAGCTAAATGATAATGTGTCCGCGGTGCTGCGAAGGTGCAGAACGTTGAGGCAGGAAGACGACGGCCAGCACAGAGTCACACACAGAGCTGTAAACCTGTCACAAATGACACACACGTTGGGCAAAGGCCCAACGGCTGACGCTAAACGCTGCCACAACCTCCAAACTGGTGAATTTTTCATTTCTCATCAGCTGTTTTGATTTTATCAACATAGCTTTTTTTTAAACCCCTCTGTAATAAACACATTGAACATGATGTTCTGTTCCTCCTCTCAGTCTCTGATAACTTCAGCTGTTTTCTGCACCGTATGCGCTCCACTTGGCAGGATGGGCCCTTTTTGCAACTCGATACAGATAACATCTAGTTTGGGTCTTGGGCCCGAGTTAAATAAATATAGCCAACTACATGAAGGGGCTTGGTATTTCATAAACAAGCCTTCATACGGAAAAGGTTTGCAGCCTGTGTGGTCTTTATTTTTCGAGTGTGACCCCACAAAATGCATTTGTGTTGCTGAAAAAGCGACGTCGCAGGGTGTCAAGCGAATGAATGTGAAAAACATCTAGGTCAATTGAGCTCATCGCCCGTCGCCTGTTTACAGACAGCGAGTGAGGAATCTGGACGCACAAGATTCCTCTGTCTCCCATACAAGCAGGCAGCAATGAAACAAGACAAGGCTCTCATGCTATAGTAGCGGATTAAAGGCGGATTTGGTTACTGTCCCAGAAACGTTAGGCTACGTTAGAAAATAATCAACCTTAATAATGAGAAGCTGTTGAAACGAGCAGAAAATGAGAACGGTTTGAAAATCCTCTGGTGACTGCTGAATATTGTTGCCAGAGATAAGTGGCTACGGTTATTAGTTAATTCCCAACTGCACAGTCACCGTTGAGCCACTTAGCACAGGCCTGTAGGACTTGGCAAGTTAGCTGATGCTCATAAAAAGGTCTCACTGACCATTATCCTGTCCCACAAAGAAAGGTGTTCTTTCATAGTCATCAAGGTTAAGTAGAGGAAAACATTCGTGGATAAACCTTCCAAAGACCGACAGCTGAGCATAGTTCAAGTTGCAGGTGTTAGAAGAACAACATACGCTATCTGTCCAGCAACAACCAGCACAGTATCTAGTAACTGTTTAACATGATAATAGAGCATTTAGCAAATAAACAGCCAGACTCCTACAAGTTAAACTGAACAGAAAATGGAGCAGAACATCTAACACGTCTACTTTAAAGATTATTTGAAGATTACAATTTTCAAAATCCTTGAAACAACACAAAAATACTTACTCGCCACTAGGGAGAAAATATGAATATGTCACAACTGAAAACAGACGTCTTGTACAACAATCAGCTATACTTTTCAGCACTCTCCACCTATAATCCCTGGCATGCTCACATCTGCCTTAAGACAATTTGTCACGTCCTTCACTTGCTGAAAGCAAAGCATTAATGTAGCATGAAAAAAACCTGACATGACCTGGAGACAACTGCACTAAAGGCCTGCAGAGCATCACTGTGGAAAAAACAAGCCTCTGGTGACCTCAGTGATCAACAAACCATCTGAATAAAAGATTCTAACATGTTCAAATAGTAACAAATATTATGCTGATCTCAGCGTGTAAACATACAGACAGTAAAACAGTAATGTCTGCAGAGAAGACTGACAAACCTTGAGCAAACATTGTGGCTTCAAACAAAATGTTAAGTCATTTCCATTTCTTTTAGAACAAAATGTATTTGTGTTGAGCAAGACATTAAAGCCAGAATTACGGCAAAGGCCGCATTCATTTTTTACTGTGTTCTTTATTTATTCTATCCACACTGTTCTTCTTTAGCATCGGCTCATTACATCTCTAAGCCAAACACTGTCTGTGGATCCCTCGTAGTAGAGCTGCAGCAGAGAGGATGTTCATCACTGCTGGCAACAAAGTAACAGCAAACAAACCCCTATATATGAAGAGCAACTTCAGTTTATACAAAAAGAGCCCTTCTAGCAGCAGATATCACTGATAAGCCTCATTCAAAATTTGTTTTTGAAACAGTTATTATTTAATTATAATTTAAAACATTCTAGTATCTCTCACTTGTTTTTGTTTTTCATTTCTTTTGGTAATAGAATACTTTTAAAAGCTTGCATTTCATTTTAGCATTGAATTGTGGCTATTTCTTTATAAGTATGACAGATCTTGTATATGAATGTATGACTTTCTCAGCTACTGACGGTGTAGCTTCTTTTATCACATTACATTCTCACAAAAGCCTTTGCTCTTCCTTTAGGCTCTTTTCAAAGTAATATTGTGCAAATGCTCATAGGCATGCAGAGTTGTAAAGCCATGGTTTATGCACACATGTGCACTGATAAAGTCAGATTCAGCATGTGACACTGCATGTGATATTAATAACTGGAGTTTGTTCCAGAGGAAAAAAAAAACCTGAAACCTAACTTAGTTCATTAGCCTGTGACCCTTGGCACAGTGTTCTTTAAGACCAGAGGAACTTTAAACTTCAGCAGTCATAAGCCCTCTGGGCTTTTTCACACATTACCCATGATAAAACAGAGGTTCTACTATGCTATTTCAGGACAAACAATACAAATGGATATTATTTTCAGAAAATGGTGACAAAATCTGGTAAACAATCCTGAGAATGTTGAGATACAATCTAAAATTAGTTTTTAAATTTACTGGTCAAAGGCAAAAACATCAGCACAGATGATCAATGATGCACAATCTAGAACATTGCACTTTGCATTGAATCGTTTCAGTTTGTAGTGCACTACATTGATAATGGATCTCTTTACTTGTACAATGTTAACTCACAAATGCTTGAAACGATGTCAAAATGAAAACAAAACAGTTCTACACTTCCTTTACTTTACGCTTGGCGTTCTAGAGAACAAAACCATTTTCTACTGAAGACAATCAGTTTGCTTCTTTGCTTCTCTAATAGAGCACCAGCTCATAAAAACACATCACTGTATTGGTTTTTAAGCATCTCAATTATGTCTCAATCAAAGTATACAGGTATAAGTTTACACAATAAATATTATTTAAATTAGCCTCTGTCTTCAAACTATGAGGATGTTCTTTGCACTAAAACATTAACCTTGAAGTCGACCTAACCTTAAAAAGTTGCAAAATTAACTAAAAGTAACTAAAGAGGAATTAGTACAGTAAGTACAACAGCATTGCTTTACTGCCTGTGGAGCCAGGTACCTGGTACAGTCACTGGCTCTGTTTCGTTTTGTTTTCGTTTTCCATTGTCATGTTGAATGTTTGGATGTTTAGTTGCTACTTGTTTTAATTTCATTGTTTCTTCTGGTCAGTATACTTGGAAATTAGCACCGAATCTTTGATACTTACAGGAATTATAATAATAATAATAATGATAATAATGATGATAATAATAATAATAATAATAATAATAATAATAATAATAATAATAATAATAATAATAATAATATGGGAGGACTTAAGTAACAGGTGTAAACTTATTCACACGTAAAGAATTGACTTTGTTATTTTTGCAACTCACTTGTAGCTCGAATTTTGACGAACTCTGTCATAAACACAACAGAACAGGCCTGACCTAAACAAGGCTAGGTACGTTAGCGACCATAGCTAACAGCCGAACCTGGAAAGTTCGGCTCCACGTCTTACTTGACAGCACATTAAAAGTCGGACCCGGGGCTCGTCTAACGTCAGTGAGTATATTACGATGCAATACTGGCTGGTGTGTTGTTTAAGAAGCTCGTGCGTGTCTACTTTGGCAGTTCGCTAAGTTAGCCGGGTAGCTAGCTCGCTAGCTAACAGCCTTGTTTTTGACGGCGCGGTCTTACCCTGTCTGCAGCGGACTCGGTGGGGATGACAGAGCCAACAGCCTGCAAAAACAATCCCATTTTAAGGGCCGGACCCGCGCCTCTCATTCCTCCGAAAAGTGCTTACAGCTACGGCAAAACATACGGATACAAACGCTGTGGGGTTACAAACTGTTAACGCATATCTCTACGTAGTTGTCGGCTTGTGTCGCGCTGGGAGGCCGCTGCATGCGCCGCCTCCTCTGCGTACTGGACATTTCAACAAAGCACGGTACTGGCGCAACTGGTTGCTGTCGGTGCCGCTGCCTGATGCAGCTGTTACACAAGCCGTTCCCTCAGCACAGACACTCTGCCTCGGTATGCTGGATGTGGCGTGGTCACCTCCACTCGATCCATGTGCGCAACGTGAGGGGCGTAGACTTGCTTGGATCGCCACTGGTTTGGCGGACTGACCCGCGATTGGCCAGATCAGAAAGCCTGGTGTAGTCTGACCAATCACGGATCGGTGCGCCTTTAGCGGATGGCTGCCCATCATCTCGGGTTCCTCTTCTCTGGCTCGTGACCAAAGGACCAGCTGTGTAAAAACTCTTAAAATGCCCATAACTAACTAACATTACTACAAGTCTGTCTCATGTAACTTGAAGTGTCGATAGATTAAATAGTTGACCTGAAAAATTACGATACATAATGTGCTATGACACTTGTGTTTTATTACTTATTACAATAACTTACATATAAAAATATACACAGCATCCGCTTTTCTATAGTAAATACTTCAGTTTTAGCTGTAGTGTTACCAAGGCCATGCAGATACACAAAGTACAGTGAAAACTTTCACAGTTTACCCTTGATTAAATAATTTTCATGGATTTGATGCTGTACATACTCAATGAGTCTTAAGAAAATTGCAGTGTACATTTCATACATTTAAAAACTCTGGACAGACAATTAAAAATCTGCTTTCAAGTATACAACTAGACTTAGGTTTAAAAGTCAAACAGGGCTCATACCATGAGTTACGGAGCAACAAAACATGATTAAAATGTATTGTTGGAGCAAATCCTTAACCATTCATCATCATCATCATCATCATCATCATAACTACTACAAAAACATGGTAAATAGCAATCACCAGTCCCTTTCATGAGGCGGTCTGAACGGTATGCCTAAAAGGCTAAAAACATCCTTTTCTGTCGGTGTAGGTAGTGGAATGCCACCATAGACCTTCAGGGTACCTTGACGTACCACATCTTTGTTCAGTGAATGTTCTGATAAGCTCATCTTCTTTGTCTTTGCCATTGCTCTCATTGAGCGGTTAAAATGTGCTGACCCAGTAAAATACATGAGGGCACAGGCAAACTCGTTATAGGGCACTACGATTATGTCCAATCGGCGATGTCGATGGTGGGATCCTGGCAAGCAGCACACACCCATGTACTTCTTCTGTTCTCCATTATCCTCCTGGCTTACCAGGTCATCTGTCAAGAACCCTTGGGCAGAAAAAAAAGTTTGTCAGCGTCTGTGTGACACAATCCTACAAATGGGCCACAAGATTATTTCTTTCACATATAAAGAGGGAGCTTACCACTGTCATGGAGTCTTTGTAGCAACTGGCTGAAAATGCCCTTGTGGGACTGGCCATCAGGATGAGTTATAAGTACATCCACGTCCCCACATGTGGCCTTTCCTCGACGGTAGGAGCCACATGTGATTGCCACCAGGCCTGGGTCTATGGCCTGAGCAGCATCCTTCACCTTCGAAGAAGAAATAAAATGAAGTGGAGGTTGTCATCTGTCCTAGACATATTTTGTTTGTTTCTCCTTTTTACTGCCCCCCCCACTGGCGCACAACTGCATTTTTGGTTTCTCACCAAATACAGCGAGGAAGGCTTGCTAAAGCATCACATTTTATTTTGACAAGCCTGAGGGAGTACACATGCTATAGTCATCTATCTCATGTGTACTTTCTCTCTGGCAGCTTGAAAGGAAAAAGAAAATCCAAGTAATATGATCTGAAAACAACTATCGTCGTATTCAGCACTATGGTACCTGGCTAACTTACGATGCAGCAAGTTTTAAGAGTTAGTCTTCCCTCTGGTACGCTCCACATTGTGAGAATCTGTCAGAGTCTGTTTTTTACATTATAAAGCGGTCAAATTTGGCACAAAGAGACTTTTTTTCTACTTCGAGCCCCCTACCTCCAAATTTCTGGGGGTTACAGAGGGGTATTTCAAAAGCACTTCAACCTTATGTATACTGAACAAATATACTGAAGTGGTAAAAGTCGCAAACTTACGTTAATCATCATCACAAGATCTCACATTTGGGTGCTGAGACAAATAAAGATGCATTACCACTTTTTCTATTGCTGCTGCTTCCTCTCTAGGCATTCGGTCTAGAAAGTCTTCATAGTACTTCAGTCCTATTTTCTGCGTGTTGCTCAGACAGGCTTTTGTGCGAATGTCCTCCAAAGTGCGGAATCCCTAAAAGGCAAATTGCATTTGCAAGTATTAACAACAAGTACAACGTTTGTACCCTAGTTGGACTGTCTGAAGCAGTTGGGCGCTGTATACAGAGAATGATTAAAGATCTGAGTGAAGATCAGCACCAGCTGGTCAGCACAGACTTTCAGACAGGTGGGACACACACCGACAGGTCCCAGAGCCTTTCTGGTTTTCTGTCTCTGAAGGAGACGACAGACATCTCCTTCACAAACCTTCGGTGCCGGTAGGGGGTCTGGTGAGGGGAGGGTAGGAGTGTTGGGGGGTGACGTTGAGCTTATTGCCTGGCCAGGGGGTGATGGTTCTCTTCAAACCGGCAGTAGGACTTGTTAAGGTCGTCTGCCAGACGTTTGCTAGCCTCAGGGTGTGGAGATGGTTTCTTGTAGCTGGTGATGTGCTGCTGTTTTCTTGTGTGCAATTCACTATTGCTAAGGACAAAATGCCAAAAGGACTGACATGACGTGTTAAATCACGGCATGTCTCGTCTACCTTACCTGTTGGTACCAGAGCTGTGCAGTCTTAAACCCAGCACCCCAGATGTTGGTAAAAAGCTCCAGCACTGGCACATCCTCCCCAATGTGATCTAGTTTCCGTAGGTGGCCACTTTCCATAATCTCATCTATTTTATCAGCCATGCGTTTGCCAATACCTGGGATCTGACAAGCCTCCTGAAAACAATTAAAATTTCAATGTAAAACATTATCTAAATAATTTCTCTATAATTACTTACTAAACTAAGAATAATCAGTGTGTTTTATAATGGTGTAATAAGAAAAGCATCTGCTCTACATTACCTGATATGACGTAATAGGCTTGTGGTAACTCTTCAGTGAATTGACAGCCTTGGAGTAGCTCAGAGCCCTCCATCTGTCCCCCTGGTGTGTGTAGGCCTTGGCCAAGACCTCTAGTTTGTCTGTTATGTGTTTGTTAAAGTTATGGCTTTTGGACTGAGACGAGTGGGCACACACCCACCTCCCTACAACTGCATTCTGTGTATCAGAGTCTGGATTGGTATCAAAACTGGGGCCTGGAGTCTCCTCTTTAGGGTGACTGCCAGTGATGAGAGCTTGCAGATCACTCTGAGAGACACCATCATCTTCACCATGCCCTTCTCCTTTTTTGTCTGGGACTGCCTAAGAGTGGAATATAAAGTAAAAAATTAATAACAATATCAGGCTTGTTGTTTTGAAAAAATAGCATTTGTCCTTAATTTTACCCAGTGATTACTGACTGACCAAAAAACTTACGATGTCTGTGGACTTTTCTGATACTGAAGTAGAGGCTTCTGCAGCAGCCTTGACATTCAGCAGCTCTTCCCTATTATTGTCAGGTTGTGTTTCATAGTTCCTATGTGGAGGGAAAAGATGCTCACTGAAAGTTGAATGTAGTACACTAGCAATTGCATGTACATGCCATGAATTGGCAACATCATAAGCAACCCTCTGAAAACATATATTTATATAATTAACCTTTTGGGTAAAATAAGGCTGTAGCTGGATGAATCCAGCAGTTGCTTCTCAGTGATGCACATGCTCAACCATGTGCACTTTACCAGATGAACTCCAGAGGGCATACAATCTAGTTTCAGTAGGCGCAGAGCTCTGTCACTGTCCATATTGTCATCCACAGCAACATGAGTGACACCAGGGCACAGTGAACTCGCTGTCTGCCCACCATTCTGCTGAATTTGTCTTTGGAAGATCTGGCATCTTGCATTTCCAATTCCAGCAGGAAGGATGTACACTGTTATACCATTAAAAACACTTCCTGTGGCAGAGAAAAGAAATAGGTCCTAGGTTAGGTACTGTATAAGGTATTTATTCCACTCATTCTCTTTTACTGATGTAATAATAATAACCTGCAACAACGGACTGATCAGGTTTCTTCTTTAGTGGGGGCTCGTCCTTTCCCTGTAGCACTTTGACCCTTTTAACTTTGGGGAAAGCTTTCATGATCCCATGACGAGGCTCCATCTCATGTGTTCAACGCAGGCAGCAGCTGCCTGTGACCCAATCCAGAATTGTAGTCATTAGCTTTTTAACATATACAATATGTATTCACAAACGAAGAACATTCAACAGAACTAGACTAATTTCACATCAATTCAGTAGCACTGTTGTACTTTCATTATAAAGAGCACAACATTGTCATGTTTCCATATGGACTGCTGATGCCTGCTATGGCGAATGAAATGTATACTATATTTACAATATGAACAAGACAAGTGAATATCGTCGTGTACAAATGTGCTATTAGCGCAATGATTGGTGTGTATTTAACGTATCCGTGACTTTTTTGACACATATACACTTCTGCGTTATCTGAAATGGCAGTTGTTAGATCTCCGTTATGGTAGTTAAGCGTTAGTTAGCTAAGGCTAGATACCGCAAGCTATAGTTAGAAACAACAGGAAGTGTTAAAATTACACTATATCAATAAACAACAACAATAAACGTACTTAGCATATAAACTAGATCTTCACTATTCCCAACAAATCCCTGATAAAGCAGTATAGTTCTAATCCAAAAAGAATTCCCTAAGATTATCTTTTCACTTACCCCCGCTCAGATGGAACCATGCGCAGCGTTACCGAAAACAAAACAGACGGACAACGTTCAAATGATTCACTTCCGGGTTAATCAGTTTTGTGGCGTTTTTATTATGTCTTATTCTTAATATGGTCCGAATTAACACAATTCATTGGGTCTGTTTTAACTGTCATATGCATACATTTTAATTTATTGTATAAATATTCTTCTTTGCTAGTGTGTTGACCTCGGTTGCCGTGGTAACAGTACGGAAGTTGATCTGTGCACAAGAAGCGTCTCGTTACTCTGAAACATGGCAGTGCAGAGTTGGATTGATATTCTAAGATTATCCAAGAAAACAGCTTTGATACACGACGGTAAGGTCAACGATGAAACTGTGGCTTTCATAATAAAAATAGTTAGTTGTGTCACTTCACCAGAATCAGTGTCATTTTGCTTTATTCTTAACACTGGCTAGTTCTTCATACAGTTATAGCTAATGTTAGCTAGCTTTAATGTTACTTGGCAACAAGCAAACGTTCAGACTGGCCCTATACTAACTACGTTAGCAAGTTGCAAGTTAGAACCATTTTATACTACTTTATACATTAAGTTTTATTATATTACGTCTTTGCTTCTATAACACTTTTTAATTTTCTTGTGCCTGTGTCTTTATGTGAAACGTTGCCCAGAGTGTCATGCAGCTAGACGCTATCAAATGAATCATGTAGCCTGGGTTAACCTACCTGCTAGCAACTCTACTCATGTTCCACTAATCACCGAAACAGAACCTTGTTTATATGTCTATGCTTTTATGGTTCTAATACCACCTCCAGAAAAAAGGAAGATCCACTACCTCTTTCCAGATGGAAAAGAGATGGCAGAAGAGTATGACTTGAGCACAGATGAACTCATTGGTAGGCGATATGTTTGAATTTAACACAGCTGCAAGTGGGACTATATTATAGATCCCAGTAAATGTGGATGTTAGGCGTTTCATGAATTGTTTGGTACTTTCCAGTACGAAAGTGGCGTAATAAAAGCACACTCGGAGCTCAGACCCAATGGCGGATAGAAGTTGGGGAACCACTCATCAGCCCTGTCACTTCTTTGGACTCTGACGTGATCAAGGAGAACTGCTCTAATGTGAGAAGCGACCACCGTTATACTTGCAGTACATTGCATTACATTTTCTTATGTGCATTTTTTACTTATCTTTGTCATGTAGCATGAGTAGAACCACAAAATAGATTGTTTTCTGGTTCTGTAGCCTATTTTTATGCAGAAAAACACACAAACCAGCTTTCAGTGGAGAATCCGGAATCTTCCCTACCCCAAAGAAGTGTATAGTGTTGCCGTGGAGCCATCTGAGAGATGTATCGTCATAAAAACCTCAAACAAAAAGTAAATATACTAGTTTGCACTGATTTTCCTGACCATGTTTCTGTATAAAATATGTCACAAACTTGTTGCATGTAATCCTAATTTCTTCCCTATAGATGGCACTGTTTACAATGCTATTCTTTATGAAATGTGATTGCAAACTTAAGCCGCCCCCTCTCCACATCTTCATAGGTATTATAAGAAGTTCAGTATTCCTGACATGGATCGCTGTCAGTTGCCATTGGACAGCTCCGCACTCAGCTTCACTCATGCCAACAGCACTTTAATTGTCAGCGTAAGTCACACAATACAAGAAAAAAAAATCTTGTTAGATTGTTGTTTTAAATGTTACTTTTTAACCATACTTCACTTAATTTTAGTCTTTTCTATATTTTTTAGGTCTTAAGTCTCAATTCAAGTACTTTACAAACTTATGTTTTGGACATAAACTATGTTTATGTCCAAAACACCAAAACTTCCCTAACCATGCAACTCATTAGAGCAAAACAAATGTGCTGGTCTAGGATTTCATACCCCTTTTTATACTGTTTGCTTCTAAGTTTTTTTTTACACAATATGCACTTTTAAAAATTTCCGCAGGTTAATTATGAACACCAATTGATTTAAAAGCGCTCAGACAAATTAACACAAGATACTCTCCTCCTTTGTCAATGTCAGAGTGGAAAGTAAGGGAGGAATGTGTTTTTTTTTTCTCTTGTCCAGTACAAGAAACCTAAAGAGATCTTAACCCTTGAGCAGGACCTACTGAAGGAGCTGAAGAAGATAAAAGCGACCGGTGAAGGAGACGTCAACTGCAAAACTCAGTGAGCGCTGTCTGTTGGAAGAGAACAATTGTTTGTTGCAGAAGAATCTCAAAGCCTTGTTTTCAAGTCATCGGTGAGGACCGGTGCCTTTTCGACCTTCTAACTGAAGTCCAATGATTAAAGTTTTTAGTTATAAAACTTGTGCCCTCTTAATTTCATATAGGCATGTTTATCAAATTCTAATATACGTGTGTTGTGGTCTTACAACCAGATTTATTCACTTGGCCCCTGAGCAGTAAGAATGTATTTATTTAATATAAAAATACATGTACAAATTTGATTAAAGAAAAATCTTTCTAAGAATTTGTTCACATTCCAAAACTATGTTGAACTTCTCGTTACCAAACCTACAAGGGAACAATTTTGATGGGTGTCGCATAACCCGCAACCTTCCTTTCATTGATGTCCTTGTAAAACACTCAAAACACACACAATGCCCCATCCCTGTTTGTTCCAGGGTCACTGTTACGAGCACATCCCATTTGTGTTAACTGAATAACCTCATGTTCCTTGCATGTAGTGGGCCACCCTGAAAGCCATTACTGAAACTAGTGTATCTGCCTCCCAATACAACAGAGGCCTCGTTTGGACATAACAGTCTCCAGCTCATACTCCAAAGACACGAGTTAGAAACAAGCCTTTGACGTCTGAGAGACAAAGATAAAGTCGCCGTTTTAACATCCTTGGGATTTGACAGTTTTTTTTCATCGGGTTCCATTAAAACACTGTCCAGTCAGAAATACTTAGAGAGTGGATAAAAAAAGGCCACAGCTGAGACAATGAAATTTAAATATAGATTGTTTCAACCTTATGATTCCTTGCATTTTTTTCCACTTCCAAACCCAGAGAACAAGTGCAAAAAGCACAGACAGAAACCACACGTCCTTCTCACCATTGTGCTTTGTCTTCTTCCAGCTGGGACGACAGAAATACAAACATTTTAAAAGCAGTCAGTCCTTTGGTTTTGCGTACTCTTGTGAGGGACCTGATGGTACTTTTATACAGAACCAAACACTGCGTCCTGTATATATCTGACTGTACGTTTGAGGGGCCAAGGTTTGATTGTACAAAACATGTAAAAACTTCCAGCTGTTGCGAACGTATTAAATACTATAACTACAGCAATTGTTTCATTCTGAGGTCTTAATTTTGATCATTTACTCTAATGCGTAACAGTCCTCAGAGCTCGAGCTGCTGTCAAAACACATTCCTGCGGCAGCAAACACCAACTAACAAATTGGACATCCAGCTCATGCATTGTGAGAGCAGCCAAGTCCCCCTGTTCAGGGTCGTCTTCCTCCCCTGTCGTTTGGCCTCTGATGGTCATGCTCAACTGCTTCTGGGAAGAGGGTTTCTTTTCTGCCTTCCTTTCACTCCCGAATGCCTCTTCCCAGCCATTCTCGCGCTTTCAGCCGATGCCACATTTTGCCACACAGGCCCCGATGCTTTTTCTGCAACCCCTCATCTCCCTCTCCCCAAACCCTCCCCCCTCCCCTGTGTGACTGGCTTCTTTTTGATAACTGACCCCTCCTCGTGTTATTATTCGAACCCACTATTGTATAACATGCCCTTTTATATGAGGTTTTACAAAGGGCCCATTTGATCAGAGGGTTACGGTGTGCGATCGTGAGAAATGCAACTACATGGTGGTAACCTTTGTTTGGGCCAAAATGGTGGGCTGACCTCATCGCTTTTAATGCATAGCTCGGGCCATTCAGGCCCAAGTCTCACTTGCTGAGCACATTGAATTTAGTGGCCTGTCACAGATATTGCCCCTCAGTTATCTGGGTCTCCAGCTCCAGGAAGGGAGAAAAAAAACAGCAGCTTTTTTTAAGGGTCGCCATCAACGTATGCTAACTCCCCATCACAAAACAAGAGAAAAACATGCAGGCAGCACAAGAACTGGTTCTTTAGTGGTTTTAATATACACTCTACAATAAATATTTCAATTGTTCGATGTAATTTACATTTTTACAGTAAAAATATATTCATATAGGTAGAAAAAGAGGTTAAAATTCTGCAAAATGGCCCCAGGGGCCAAGATAGCAAGTGAAGTGAGACTCAAATGCTGTAAGCACACAAAAATCCACAGATAGCTGCCATGTCTAGCTTCATAGTACGCGTGTCATGTCTCAGTTGAACATTCTTTGTTGCTGGGTTGGCTAACGTCTAACCATGTCACTGGAGTTAAACTCTTCAGTCTTTTAATTATCCCACAAAATCGTTCGTAAAGTGTGTCTGATTTGAAAATAACTAACAGATTAGATAGTCAATGTTTACATATAATCCAGTACAACGAATATAATAAGTCCACAAAATGAGGCACAAAGTGTATGGGCACTTGACTGTAAAAGTTAAATGTAGTGGTTCTCCTCCGCTGGTTCCTCCACGGTTCTGCCGCCGTGGCCTCGGTGGTCAGCGGCCGCCCGAGCGCTGCTGATGTGAGTGTTTAGTCCGCTTGCTGAAATGGTGCACGGGGACCGGGAGGGGGAGAACATCAAACGGCCTCCTCTCGCTCAGCAAGTGCCCCTTGGGCAGGCGCTTCATGAAGTGGGCCTCCCGCTGGTGCTGCTTGGTCTTGGAGGCCTTCCGCGGACGGCCCTTGCGGGTGAACGCCATGTACCAGCCCTCGTACTTCGCGTTCTGCAGCGCCGTGTAGTTGTTTTCCAGGACGATCTCCGTGAAGATGCAGTCTTTGCCTCGGCCTTTCCTCTGGGAGACAGGATGGAGAAGCTATGAGTTACTCTGGACGGCTCCCAAGAAGCGGAAAGATCATCTTTAATTCCAGATGATGAAAACCCTAAGACACTTTCCTAGACAAATCTCAAGGTCAAATTCAAGTATTTCTAATCAGCGAAGCTGGAAAGAATTCCACTTTTCCAAGGAACAGACAACCTGACGTGTTATGTCGCCACAAAACTATAAAAGCCAGATTACCTTGCCGATCAGCTTCCCTCTCTTGTTCATACATATGTAGTAGCCCGTCTTCACCCCTTTAATACGAACACGGCTTCCAAAGGAGTCGGTCTCCACCTCCAGTTTAGCTGCATGGACAAAACAAATCAGAGACAAGAGGATGAGTCGGCTCTGACACGGTTCAGGCAAGTAGGTGATCACTTTACTACAGTGTGTGTAACGCAAATGAGCTTCTTTTATCTATATGCATGTTTTATGTGCAGTACAAACCGTAATAAACTAGAGTATGATCAGGGAATCATAAAATGAATATCATGATTCAGGCACGTGATGGACAAATATATTATATATATATTACAAATTATAGGGATTTTTCAGGTCGAGAGCATTGTTGAGCGTGTGTAAATGCTGCAGTTCAGACAGGGGATAAAGAAGAGTGCGAATACTGCGGTCAGAGACACAGCCACAAGCACAGAGCAGTGGTCAGATCTGGGCCGGTTACAAGACTGACACTCACTTAGGCTGCACAGCAGTGTGTGTGTGTGTGTGTGTGTGTGTGTGTGTGTGTGTGTGCGCGTGCGCGCAGGCAGAGAAATTCAAAAGACAAAAGAGCCCACAGTGGAGGCGAGGAGAGGAAAAGGTATAAAGTGAAGATGCTGACTTCACCACTTCTTATAAATTGAGTCATACATTGAGTTGTGAAGCAATGAAAATTCCTCATAAAATCAGTCTCCAAAAGAGCAGGCGGCCGGCGTTGAGCAGTGGAGAGGTGGACGGCCAGTGGTGGCTGCGGTGGAAAGATGGCTGGACGCACCACAATCCTTTGGTGACAGGAATCCGGTTTCCCTTTTAGCTTAGGACGCGTTACGCCGCCAGGAGTGAGAAAAGAGGCCCGTCATCAACAGGTGTGGAGGACGTTGTAGACCACCAACACGAAGAAGAAATAAATTACCTTCACAAGGCCGTAAAAAGGCAGCACTTACTGTCGCTAACGATGTTTACAAGTGCTACCACTGTTTCTCCTGGCGCAACTATTTGCGCAGCGGCTGCCAAAAGCGACGCAACTTCTGCAGCCTTTCAACGCCGCGCCGCGCGCCATTACATTTCAACAATTCCCGTGTTTGTGAGGCGAACGCGTTTCGTATTTTACTGTTTCCCAGAGGTTTGAAAGTATTGAAATGTAAGAAATGATGGCCTTTAGCTGTCATCGCGGCTCCTTTTCTTCCTAGTTTTTTTTATGGGGTGGATCTGGCCACAACACGCAGACTCTAAAGAACTTAGTTTGCATCAGCGTTTAGCGTTTGAGAGAATATAAAGTGCTGTCTGTGAGTGGATCAACATATGTGGACATTTATTCCAGTACCTGTTTACCGTCTAGGATATAAAACCACATTTAAATATGTAAACTACTTACTTACTCCACTTTACGGTGGGTTAAACGCGTCTGCACGACAAATTATCGCGATAGTTTGCACATAATCCCATATAACGGAGTTAATTGCTCTCGCGCAGACTACTCCGATCGTCGTGGTTACATGAGCCTCAATTAAGGGCTCTTGGCGATAATATTTCATCCTGTTTCGCCTCTCCTCTTACCGTGCACCGCCCCGTCGTCTCCGTTGGCGTTGACCCTCTTGTTGGCCAGGACCTGGACGTGTTTTCCGCTCGTGCGGCTGTACAGCTGGTAGGTTCGGGTCAACCTGCGGCTCATCCGGTCCGACACCCGGCTCTGCTCGGTAACGTGGTGCTTGAAATTAGGGGGAGCCTGCACGGAGCTCTGTCGGACAATGTAGGAAACACGTGTCAAGAAATATTAAATGATAGGGCAGAGGTTCGCTTCTCAGCTGAAATTATTTGTATTAACTGTCAGAGGAGGTGCCAGTGAAAGTATCAAAGACTTTGATCGCAAAGCTCAAGACTATTTATTAGAATTAAATAAAGTTATTACTGCGATTTCTTCAAAGTAAAAAGACGCAGTTTTTAAGATGCTTTCAGGGTCCCTCGGGATTGTCGTTTTCTTCTCATAGGTTGGTTATTTATAGGTTACATGATCTTTCACCCATTCTAGTCTTTCTATTTTTTCTGACTTCAGCCGTTCTCTATTCACATATGTTTTAACAATTACTTTTAGGCCGGACTGTACCTTTTCAAGATGTTTGAATTGGTGCCAATTGCCATAGACTAGCGCTCATAATAAAACCTTTTCATTGTTATTGTAGCGCGTTGCAGATGTAGAAACGGTGGACTATAAGCCGCGGTACCTGTTAACGTTTACATAGATAATTATATAACCTCCTTTGACTTCGTTGCTTTTTATTAGAGTGGAAATGGGAATTACCTGTGCGTAAAAGCAAAGCGCTGTGAACTGAAGTAACCTGAGGGGGGAAATGCAAAAGGTGTAAAAGGTTGATTGAAATTCAACGGGTCAATAAAATGAAGGTTATTGTTTGCATGGGTGTTTACTTACAGATAACCTAACCTCGATGTTCTCAGCCTCATCTTGTAATAGTTCAAATATTGCTTCATGAATACTCCACTGATTCGGTGCGCGAAGCTCTCAGAAATAAAGTTGCTTCTGATGGGGATTTCAGCTGACTTTTACTCCACCCTGGTCGCACATAGAAGATGACAGCCGTTACAATCGCGGGATCTAAGACGGTCAAGATCTTTTTACGCAGACGATCCAGTTTCGCACATCCTCGCACATTTAAAAAGTCCGAGGAAAGCTCAGAAGTCGCTGCGGTGCCAGTCCAAAGTGACGACCTCGCTGTCACTGTCCATCAGATCCGCTTCGTGTCAGACCCTCGCGTTTTTCAAGTAAAAATAAATCCTCTTTGACTTGATGTGACTCTTTGATTTTAGCTTTACGCACGAATCTTTACGCATCGTAGGTAAAATGCGCAGTTCCCGTTCGCCAAATGGGGGAAAAAACGCCGAATTAGCGCAAAAATAGGCGTTAAATGCATCCCACGCGTATCAGCACGTCTTTATTTCTCAATTCGCTCACGCCGGCGATGCCACGCCTGTCTGTCTATACCATGCTCACACAGTAAACCTCCGTCAACCTTCTCCCGTTTCTTGTGGTTGCCTCCAGTCCGCATACAGCATCTGTCTCCCCCTACATTTAAATACTTTAACTTGCGGGAAAGTCAATATCTTCGGCGAGAGCAGGCGGAGCGTTCAGGCTGGGGCCAATTTGAAACTGAATACTTGTTAAAACACACTGGCTGCGCCAATTTGCTGACAAACATGCGCAACACCACTATTTAACGTATGCAAGCACCCCAAGATCGAGGATAAAAATGCACCTGATGAGCACAGGGGTTCGTCATTATTTGGAGAAGAGCCACATGAGGTGTTATGCTTTTTAAATAGCATTTATTATTTATTAGCACTGCATACGCATGAATCTAATTCGTTGTATTCCTACATCTTCCTCCATCCAAAATCACAGGGCACTTTGTGTAAGCTGAACTGTCCGTGTGGAAACGGTCCCTGGCATGTAGTAAACTTACATTAACGTATTCCCTGTCTGCAGTTTGGTGGTCTCATAGGACAAAGCTCCATGTGCTTTTTCATCCTACATATGTGAGTAATATGTATTCCATGCGAACACATGACACAGAATGTTTTTTTCACGTAACATCTGAAGCCTTTGCCTGGATACTGTACAATGCCCCCTTGCTCGCAGTCACGTTCTCAGCGTCCCGCTTCGCTTTGGTGTTGGTTCTGCCTGGAGTTCTGCTTCCACAGTGCGGGACCGTGCGCTGCATCATGAAGCCATGCTGTCATTTCTCTAAACTCAAAGGGAAAGACCTGCACCTGGGAGGAAGCAGAACTCCAAACTCCATCAGTGGATTTTAAATATAACCTGCCATCAAAGTGGGCTCTGCAGTAAATATGTAACAATTACAGATTATGAAATAACACATTAAATCTTTAAAATCTTTATTCATCGGCTGGGATGAATCTGAATTCTCGAGAAACCACAAGTGAAGTTTTGGGCGACGCCAGTGCATCGATGCCCAGACTTTAAATCAATCGAACTCTCAATTTTGACCTGTGAGGTTTTGTAAATGCCGGCCCGTGTTCTGTGGGAGCGGCATGGGAAAGTTCAGCGGCGCAGCCTTCACACAGGCCATATCATTGAATTTATGTATAATTATGTGAATTTGCGAATGTCTTAGCTGTAAATCAGTCACTTTAGCCAATGCAGGAGATTTACATGGTACAAATGAACTCGCCTTATTAGCTCCAGTGGGACATTGCAAGAAGTGATTTTCGCCACATGGAACAATTCAGCACGTTGTTCTCCCATATTTTGACCCCTCTGAAGAAATAATTGCATATTCTAATATGAATAATTAAAGAGCACACAACTGTCCCTCAGATTCCTGCAGCCCATAACATGCAGCGTTACCTGAAGTCTTCCACGGTTCTTTGTTTATTTAGAAGGTTAATCTCTTAGGTCATAGATATGAGATACTGCTCGCTGGTGTTGATCAGCACAGGGGTGGGGTGTTTGGATGCTCCTCAAATGACCAGTACAAGCTGGCATCGAGCTAAAACAGTCCAATCCAACACATGCAGCTGAATGAGCCCAACGTCCACGTCCCGCTTTTATTGTAAACTAGCACTATGTGGTGTCAATGAGAACGCTCCCGCCTGAGCCAGGCTAGTGGGCTGTGGGCTGTGGGCTGTGGGCTGTGGGTGGTAGCATGGCTCTCACATACAGCTGACCCGCTTTAAAAACCTGACAGAAAACATTTGGCTCAGTGCTGTAGGGTCAATACATCTTCCTGACTTCTCTGCGGTCCACAAAAGCCTCGTAGCATTTGGAAACAGTTCCATCTCCGCAGGCCTAGATGGTATTTGGTTAAGGTGACCTGTCGCCCAGGGTTGGCTAAAATTGTCCAGGCTGTACATGAAAGGCTCTTTCTGAAACGTGATCTAAAGCTATCATTTTTTATTCTACTTCTTTACATACCTAACTGTCTGCTGCCTCACTCCCGAGATTCTCTGGTGGCCAGCATTTCTGGACTCCTAATGAGTCTGCGAAGGTTTGACGGAGGTCCAAGTTTTGCCCCGGTTTCCCACTCTCAGTCCCCCAACGCTGCTTTTCTCATCTGGGCCACAGTTTGCTAATATAAAGCCTCTCGGTATCAGTGTGAGGTACAAAAACAGCAATCGCTGGACGCCGTGAAAAGAAAATAATAAAATAACACAAGAGGAGCTTTCTGGCCATTGGTTATTCTTAGAAGAGGAGTGACTGCATGTCTGAAAAGGCCCGAGAGCAGACGACCATTCAGAGGGAGCTATTATTCCCCCATAGCTAATATGAGACATAAAAATACACACGCTCTCATAAGGCACAGCCAATGGAAAGGTAGACACCATAGAGAAAGGCAGCCAGAGCGGACGGTGGATATGTGCATGTGTGTGTGTGTGTGTGTGTGTGTGTGTGTGTGTGTGTGTGTGTGGGAGTGGAAGGAAAATGTGGGACTCTCGGTGTCATCTGGTGGCGGCGTGCGTCGCTCGCCGCCCAAACCTCAGCGGTTTCATGGGAGAGAAACTGTCCAGCCACCTGTTGTAATTACAGACGGCTGCTTGGTTGCGGCAACCTGCACGGCGGAACGCGCCTGCAGTCGCATCCCCGTACCGGTAGCTCACCCCGAACGGGACGTGGGAGCGCGCTGCCTCGCCTGACGCGTCGCTCGGCGGATCTGCTCCTGGAGCACTGAACCGGACGGTTAACAACATCACACGGGTGAAGCGCTGGAATTCATAGAGGTTGTTATTCAGGAGTTTGAGCGTTTCAGTCTTTATTTCATAGTGTGACAGAAAGTGGAAGACGAACAACAACTCAACTACATTACAATTATATGAATTAAGACCTATTAACATATCTGACTTGATTATTAATGACTTAACATTGCTGTATTATTTTATTTTGTAGGAAGCAAAAACTAGTCAAACAATATTGGCTCTAGATCACTTTAATCTGTGACCATCTTATTGCATACATTGCAAATGTAATGGATTGTGTAGGAAGTAATACAACTTTTAAAAAGACAATGGTACAGCATTATCTGATGCTGCACAATCCACCACGTGTTTTATTTTGCAAAGCACACAAACCAGAAATGCAATAAGGCACAAGAGTCATTAAAGTGACTGTCATGCAGTGACCTGGAATGTCTGTGGCACTGGCTCGCTCCCCTCTCACTCATTTATGTTAATATATGCAGACTTGGTTGTTCCTGCATTTCGTCATTTGGCACTTTTCAACAGAGCTTCAGTCATGAACTTCAAAGATTTGTGGCTAACGGCGTAATTATTTATTTGTTTTTTTTAATCTCCTCTGTTACACGAAGCGGGAGCTGAAGAAAAGGCAGCTTGATGAGGAAGATGAGAGGCTGTCTGTCTGTCTGTCTGTCTGTCCTCCAGCTGCTCTGAGCACTTAGTGAATGTGTGGGAGTGCGTATGGAGAAAATTGCTGCACTGAAAAAAAATTTGGAAAATCAAATCAAGTTCTCACCAGTGGATGTATGAAGTACTTACTCATGTTTGAGCTTCAACGACCTTTTAACTGGATGAAATGAGTGTCTGGGAACGACCCCGGTGTGTAGAAGTGATTAAGCCATAACCCAAATGTGTTTGCGTAACGACTTTGAGTGGTTCCTAGTGAAGTTAAAGGAAAGCCTCTGCTGAAGCGTTTAACAACTGCTGGGTGCAGCGCCTCCGCTCTGCTGTTTCCTTTGGTGCACGTAGGCTAGTTTTGAAGCATCACACCTATTTTATCAGCAGTGAATCCGAAATGGCTTATTCCACTCAAGTCAGAGCAGATCAAAATAAAAAAGACAGATAATGTCAACGAAGCAAGTGGGTGAATGTGTCTCGGCGGTTACATTGAAGTGGGGCCCAACAAACGTGTTTTTGTACCAAAGTGGGACCCTATGGACAATTGTGGGGCCCCACAAATTTGAAGGCCCCAATGGGATTTTAGGGCTGAGGTTAGAATGGAGTTTAGTTTCAGATTAGAACAAAGATTTAGTTGTGATGGTTATTGTTAGAGTAAGAGGCTAGGGAAGGCATTATGTCAATGGAGGTCCTCACTTTGATGTAAGTACAAGGATGTGTGTGTGTGTGTGTGTGTGTGTGTGTGTGAAGCTGAGAAGTTGTCGTTGGCTGAGTCAACTCAGCAACTTGAATGCCCCCCCCCCCACCTTCTTCTTCCCCCCAATGGAGTGTGATTTACTGTCTTGTAAACACATAGGAAGTAGCATTGAAAACGGTTTAACAAAGTCAATAAAAGCAGACATCATTCCTGGTATCGGGGGTGTGGGGGGGGTCTTAGGTTGGCTGAGGGCAGGTATCCTCCCCCCATCTCTAGTTTCCTCCTCGTGCCTCCATCACTCAATCGCCGTCCCTTCTCCTCGTCTGTCATCAGCGTCCTCATTTATGTCTCTGTGTCTTCTTCAGGTCCCCCCCCCCCCCCCCCCCCCCCCCCCCCCTCGCTCTGCCTTCTTTTTTATTTCGTACGTTGGGCAGTGGACAGCCGGAGCAATGGCTTTAGCAGACTTACCTGCAGGGCTGCTTATGAGGCGGCGCTTTCATCTGGCCTCTGGAGAAAGACGCCCTCGGCCCTGAAACAGCTGTGGAGACCTGGGAGTGAGAGCACCATGAAACCCGTGGAAGAGAAGAAAGAAAGGAAATTCACTGGTCCTCTGGGACTCCTGCCTCCCCGCGGCTCCTTCTTGCTCCTTTTCTCTTTCCCGCCTTCTTCTTCTTCATCTTTTTTTATCTCCCCGTTGCTTCCTCACGATCTGTAAAACCTTGTTTTTAAACCATTACATTTTTTTTCTTGCACTTATTTCCTTAAAGTTTTCTTCACCGTTACAGTACGACTCTAGGAGTCCATGGGAACAATCAACAAATGGGAAAAAACATTAGCGAAACTTAGCTGTGAAAAGTTTATTATGAAAAGTTAAACATAGTACCTCAAGTGAGTTTAACTTACAGTAAACTTACTAAACATATGGTATCAATCGCTTATCACAGAGGTTAGGTTATTATTTGTGGTAATATTTCCTCACCTTTACTATATATACATTCCACATATGCATTATTCAGACTTAGTGTTAGGCATTTGGACATTCACCACCCCCCCAACACACACACACAACTCGATGCACTAATGCGGTTGTCCCCTGCCTGAATAAGGTCATAAGGCCTGTTAGTATCTCTAAAAAAGACCAAATTCAAACAAATTATTATTATTATTATTATTATTATTATTATTATTATTATTATTATTATTATTATTATTATTATTATTATTATTATTATTATTATTATTCCTGTTGTAGGAACTACAGACATGTGTAATGTGGCATCAGTGAACCTAGTTTGGGCTCGTGTTATGGACAGCGCTGGGACCAGCGTGAGCGGACACGTCTGTTACTGTGGCCTCAGCTCCCGAACAATAAGAAAGACAGGCTGGAGTTTTGGGCTCGGACGTAATGTCCCTCATGCACCATCATCATCGGTCCCCTCTGTGGTGAGATCACCGTGGTTTTAAAATTCCTCACACTCCTCCAAGAGGTGGGATACAATAAAAAAGTGAGCAATTGGTGAGAATCCGTGGGGTCCCCTCGGGTGCAGCTCAAATAGCTTCTCTGTTTTATAACTTCGGCGTCCGGACCCGCTTGTCCGATCGCTGCGATCGCGTACAGCCGCGCGCTGCCCGTGGGCCGCCGGCTGACGTGTTTGTGTTGGACAGGCTTGTGTTTTCTGGGATGTATCAGTTTATTGATGTCGGATCATGATTACTTCAGATTATCCTAAGTGTGCAGTTATGGCAGTCTTGTACTATTAACTGGGGTGTGTTTGGTGTAATTGACTTTCCTTGGTGTGGTGAACCTTCCAGCTAACAAGTGCCACATGTGCTTTTCTTCACTTTACTGATAGACATATATTCATATTACAGTCACATGTGAGCAGTTTGCCTTTCTCCATCTGCCCATGTGGAAGCGGCTTCCTTGCTGGATATCAGGTCAGTTGTTGCAGCAAAGCAACAAAACGTGTAGCAAAACTGCAACGAACTCATTTGCGTCCAGTACGTGTCCAGTTTGTCATATCTCAAATATCTGAAAGTACAGAAACCCGGAGACGAGCTGAAGGCTCCCATTCTGTCATTGATGTCACATCGTACACTTTTCCATTCCCCTATTGTCAAATGTTTCAAAAGTCACTTAACAGACAAGACTTTAATAGTATCGTAACACTTGTGGATCAGTAGTTAAGTGTTCCAGCAGCACTGTTTCCCCCGCAGTTTGAAGCCAGCGCAGAGATGTGAAAAACTGACCTGTGAATCACCTGGCCCTTCTCGGTCGCCCCCCCCCCCTCTCTCTCTCTCCCCTGGAGAATCGGCACAGAGAGCCGGGCGGCAGAATGTGAAAGAGGAGGGAACATGAAAGGCCCGAGCAACGTGGGTTAACATGAGGCCCGCGGTATGTTCGGCAGGTAGCAGAGCGAGAAAGCAGAGGAGGAAGGTCTGCTTCAAGGCGCAGAGGGGGGAGAGAGAGGAGCAGCTCGCGGACGGGGCTGGTGTTGAATGCTGTTGTGTTTGTTTAGTCCCCTTCAAAGGAAAGCTTAATTATTTTACCATGCTGTGCCTGCAGAGGCTGCAGGATTCATGGGCTGCTCTCGGCCCCGTCTCCTGCAGCCGAGGGCTTAACCCTTCGCTCCCCGCGCCTCGCGTCCCAGGGCACGTCAGGCAGAGCGGGTCAGATGATTATCGCTAACGATAACGACCAGGAAATAAAACATTCAAATATCGCGTTTCTTAGCGGCGTTCTGGGATCCACTTAAGAATGATAACAAACGCCTCGATGTGACGCAGCGAGAGCCAGCGGCTGACGGGAACACGCTTCCTGTCCAAGCAGGGAAACATTCATATTACTGTTACGAAGCTCTCCTTTATTCCAGTCCTAATCAGCCAGTCAGGTCCATTTAACACTACTGGCAAATGTTGTTTATCTTAGCAGGAGGTGCCATTTAGCGTTTTCCCGCCAAAAAAAAGCACCGCGAATAAATAACTGCTCACCTCCCTTCTACCTCTCATTTAACAGCCAGCACATACACCGCTGCAGCTCAGGAACTATCAGCACTAGCCGTCACACTAATGTCTTAATCTGCAGTCGCAGGGACTTAGCTTCTTCTGGGGTTTACGGTCCCGGTGCCGTCTTGCTAGCCAGCGTAGCTGCAGCGGTCGCTCTCATTAGCCGCGTCCAATGGCTGGATGGGTTTGGGGCTCCATAAACGTGTCGAGGCCAATAACCCGCCCCGAGCCCTGACGCGTAGTCGAGAAACCAGATTTCACATTATTTGGGGTTCTTTTGAGTGTTAAAGATGCAGTTAAGGCCTCCATTTACTAGACGTTCCACGCGTTCAGAACACATCTCTGAACAGGCCGTTCAACATCTGCAGCGGCCGCCGCTACATCTGGGCGCTCGCTTTGCCGCAGCTGTGCGAACTCGGCCGCGGGAGCGCGCGCTCGCTGCCTCCGCAGCTCCGTGGATCACACAGTAACACAATGGAGGTCCCTGCAGAGGTGGGCTGACCCCCACTCCCCCCGTCACGTACGGGGGCAGGAGGACCGCGAACGCCTGGCGACTCCTTCAAATAAATTGTCCGTGATCTCGTCCACGCAGCCCTGGCGAGCGGACAGCAGATCGCTTTACATCAAATGGGAATGCCACTCACTTTAGGAATTTATATGTGTTATTCCTACGGTCTAGACAGGACAGATGTCACCGGGATGTGAAATCAAACCTGTTCCATTGAAGAAAGGAACAGTTAAAAACTTTAAATTAGACCTTTAAAACAAGGCACATGCATCGGTAATTAGCATGTTTTCTTTATGTTTCATGAGAGAAATGTACGTTTTTACAAAATACTTAATGTATTAAAAGTCCTAACTCAATTAAATGACTTGATCTCTGGATCATTGTTCTGGGAATACCATTTTCTGCTCAATAATACGGGCTAAACCTTGTCGGGGTATAAAAAGAAATAAATACTCAGAGGACTCGCAAAGTCATTCCTTCATCTGCTGAACAGTTTCAGGTTTTATTTCTCATAGCCTTTTAGGCTTTGTGCTGTGGCTTTCCTGCCATTGATTAGGTTCTGTCGTCGTCGCGTAAATTAGCAAAGGAAACACGCGCGCGTTGCGATCTCACCAACGTTCCTCGGGTTTGAACATTGGCTCTGAAAGCTCGCGACGCCCTGTGTAGCAGTGTGCTGGGACGTGGTTGTGGAGGACCTTAGGTTGCTTAGTGTCCATGTCCGAAGTCCAAGTCCAATTAGGCAAATAGGATTTGCAGACAGCGTTACCTTCGGGCCGGAGCGCCCGGGTCCATGAATGCCCTGCCTTGCTCGAGGGCTCCCAGCTCCAGGGAGAGCTTTTGTTTCTGGCCCTGCCCTCTGACCTCTTCTCTCCTGTGGCGAGAAGAAGCTAGTCAGCACAACGTCCAGGGACCGACAACCGTTCACACAGGAAACTCTCATCACTTCATCACTGCGGCGAGTAGACGGCTCAGGAGCATCCTGACTCACGCAGACTTTAGACTTTCAAGACAATGCCCGACTGATCCAGATTCAATACTGCGGTAAATGTGGCTGTAAAGAGCAGATGCATCATGAAAACAGACTCTTCCGTGTTCCAGTTTTATCTCTCCATGTTTCCTCACTTTGTGTCTTTCTGCCTTTTCCATCTCTGATCTCAGCGCCGCTCTGGATGCCCCCCCCCCCCCCCCCCCCCCCCCCCCCCCTTCGAGCATGTATCTGTCCCTTACCCCCTGCTGTTACAGCCCCCTCCTGCCCTCCTCTTCTTCTTCCCCGTTTCCCCTCTTTCCCCTGTAGTCTGCAACCTGTGGAACCAATTAGAGCTTGTAAGCGGGGACCTTTTGCCCCTGTCGTGTGGTCGGTTTAACCTGCCCTTCCAAAAGGACCTCCCCTCATGGCACGACCACCACCACCTTGCCGAACTCAGTGGGTGGGTTTGGGGAGGTGGGTGCAGGGGCCGATGTAACGGCAGGAGCCCGGGGGACCACCAGGCCTCCCTTGAACCCTCTGTCCTCTGTTACGCTGTGAAATGTGGGGAGAGAATGGAAAAGATGGGCGCCGGTAGCGAGTAGCGCTCACGGCTGCCGTTAAACAAACTGTTGATCAACGCCGTGTCTTGCTGGCGTTGTATCCGTTGCAGATGAGCGTGCAGCTTCCGCCTCATAGGGATAAACCAACTCCTCTTTTAGCACCAGACCCTCTGCTTTCTACCCTCTTTTCACCCTCACCCCAGCTGCCAGGAATGCTTTTAACGATTCTCCGTCAGACGCGGGGCAACGTGGGATGCTGGGAGACTGACGCATTCCAAAGGGGAGCATTTTTTTTTAGTCGCTCTTCACTTGTCAATCAGCGACACTATCTCCTTGTCAACCCCTTAACCCCCCCACCACCTCCTCCAAGACACACAAACACCAACAGTGTGAGCCTGCAGCCGGGTTCGCTGTGTCTCAGTTTAGGGACACAGTCGTCAGTGTGTTAAGCACCTAAGAATGTGATCCTTATGGCGGCTGTAGGATACACAAACACAAAAGGCCTCCTCCACCTCCGACATCTGTGATGTGGGTCAGTGAGGAGCACCTCTCCTCTCTTTTAACATGGCCTTCGTTAAGGAAACGCTGGTTCCAGACTCATAACTAATCGTATGTTACTGGGTCATCTCACTCCAACTTGGAGACTTCTTGCAGGTTTGTAGCCGGTGTTTCAATGAGCACTTTCATCCTCATCAACCACATATCAAACACTGGAAAATCAAAGTGTCACACTGTCGCCATTTATCTGAGTGATATTTTTGCAGTTGGGTCAGGAAGGGCACACATGACACAGGCCGACTTTCAACAGCTCCCCTCTCTGAGAACACACACACACACACTCACGCCTTATCCTCCTTACAGTTGGGACAACAGTCCTGGTGAAATTCTTTGGCACTTTATCAGTGCGTTGAAAGCACCTGACTGGTAAGTGACAGTGGCAGCTAGTGACAGTTCTCCCTCAAAGCTGGGTCAGCGGTGGCGGGCTGGAGGGTAAAGGGTTGATCCATTTGATACGAGTCCTGCTGAACACTTGACAGAAGCTGTCAGAGGCTCGATGGGAGGGTGGTGCTTATCGATCAAACACCCTTCCTATCTGCCGTGCTGACCTTCATGTCCCGAGGAGGGGTGTGTGCTCAGGGTTGATCGTAATGGGAGACGGAGGCGGGTCGGGAAGGGGGGTGTGGGGGTGTTATTATCGGAAAAGTGGTTACATTACAATATTAAAGTTTATGTTCTCAGAAATAAAAAAATATTTAGAGCTGCGTTGTTTGTTTGACAAATGATTCAATTATAGTGAATAGGGGAAAAAATTATTTTCAAATATCAGATTAATCAGATCACGAGACCATTATGTTTGCAAGTTTATCAATTAAAAAAGAAGTGGTGCCAGTTTTCTTCAGCGACACCACTCCTCACCTGTTCCTCCACTGCATCTCGTGTGACTCGCTGTCCTGACCCACAGGCCTTGGTTCTCCGCTGTGGCTGTGCAGAGCGTGAACCTGCAGGAAGCCTTAAAACACATCTTTTTAAGTAACTTTTTCTTCAAAGTCTGGCAGGGGGCCACAGTTTGTTTTTGCTGGAGAGGTGCAGTGCCGTGCACGGAGCCGCGGCCAGCGAAGGGCTGGGGAGAAAAAAGCGTGACACAGGGACACCCGTCATCTCGTGGTTGACCGTAACCAGTGTTTAGCCTGGACACCGGTCATTACAGCACCATGCTGGGAGCCACTGTACCGCTGTCAAAACACTGTCCTTGGCAGAGGCCGAGCCCAACAGAATGTGAGTGGAGAACAAAAAAAAACTGGGGGATTTGAAAGGCGGGAGGTGTTGAACTCGAATGGGTCCGATGAAACCCTGACTTGGCTGCTGTCGCTGCCACTCTCTGGTTACGTGTAACTAAGATGAGCAGCGTCTCAGCCGTACGAGATACCGGCAGTTAACTGGCGCTGCGATTCGTAGCTAAGTGGCTCCCCCTGCTGGTTCCTGGGGTCATCGCAGCTCTATTAGACCTCTAGAGGACTCACTGCAGAGAGCTGCCGACGCACGCGCTGAAGCTAAGTCCAGTCATGAGTGCACTTAAAATCCTGTACATGTCCCCGTCACGTCTCGCATCTTCATAAGCAGAACACTCACCCTGCCTCTTCCTCCCCCCTCCTCCTCTCTGATCTATAAATACTCTCTCATCAGCAGAGGTTGGCTGCAGGAGGCGTCGACCCTGGCCTCTCTCCGTCCAGCAGAGCCGTGATTTATGGGGGCTCAGGCTGGCGCTAACCTTGCACTTGGGCCCTGGCAGTATAAATGATGGCAGGTCAGTGGCACCGTGGACGGAGGGGAGACACTGTCTTTCTCCGCCTCCGTCTTCTCTCTGGCCTGTTATCACCGGCGGGATGGAGACATTATCATCACCATCACCATCATCATCATCATCATCATCATCATCATCTCCTGGGCGTGTGAACAGCGCTGGGTAGGGTGACAGTGTCGGCCCTGGCCTTTGATGGGAGCTTTAATTTCATGCCTAATTTCTCACAGCACAGAGAGGATCGATGCTGCCCTGCCCGTGCTCCCCATCCCTCTGCCTCCCCCTGCTGCAGAGACAGGGAGCAGAGAAGGACGAACGGCGGCCGCTGAGCGATGCGCACGCACCGGGGCATTTAGCTCGCCGGGCGGGCGGGCGCGCGTCCGTACCCGCATCCTTCACGTGCCGACGGATGTGGACGAACGCCAGGACGCACGCACACACATGCAGAGATCCGCCTCGGCGCCGGCCGGCGGCCGCGGCGATCGATGCAGCCGGAACGGATAGACTTGGAAATGGGAGCAACAAACGAGCAAAGTGCGGCTGCAGAGCCGCTCACCTGCGCGCTGCGTGTTACACGTCGCCATGGTGATAAATATAAGCCCTGTGTCCCCGCTCGCAGCCCCGGGGAGGCATTGAACTCTAGCCCCTCCGTAATGACTTTGTCTACCTATTGATCCGGCTATGATCCATGTACTGTAATTCTTATACCATCATCCCCGGCCCCGGCAATAACTCCAAGTCATATTTCGACGTCTCCCGTCCACTTGACAACTTAATGACGCAGGGATCCTCAGCGAGTTTGGACTTTCACCCCCTCCCACCTGTCCTGCTCCGTCCCCTGCAGGGCTCTAATTTCTCCTTGTTCTTGCGCGGTAATATCAGCGACGGCGCACAGAGGCTGCTCTCTCCGAGGACTCCCCACTCCCAATCACATATCTTCTGCCGCTCACCTCTGTGCGCTCGCAGTGCAGCGCCGGGTTGGTGTCTGGGACTGTTGTGCATCTGTCTCCGATTTGGCGCACAGCCCCTGCAGGCTCCTGAGGAGACTCTGCCGTCCCTCTTTAGACCCTGTTCTTTTTCTTCCTCTGAGCCGGGGCTATATTTCTCTGTCATTTCAGCCCTCTCTTCCTAGCCCGGGTGTAATAGCGGGAGATATATGGCCCCCTGCTCCTGCAGTCTTCTGAGCTTTCGCAGCCTTTTATAAAGCACTGTCAGAGTGACAAAACGGCAGCTCTTGGGTATTCGGCACAGATGCCCCCTCATCCTGAGGCAATTTCTCAATATCCTGCGCTGTTCCTTTTAGCAAAGAGCTAACATCTGGGTCCTTGAACAGGATGGGCCGGAACAGTCAGCGCGGACAGAGTCGTAGCTCATCCCTATAGCTCTGTCTGCTCATAAGCCATAGGCAGTCTGTCAGCTCTGTTTTTAAAGGGCTGATTTAGGGAGCAGCTCGGACCCGTCCGAGCGGCACTTCACCGCGACGCCGGATGACCTGAGAGCACGGGGCGCGTGGCCCTGATTGAGATGTGAGTGAAGCACGTGAGAGATGGAGATGGAGGGGGGGGGGGGGGAGCAGATGGCCTCTGCAGACAATTAAAGCTGCATGTTCTGTTGTGACTCCTCCACTTTGTTCCCGTCACTCGCTTCATGCTTGGTGACATCTGTCCTCTTCTCACGTCGCTGCCTCCACAATAGCTCACTTCTTAAATCCGTCTCCTCTTTCACCCCTTATCTCCACCACGGTCCTCCCTCCTCATCCGCAGCTCACCTTCCTCTCGCACGCACCCTCCGTCTCCTCCCACCTCTCTCTCCCCCCCCCCCCCCCCCCCCCCCCTTCCTCCATCTCCTTCCCTCACCCTCCCCGCCGCCCCTCCTCCCCCAGCCTTAATTGGGAGTCAGGGAGAGCAGTGGAAATCGCATTAACGCGGGCCCTGCCTGGGCGTGCCATCCATCTTCTTTTTTATTACGCCGCGCCGGGGCTGCCTGGGCGCTGCCGTTCGATTTGTCACCGGCCTCGTTCGCTGATAACAGGCATTTGTCATCGCCTTGCCTCCCTGTTAATGTTATCATCTCCTCCCTGACAGCCGCCCTCCGCCGGGGAGCGCCGGCGACAAAGCACATCCGTCAAGCGAATATTTCCACGGCTAAGGGGACCGCACACTGCAATAAGCCACATTAAAGCACTTATGAAGGGTGCAGGCCGAGCGTGTGCGCGTGCGCACCCGCGCGTACGCAGCCACAGAAGCGCGCGCGCACACGCGGGCTGGAGCGTGTAGCGCGCTCGTCAGCGGTGTAAAAGAGGAGCGGTGGGGGCCGACAGGGAGAGGAAGAGGTAATTTGTTGCAATTAATTACGCAGTGAGTGTGGCTTTGTTGTGTGGGAGAGCATTTTATCTGTTGGAATGCTTCCTTCGCCAGGCTGTGATGCTATTTGTTTGATTTATAGCCTGTGCCTACCCGAGGCGGAGTGAGTCTGCGTGAGAGTGCGCGTGTGCGCGTGTGTGTGTGTTCTCAGACGTGCACAACGCCGTGGCATTATCCACAGAAATGCACTGAAGTCTCCGTGACAAGGAGCCCTTTGTCTGGGAGTGAAGTTTCATATGAACAGCCGCGCTCGCGCTCCTCTCTCCCAGGACCCGGACTCCTCCGTCCATTCGTCATTCAGCGGCAAATCATCAACTTCAGAGGCTGACCTTCCATCGGCCAACCTTGTCTCACCTCGTCCCGTTCTGTCAGCGGCGGCACAAAGTGCTGCGGAGGCTGCGTGAGCTGCGCCCGCGACGACGTGCAGACGAGGCGCTGACGCTCCCTCCTTCCCGCTCCTCCGAGACGTCGGGACGAGCGGCGCTGTGACAACATTTATTCATTTCACCTCGGCTGGGGGTTCGCGGGGCCCTTCTGCAGGGGCTGACAGATGGATCAGCCGCCCTCGAGGCAGCGCAAAGAGGGATGAGCGCCGCGTGCGATCCTGCGTGGCTCCAGAAAAGCCGCCACGGCGCGTCACGCGGTGGCAAATCTGCAACCGTGGCAGAGAGCTGCAGTCAAGATGATGAAGTTCGCACGCTCAGAACAGCGCTCCACCACTGCCTGCGCCATAGTTCACTGAAATGAGGCCGGTCATAACCTCTAAGACTTTAACTCAGACAAAGACACATAAAAATGCTGCATATAACACATAAAAACAAAAAAAATGTAAAATTCAGCTTTTTCCTGTTATCAATGTCTCACCAGGCATTTCATGAAAGAAACAGAAATGAACAGCGTCTAAAAGCATTATTAAGATAAGGAATGAGCATGAAAAGCTTCTATTCATTTAATACTCATGTATTTTATTCAAAAAGAATAGATAAGCGCATTTCTTAGAACCTGGCAACCCAAAGTCAGCTTCCTGGAAACTAGCTTTAATGACAGACAGCTTCATGGCACTTGGGTCCAGATTTATTTTAACAAGATGTATAATGTGACTACTACAGTAGTCAAAACATTCAGCCGTCTTATATAAAAAAGACTCTGTAGGACGTGGAGTAAAATACAAATTCTGTCTGCATTGAACGCTGAATGTGAACCTCGTGATCGTGGGACGGGTTTAAAACAAGTGAGATTAACACGGAGATTAAAACATCTGAGGGCACCGTGAGAAACCAACTCAGCTCCCGTAAAAAGTGGAGAAACGGATTAAAATGCCACCGCTGGTTAACGTGAAGCTCGTGACTGTCCGACCTCGTCCTCACGTGACGGCGCTGCACCTGCGCTCTAAAGGCGCCAAAGCTACACGATGACGCCGGGTAGCGCGTGCAGCGCCCCCCCCCCCCCTTCCCCTGCGAAGCCACGCCTCCGCGGTCGCTCCACCTCCCGCCCGAGGCGTCCGGCCGCGGGTTCACTTCCGGCCGCGCTGCCCCAGCGCCCCGTAGCCGTTCATCACGTCCATCCTCACGTGACCGTTGGGAACCAGCTCCTCTTTGGCGACCTTGTTCCTGGCGGCGAACATGTGGCTGATCTCCACGAAGGTCTTGTTCCTGGTCTCGGGTATGATGAAGTACGTGTAGGCGGCCACGCTGAGGCACACCGCGCAGAAGATCAGGTAACAGAAGGGACCTGTGGACATCTGAAGAGGTTCGCGTTTAGAAAACGGGCTCGCGTCAACGTCACCCCAACACTGGAGCGACTGGTTCTGAGGTTCTAGGCGCGCGTGCGCCCGCGCCGTACCTCCAGGAAGGGGAAGACGAAGCCGATGGTGAAGTTGGACGCCCAGTTGAGGCAGCCGGCCACGGTGTAGGCGGCCGAGCGGTGGGACTGCGTGAAGAGCTCGGCCGTGATCAGGAAGGGGACGCCGGCTGCGGCACAGACGGAAGGCGTCAGCAGAAGCAGCTGCGGCTGCACGTGGTCCGCGGCGCATTTAATCACTCACTATATGAATCCATTGAGCGCTTTGAAATTAATATCAGGTCCTCCTCCATTCATTAGCTTATCCATAAGGCCACTCAGGGCTATTCTTTGGCAATTCCTCAAAATAAACCCAACGTAATATAACGAATGGCAACGTCTCCTGAAGCCCCGCTGCCGTTATATTAAACTGTTGTTCTTCATTACGCGTTGATTATTACTCAGTGATCGCAGGCTGACAAGGCGGGAAGATGTCTGTCAAGCTGGCGCAAGCCCAAGCGCCAATCAGAAGACGCGGAGCAGCGTAGCTCGGATTCTGCGCAATTCATTAGTTTGATATGTAGGATGCGCGAGGCGTCGTCTTAGTTTTAAACACATAATTCGTCATGGTTAGACGTGAAAGCTATGAGGGAGAAATATGCATTAGTAAAAGCTCTAATGATGAGCTTTCCGAATGATGTTCTCATTAACTGTGCATGATAATTGCATAGAGGAAGGTTTAATATCGTCAAATCAATAACCAGGCCATTTGTCAACATCTGTGCTATGTATTGGGGGGGGGGGGTGTCATTGTACAAGCAAGGTTTCGTCTGAAGCAAACCGTATTCATCACTGCTGGCTTATGTACAATGAGCCATTAAAAGTCTAATTGCAGCAAGTGAAACCCTCGTCCGTGTGCTGAGCTATAGATTTTGGCGCTTTGACGGATGACGTTGTGAAAACCAGACTCGTCCCGATTCATCATCCTCGCACGTCCGCTCAACGTGGCGCCCGGCGCCGTAAACCGCTGCGTCTTAATTCACTCCACTCCGCTCTCGCACCATCCGGGGTGCGAGCGGCCGTGGGAGTGGACGCCGGGCGCGAGTCCCCCATTTACAAACCTGATGAAATAGAATATGTCCTCAGTGCCGGAGGAGACGCCGCTCGCCTCCGCATACGGCGAGGTGTCCAGCAGGGAGCAGTGTTACCGCACACACGCGCACGCACGCACACACACTCACCTGGACCTATGCAGAAACCAGCAATAATCCCCACGACACAGCTCACGCTGACGTAGCGCATGACGGGAAGCTGCGCCTGGATTGGTCAGACACAGGGCACAACTTCATGCAAAACTAACCAGTGATTAATTAGATGCAGATTAGGATTCATGTAAATGGGAAATGGATGGAAACGCCAGGTCATACTGTCATGGGACACTTTACCTGCAGGAGGGCGGACACCGTGATCCCCGCGCAGCAGAACGCCATGAAGAGGTAGCCTCCGATCATCAGAGGCCTCCTGCCGAGGCGCTCGATGGTGAAGCACTGCAACGTGGACCCAGAGCGTCATGACCTGCACGTTTAGCATGAGCGGCTGCTGCGTGCTAATCACCTGAACGTGAGCAGCCATTAATACGCAGCTGATCAATCAGTAAATTAAATTAAAATGATCCCAATCATAATCTTGTTTACTTCAGTGAGGAGTGAGTTCAATATAATTTGGGCTTTGGGTATAAAATGAGAAAGTGCTACACAGTTTAACGCCTCATTCTGTGGTGATCAAAGCTAAAAACACATTTATCTTTGTGATTAATTTGTATATTTTCAAATCAGTAACCACAGTAGCAGCTGCAAACAGTGAAAGTTCTGACTGATGACTTGATCTTCATGAAATAACCTGCGATAATGAATGAAATACGCCTGCATTGAATGTGCTCATGACGACTCACCCCCACCATCCCAGAGATGACTTCAATGGCACCGGTTCCCACTGTGGTGAACTGAATCTGGGCGTCCGGGATTCCCGCGTTCCTGAATATGTCGTTTGTGTAGAACCAGATCTGAAATGTAAAGTGACGTGACGTTAAAGTGAAATCTGTCTGATCAGACGCAGGCACGAACGCACTCCGAGGTTGTCTTCTTTCTTAGGCGGAGAGGAAGTCGCTCCGCCGCTTCCTCGCGATTCATCACGGTGATCATTATCGCCATGCCGACCATCACTCATTCATTTGAGATCCGGCGTTTTATCAGTATGGACTCCTGACAAGTGCTCCCCTTGAAATTAATTTGCGTATTCTCATTAATCACACTTTGCTGATGCAACATCCATCATTGATGAGGTGTGGACAAGATCGTGATTGGTGCGGCTAAACGCTGTCTTGTTGATTTAGTGACCATACGTACAGCATTTCCTCAGCAGCGCGGACTCACACACTGAAGACAGGCCACAGTTTGGAAAAGTTACTCATCATTTCGTTCACTGATGATCTGAAAATGTGTGCGTCCTCCTTTAATGCGTCAATGAGTCAAAGCTTGGATAAAGTCTTCACTTTATAGTGAGCTGTGTTCACTGACTGAATATCAAGATCTTTAAATCACACCTGTATATGCATTTATAAAAAGTGTGTTGTGTTTTCATGCTTTTTTAGTTTGGACTAAAATTCTAAACAGCCGTGGTTGAAAACACGTTCACGTGCCTTTGAAACATCTAATTTTGCACCTTGTGTCACAAATGGGTTCTTGTGTCAGTCCGAAGGTTTCCAGTGTTCCTGTGTGGAACTCTGGGAGATGTGTGTCTCTGTGGGGGTGCACCCCCTGCTGTGAAATGGTCCTCGCGTGCAACCTCTGAGTATGAAGATGTGTTCGACGTCCTGCTGTACGTGTGGTGAGAATGAGAGACGGGAACCGGGGCATAATGAGGCATGGCGCTGGCGCCCCCTGCTCAGGCTCACAGCGGCTGCACGCGGCCCTGTGACGCGCAGACACACACAGGTGCAGGCGGGAGGGAACCCCCGCCGGGAGGCGTCTCATCTGAGGGCGTGCAGGCGGCGCTCACCGCGTCGATGCCAGACAGCTGCATGCCGATGTTGGCCACTGACACCGTGATGACCTGCCAGCGGACGGCGCGGTCCAGCAGCAGCCCGGGGACGGAGACGCTCCGGACGCAGGACAGGCAGCGCTGCTCCTCCTGCATCTCCTCCACCTCCTCCTGGATGTTTCCTTTGGTGCGGTACCACTTCAGGGCTGAAGGGAAAAGCGTTTGAAATAAAGATGAGAAACGAAAATAGAAATTAGAAAAATAAAAAATTAATATAAATGGAAAGCATGGCTTTGTTACCTGCTATTGTGGCGGCCACGTCCCCCTTCTCTATCAACAGGAAGCGCGGACTCTCTGGAAACCATGGCAACAGCAGCAGCTGGACCGTGGTAGGACAAACCACAAGGGACAGGAGCAAAGGCCAGTGCTCCTCCTGTGTGAAAAAAACAACGCCAATTAAAACTGTGGCAAACATAAATAATATGCAGCTTTCGCTGTTTTTATGCTCTGAACGCGAGAGACGGGAGCACTAGAACCCGCGATGCCCATACCTTCCCCAGCAGGTCGTGGAGCCCCAGGAACTGGGCGATGAAGACGCCGAGGCATATGTGGATGCTGGGGATGAGGCCCAGGAAGCCGCGCACGCTCTTGGGCGCGATCTCGCCGAGGTACATGGGCACCAGGCTGAGGGAGATGCCTGGTGAGAGACAGAGATCGTCCTGGTGTGAACTACGCGGCCGCGCGCCCCCGCGCCCTCCACCCGTGTGCCGGCCCACCTGAGTGGACTCCTGTGATGAAGCGTCCACAGATCACCATGGCCGGCATCCTGCACGTCCTGCTGAAGCCCATGAGGGCTCCGCCCACGAACACCAGCAGGCTGGAGCGCACCACCGTGCCTTTCCTGTTGGCGAGCACACAACCGGCCTGAGCTGCGGCGACAACGTGTGCGGAGACGGGCCGTCGGGCAACACTGACCTTCCGTACTTGGTGGCCAGTTTTCCCACCAGCAGGGAACCGATCATCCCCCCGATAGCGAAGACCGACACAGTGAAGGAGTACAACACGGTGAGGAACCGCTCGTCCGGGCTCCACTTGTACCTTTCAACAATTGTCTCATTGTAGAAATGTCTGATGTACTGGGGAGGAAAAGTTCATTTGATTAATTTTTTTTGACTCAGTCTATATTGAAAATGGTGAACTGTTTATAAATTGTAACAGCCATGTGCCTTGTTTGGTGCGTTCATGCTAAAGATGAGCTAAAAATGAACAAGTCTGTCCCGTTCTGCTCTCCGTCACGCTAATTGAGCCACATTTTCAAGATCAGGTCATTCATGTCGAGCAGCCTCTCTGAGTCTAAATGCGTCTCTTTCACTTGAACCAGCGCCAGAGCTCCAATTTGATTTTCAGCGCAGAGGCGTAACTGATGTCAGATGACTCAGCGAATCCCACAGAGGCCGCGCAGTCACGTGGACGCGGACGCTCGCCGGAGCGGCGCAGGAGGCACCAACCTGTGCAGGAGAGTTGACCACGGCCAGGTTGTAGCCGTAGAGCATGGAGCTGCCGAACGAGGCCAGGAAAGCCACCGCCACCAGAGACTTAGTCAGATGCTGCGGAGGAGATGAAAGCGTGGGCGGTTAAAAGTGCAGGGGCCTGAAAACACGTTGACGAAAAGAAAAACCACACCGCTGTAACTCATTTACTGTGACTTTACATGCAGTCGTTTGAGACCTGTTAAAACCCAGCTGGTCCGATGATCGCCTGCGTATCCACAGTCTCGTGACCCCCCACTCTGCCCTCATAGGCACCGGGGGGGGGGGGGGGGGGGGGGGGGGGGGGGGGGGGGGGGGGGGGGGGGGGGTCCGCTGTGTTTGCATTAGGACGTGCCTGCAGCTACCCTCTTGGCTGCCGTCCTGAATTCCAGCACACGGAGATTAGGCGACCTCCAGCACAGAAGGTCGGGGAGATTATAAAGTGCCTTTGAATGTCCACGCCTTGGAATGAAAGGGGGGAGCGGGCGGCAGCACAGGTGACCGCACAGTTACTGTCACTGGGATCGTGCTGGGTTTTGTTTTCAGAAAACATGGAGCTGCCTGAGCAGAAACAGCATGGATGCCTTAAAGCAACCTAATTTAGCCAGTAATGGCCTGATGAAGAGCGGCGGACCATTACATGTGATTCCGGCCCATAGCACACAATGGTGACCAGTGAGGATTCAATTTCAGTCACTATGTGTCAGAGGTGCAGCTCTTCATGTGTGGAAGTGCTCTGGTCGAAGTTCTGGGCAACTACAGGACGTCTAGGACCGCTTTTACTTTCTGGCCGCTCGTCTCACGCTTCGCCACTGCTTAAATGAAAATGGGTTTGCTGGTTTCTACTACACGCTGAGCAACACGGCATCACAGCTGCAGCGTCGAATGGGACTAATCCTCTTACTTCCATTCAGTTCATTATACTGGGTTTCTATACTAAAGAAATATGTGACAGAACGAGTTGAGATCAAGAACTCACCGTGCCGCTCACGCCATCGCTTCCCAGTAGCTGCTGCTCCGCCATTTAAACCATGAATTATTCCTGTGATCCTGCTTGTTTGTGAGGAGAAACATCCAACTCGCGGCACTTTGGAAAACTCTTCAGGCCACATGCTCATTTGTAGCGTTCGCCTCCTGAATGCACGCGTGGTCGGGGGGAGGGGGGGGTGATGGGTGGGATCACCGTCCTCAGCCTCCTCAGCCTCAGCTGCAGTCCGGTGGTGAGAACAGGACGGTCCCAGCCCACAGCAGCAGTCACATGCGCGAGGGGGTCACAGCGTAACGTACGGACCACCATGCACTGGGCCCACAGGCCTTTTCAGGGGCCTCTTCCCACTGAGGAGGGGAGCTATTCGTTTGTATGTACTGTATGTACGTCGTAGTAGTGAAAAGACCTTCAAACAGTAAATACAGCATCATTCTGCTGTAAAAACAAATCTCTGCTTGTGGCCCTTGGTCACGAGCTGAATCTAATAAGATCGGTATTCGTTTGTATATTTAATTGAATGAAATTTAAATATTTCAATTGGAAAAAAAGGGGAAAAAAAGTCAAACAACGAATGTTTTCAGGATTGAAATGAATGTAATTACTCCATGACAAGGGCCTCGACCCTGTACAACATGCACGCTTGAATTGATGGCGGTCGACGCACCGGTGCTGTGTTATTGTTAAAATAAACTTATACTAGTACAGATGGTTCTGACCTGGTGGTTCTGCTTTAAAATGGCATTTACACCCGTGAGAGGCTCTGATCAGGCAAATACACTTCAATCAACGTTCATCAAAAACACAGCTGATAATAACGTGTTCTTAATGAAACTGCTCACTTTCTATGACAGAAAATTCAGTTTAACTTTAAGTTTCATCAGGTTGTGACTCTTTGTAGACCTAGTTAGCAAATTTTGTGATTTGGCTTTTAATTGTTGTCTGTTTAGTTGGATTTAACCGGTGGAGATGAACACAGGCTCCATCTGTGTTTTAAGGCAGCATTTTATCTTGTGATTGCATGGATGCTAATATGCATACAGTGCATTGAGGCAACTGATCCACTGGATCAAGACCCTACACATGACTAGCATGCGTCAGCTGCGGTGTCTCCTGACTGTCTCTGTGAAGATGTGTTGGTAAAAACCAGTCGCTCGCGACACGTAGGTCGCAAGTGTAATTAATCCATTGTCACCGGTGCAACAGTGACGCCATTGTCCACAGTGCATACGAGCGCACGGAGTCAGGACACAGGATGTAGCTCTCCGCTCGCTCGTGTACTTTCCCGTCACCGTATCCTGCAGTTTACTGTACAATGACAACATTCAGACACATCATTCAACTTTAACCCAGTGAATAAAGTCATGCAAATCAAGTGGTTTGCATCATCGTCTGTGCAACGTGTTGAGGGCATCGTGCAGCCTTTGAACGTCACGTATAGTGTGGATGGAGATGTAGCTCACATAAGCGATGTCATGGGAAAAGTGAGTAAATGCCCTAGTTCATCTCTAAACACGCAGTAGAACACCCTGCGCTAATTGGATTATCCAGGCAAAGGAACGTCTGTGACTTAGATGAAGTCCAAAAACAAAAGGTTGAGTCATGTCATTCCCTCTGGACACGTCACATGACATCACATAGGATCTGATGACCGTTAATGTAAAATAAACAGATCCGTATGTGACTACACACACACACGCACACGCACACACACACACACACACACACACACACACACACACACACACACACACACACACACACACACACACACACACACACACACACACACACACACACACACATCGGATGGCTCTCGGTTGACCAGTGTACCATTCATACTTTCATACTGATGCAGACATCCTGTCCTCTAATGAATCTCGTGTGACTTAAATCACTCTATGACTGGACAGTTCTCTGCTCCAAGTCTGAAATAAACAGAAAAAAGCATCCCACCAAAACTGATTCACCCAAACTCTCCCACTTTTGAATTGCAAGTATAGTTCTCCATATGTTCTGTGTGTTAACGTTGACCAGGTTTTGCATGCTGGCAAAGAAAAGGGTGTGAACAGGAATGAACATCTCATTTTCAGAAGGACATCTCATAACCAGGATCTGCACTACATGATTTAATTTCCTCTGTACGGTGAATGAGATGCCATTTGATGAATTACCCATCAATAGCAGACTGTGGGGGGATGGTGTGTGTGTGTGTGTGTGCGTGTGTGTGTGTGTGTGTGTGTGTGTGTGTGTGTGTGTGTGTGTGTGTGTGTGTGTGTGTGTGTGTGTGACATCATCACACTTTGTGCGTGCACAGACATTTCGCCACAGCGAGTGTCCTGACGCGCCCGTGTGTGTGTGCATGTGTTGCAGGAGCAGAATAACCTCACATTAGCAGCCCATTATTTCAATAAAGCTCCTCTTGCATCGCGTTGACAGATCATCTGCCTAGAAAAGCAGATATTGTGGCCTTTAATCAGTCAGCTCCCTCTGAGCCGCCGTAGTCTCTTGTGCAGTATTTAAATTCCTCATTTGCTCTGTTGCAGGCGGGACGTGGTTGTCCCCCATTGTTCCCTCTGAATAAACTGGGGAGCTGATCATGTTAAGTGCAGCCGTGATTGATGGCTGCTGATGGAATCTAATATACTCTCCCCATGCCATCGTTTAGCAGAAATAGGATTAGGGAGAAAGACTCCAACACGAGCCGATAAAAGGTGCAAATGTTGCTTTCTCTGATTTTAAGGCTGAGTTTAGGCTGAATGAGAGTGACTGTCATCAACGGAACCTCGGTTCCGTGCTGTAATTACACGGAAGGTCAGCAGCCAATGGCGGAGAACGTGAAGTCTGAGGCTTCATTTAGCAGCGCCTCCACGTGCTGATGGACTCATCGCGAGCTGGTGTGATTTTACTGACCCCTTGTGGGACGTGAGCCTCACTTCAAAGCAGCGGCGTGACTGATTATGCACTGAGAACGAGAGCAGACGAGAGTGTGTGTTTAGTTCAAGGCCTAGTTGAGATCAGAGGCGATGCTTCACGCAGACGCGCGCTCTGGAGCCTCTGAGCCAGTTGCCTCAGCATCATCCTCTCCCTCGGCTTCACCGACTCGGCTCGGCTCAGTGTTTTACTCACTTCGCGGCTACATTAGCACTTGATTTGGGTGTAATGGATCTCCCCCCTCCCCTCCCTCCTCTTCCTATTGGCTGCGGCTGGCCCCCAGCCCGGCCCACCTGCTCCACGGAGTTCTCCTTAATGTGACTGGCCGAGGATGATGGATCACCTCCTGTCACTTCTGCCTCCTCCTCCAATCAACAACCAGCCATGGAAATTGATTGTTCTAATTTGCTCTCATTATTATTATGATATTAAGCACAATATACAGACACAGCTCACTGTCAGATCTGGGCAACGCCGTCATTAGTTACAGGGGCTGGAGAATACGCCTCGGCGGGGTTTTCTCCCACAGATGCCAAGATGTAAAGGAATCAGCAAGCGCTGGAGTAGCACACTGCTTTTTCTTAATAAGATTTGCCATGCAGCTCCTCGCCGAGGTGATGTAGCATCTAATTAAGTTCAATTCTGCGCTACTGGGAACGGGGAAAGGGGAAGATATGATTAAGTTCCTCCGTGTCAGACGCAGCCTGTTCACGTGCAGCAGCCGCATCTGAGTAAATGGGAGTCGCCAGCGCCGATTTTTACGTGTGAAATCACGGCAAATGGTACAAATCTGCAGTTATTAAATGCTGCTCGGAAAATGCAATTAAGATGCGGGAGGGAGTGGGGCGAATAACAATGAGTCACGAGAAAGCTCCGCTCTGTTCTCTGCAGAAAGGCGTAGAACCGTGCTGAGTTCAGGGACTTGCTAAGTGATATGTTTGCATTCTTCTACACCCCCCCCCCTCTCTCTCTCTTTTATCGAGTCCCAAGAAGAAGAACCAAAGGTCAGCAGTACTGTCATGGCTGCTGCAGACCCCCCCCCCCTCTGCTGTATTCACAAGCCTGCTTTGAGATGGTACAAATGAGACTCCAAAAGGCCAAAGCAAATACCATGGAAATCTGCTGATCCTGATATTACCGCCGCAGCCCCTCCAGCTGTATATTACTGCTCTGTTCCACAGACCAAAGTGTATCCCCAGCCATGCTGTTACCAGCCCGCTGTATATTGGACAGTGCTTACATTAACACACAGTGTCTAACAAACCGCTTACGCTCCTTTAATTGGATTACAAGCAGTGCTGCGCTCCCATTGGTGAGATTAGGAGGGTCCGGGCACGGAGCCCACTCCCCCCTCCCACGCGCCAGACAGGGCTCTGATTCGTCGTCATCCCTAACGACCTACAGATGCCAGATGTTTGATTGGTGGAGTGGTGCTGGCACTGGAGTTTATTGGTCCATGACTGTGTAATGGGGGGGGGGCAAGTTGACTGTGAGGGTGTTAAAGTGTCGGCTCTGATCTAGACGTGATTAATGACACTCTTTATTTATTTTTCTGGCGTTAAATACATTTTGTGGACATTCTTTTCTCTTAAAGGTCATCTTCGAAAGATACACTAATGCACGATTTCTACTCTTAGTTGCCTAATAGTTTTCTGGATTCATAAAGATTATATTGTGATTGAAGCCTAGGTCTGATACAATATTAAATCAGTTAAATACTCATTGGTATTGTGGTTTAGGATTCACACTTCAGTCTGAAAAAATAATATTAATCCTTGCGTTGTCTGATTTAAATCTCTTTCCTCTTCATGATCCTACAGACATCACTGTTGTGCATGTGTGCAATAATAATAATAATATTAATTTTACCCTGTTTGCATTTCGTTTTCCCTCAGATAAATCTAAAGACTGAAGAAATTGGAATTTAAGCGGTAGCTCCTTTGTTTTAAAAAGACAGAACTGCACATTAAAGGAAGGTAGAAGATGGGAAAAGGATCTTAAAGCATTCTTGTGTCTTTAAATAAGGACAATTTATGAGTTAAATGGGCAGTGAATGGATACGTACAGGGCTTTCTGGACCATTACTAGTTTGTATATTTAGTGGATAAATGCTAAAACAGTATCTGCACAGAGTAAATGATGTGAACTGACCCTTTAAGATGGACACACATGGAGCCTGGAAATTCCTGTGGAGGTGAAACAAAAAGTGAATAAAGTACGTCACACCGACGTTAACTTTGTGATGAGAGAGAGAGAAGTAAAATGCACCTTGCGACCTCCCACACTTTGACCTCTGACCTCTGCTGTAAATCTCGTGGCTCTTCGGCCTTTTCTCCACTCATCAGCCAAACCTCTGACCACTTACTTATGTGGAGACCTCGGCGCAAGCTGCTGAAAACCTGGCAGCTGCTGGCCTCCTGTGAAGGAGGCCCCTCTCCATCACGGCGGTGACACCTTAACTGTCCTGCTCCCGCTCGGTGAGGATGGCCCCCCGCCACCGCACACACAGACGCACACACGCATGCATGCAAACACACACACACACGCACACGCACGCACACACACATGCAAACACACACACGCAGGCACACACACACACACACACACACACACACACACGCACACGCACACACATGCAAACACACACACGCAGGCACACACACACACACACACACACACACACGCACAGGCACACACACGCACAGGCACACACACACGCAAAAACACACACACACGTGCACACACACGCACGCACACACACGCACGCACACACACATGCAAACACACACACGCAGGCATGCACACACACACACACACACACACACACACACAAACACACACACGGACAGGCAAACACACACACGCAGCAAAAACACACAAACACCAACCACCAACACAAACACATGCCACAGTGACCACACTGTTGTTTACGCGGCTGCACAAACTCAGCCGACACCCGTGCGACCATGCGTGCACATTTCCAAACACACACGCCGTCTTTGAATCCAAGTTCCCACAACACACACACTGGGCACATAATCAGCAGAAACAATTGGGCTTTTAAGACGCTCTTTCACACACACATGAATACACTCAGACTAGAATGCTAGCATTCTCCTATAATGTTCTGTGGCCTGTCCCTGCAGGTGACCTAACCCTTACTGTCCTGTCTGTCACAGTGAGTGGAGCCAATTGAGCCAGATGGCAGCAGAACCAAACGGCTGCGAACAACAGGCCGAGTTAATGTGTAGCTTTAACCATTGTCGCCTCGGCCTCACAATGGAGCGAGTCGGGAGGGAGGAGAAGCCGCTGGAGCTGCCGCTAAAGAAGGAGTCGCCGCGTATTCTTGGAGGAGTTCATAAAAACGGAGCTTAAACCCACTTGATTCATCACTGTCTCATTTGGGCAGGAAAGCCATCGGACAGAAGGGGGATAAGCTGCACCTCTGTGGGGACGCGTGGAGCGAGGCGTGCGCTTGCCTTATAAAACCTACTACACCCATTGCTCACAACTGAGACGTGGAATAATTTGACTGTACTCATCGGAATGTGTCACTAAAACATTGTAATTATCTCCTTTAGTTAGGTTCAAGTTAAAAAAAAAAAGAACGGAGATCAAAGCACTTTCTTTTCTCAATAACCTCTGCAACAACGCCCCTGACATCCCCATTGTCAGCTTCTGTTCCTTGGCGCTATCACTTTCCATGAGATGAGGGTAATTTTCTATGCAAATGGGCCGCCGTCATTGTCCCCGCCTCGTTAATCTGGGCCTGGGCTCCTTTGACAAACCCCTCTCTGATTGATGAGGCCCTGACAGCTCCAATGTGTGCGTGCATTTTCACAGATTGACATCATCATTAAGGAGCGAGAGCAGGGCCTGAATCACTGCAGAGTTACTCCCCTCGCCGCCACACACACACACACACACACACACACACACACACACACGCACGCACACACACACACACACCATCCGTCTAACAGCTGAGGTTTCCCTTCTGTACCCACAGAGTCGGGCAGGAGGCAGAATGCTAAGCGCTCACTCATTGGCTGCCTGAAACTGTCATGTTGAAGTTAATTGGTGTAGGCTTTAAGCAAATTTCCAGCAGCACCCCCAGTCACTGCGCGGCTTGATGGGTGAGCCACTGTCATATGGCACCTATTGATTCACACAGAGGATTAGATGACTCCCATAATGCTCGCTATGTCAGTGTCACCCTCTCAGAGCGCAGCCGATAGCCTCTCTCCTTCCTGGGTGCTAATGCAGACGTGCGACAGGATTATTTTAAATCATGGTTTATTCATATTCACTCAGTCTGGGAGGAATCCAAAGGCTTGCTTTTTAGTGTTTCAGTCAGCTAAAGTCCATTTTGTAGTTCATTTGAAAATGGAAAAATCGTTACCTAATCCTATTGCTTTGGCCCGGAGCTACAACATAAGAAACATGGCGTGTGCTGGCAGAGCAGAAAAAAAGACAGGCGACACGTCCACTGACTGAGCGGAGGCAGCTGCAGATGAGCAAATAAAGCATTCAATATTTATGACTGAAATTAAAACTAGATAAAGATGTCACATATTACTGCTACCCCGCACTCCTCACCTCCCTCCCAGGCCTCTGGCCCTGACTCCAGTGCTCACAACTCTCTCCTCTCTCTCAGTGCAAGTGAAAGGGAAGCATTATTCCTTCCCAGCCCAATGTCTTCAAAGACAGTAATGAATGCAATGCAGTGACCCAGAAAATGGACTTCAGAGAAGGAGAAGGAGAAAAAAAAAGCAATCTTGCGTTTGTGGCGGAGCATTATCACTTTACTCCCCTCCCCTTGTCCTCTCCCCTCGCAGGCTGGTGTGTGCGATTATGTATGTGTGTGTCTGTGCATGTGCACCTGCCATTATGTGTGTCTCCATGGAACCGTGTGTGTGTGTGTGTGTGTGTGTGTGCACGCGTGTGTGCACGCGTGTGTGTGTGTGTGTGTGTGTGTGTGTGTGTGTGTGTGTGTGTGTGTGTGTGTGTGTGTGTGTGTGTGAGTGTGTGCGTGCGAGTTGAGGTCTCCATCAAGAGAGAATGGGCACTGGCTGACAGGCAGGCCCATTGTGGGGTTAATTAAACACTTCAGGTTTAACACCCCATCCCTGTCGTTAACCCAAACACTGGCTCATCACTCATTCCCGCCACACTTCACTTAGAGAGTAGGGGGGAGACAGGAAGGGAGGGGGACAATGGGGATGTCACTGCGGGTAGGGGTGGGGTGATGGTTGGTGATGTCAGGGTAGATGGTGAAGGTGGTGAGACTTAGTAGCAGGAAGAGTCTGGAAGTGTTTTCTGAGGAATAATAAAACTCATCATCATAAAAACAATCCGCTATAACTAATGAGTAGTTAATTTAACCAGCAGCACGACGTGAGTTTGATTAAAGAACTGGAGAGCGCTTACACCGTCGGGTAACAAACATATAGGTTCAGACAGACTAGACGTCGTTTGAGCCACAACAGAATGCAGGAGTGTTTTCTTTTATTATTTATGAATCATCACCACCAGAACTACTTCAATGTTTCTATAAGCTACAAGAACATAAACAGCTTTGTTTATTTGGTGTTTTGATGAGAGAGGCTTGAAAGGCTTAAATCAGCACATTTTGCATTTTCTTTGAATTAAGCATCATTCAAAAAAACACAGACACATTCAAACATCAAACTGATGAAGATGACAAAACAGTTCAGCAAAGTTGTATTCATAAAACATACAACTGGAGAATGAGACGGACATCCCTCTGCTCTCACCCTGTCATCTACTGAACAGTGTGACTCACCTCGGCCAACTGATGAACGCATGAAACTGAACATGCACACTGTGAATGCAGGAAACGACATCATAACATTCAACCTGATATGAACAGAGGTGAAGGTGTAGTGAAATGAGACCTCAGGCCAACGCACGAGCTCCTGTTCAGCACGGAGGGAAATGTATCAACAGCAACGACAAAACTCCAAAAAGATTTAAAAAGCTTCACTATGACGATAGCAGCAGAAAGAAAGCGTGCACAAACATGGATCCTAATTCAGACTAACAGTAGACACTAACACACTCCAAACAAATGATGATCAATCAGTTTTAAGCTCAAAACACCTCAGAGCTCTCTGTTTTAAATCCTTCACTCGCTGCACCTTTGGACAGTCTGACAGCAACCATTACTGATATTCATTAAGTAGCATGAATACACCTTTCTGCATATTGACTCCGGTCGACTGCCTGCAGTGTAATGGGTCCTCACACCACTAGATAGCAGTAGTTTACACCACTGACAAGCAGTCCACTCAGTAACTGCAGAGCAGCGAGAATCAGCTGATGGAGTGACCGGAATGAGGGAATAAATAAGTAGATGAATAAACGGCGTGCGGCGTAAGATTCGTCTGTAGCACATCACTCCAGTAGTCGTCGTTAAGCAAATGCCAATAAACTGGCATTGGAAGCAATTCTGCATCTGAATGTCAATTATGAAAACAAATACGAATGATCAACAATGATGCACAAGCACTTTTTTGTGGTTTCTAGAGATTGTCTTTCTCAAAACTATATGATAATATAAGGTTCATTTATAGTAACTAAGACGTATAAGACTGTTAGTTATCACTTCTCTTGCTGATTAGCATTAGCTATTTGTCTTTGGATGCTGCCATGAAAAAAGGCTGCAGACAGAAATGTTAAAAACTCTGTTGTCATAGGAAGGTTTCACAAACCTGGCAACCCAAAGGTTGTAGTACTGGCTTGTAGCTTGACTAGGCTCTTCTAACTGTGTGACTTTTGAGGTTCTGGAGGTGAGGGCTGGTATCTTGCTACCAAACACGAAACAGGATTTTACAGGTTCGCATGTTGTTTTCTCAGCCAGTAAAGTAATAATCAGTTAGGCTGGGGACTGTAAACAAGTAAATTAATCAACGGAGCCACATTCCAGTGTTGTGCTGATGGACTTTTGTAGTATAATTAAAATGAGTTTGGCAGATGTTAGCGAAACAGGTTTGTCTAATTCCGGTATTCCCACAGATTCATTAATGATGGCGGCGCTTTCGCAGCCATGTTGTCTGCGTTTCGCGCAGCTTTGGCGAGACACAGCCTGCACCCATGATGCAGTCTTTCCATTAGCCATTAGCCCATTAGCCCGTTAGCACTCAGGCTGTTGGAACAGCTTGAATGTGTGATGCAAATGCTTCAGGGATCCAACCCAAACTGGAGCCTTGGCAAAAGGCCAGACACCGCGAGCGGAGAACCCACTTCCTGTTCCCATCTCCCGGCTCCTTCACTCAAATTATCTCATTGCGGCGTCCAGTTTTGCTTCGGATTCCTATAAGGTGTGAGCATGTTAGCATATTCAAACCTGTTTCTGTGGTGGAGCGGCTCTGTTTCATCCCCACGCCATATGTTAGTAAGCAAGACTAATGAACATGTCTGTCCGAATGCGGCAGAGACATTTTTCTCCTTCAATTCACTCGTCGATGCCCACTGCAGTTTATCCCCGGTTTGTTTTCCAAGCATTTCTCATAAAAGTGATTTATCAAAAACATTTAATCCTGAACTGCCGATGTTTCATCCTGAATGATTCCAGAGGCTGCTGAAGCCGGTGCTTTTTATGGCTCGGGCTGAAAAGGGTACCTCTCGGGGGCATGTTGTGTTAGCTTCTTGTAAAGTAGTAAGACGCACGCACACACTCACACTCTACCCCCATTGGTGTTGACTGGGGATGGGCGGCAGGGAAATGTCAGGAGGGATAGAGGTCATTGCCTTCCAAAGGGATAAACACACATTCCACATGGCTCCCTGCTGTGTTATCATTTACTGCCCTATCGGACACGTTTTGCCGCCTCTGAATGTATTTATATTTATAAACATATTCTTTATTTATTTTCTCCGAGGCCACTGTGCCGAGGAAATGATACCGGAGTCTAACATTTGGAGAGCATCGTGACTGCCAGGATGCAATTTGTGCTCTATCTCCGTGGAAAAAAAGGGGGCCGTGACGCCCGGGGGCGGCCATTTCCTTCCCCGCAGTGACATTTTTAACAGGGCGCCCGCAGGACACGAGGACGCAGCCTGAGCCGCGCGCCTCCCCGTCACGGCCGACGGCCCGGCGCCGGTCCGCGGACCCGCCGACTGTCCCCGGCGCTCCCGCTCTGGGCCGAGGTCGGCTCCGAAAGGCTACGGGCGCGGCGCAGAACGCCTGCGCGCCGGGAGGCTCCTCGGGGGTCGCGCTGCCGGTTTGGGGCCGCGTGCGGTCGCGGGGGTTTTCGCCGGATTCGAGGCTCGTTCGACTCGGCCTCGCGGGGGAGTCCGCGTGACCGGGACCGGCTTCTCCCGCCGACCGGGCGCCGCTGACGTCTGCAGCTGCACCCTTCGCATCAACAATGATGTATCGCGGTTTTGTGTGAGCTCCCTGCTCCTGCCTGCATTTATCAAAGCAACATTAGGAGTGTATCAGCATCAATTTGCCATCATGAAGCATGGAGCTGCATTCCACTCATGTGTGACCATTATACTAATGAGGTTAATGGTTCAGCTGTGCTTACCATAAGATGGATGCCCCCCAGTGGAACCTGCCCCTTTGTGTGTCTGCGTGTTGTTGTAGGGGCTGTTGTTGTTTATCTGGGAGCTTTCTGCCTCTGTGGCGCCCGCGACGCCGGCGAGAGATTTCTACGTCATGACATTTCATCTCCATCAACACTTCCTCACACACACACACACACACACACTGGGCCGGAGCCCCATTATCATTCAGCGCCGCCCTCTCCAGCGTCCAGAATTATCTTTGAACTTTACAAACTAATGTGATGAACTAATGACTTCTCGTAGGCTATTACGAGAGGGCGAATTACTGGTGTCTATTTTTTGCTAATTACAAATGGTAAAACCAGTGAAGCTTTTTATAAGCTAGGATGCTGTTTATGTGTTGCCACATGCTATTCCGTCCAAAAGTAAAACAACCCCCAGGATTGAGATTGCACCATTTCTTTAACAGATGGGATGCCCCAGCCATCTGTATCTGTTTTCTCCTCCCGTGTTTGAAACGTGTCGACGTGAAGAAGTGCTCTCTGACTCTGGGAGTCTACCTGCTAACTCTTCCTCGGCTGCTTTACAGCAACACACAGGGACGTTCACCAGTATGAGCCCCACAATTCAAACAAAGTGAGTAGAAAGTGATTAAACGAGTAAACACCCTTGTTATTGATTTTAACGCTTTGACATAAGCAATTAGGAGGGCTCAGATTTGTTGGTTTTACTTTGTTTCTAATTTCAATTTCTGCATTTACAATGGTGTCATGGGCCAATACGTGTTTGCACACAACCCCAAAACCACAGTATTGCTTTTTAATTAGATTTACAGGATATTAAAAACACAGTAGGTGCTCCTAAACGATGATCATTGGAGACGGTGCTGAAATAGCAGGCTATCGTACATCTTTTTTATTCTGCTAGTCCAACCGTAACAATATCTGTTTTTGTTTTTATAAATGTTTTCAATTACTACCACCAATCTCCTAAAATATGACTGATTTCAAATTAAGAAAGCAAATTTGGAAAAACATGCTGCTGCCTATTATCAATTTTATCATCTTCAGAATGGCGCTTTAATGAACAAAACGAAGTTGGCCTCATTTACTGTTAATGCAGTCAAATGCTTTTTCTCAGTGGGTGCTGCCCAATAAGCTGAGGAGAGAAAGGGCACTGGGTCTCCAGAGGGGTACAACTTTAATTGGATGATCTGAAAGTCCTTTCCCCCCAATTCCAAATGTAAACAAGGCGTGTCATGCCACATCTAACACCAAATGAAGAAACATCCCAGAAATGCCCCTCAGAAGTTTACCACTATTTTCTAATGTGCATTTCTGTCTCTGTCTCTCTCTCTTTCTGTACAGTGTCTCAGCATTACGCAGCCAGGTACAGTAGTGTGGATTTCTGTTTAAAAATGGACCTTCAGAATTAAGAAGGTCTACATTGTTTATTGAGACCTTTTTGGTTTATCATTCAAGTTGCCGAAATAGTTCACAATTTAAATTCTGCCTTTTGTGCTGGATCAATTAGGCTACTTTTATTTATTATATCATTTTTGATTGAATTTGAATAGGTTGAAACTATCTATTTATCAGAAAATATTAAAAAAATGCTTGTTGTCGTCTTTTTCATTTTCCTGTTTTAGGAAGTCCTAAAAAATCCATAGACTTTTTGTTGTCTAAAAATATAATTATTCTGGACCTTTAATGTAAAAAACAAACGTTTTATTTAAATGAATCTGAATATTTGAAAAGCTTATCTTGCTGGCTATGTTAATCTTTACTTCTTTACTCTTTACTCATTTTAGAAAAAAAAATCTTTATAAGTTGCGATAATGGAAGCCAATAAAATAATGACGATCTTTTTTTTAAAAAGATGATTCATCCTAGAACACATTTGCCTATTTTTCCCGCTGACACAAATGTTTTCTGTGGTTCTCATCCACACGCTGCAAAAGTACAGTAACTAGTTTGCAAGAAGACCAGCAAATCCAGTGAGCCACCGGCTGAGTCACTTTATGCTCAGGGCTCTTGACACCAGTGATGGTGAATTTTATTCTTATTTGTGCACCACAGCCGGTAATGAAATTGCAGACCAATAAAGGATGTCCTAGGCTCAGAGGGAAGCCCAGACCACTTGCAGTAGGACTGAGATGCACATAACACATTTTAACCAAATAAACAAGCAGCATTATGTGAAAAACACACATGCCACGATCTGTAATTATCCCGTAGATTAATCATGAGGAGAAAAACACCTGTCAGAAAACAAACACCAGGGATCACCTGTAAATGTCTCCTGTGTTGTTGTGTTGCTCTGCTTGTCTACTTGGGTGATAACGTTGGGCCTTTAAGTTTGTTTCCAGGTGCCTCAGCGAATGTGTTGAGGAGCTGAGCTACAGAGTGCTGAGGCAGGGAGTTAGCTTAGCCGACCCTTGGGCCTTTAAAGCTGCTGAGCGCAGCATAGCACTTTGTGCGCACGCACACACACACACACACACACACACACACACACACACACACACACACACACACACACACACACACACACACACACACACGCGGCCCTGATAGCACATAAAAAGTTTTGAACCCATGAAAACACTCGTGTATGCACGGCTCCATCTCAGCTGAGTAATTTAACAAGACTTATATCAACGTCTCAAGGATGTGAAATATGCAGTCGACAGACAACCAATTGTACAGGAAGAGAAGTGTTCCATAAAGTTCACGCTGGTGCCTGGTTTATTGGCTCTTTTAGGATCAGTGAAACTCACAGCCAATGGGAGTGCTGCAACACAGACGGCATATTAATTCATCGCTATTCGTTAGGACCTCCGCATGTGCTAAAGATGGTAATCTTAAGTAATTTGTTAGTGCTGCATCGGCGCTTTGACTTTTTAGAGAGCTACTTGACAGCAGCGTGAGCCCCTGGGCTCCAGTCTCCGGGAAAGAAAAAAGAAAAAGACGACGCTCCAATTTGCAATTCATACACATTGGGGGAAATGTTTAATTCCATGGCCGTTATTCAACTCAGTTCATTAATTAAAGAAAAAACGCTACCATTCTCTTCTCTGCTTTCCCGCCATCTTTTTGATGAGCTTTCTTCAGGAGTAATTGAGTCCGTTAATTAGACAGAATTAGGCTCTAATTATTCTAAAGGCCCAGTGCCGGGGGAGAGAAGAAACCAAATGTGCCATATTTCACTGCCTTGCCACTCCAGCAGCTCTCACTGAATCCCCTTTAACTCTCTTTGATGTCCCTCACACTGCCGGTTTCACAGGAAATGGATTAGATATCAGGCCTCTTAATTCTGCCGCTCGGCTCAACAGGAGAGCTCTTTTGACATTTGTGCTCACTTCTGCCTGATTTCAAGCCTGTGCTGCAGTAAATGCATTTCATTACAATGGGGTGTTTTATTTTCTCCAGCTCAGTCTTTATGTTATATTAAAGAGGACGGGCATCTGTCTTGTTTATGTCCTCCCTCAGCCTCTCAGTCAGTGGCAGTCCTTTGCTATATCACATTTTTATGGCCTTACCTTTAAGCAGCTCTTTGTCACGCCTTAGATTTAAAGATACGGAATTAATCCTCTGCAGCAATATTCAAAGGACGAGCCTTCTGTGCACATACCACTGGCTCTGTAGGAAAGCCTGGCAGCTATGCTCAGTAAACACACTAAACACCTACATATGGTGTCAAACTGAAAATAGGCCTGCTTTTCTTTTCGTGCATTTTTTTTGCAAGATTAATTTTCCTTCGTATGAAAAAAACACACAGAAACATATTGCAGGCTCTAAGGTATTTGTTTTAGCATTAAACTTCTACAAGTCCTATCGTTTGCATCACAAATACCGAACATCAGTAGTTAAATAACAAAATTGGTATATGCCATCATGTGCAGATTGCACTTCCTTCCTTCCTTCCTTCCTTCCTTCCTTCCTTCCTTCCTTCCTTCCTTCCTTCCTTCCTTCCTTCCCTCAGTGTTTTCCTAGTGATGTTACTAATGGTGTCTTTATTCAGAGGCGCACGAACACACACACACACACACACACACACACACACACACAGCACACAGCTGCTCAGCCATTGTATCTCATGCAGATGTTGAAGTGGACAGACCACCCTGAAGCTCCTGCGGCACCAAGGACCACGAGTCACTCTCTGCCACTGAACTGTGATGAACCGTATGCCAGCAGAAAGGCATCAAAAGACCTGTAGCTTCCTCCATAGGTACAAACATAAGGACAATTCAGTGCAGGAATAACGAGGTAACGTAATAAGTGAGGATAATAACTAGAAGTAAAAACGTTTCACATTGAAAACCCGTTGCAAACCTTAGAATAAGGTCCAAACACTGGACGTTTATTTCAGTCTTTTACAGCACAGCTCTGATCCAAGCTTTTCCTATGTTCAAGGGTAAAACTGTCGCCTGTTATGAAACCAGCCATAAACCAAGCATTGTTCAGAGGTGTTTTCCTCTATTTTCCGATGCCAGATGCTGCGTGTTATATGAAATGCCCTGGTGGTATTTTTCACGGTGACAGCGCCATAGCTTACTCTAAGGGGACTGGGGTTAGTTTATCCTCAACTGCTGTATTACTCTTTGAATGTCTCTAAGTTAAACTGCTGGTGACAGCTTATCAGTCACACTCAAAAAACCTGGATTGGGTGCATGCTACATTAACATAATTTTAACATGCAACTTCAACAATATAAATTCTTGTTTTGTGTCTGAACATAATAAAATCACGTAAATGTAACAACTTCAACAGGTTACATCAATATTTTATGTTAACTCAACGTAATAAAAATAGGTTTAGACAACAACATGTCCAGAGCTGAAGGTGGCAGTAATGAGCAAATTCACAACTTGGACTACGGCCCTGCCGCTTCTTCAGGATCCTGACGTAAAGGAAAACACCTGTTCATGATGTGTGCAAGAAGGTAAGTTTAACGTCCATTGAATAAAAAACCGCATGGGTGCAGAAATGTTGTTAGTAGCTATATATAGTGCCTTTTAGCATTTTGGATGTTTAATTAGCTAGAGTACGTATCCGTGTTATGTGACTGCGCCTGTGCTCACAAGCTAACCTAGCTAGCTTCCGTACAACACTGAGAACGTGCTAGTTTTAAATAAGCTTATCTGCAATAAAATATATATATATATTGTAATTTTTTATATTATTTTATAGCCGTTAAACGGCGATCTTTGCTCAGTTAGGAGTGAGACTTTTACGTATTTCCAATGCGAGTTCATCGCGCGAGCGCGGGATTTTCAAATTTCAAATAACCGACATCAGCGTTGCCCCTCGGTCGGTTTGGATGCGACGAGGATTTTACGAGTCAGCGGCATTTGTTCAGGTTGGTGCAATATTTTCTGACATATACTCTCCGTCCGCAGGTGTTAGAGCAGAGAACTACTGAAAACGGAAAACAGAAGTACAGAGACTTGCCCTAATGGAAAGGTAACCCATGAGCATTAAATAGAAATGTGCTGTCATGCTATGCATTTCCTGAGGTAATTTACACGAACCTACCAAAATGGTGTTTGAGTTATTTCACTCTACATATTGTTTGCATTGTATATCGTATTATCATAAATCTATTTGTTTCACACGGTAAAGGAAAATAATCAAATTACTTACACAAGTATTTATTTAATTAAGCTTTAACATTTGTACCTTTTTTATAAGATTGTGTACTCATTTCACAGCACATAATTGGTTTCCTAATTTATTACAGCTATTTTGACTTGAAACCTGTTCTTTATCATCTAAAATGTGTCTCTTGGTGTTTACCTCCAATGGCCATTCTGTGAAAGTGTCCCATTCTAGAGCTGAGAAGAGACAGCAGGACAGGGAATCATCTGCTAGTGTCGCGTCAGATGTCTACATGTCCACAAGTTGTTTAAGAAAAAGTAAGGTAAGAGGGAATGAAAAGAAATAAGATAAATAGACTCTAAGGTATTTGGAGATGCAAGGAGTGCAGCGTGACTTTTTCTAGTAGATACGACTATTGCAAACACAAGGCAAGAAGTTATCAGAGATGAACCCTTCATCACCGAGTTCAAAACCAGATGGCCTGCTCTCTTCTGTGTTTCTGAGGTTGGTCAATAAATATGTCTATATATATATACAATGTGATTCTGATCAGACAAACAAAATATATTAAAATGTATCAAAGTATTGTTTACACATTTGCCATTCAGTGCATTGATAACTTGTGTACTTTTTTTCTTTTTAAGAATAAATTTAAGAGGACTACAACAGTTTGCTGCAACAGTTCTTCTCCATGCTGGATGGTTATTCTTCAGACCTGAAAACGGTGTTTGGCAAGGAAGGCGGCATTCAAGGACAAAAGATTAAGAGCATCATGGTTCCCATAACCCAGGTATGATGATGGGAAAAAAATCTATGTCGTAATATGTTAGTGACAGCTACTCACTTGAATAAAAATTGTTCCCTAAAATAGATTAAAATTGTTTTGTTTTTTGTGTGATTACTTTGTTTGTCCTAAAGACTAACTCCATTGATGTCAGAAGAGTACATCCTTTAAGCCCAGTGTGTGTTCCTCAATGAAGATCCTGGCAACCTTGTGAAAGAATGGATGGTAAGAATGTTTTTTTTATTTTTTTTTATTTCATGTAAGTTTAAAATTTCAAAGTGATTTATATATGCTTTAAAAGTTGAAGTGTTATATAACATCATCCGCTTTTTTAATTTTACATTTCAGATCGTGGACGCCTTGAAGAAGCCATGATAGAGACAATTCTTGAAGTTTTTGTCATTCACAAAGATGCAGAGGCAGATGATGACCCTGAAGATGTAGTCATCGTTTCAAGTCTTGGATGAGTTGGGTAGTGTCCCACTTGCTGTGTTGTTGTTGTTTGCTCTTGTTATATGCTCTCAACCTCAGCTACCCTCCACTAAAAGTTGTTTGAAATATTGGCCCAATGCTGTATGTACAATACTGGATGTTAGTGACATTTTGTAGCTGCCTTTGACATTTGAAAGCTGTTTTATCGTTTTTATGAAGCTTATAAAGTATTCTAACCAGTCTAAATCCAATGTGCTTTGTGTCTTCTCCAACCTACACACCAGCTGGGGATATATGTTAGTTTGCATAATAGAAATACTGTTTCAAAGATTACTTTATTTGTATGTAACTTTGAAAAGCTAATGTTGGCACAAAACATTTGATAACTTTACATTGGTTGTGTTAGTATAGCATAATTTATTAATTAATTTAAATTAACTTGTTACTACCCTATAAAATTAAGTAACAAGTATTAATATTATACATGATCAAATAACCCAAGAAAATTATGTTCAATCAACCCTAAAAACATTAGTGGGACTGACCCATGGTCATTAGGTAACATTAACATGAATATATCATGTTGCTTCACCCTGTTTACATTTGGTTCACTAAGCGAAATAGCTTCTTGCTATCTTAACGCATTTTAATTAGATGGAAATACTTTCCATAATTTTATTATGTTCATCCAACAAGTTTTTTTTTTGAGTGCAGTGTAATGCACAATGCCTCTATGTGTGCGGAGCAGCGGAGTAATTCAATATCCCTATATGATTCAAGGCAAAAAGAAGGAAAACGAGATTTATGCCTCCAACAGAGGCAGGGGACATTAATGCTGGAGCAGACCGAACTTCCCGCAAGAAAAATCTATCCCAGGCATCAGTCTTCCATTTGTAATTTATTCTAATATTAAATTGTGTTTACCACCAAAGACAAATGGAGAGCTCAAACACATGCAAATCTGGGGAGGACGGGGACAGGAAAATGAGGACAGTAAATAATATGAACATTTTTCTTTTTTCCTCTCTGGCGAATGCAGGTTTATCTGCTGAGCCTTCGTTGTTCGCTGCGTTCGAGGACCGTCCGTCACCGACAGACACTTTCTCTTTCGCCTGTGATGTCGCCCCGTGTTTGTCCAGCGCGTCCCCCTGGGGCTCCTCTTTGTTTTTGCGCCTCCGAGAGGCCACGGTCCCTCGCAAGTGGCTCGATCTCCGCGTCAGCCCTGAAATCCCACCGCCGCGACCTCCGACCCCCCGCTAAGCCGCCTCCCCAGCGCCGGCCACCATAACAAACATGAGCGCCGGGGCGCGCGGCGCGGCGCGGCGCGGCGGCGTGCGTGCGTGCGTGCGTGCGTGTCCATGTGTGGGTGCATGCCTGCACAACCCCGCATACCTTCTGTGTTCCGCTGCTGCTGAAACCCGATTCAAACCTCCGCATGTGCTTCCACGGGAAAAGTGACAGCGGACTGAAATAGCGCAGGGAGCCCGCTCACGCACACGCGGACGCGCCAGGCGTCTCCATCACTTTCAAACGTGGATTTCTGACGCTTTCCTCTCATCCAGGGCACCTCCGAGTTTACGAGCCGGGTCAGCGCCGTGCGTTTCATGGGCGCGACCTTGTCCCCTGTCACGATTTCTGACTCAGGGGGAGAAGTGGCCGGAACAGGCTGCTCTCATTGGAGAAGCTGCACCTGTTCCACCACATGCATGAGGAATAGAGGGAACCTGTGCAGCGACACATTCAGTTTTTAAATGCATACATTTATAAAGCCAGACCCCCCCCCCCCCCCAGGAAAAAAGCTGCACACTGTTTATCAGAGCTTATCACACAATCACTAACAAAGTCACTCATTTAATTTAATTCATCTGGACAATGTTGTGTCCTGCTGCTACGAATGCTTCAAGTTCCAAAGGTTCATCAATCCACCACTGACAACCATAGTTTTACTATAAGAAAACTACTTGTTTACATGTTTTTTAACACACGGTCAAATAATGGCCGGGGGTTTAGCCGAGGTCCTGCTGCTCAGCTAAATAAGCAGCTCAACAGACGAACCTGGATGCTCACCTCCCCAGAAGGTGTTCTCACTAATGGCTCACCACTCACTAATATCAGCAGTAAGCAATTTATGAGGTGTGTTTATGGTTTCATAGCGCGGTTATTTAGTGTCTCCGAGTGGCGCAGCAAGAGAATTTAAGTACGATGCGTTCACACACCGCCCACTCGGTGGACGTGCAGGTGTTTGGACCTCAGCAGCTGCCGAAACGGAGCCGGCCTCCAGCATTTAGAGCCAGAGATGGACGCCTTCAGGATGGCATTAGGCCGCTTCTCCTATCCAAACATCTACAAGTGTTACAGGCCTGACCTGACGCCGGCGCCTGAGAAAAACCAACAGCCAGGCTCATGTTCTTTGAACGCACCATTGTCCCTACAGGTCACTCATAAGACGTGTGCTTTGTGTTTCGAGGAACCTCTTGAGATGGATCCCCGCGAGGAAAGCAGATACGCTCTTAATACAGCTGCCATGAAGCATCATTAATTCCCTTAATGAACATGTAATCTGAGAGAGGCTAACCTGTGAACCCCGGCACACATTTGGCCGCGAATCGCCGAAAAAACACAGGCTTATCTCTCATTTGTAAGGATCTGGCCTGGGCGCAGCTTTGTTTTCCAGGGGGGTATGAGCGCAGTGCGGTCACGGCCGTTAGTAAAGGCATTAGCAGAGCGCTGTAGCCAGGCCGCTTCCTGCCACGCAGGGTTACGGTGTCACGCCTTGAGCTCTGATTGAGTTACAGTCCAGAGAGAGAAGGTCACAGCGCCGCTCCGGCACGGCTGCCACTCACATTTGCCCAGAGTCCAGAGGTACACACACACACACACACGCACACACACACACACACACACACGCACACACACACACACACACACGCACACACACACACACACACACACACACACGCACACACACACACACACACACACACACACACCTTCCAGTCCCTGAAGGAAACCTGAGGTCATATCAAATTGGTGTTTTAGTTGTTCGTTTGAGGGTGTTTTATAGTTTTGCCACGTTGGATCAGCTGGGAGTTGAGGTAGTGCTGAGCGTTAAAGCCAAACACGTTATACTGGCTAAAAAATGCAGTATCAACTCCTCAAAGCTACTTTATACTCACCACCAGCCTAGTACTAAACAGTAAGTATTAGTTTCTACTAGCAGCAGGCCATCAGATCAGTTCTCACTGGCACCATGTTCAAATGAAGCGATAAAGATAATTTAACCCTGTCATATAGATTATTGAAATGTAGAGTAGATCAACTGTACTAAAGGTTTTGGCAGCTTGATGAGGGGACGTGGTGAAAACAACAGGGGACGTAAAGGATCTGCTGCAAAAACGCATTATAGGCTAAACTAAGGGGTGAGAACTGAGCTGTTACACAAATCAGAAATATGAGAGACTGGAGAAGGTTCCTGATGAAAATGCATGAGATCATCTATTTATTGGGCTGTTGAAAAGATGAGATATCCTGAGTTGCTCATTTGTGTGTGTGTGTGTGTGTGTGTGTGTGTGTGTGTGTGTGTGTGTGTGTGTGTGTGTGTGTGTGTGTGTGTGTGTGTGTGTGTGTGTGTGCGTGCGTGTGTGAGCAGTGCAGTGACGGGGTCACAGGGTTCAAACCTGGAGAAGGGCACATCTGTGCAGACGTAGGAGCTGTTTTACAAATCTTTTTTTTCAGCAGGACTTAGAATTTGTTTACTTGTGAGTGCACGAGCGTCGCTGTGCACATCCTTTATGTGCGTTGCGTCTCCTGCAGGTGGACATTGTGCAGTAAATGGGGCATTTTGTGAAAATAATGACAACAAGCACAAAGCTTTACTTCGTTTTTCACCTGAGGCCTTGAGGCCCAATGTTTAAAGATTATTGATTACTTAATTATAAAGACACCCCTCAGTGTTAGTGGGGCACCTTTAATTAGGGGCACCATCAGTCCTCGTGCACCGGCCTGGTGCAGCTGCCATTGTTTCACGCAACAATAATTCAAAACAGAGATTTAGTCTGGGCGCGTGCAGCTGAGAGTAACCGCCAGAAATAACGGCGGGCGTGAAAAGCTAACTGCTCCTGCTATGTGGTCGTAACTTAGCTGAAACACGGCAACTGCACAAGTGGGAGATGACTTTATTTAGTGTGATGAGATATTGTGAACTTGTTTGAGCTTTTTTCAGGCAGAAATAAGTTCACACAGACCATGGTTTGGGTCAGAATAGTGTGAAAACTCGAACCACAGAGGCTGCGGCTCGGACACTGGATGAATCATTCTGTATTAAGGTGAGAAGCTTCTTATTGTGTTTCACGTTGCTTCTTTGCAGCTTGCAGTTTTTTGCTTCTAAATGAGCCTTCATACACTTATATTATATATAATATTTTAGAGTACAGCTGCCTCCACTGCAGCCTGCACTACACACACACACACACACACACACACACACACACACACACACACACACACACGCACACAATCAGATGATTGAGTTCTCTTCCCTTAATAAACCACTGATTCAGCATAAATATAACCATTGATTGGTGACTTAATTCCCAATTCAAATTATCATCCAGGGTCTCTATCCAAGGTTGACATGAGCCTTGAGCTTCAGTGCGACTAAATTATACTCCACTCCATGTTAACCACCCCCACCCGTCTCTCTCTCTCTCTCACACACACACACACACACACACACACACACACACACACACACACACACACACACACACACACACACACACACACACACACACACACACAGGCGTAGTCAGATTCCCAGTTCCCCCATCCTTTTCCCCTGTACACCTCTCTCCTGGTGCAGCCCGTGTGCTGATACAAGCAGAAATCCTCCACGCCCCATCGCTCCCAGAGCACATACGCACTCGCAGGCACACACACACACACACACACACACACACACACACACCACACACACACACACACACTCCGAGTAAACACACACACACAAATACCCCCGCAAAACACTTACACCTACATTCACAACACCTCTTCAGGAGAGCGGAGGCGAGGCAGCATCCGTCTCCCCTCTATTTGCTGCGTTAGCATGGAGCCGCTCGCACACGCGGGAGCGCCGGTGTTCCTGCTACGGGGAGGCGCTGCCGCGCGCCGGCTGCAGGAGCAGAGGAGGAGAGATTATCACTGTGATGCATTGGTGGCTGTAGTCTTAAGTCACCTAGGGTTGTGGCCCTTCTCTCCGAATGAGGATGTAGTGTCCAATAACGGCGCTCTGTCAGTCCAAAGACGGAGGGAGTTGAAGGAGACAGAGGAGAAAAGACAGAGGAGGAGCAGGAAGCAGTAAACATAGGACAGGAGGAAAAGCAAGCAGAGGAGGAGTGGATTGAGTCTGCTATTGTCTCTGCTTCATCAATATCCTCTTATATAAATGTCAGCTGTACCATTTCCCTCATCACTGTTTCACCACCCCACTGGCTTTATCCTCTAGTACAAGGGGAGGGACATCACTCTCTCATCTCGCTTTATCGTTTTTCTCCCTCCCCGCTCCCGAAATCGCCACACTCCTTCCCCTCTTTTTCTCCCCGCGCCCCTGCGTCGCTCCTTCCCTCGCTCCCTCTCCTCGCGCCTTCTCCCTTCATCATTCGTATCTCCCCTCGCGTCTCCCTCCCCTCCGTCTCCTTGCCTCTCGTGGCGATGCGTCACTAGCCTGCCCCCATGAAACAAGTCAATTTTCTGCCAGCTCGGCGGATGAATAAATCTCCCTGGCTCTGCTCAGAGCGATGGGGATATTTATCTAAGTGGAGTGTGTCCTCCTCGGCTCAACGCCACCGACTTCTCGTCTAAGACCCGGGCTTTATTTATTTATTTTTTTACTGGAGGAGAAGGAGATGGAGAAAGCAATTGTTAAAGAGCGATGTGAAAGGTAAAAGAGGCAAATGAGAGCAGAGGAGAAGGGGAGAAATAAGAAGGAGGCGACGATGAGAGGACAGAGAGAGAGAGAGAGAGAGAGAGAGAGGGAGTATTAGGATGTGAAAAATATGAAAAAGATGGCTAGAGGGGGAAATAAAGGAGCAGCCTCGAACAAAGCCTATAAAGCAGCAGCGTGGCAAAGAAGTGAGGCAGGAGCATTAGTCGAGCCTGTTCGGGTTTAAACGGCAGGAACAGACACAGATCTGGATGAATGGCAGCCCTCCCGCTTCAGGCCACACTCATCTGTTAGGGAGAAAGAGGGACGCAGGTTATTGGCCTGCTGTGACAAATACTGCGCAGCGCTGAGACGCACAAATGCAGACAAAGGAGGGCGAGGAGGCGCAAAATGAGCAGGGAATTTAAGACGATGAGTGACGGATGAGGACGCGGTCGGTGCGTTGTCTTTACTCCATAATAGCAGAACGACAGAGGGCGGCGGATGCAGCGGCCGCATCGCGCTGATTAGCAGGAAAATCAGGAGGAGCCGGATTCGTCCGGGCTCAACTCGCACCTCTTCAATTTTTAATGCCGCGTTGTATTTTGCGGTGTAACAAGTCGGATAATTTGAAAAGCTCTGGGCAGCGGCGGGGGCATTCGCTGTGAAAAGCGAAGGGGGGGGGGGGTCGCTCCAGCACTTGCCACAGCATTAAAGCAAAGTAAATAGCTGTTGTGTCTCATTACCATTCATTTTTAAAGGGGACTGTTAGTATAATGAACGTCTGCGCCACCGCCTCCTTCTGCAATATTAGGAAAAGTAATATTGTCTTTCACGCCAGACAAAGTGCAAGTAAATATTTCCTTTGCAATTAAAATGGTCAATTTTGCTTATGCACAACAGGCGCCGTATAACACCAAGTTTTGGACTTAATTACCTACAATAACTGTGTGATTTACTGGGCGTGCGCTTCTTTGCTGGGAGCGCGTGATATGAAACAAGACACTTTTAATAAAGTCATAAAGACGAGGCCGGGCCCCGTGGAGCATATAATGTGTGTGTGTGTGTGTGTGTGTGTGTGTGTGTGTGTGTGTGTGTGTGTGTGTGTGTGTGTGTGTGTGTGTGTGTGTGTATTGTGTGTGGGGGGGCGTGAGCGGTCTTTAATTTGTTTGCGCAGAGACAAATATCAGCACCTGCATCACGGAGCGACGACGCGTGGAATCCCACCGAACCCACGCGAGCTCCCCGGTCCCGTCGCCGGTGTCGACCTTAAACGAAGCACCGGACGCGCTTCTCAGTTACGCCGGGGTTGGAGGCCGGGAGGCCGCGAACCCACCTCGGCCCACGCGCCCCACGTTTTTCCGTAATCCACTTTAATGGAGGACGCCATCAAAGTCTGCCTTAAATTGGTTGTAAAATTAGTGCTGATCCCGTGGAATCGCCCGCTACAGTAGCTGAGCGAAGTTATCACATTGGAATATTCCCACATTACACTCGCTACTCGTTCCTCGTTTAAAGGGTCAGTCAAATTACAACCATGTCTCCTGTTTTTTTGTTTAGGACAATGCAGCCATGTTGTTTTTTTAAATACGGTTATTTTATTCCTTTTGTTTCCACAACGGCGTCGTTTTTAATTGCCTTCCATGACGCAGTAGAAGTCAGAATCTAATCTTCACATGCGTCACAGTATGTCTTCCTCTGTTGTTCTGGATGACTCACAGGCCTCAGCGTGAACTCAGCACTCTTGAACTGCTTGTTTGTTTGTGGGTTCTCCAGAATAACAGGGATGAGCTTTGTGAAAATAAATATTAATGTTTTTGTTTTTATTATTTAACAGTTTGAGACCATAATAAGAACAGTTGCATTTGTCCCTGGATCGATATTTCAGATCAGACACATAAAGGAGCCGCTGGGCGTGAGGGATAACATGTCTTTTTCTTTATTTTGGGTCAACGAGCACTTTGATTTTCACACTAATGTGTGTTATTAACACATAGAAAGGTGCCATAAGAGGCCACGCGTAATATTTATGCTGTCGCTGCATTAGCATGATGAACACAGACACTTTTCATTAGAGACAAGCGAAAGCTATTCTGATGCAATTATGGCAAAAACAATAACAGCACCGTGCGAGACACCCCATGATTGATAATACTGCAGGGGGGAATCAGTGGTGTTGGGCTTAAGCAGGCTTTCCCTGAGGGGTTTTCCCTTGGCATTAGTCAGACAAATCCCTTTGTCAACCTCTCCCCTGCCATTTTTATTCATAAGCATTTGGCCCCTGAGAAAGACATCAAACCACGAATACAACGAGAGGTCAACATCGTCTTTGCGCAATGTTAACCTCTGCATTGATGAAGCTAATTCACATTTCCTCAGTCCAGCCTACGGGGGCTCAGGAGAGGAGGGGGCGGTGGAGCAGAAGGAGGCAGCGGGGCGGGAGTGTGTGTGTGTGTGTGTGTGTTGTGGCCGCGGCCACTTTGTAGTGAGGGTCCCTCTTGACCCGGGCCCCTCCGCATGGGGTTGGTATTGATAGCGTCGGCTGAAAGGAGGGGAGAGCGAATGTTGTCCGAGCTCATTGGAATGACAATGGGGGCATATGGTTGTGTGTGTGCTGCTGTATGGTCGTGGCAGCGACCATATTCCTCCGTGCAGGGTTGCCAGGTGCTTCATGAGCGGACCCACTGAGAGATGACAAATCATAGGCAAACGCAACAGACTGGCTCGTGTGTCTCCTGCCCATCGGGGGGCCGTCTCTGCTCCTTCCCCTCCGCGCTGTCTCCTCTCTAGCTCCCATTAAAGTCAAACAAGCTGGCCCAGCTGAAAACAGCCGAGCTCGCACAGGTGATTGCTGTCAAGTAGGGTCATCTTTCATTATCTGCCGCTCCGCCTAATCAGAGTCCCCCGTCCGCCACCGCTGTAAGGGGCTGCATGTTGTAGCATCCCCTCCCACACAAAGCCGCTTCTCCGTCATGAATAGTCAGCTCCACCCTAATGACTATTCAATACAGTCTGCAGGCTGCAGATGAACGGCCAATCCACAGCAGCATCTGCTGCGGGCCTAACTCGCCAGACGCCAGCCTTGTACGAGGGCCATCGCAGGCTAATTGAAAGACAGAGGCCATCTCTCAAAGACAGGGTTTGTGTGTGTGTGTGTGTGTGTGTGTGTGTGTGTGTGTGTGTGTGTGTGTGTGTGTGTGTGTGTGTGTGTGTGTGTGTGTGTGTGTGCGTGTGTGCCGGAAAGAAGAGCGGGCGAGCAAGAGAGAGAGAGAGGGAGCGCAGACAAGAGAGGACAATATTTGAGCAGGGGACGAAGGCGACGACAGGAGGAGGCGAGAAGCAGACATTCCTCTCCTCAAGGAGGAGCAGCTGACCTGTCGGCGTCCGTCCCCACGAGGCCGCGGTGGAAAATCCCCCGTGGGCCTTGAATTAGCACAACCCGAACCCACTTCATGTAATTAGAGTGGCCCTGTGGTCTTATCCTCATTTAAATACACGTTTGCATCATAAGCGGTACAATCGCTGCCTCCAGACCCACGGATGGTCTGTGGAGAAAGGGCCAAAGCCTGAACGGCTAAAGGATCACAGGCAGCGAGTATTAACAGGTGACTGTGGGCTGCAGAAAGCAGGGCCAAGCACTAAAAGCTCAGTGTGATTGGGAAACTTCACGTATGCGTAATCAACAGCGACGGTTGGGATTTACACTTCTGAATAAGACAAATTAGTTTTTCTGCCGTTTTTCACCTTGACGTCTCTTTATCCTCGTTTGTAAGTCTTCGAGTAAAAATAAAATAAACACCCTCCCCGGATGAAAACTAAACGATTGCTGTCATAATTCTCCCCAGTTCTCCTCCGGCGGTTTTTATTGCAGTGAATAATCTTTTCCACCCCTGGTCATCCCGAATAACACAATCCCTCAGCATCACTGCTTACTGTGCTTTATAGCGGGAGCTGGGATGAGAGCGGAGGCGCGGCCCGACCAAGTGGAACAGCTCATCCCCAGCATGCAAATGTGCAGCGGGAAAGGACGGACGCTCGACGGGCAGCGCATCGCTAATTCTGGAAGTGGGAATGGAGGGAGGGTGTCATTTCCTGCGTGTGCCGCATATGTGCAGTTTCAAAAATGGGCTCTCTGTAAACGAGCAGCGCCGATGTTCAGGCTGCGCCAGCTACAAGTGTACAGGCCCCAAACCACACCAGTATGATTCAGGGGCGTGCAGCCAGTGTGCTACCAGCTGGCAGAGGCGCGTGAGAGCAGCAAGTGTTCCACCAGGTAAGACACAGTAAACAGATCTTATAGAGGCCACGTTTAAAACAGCACGCGGCATTAACACGTTGGTGTCAAACTATTTATTGAGTGAATGATTTTTCCCGGAGTCCGTGGCGGCGAGTGTGTTCGGTGCTATTACAGCCACGGACCCATGAAGACGTGGTGTTCAGGAGAGAGCGGCCCTGCATTAGGCGCTCCCCATGGGGTCCCTCCAGCACGGCTTGGGTTTCTTGGGAGACCGTGCACCTGTTTTTTCCTCCCGTGGTGGTTTGTGATTCACCGACTGGCGAGTTCTACTCACTTTGCGTTTGTTCATTTCTTGTTTTGAACCACAGGAAAGATGATGTTTTTTGGTCGTTCTTAAAGGGCCAGGTCACCTACTGTAAATGTAAACAACATAACAACTAGAAGTAAATTGATTTCTTTAAACTTTAGTATTTGGATTTCCCTTTGGTTTATTTGCAAATCAAGGAAATTGATAAATTAAAATAAATTTAATTGAATCCAATTTTATAGAATATAAAAGATATATATAAATATATACATATATTTTTTTTTTTAAATTTTCAAACTAAGATCTAGACTGAAAATAAAAAAAATCTTTCAGTATATATACATTTAGATTTTTAGATTTAGATTAAGATTTAGATTTAGATTTTATGACTATATGCATAATTTTACTTACTGTGATTTACAGTAGCTCATCTAATCTGATCCAGATCAGATTATTCATGTGTGTGACTTTTGTTGCCAATGCTAATGAACCTTGAGTTGTGCTCACGCGTAAATAAATAAACCAGTAAGTAAGTAAAGAAATGAAGGCCCCCGTGTCTTTCTGCTTCCTGTGTGGCTTCAGATAAACTGTGGTCACTGAGGTCTCAAGTCATGTGATTATCTCATTCATGGTTTTCTGCAACGCATTAGTATGTAAGTATGAACTTTGGTATTACTGCCAATACACAAAAGAAATGTCATCAGTGCCTTTAAATAGTTACTGTATGCGCATTATTGTTTACACATTTTTTGTTAGATTAAAAAATATTTATTTTTTCCTTTTTTAATTTTTGACTTTCAAGAAAAAGTCACAAAGCCTCATTGTATCTGTTGCGATTTAGTTACTGTATTTCGTGAGGTTTTTTTTAATTATTAATGAAATGTGTGTGTTTTTGGGTGAAGTGAACCTTTAACACCGACCCATAACCAGGTGCTCCCGGCCCAGATTAAAAACGGCTGCTGCTCACGTGCCTCGCGGTGCTCATGATGCTGCCGCTCGCGATCCAGCAGCACTGGCAGCGCACTGCGAGGCAGGAAGAGCCCGGCCGTCAGGGATTTGTCAGGGCCCTGTTATTGCGTCTCTAGTCACATAAAATATGGCTGCCTCTCCAGAGATCCAACTGCCAGATAAATCCACTCTCCTCCAACCAGACCGGTCCTACGATGAAACCGTCCAATGGCGTGCCTCCGCTAGTGACCCCTGGTAATGACATGTGATTTATAAGCTTCGTTTTAAACGCGGGGAGACACATCCGAGCCGGGCTATCTGCGCCTCCCTTCCTCTCCCTGTCTCTATATCTGGTGTCATGTTAGATAACAGGTAGGCCTTTGGGAGAAGGGAGACATGACACCCATCTTTGGGGTCTCGCAAAATGGCTACAATGTGGATAGTTCCCCCTGCAGCTGTCTGAGCGCAACCTAAGCCTGCAGTGAGCACTGTGTCTCCCGCTGTATGAGGTCACCGAGACATGTTGAAGGATAGCCCTCTGAGCCAGCGCGGTGCGGCGCGCGAGGCCTGAATCAAAACCTGCTTTGGAGGAAGCAGACCTCTTGTCTTGAATAAATGCACGTGTGAATGTCTGAGGAGAGCCGGGTGTCGGGGCGCTGTGAGTGCTCGGTGCTGACGCAGCTGGATCGCGCTTAACCCGAGCTTTTCAGCCATCTGCATCCTCCCACGTGTGATATTCCGTAGGTACCGCTGCGTCAGAGGGGGTCGGTGATGTAGTGTAGGAGAGTCCCCCGCACAGTCCAGCAGTTTAACAGATTAAGTTGTGTGGCTAAAGGAGAGCTGAGAGGCGGGCGGTGTCGCTGACCTTGGCCAGGCAGAACCACAGATGATGACACACCACTACAAATAACTGTCTGCAATGAACAGGCTGCTGAACAACACGAGCCTCTGCACGGACCCATTCACTATGTGGCTGCTTTAAAAGGGGGCTCTGGTGTTTTTGACGTTTGAATAAATTATTGATGGGTGGTTTTTGCCCTCGTTTGGTTAAATATAACAGTAACACCTGACAATGTTATGACACGTTCACCGTTCAAAGTTGCGGGCTGTGTTTCAGCACCTCCTCCTGAAATCGGATCGGACTCCCCACCAGCAGCAAATATAAACGGTGCTGGCTGATATTTGCCCTCGCGGAGTTCAACCGGACACGTCAGACGCTCACTGCAAACTGACACCGTTCTTTTTCTTTTTTCTATATTTTAGAAACTTAAACAAAAAGGGCACGTCGCTTTCTGCTGTTTATTATTAATAAATAATACAGAAAAAGGTAAAATAGAACCTAAAAAGTTATTTTTTCTGTCTGATTAACTGTACTACATACCGTTCTGTGCAGCACTGATAAATATAAACCCTCAGTGAACTAATGCAATTTTACCTTTATTTATATTGCAGAAACCTCAATACCAGCATACAATGTTACACTAACATTTTAGTACAACTGTGTATTTTTTCTCCCCCTCCTCTCTCATCATCATCATCATCATCATCACCATCGTCACATCATCATCACGCTGTTGATGTTTTATTTTCACTGGTGCGTCCAGTGGTGTGAGACTATAATCACTGCAATATTGGCCAAATTTACAGCATCATGCCCGACATTGGTGTGAAGCTAAATATCCAAAATGATATCACATATAAGTAACACTAGCATCATTTACAAACGAGATTAAAACAAAATAATAATAATAATAATAATAATAATAATAATAATAATAATAATAATAATAATAATAATAATAATAATAATAATAATAATTTTACAGTACAATCACGGGCAATAAAAACGTCAAGAAATATAAACCTTATTATTTTTCATTTGACAAAATTCGTTCAGAAAGCGACGTATTCGTTTTGCTATGCAAATACCCTGTCGTCGATTTTTCCGAGCAGCTTCCAAAATAAACCCATCATGTCAAACCTGGAGGACGCAGGGGAATTTGAGAGGAGATGAAATATTTCTCGGATGATATAAAAGGAGCCCTTTCCTCTGAGTTATGGCCCGGATTTGGCGTCGCTGGGAGGGATGCATGCTGCTCCTTCTCTCCCGCCCCAGAGAAGGTATCATCAGAGCTGATATATGGCCCAGCTCTACATTACCTTTATAAAACAAAGGATCAGCCGCGCTTTGGTTCGAGGAAAGTGTCCTCCTCTAGCTGCCACTTCTAAAATAACCCCCGAGCCGACTTTTTGACAACATCCGGATAATCCAAAAACTTTAAATAGAAGACTAGAAACTCCTGCTGAACTCAAACTGAAGTTTTACGCGTAAAATCGCTTAAATAGGCTACGGATTGTGATTTCTCTCCCCCTAACTCCCTCTCTTCCACCCTCTCTCTCTCTCGCTCGCTCTCTCTCCCTCCGTCTTTCTCTCTTTCTTTGCTCCCCCTCATTTACCCCATATACCTATTCTGGTATCTCACCACACGACTAAATTAGACCAAAGATGATGAGAGCACAAAGCATTATAATTCTGCCGGGCTCCTCCTCCTTCCAGCCATGCGTCCTAATTAATGGGACACCCCCAGTCGCAAAAAGCTCCGCACTGGACTGCAACATAGTCAAAGAGTGAAAGGGAAGAGGGCGAAAGTGCCACTGGAGATAATTGATTACCTACCAATCAATGATAACTTGTTAGTAATCGTCAACTCTTTGGACCTCGCCATTTTCAGGGAGGCATCTCACTCCTGCGGACTTGCTGCTCCTGAGGATCGACAGTTTGAAGATATCCCATTTTGGAATAACATTTTCCCTTTCTTCGTTCTATCCTCGGTAGCTTTGTCTTTTTTTACCTCCTAACTGTTATGTGACTCCCCCCCCTCCCCCCCCTCTCTCATTTTTAACCGCCGAGTATTTCAACGAAGTCTTGTAAAAACTCTGCGCACACCCAATGATGACATCCAAAGAAGTGGCCAAATGTGATGCAGCGGAAAACAGGAGGCGAAGTCCGCTGGACCACTTGCCGCCTCCCGCCAACTCCAACAAGCCGCTGACCCCCTTCAGCATCGAGGACATCCTCAACAAGCCGTCCGTGAAGCGAAGTTACACGATTTGCGGCACGGCGCACCTAATTTCGTCCTCCGAGAAGCACCGTCCGTCCAGCATCCCTCTGTCCAGCCGGGCGCTCCTCACGCAGACCTCGCCGCTCTGCGCGCTCGAGGAGCTGGCGAGCAAGACCTTCAAAGGGCTGGAAGTCAGCGTGTTACAGGCTGCGGAAGGTAAATCTATCCGCCAATAACCCACATTACGAAAATGTAAAAAGACGCCCTTTGTTTCTATTTCTCGTATGTGACGGCTTGCATTTCGTTACACCTTGCAAATCACTCGGATGTGTTGATATTTGTCTGTAAAAGCAAACGAGCAAAGCTGTTTTTTTTTTCGTTTATGTCCCCGAATGTATTTTTTGTTCCCTTTAAGCATGGGACGTGGAACAAAGGCGCGTTCACTTTCTCAGCTGTTCGACGGAATAAATCAATAGCTTTTCTTTAATATTAGGTCTTGTGTGTGTGTTGCTTAATATTTCCCAGTGGTGTCTGTGTAATATCCCTGTAATTGCTCGTTCCCTCAAGGATTTGGGGCTGTACTGTTTCACCCACTGCGTCGCTTCCATTGTTATTTTTGCGTTAGAAGCGTTTTGTGCTGCGGCGGCGCAGACAAAGTCGCGCACCTGCACGTACAGTGTCAGCGGGTCTCACCCAGCCTCCTTCTCTGCACCTCAACAGGACGCGACGGCATGACTCTGTTCGGCCAGAGAACCACCCCGAAGAAGCGTCGGAAGTCGCGGACGGCGTTCACCAATCACCAGATCTACGAGCTGGAGAAGCGCTTCTTGTACCAGAAGTACCTGTCCCCGGCCGACCGGGATCAGATCGCGCAGCAGCTGGGCCTGACGAACGCGCAGGTCATCACGTGGTTTCAGAACCGGAGAGCCAAGCTAAAACGGGACCTGGAGGAAATGAAGGCCGACGTGGAGTCGGCCAAGGCCGTCGGCCAGGTCCCCTTGGACAAGCTCGCCAAGCTGGCGGACCTGGAGAAATGCGCCAACGGCACGCTGGGCCACCCGCGGCCCGAGTCCCCGTCGCGGGGCGGCCCGCAGGAGCACGAGCTCGCCCAGAAACTGCGGACGTCGCCGCTGTCGCCGTTCTCAGACCACACAACTAGTAAAGAGTGCTCAGAGGACGAGGACGTGGAGATTGATGTGGATGACTGATGGCGCAGCGTGGGGCCGAGAGGTCGACTAACACAAAAAGACTATAAAAAAAACCCTCCCGAGGACTTGTAACTTACTGCTTATATTGTATACCATATCAGAACATGTACCAAAATGTAATGTCTTTTATATCGACACAAATAGACCTATTCATAGTGAAGCATGAACACAGATCAAGAAATATGCAGTGGAATTTTACAATATATTCATTAGTAAACCGTTCCTACTTGCAATCAAAGCAATATGGTCTAATATGACACAATTATTATTATTTTTTTACACTGTAGGCCAATACACAGACACAGTCGCGAAATTACGACGCCTCACACACACACACACACACACACACACACACACACACACACACCTGTTTCGTCGCCCTTGCTATAGGCCCATACCCTCACACACCACAATGAAAGTGCTCCAGTTTTCCATATTTGTTGCATGTAAATGCATGATTTGATTTGTGACCATTATCTATTTATTTTTACCTTATTATTATTTTTTTTTTATTTAAATGCTTTCGTGTTTTCTGTGAGCCAAAGCGCCGTAGAGTCGCGCTGTTACCGCCGCCTTCACCCTCGCTGTCGTCTGACCGCCGCCCGTTTGACGTCGGTTCAAACGTGGCGTCCCGATGCTGCGGTGCACGATGACGACGATGCTGGTGGTCGCTTTGGTGGGACCGCTCGGCCGATAGCGGGGCGCAACACTTAACATTGTGGCGATTTCGACGAGCTATACGCAGCATTTTAGAGTTATTGTTTTGCTACGATAGATTTACAGCGATAAACCTGTTATGTTTTGTACACCTGTAAGTGCCTTTCTAAAATCAGGACATCATTTGAAAACCAATGCACAGACTGTAATGTATATAGGCTACTATGGGAATAAAATGGCTTTTCTGAATATCTCTTTATGTTGTAATTCTTGAATTAATATCGGGTTTTTTGTTATGGATATCACAGTCTGGGCTTTTTTCTACTGAAGAGAAAAATCATTTTAGAAACTGGCTTTCTTCGCCAGATTTGAGTGTGTAAGCCTATCAAAAGCGGCCTATTTAGACGTATTATACTGCACTATTTTGTCCCTTTGTGTCCTTTTCTACTATAATGTTCTAAACATTTGTGGTCCGGAATCTCACATCCCCTTTCACGTCCTAAATGCGTATCGTGGCTTCTTGACCCTTAGACGTGTTTCTCCATTCGTGGCAAAAATTTATGTGAGAAACACAAATCTGGTGTCGGGGGGCAAAAAGACGAGGATGCAACAAAAACACAAAGTTTTGGGCCAGTTTCTCCGGGCCTTTATAGACCTTTTTTTGTTCTGCGGGACTGGGCCGTAATTTTGTGCGTAAAGCATGAAAAGTGGGGACAAATGAGCAGCGTTCCCTGATGGGACGAGCCACAAAAGAGCAGGGCCGGTCCCCCGCAGGCAGCAATACTGAGACAAGTGTGTCCCACCGCACAAAAAGGACGCAAACGTTTGGAGGCCATATGGTTTTTGAAATTTCCTCACAATTTCAGACAATTTGATGGATTGAGTTAACCCTCCTTTTAAACAGTTTAACTGGGTGCGAACAAAGGCCATAATGCCTACATAGACTCTCCCTTCACGAGGGCATCTGCGGCTATTAATGTCTAGGCCTTTTCTTTGCCTGGCGTTTTGAACAAGTCAATGAATTACAATGAAACTGCCCCTTTTTTGTGAGCCGCTTGTCTTTCTCCGCTTTTTAGCGCTGGAATAATATGTTTGACTTCTGTCCAAGAACGTTTTCTAAGCAAGAAATGGATTTTGTTGAAAGTGTTTTTAATGTTAAGTAGGGAGCCATAAAGAGTTCAGACATTTATGCCAAAGTCTGGTTAGGGAGTCCTTTTGTTTGTTTTCTTCTCATCTCCTTTTTCTTCTTGTGCCTCTTTATTTCTTTTGTCTTTAAGAAGTTTAATGAAGCTGAAAACATGGTTATGTGAGAAAGAGAGTGTCCAGAAGTGAAACTCAAAAGGCTACCTCCCGTTTAACCCTCTTTGTTAAAGTAAATGATAAGTAGACATGTCTTCTTGTGAGCTGTTTTATAGTGTTTACTTTCTTGTTTTTTTTTTTTTTACTTTTTAACTTTTTTATTCAAGACGACCTGAATGCGTTTATAGGCCTGTAAGTACTTAATATGACTGAAGCTCTTGTACTCACTTTGTAGACAAATTAGTCAAAGTAAAAACAACAACAATTTATTTTAACATTTAAGAAGTGGTTTAAAACACTATGAAAATATCAGCATCTACATGATATGTGTTTGTAACAGCTGCCACAGTATAATCTCTTCTGTGAAGCCAGAGGAGGTTGAAGTAGCCAAATGAATGACAATGTACAACAACTAATTAAATAAAATCTTTCTTTGTAGAAACAGTAGCAGTGACAAATTGTGCACTTATAACTGTATTATAGTGAATTACTAACTGTTTGTTTGGATTTTAAACACCACTTATAAATAAATTATAATTCATTACTTGTTTCATAAACTGAAAAAAAAACTTTGATTTTGATGACACAACACAAAAATCAATTTAATTCAATTCAATTGAATTCAATTGACAGCATAAACATATTGGTTTCAGACTTATACTTGGTCTTGTGTTCATATTGTGTGTGTGTCCTCTGCACCTATTCTGAATCAAGCATATTTATGAAGGGAGAGAGTGTTAAGGCAGGCTAAGTTTATGGATTTCTCTTGCTTATTTTATGAGAGCTTGTCAGACGGGCCCAGCGATAAGTAATACTACAGGCTGAGGGACCACTTCGTGGTAATTAATCTGGAGGTCTTAAGTGTATTTCAGGATTTCACTTGAAGATGGAAAAAATCACTATTTCAATCGTCCGGAAAATTGAAGTTTGATGCATGAGTCCCTACTGAAACAATAGTACAGCCCTCTCTCTTTTCATCACTTTACATCCCCTCCCCTTTTACGCTCCATCTATCTCTCTCTCTCTTTCTCTCTCTCTCTCTCTCTCTCAATTGTTCTGTCTTTCTCTTTTTATTTGCACCCAGAAAAACAGTGTCAGGTGCAAAGTGTAAGTTCATGTCTGAGACACTGGTCTAACGACAACATTCAAATGAATTGAATGTTTCCAATGTGTCTTCAGTAAATACAACAATTATATAAAGTAACATATATCTACAGGCCTACAGTATTATCTCAGTTTATTATTATTATTATTATCAGTGAAGACGTATAAAAAGGAGATCTTTAAATGACGGTATATTTGCCTGGAGTTAAATCACTCCATATATCTAAATAGAGCTGAATTGTAGAGTTTTAATCATAGCCTTCCTGTGGAGCCAGTTAATACTTCAAACTTCAATTTTACGGGCGATTGAACTAAGCATGTTCCTGACAGAATTGATGTATGTATTAATTTCCTTTAACTGTTGATTAATTAGGCTGCGCTGAAGGCTCAAATGGAACGGTTTGCTGGGGAATTTGCATATTAATCAAATTCTAGTTGATCATTCAAATAATCTAGGCTATGTGAGCTTAGGAGCTTGAAAACATATAAAACCAGCAAACTGTATATTTGACTCAGGCTTGGGTGATTTGAGATTGAAAGAGGAGAGAGAAAGATGCAGGCTGGCTTTTGTGTGTTGAACACTTTGCTCTTTTAATTTGAAAAATAAATAAAGGCACTGACATTGAAGGATCACATGTGTGGTTACTGTACGAAGGCACCTAAATGACAAAAACACTGTGTTTACAGAACAACTTCCAGGTGGTTCCAGATGTCACAATATTTTAGCAATACTCGATTACATCATGGTTAGAGAAAATCTTCAGTAAATTAAAGGTAAATGTCACATAGCTTCTAATTGTATTCATCATATGTACATAATTGTACATGTAGTAGAATTATGTACATGCAAATTAATTTCACATAAAATGCAACAAAATAAACAGTACATGTGCTGCAGTCACCAGCTCATCCAAATGAGGAATAGAGTCAATCTTGAAATCATGTGTCAAAACAGACACTGAAACAATAATGTATTTCATAAGCATAGGTGAAATCCTGAAATTTACAAAACCGGGATAAAGTGGCGATGTTGACGAGCAGCAAACTTCAAGCTGCTGCACACGAGCTCAAGGATGCACAGAGACACCTGCTGGTGTTTACAGGGCAGTGTTCTCCCTGACAGTGAGCAGTTAACCAGCCATGTGGTAAATAATTTAATTTAAATTAATTAGGAAGACTAATCATAATAGTGTATTGTATTTTAACTTTTTAGTAAGTTTAGTAATATTATTGCCAGTCATCTCTTCCTTACTATGTTTTATGTTTGCTGTGATGGTTTTCTTTAAGCTTTGAATCATTATTGCTCCTTATAGACACTTGTTTCTCTAAACATATTATGTTGGACTAATTTTGACTCCGATTACACCAAAAAACAAAAAAATGATGACCATATTTATTGTAGCTATGAAATTTTTCGTAATCCACATTCATATCTTTATAAGCTATTGCTATATATGTTCATTGTCATATATGCTTTATACTTATTCACTAGTCTTACACGGTTATGGTAAGGCCAGTGACATACTCATTTATACTTTGCATGCGCGGTGCTGCGCAGCTTCACTCTCCTCAACACTCTACGCTGTCGCAGCTGTTGCGTCATCAAAGTTGGCGGTATTTTGAAATAGAGCGCTGCTGTGTTGTGTCGGTGAAGAAACAACGGTGAAGTTATTCATTATGGTGAGACTTTGCGTTTTAGGAATACTGGCCGTTCGTCGTGTATGTTTTATAGCGCCACGTCCTATATTTTCCAATATATTACAAAGTATGGCGGAAAAATGTTTATTAGACGATCACTCCAAAGCCATAGCTAAACGCTAACTCACATGATATAAAATATAAGTTAGCTCTACGTGAACATCTGTGCTGTGGTCCGTACTTCTGTGTACACTCAGATTTAAATCCACAGCCTTGATCCTTTTGTGTGTTCGTGTCCAGGCTGAAATGGAGCCAGACTGTGCAGCAGCATCGGGGCTGTCGAAGGCTGCTCTGTCTGAGCTGCTGGTCCAGTGCGAGGTCCAGTTTGCTGTGCTGGAAAAGGTAAAGCCACGGTCACACGTCGCCAGACTCGCTTTAGCCTTGACTTCCCCGGATCAGTAGATGTTAACAAAAGTTACGATCGCTCTGTTTTACAGCTTCAGAATGAGATTATACTGAGTGAACGAGATTGCTGTGACGATGCTCAGGAGCAGGTGAGATTACACTTCATTTCACTTTCTCTATCTTGTTATTTTCACTAATGCAGTATCATGGTTGATCTGCAAATTATCATTTTGGATAATTTTTCTGTGGAATATCGGAAAATGGCGAAGTAATAATATAACAAATAAAAGGAAACGTTCTTTATGTAACAAAATAAAAAAGGATGAGGGACTGATATCGTGTTTTAGAGGGACATCATCAGGGGTGCACTAACTGTTTGACCTTTCAGCGTTTGCATAACTCAACCACCAAACCACTAAAATGATCTCCCTCCTACTTTAAACTTGTCGCGTTGATATGTAATTGAACATTGCTTCTCCAATAGTCAGTAAACCGGCTCGTGGCAACAGAAGCTGAACTGAAGCAGTGGCTGAAAGTGGAGCCTGCACGTGAGTCATCCATTAACACTGTGACAGAAGTACCAGTATATACACACAAATGAGAGCTTCAGGTTTAAGCCACACTTTAAGGCAAATGTTACATTCATTTATTCCATATTAAATGTTTAATATGACAACTTTTGTATTTTTACATTGAATTTATGTAAGATTTCGCTTTACTTCATCCAGTGTTGTCAGCAAATTCTGAAGTTTTACTTCAAGCTGGAAAAGAGGAGGTATGTTTATTTGTAAAGTGTAATATCAAAAGTATATAATTTTACTTTCCAATTTAAAAGCACTGCACTGATTATGAAATCCATGTCCCCACTATGATTTTCCACAGATGCTCAAGCTGTGCTCTGAACTTGAAATGGTTGTTTCTTGCTGTGAAGCGAAGCGAGACAAACTCAGGGAAACAAAGGAACTGTATGTAACCCTTCAGTTACAACATGACATTTTCTTAATTTACAGTTCTTACTCGAAGCAAATGAAATTCACAAATTGGTGAAACCACATCTGACTTTTTAAAATTTGCTTTTTATGCTTCTGAAATTTAGTGAACAGAAGTGGCTGGAGGAGAAGAAAAAAGTGCTGGTAGCTGCCAGTGATCATGTTGTAAGAGTGAAAAAAGAAAAGGAGACCCTAACAGAGTTCAGGTGAGAATGAGGGCAAAGAGGGCAGAAAAAAGAAGATAATAGGAGAAAAAAATCGCAACATAATGGTAAAATGCTCTGCAGTGTACTACAGGACACCAAGGACAAAATACAGAAAATGAAGGAGTACCATGAAAGGCTGATGGAGTCCCTGGGAGATGTTCTGAATAAGCATCTCCCTCTACCAAAAAATGAAATGAGTTCAAACAACAACAAGAAGAAGAAGGTGCAGTGAGCTGGTTGTGTTTGTTTTGTTTGTTTTTTGTGATTCTGTGCTAAAACTCGATCTGTTTTTAATTTAATTTTCAGAACACTGACCTGGAGTTAAATGAAGACTTTATTTCATTTAATGATATTCTGGAGGTGGGTCTGATGCACACTATTAAAACTATTTTACTTTGTATGCTAATATATGTTTTTTGCAGCATTAATTTTACCCTGTACCCCAAGTTTTCTGCTGAGAAACAGCTTTACAGAATGATTCTGCCACCACCAAGCTTTACTGGCAATGTTGTGGCTGGGAGGATATGCAATGTTCGATTGACGCCGACCAGTGCATTCAGTCTGGCGTCAGGCAGTTCGGTTATGGTCTCACCTTTGCAGTCTCCACCCCATCCTCTGCCTGACATTTGATATACGTTTTTTATTTGCCACTTTCCCATAAAAGTTTGACAGGTGGAAAATGGCGACAAAAGTTATTATAGGTACAGTTTTTGCTTTCTGAGCTGCAGGGGTTTGTAACTCCCCCTGTGGATTCCGTGTCATGGTGAAATCCCCCTATAGCTCTGCTTACTGCACATTTATTTAGACAGCCATTATTTTCCTTGAATGTGCACTGTAGTATAGATGCAAAGAATAATTATTAAGAAAATATGGTTGAATGATTGCCCAATAAAGCAAAGCATACTGTTAAAGTGTCCCTGTGCCAGTTCCTTGCATAATCATTTTACTGAAGATGTCTTCTGTATGTCTGCAGATGCTCATGAACAAGGCCCTGAAGACCCCACACGACCCCTACGTGATGATAGATGCTTCATTCTGGCCGCCGTACATAGAGATGCTGCTCCGCTACGGGATTGCAGTGAGGCACCAAGAAAATAACTTCAAGATCCGCTTAGAAACCTTTTTCTAAGCTAGTGGTGCATTAACAAACTCAAATCTAACTTGTACAGTGTTTATATTTATGTAATGTATGGCCTGATCTGGGAAGATGATAGTTTCACGAGTTGGATTTAAAGTATTTTTTAAGAACAGCATTATATTCATAGCGTAACTACTGGTTATCATAAGTACAAAACATTGAACCCTAAAGTTGTAATTTACTTTTTTTTTATTAAATTCGATAATAAATGTAAACTGATGATTTGCGCAAGAGGTAACATTCAATATTTTGTAAGTGTATACTGTGAACTGTTCTTTATATAAAACCTTATATATGTAAATGTGTTTATACTTTAAAAAGTGCTGTTTTGTTCACACACTAAAAACCCCTTCCCAAGTCATGATCGTCCTCTTGTCACTATTGATCTGATGCATCAGGCGACTATTTTTAATGACTTTGTAAACCGTAAAATATAAGAAACGTGTTACTCGCGGTGACGTCACGAGAATCGACGAATCAGGAGCTGGCACCGCGTCAGCTCTAGAATTCCTGTGGGCGGAGAAGAGATTCCGGTTCCGGGTGTTTTCATATCCCAGTCGGTGTCGTTCCTCCCTCTGATTATGGTCTTTTATCAGAAAGTTCTCGGCTTTGACGACTGATTCAAGTGAAGTTGTTTTATTATTAGAGTCCATCTTAAGCCGCCAACATGACTACCCGCTCGGAGAGAGAGAAGGCCCAGAAACTCAACGAGCAGCACCAGGCCATCCTGTCCAAAATGCTGAGAGAGGAAGACAACAAGTACTGCGCCGACTGCGAGGCGAAAGGTGTGACACCCAAACTGTCGACAATGCGTGTTTGACCTCGCCGCGTTCGCTGTTTACCCCAGACTCGGCCCCTGGCGCTAACTAGCGAGATAACATCCGCGTTGGTTAGCTTAGCTAGGCTAAATCGCCTGTGTGTAAGTGGCTCAAGCTAGTCAGCTGACATATTTGCCTTTAAGCTAAAGTAAGTGGCTAACCAGCGAGCTAACTTCTCTAAATCTGCATAAGCTCCAAACAGTGGCCGCGTCTGTCCGCTGCGCTCACGCCAGCGTTAGTCCAAACGTGGCGGGTCCTGCGGGGAAATGTGACACTTGCGCCTAGTTAGCTCTACGAGACGTAGCACGGAGCCTTTTCCTGGCACTTGATGCAAGATCGTGCAAGTCCTCGTGTGTCTTCAGGCGTTTCTCCACTTTCAAAATCCTGACTGTTGTTGCAGGTCCGAGATGGGCATCCTGGAATCTGGGAGTGTTCATCTGCATCCGGTGTGCTGGCATCCACAGGAACCTGGGAGTACACATATCCAGAGTGAAGTCAGTCAACCTGGACCAATGGACCTCAGAACAAATCCAGGTACTGTCTTCGTGCGCGCGCGCGCCGTGGTTCGGTTACACAGGATGGCAGCTGATGTAAAGATTCTTTTTGTTCCTCAAGCACTAAACAGATTCCACATCCTCTTACCTTTTAAACATGCCCATGTGTTTTAGAAAACCTCGCCTTTTTTATGAGACAGAGTTGAAATCATTGTTACTGTGTTTTTCACTGTAAATGTAACGCCAATACTGGATATATTCTCCTTGTTAGATCTAGTTCACCGCTGGTTGGGTTTTTTTAGGTCTTTTTACTATAAATTTGTGGTTTACACAGAATGATTAATACCTCTGTATTACATCTATATATAATATAATATGTTGTTTTGTAAGACATTTTCCCGTAGGGGTTTTTGGTCTATTGGTCCATAAAATACCAGAATATAAAACCAATGCCCATCAGTTTCAAAATCCTAGTGATTTCTTTAAATCTTTAAATTAACTTAAATAACATTATACAGCTGATATCAGTTTAAATTCATAGGCATTAATTTGCTTATAACTCCACACACTATGAAATTAGTACAGTTACCGATTTCAAAATTAACATTGTGCTAAAATGATGTATCTCCTCGTCTATTAACATGTGTGTCTTATTTTCCAGAGTATACAGGACATGGGAAACACCAAGGCCAGGCGGCTTTATGAGGCCAACCTTCCAGACAGTTTTAGAAGACCTCAAACAGACCAGTATCCTTCGCCGACATCTGTCTAAGTAACTTAAAAAGTGACATGTTCTATAACATCATTCACTGTGGCCTGTTAGGTGCATCTATGTCCCTTAACTCTGACCTCAGAGCAGTGGAATTCTTCATCAGGGATAAATATGAGAAGAAGAAGTACTACAACAAGAGTGTGACCAACGGGACCAGTGTATGTCACAGCAGAAATCTCAAGTGGATTTCACTGTCTGTCGTTGTCATCTCTGTGATTGTCCTTGTTGTTCATTATAACATCCTTTTCTCCTGTTTAGCCAAAAACTGTTAAGAAAGAGAAGGAGCCAGATAGAGGGAGCAAGGTATCTTCCTACACCAAGGTATAACACACGTGTCTCTTCTGTTCATGATACCATATTTTTACTTTACTACACAGTTCTTACATCAACTTAATTTTTACAGAGTGAAGACTCCAGACCAGTTCCAAAAATCAGTCCTGTTAAGACTTCAGAGCCCTCTGTGAACCTACTAGGCCTTGGTAAGTATCTATGCACACACTTGTGTTATTGGAAAATTACGTTAATCTAAATGGAGCATGTGCAGACTAAGGTACTGTTTATCAGGCTGACAGACATTTCAGTGGGCAGTTACCAACTGTTTAGGTCTGCAGAGCTAATGAGTTATGGGGCAAACTATGCATTTGAAGAGCCATTATTCCTTATTTGGACTGATGTGAGTTATCTGAGGTTGTATATCTCCTTGACCCTCGCACTGTGGTTGACAATGGAATTGAGGCCAAACTGGGCCGTGGTTTATTTACAGTCCTTTTGTACATTGTTCTTACTTTTGCCTTCCTGATCTCAGATCTGCTCTGATGTCTGCCGAGCTATGCCGCAGGATGCTGTTCTTTCAAGCACGAGTCAAGTTAAACTATCCCTGCTGTTTAACAGTAAAGTGCAGCAAGTGCCCTTTTGTGAGGTAGTTAGAAGAAGTGTAACAGCTGTTGACTCACTCACTGAGGTTAGCGACTGTCGACTAACTTCTTGTTTCACAGTTTCGAGCTGATGTGTGCATTTGTTGTGCTGATTTGGAAGGACAGATCTCTGGACATGTGTTTAGGTGCACGCTTGCTCTTGAATTGGTTGCCAGCTCACCTACAGTAGCATGTTGCAGTGTATGAACGGTAGTTATGCGTTATCTTTCTAACAAGCCCAGGCATTAGAACGCTGATACGTCGGAATAATGTGTGTTACGGTTTTATTACAGCATTCCCATTTACAGTGTAAAGAAGCTGACTAATGAATATTTATGTTACTGATTGGCTTGGAGGGATATTGCATTATTTGCATGGCATGTTTACTGTTTATTTGTTTTGTGGCCAACAAGCTAATAAGGATGAACTGATGAATTTTTAATTGTGCTAATAGTTATCCTCGCTGTGTGGACCGTTCTGCAGCAGTAGGAGGGCACTTCAGTTAAACAAATATGAAGAGAGGAATACAAAACACATATTCCAGTATAGCAAACATAGGTTCTGCTGTTCCGATATTTTTCTAGAACCTTGTGTACCTAAGTAAATACAGGAAGAAAAGCACTGGTAAAACGTGCAGCACAGACATGTTTTGCTGAAATGGTCTCACGGTGACTCGTTTCTTTGTAATGGTGTACATGTCTTTGTACTTGAAAAACTGGTTTCTGCTTTTTTCTCACAGATGCACCAGCAGCTGCGTCATCTAACAATGGTAGCGCGAGCACAAGTCAGAACAGTGACCTGGATATATTCGGCCCCATGGTATCCAACCCTCTCCCTTCATCTACTCCTGCAGCTCAGTTTCCTCAGGTAAAGCCGTCAAGGAGCTCTCCAGGTGGATTTGGCTAGTGTTGCTCAGAAGGGCTCAGCACTAACAGTTGTGTTGTGAAATTAAGTGTGCAGTAAAAATAAATAGCCTGACGCTAACCCTCAGGAAAAACGAGGAAATGCACAACACGGCTCATCCAGCAATGAACTCTGTTATAAGTCATGTAGCATGTTACTGTAAACATCAAGCCACCACTACTGGGTTAGTAAGACGTGTGTTATCTAAAGTCTAGCCTTTAACACAGACTGTGTTGCTTGTAGGAAGAAATGAACTTTTAGTGAAACTGCATATCAGAGCTAGAGAAGTAAAAAGAGGAAGTGAAACGAGATTCAACATGTCACGGATTCATGCGTGTGTGATGCAACATTCAAACTGCGTCCAGTGAGTTTAGTAATTAATAGGATTAAAATGAAAAGGTAACCATTTGCTTTTTAAGGTGACAAATCGAAAAATCCTTATACAAATACAGTGGCGGATCCCTGTGTTACTGTTAGTACAATGTACTTCTGCAGGAAGTGTTTCCTTCCTCTGTTGGTTTACCACATTATCAAGAAAATGAGACTGAGTCTCTGAAATGTGTGTGTGGAAGAGGTAAACATGTTGATTGAAAACATATTAATAACCTGGATTAAATGACCTGCATCTGGGTAAATTGCTCGCCAAAAACCTTTTATTGAGTCTATGGGCCATTTCAATGCAGCTGTTTTCAGACCAGTATGGATAAAATATATTAACAGTTCTGTGGGATTAGGCAAAGAGCAGCTTATAGCTTTTTGTGTGGCAGCAGACTAAATAAGACTCTCTGTTATGTAGTATGCAGTTATGTGTAGGCATTGTAATAAAGGGTACTTTGCTTATGATTGTGCTTGTTAATTTGAAGTGAACAAATTAACAGAGTACTACTTATTATCAGCACTGAAACACGTGCTTGGTTTTGAATTTTATTTGACCCTAACAATTTCTGCCTCCAGGTGAGCTCCAGTAACACAGCCAGCACCCCGACACAAGCTCCAGCAGCGGGAGCAGGTGCCAGCTCAGGGTCAGTGCACGGAGACCTCGACCTCTTCAGTGACGGCAGTAGCACCACTAAAACGGACGACGCGGCCAAGAAGCCCATGTCCAAGGACTCCATCCTGTCCCTGTACGGGACCAACAGCATGTCCCAACAGGCGCCTGCTGGTGAGGTCCCGATGCGGCACAGACGTGACCCATGTGCTTCAGTTGTAATCCAGTCATGCAAATCAAGTTGTGACAAGCGCGTGAAGTTTAGGCGCTTGGTTTGATGAATGTTTTTTACATTCTAGGTTTGGAAGGTGTTAACAACCGCTCCAAAGTCGTCTTTCTCTCTCTCTAGTGTCCAGCCTTTGTCCTGAGTGTTGAAACCAGGCTTCTCTGTGGCTACTGAACAAAGCCAGCGGTTTAGTTATTAGTGCTCATGTCAGCTCTTTTCAGCAGGATATTAAATCTGTGTCTCTGTCCCGCCTCATTTTTTCCGATGTGGATCATAGGTTTTCACTCGTGCTGTTAATCCCGACCGGCTTCGTAGTGTTGACCTCCCTAAGGAAGCAGTGATATCACTAGAACGAACGCTAGTGTAAAGCACAAAGACACACTCCCAGAGAGGTTTCAAATCTCTCTGCCCATGTCAAATGCAAGATGGCTCCTCAGGCGTAAACAAATAACTCCACCCTCTCCTTCACAGTAAAATACTGTGACGACCATACTTGTTTGCATAATAGTCCTCCTTTTTTGCATGTCTCTTCCTTTCAGCTGGAATGTTCATGGGCCCTTCCCAGATGCAGTTTCCTGTCCAGGCCCCTGCTGGTTATCCGGCCTTCCCTGGCATGGGCACAGCCATGCCGCCCACAACCGTCATGGGGGCTATGATGGGTCAGAGCGGGGCAGCCATGATGGGTCCCAGTCCAGGCATGATGGTCGGCATGACGATGCCCAACGGCTTCATGGGGAATACACCGGCCACAGGTGTGATGGGCATGGCACCGCGAATGATGGGCCCACACGGTGCTGCAATGCCCGCTGGAATGATGCCCGCTCAGGGCATGTACGCCATCCAGCCTGGACAGCAGGCTCAGTGGAACATGAGTCAGGTACGGCCCCAGTTTCAACCATGCTGCATAATTAAAGGCTTTCTGCCTGGTCCTTTTCAACCAAAGTGTTAAACATTCAGACATTCAGATCCAGACAAATAAATATGTTAAGTTGCAAAACAGGAATTGTTGTGAAACCCCTCCAGCAAATGTCAGCTGAAAGACAAATTATTTATGATAGGTCATAGTGTGATTAGTGTCTATCATGCACTTTCCTGTTAACATGTGCACGTTCCTGTTAAAAGTCTCTTGATTTTCCTGGTTGTTCTAAATAGCATATTTCTAATGATAATAATAATATATATAGAGAACAGGGTTAGAGACAGCATTCTGGGTACATGCAGCTAGAGGAATATAAAGAACTTTTCTGGATGAAGCGAGCTTGATTGTCTCTGTCTGGGGTCTTTGACTTCCTCAGGTGAACCAGCAGATGTCAGGACTGGCTCTGAACGGCGCAGGCGGCCAGATGGCCTTCGGTCAGCCTCCGCCAGCTATGGGCGGGTGGGCCGCCGCCGGGTCCGGCCAGACCCTGAGCACACAGCTATGGAAGTGAGCCTTCAGGTGGGTCACTGGCTGGGCACAGTATACGTGGAGGCTGCTGGAAGTACAAAATGTATGTTGTGCTCGCCCGCACCTCACTATGAACTGACGCCCGTTTCCACCGCAGACCGGCCTTCAGAACATGGAAATTGTATCTGATTCTCTTTTTTTTTCCTCCTCCCTTTCTCTGTCTCTCTTTCTCTCTATTGTGTGAGCGAATTGGGAGTCGTACAGCCTGGCAGTTTCTGCCTGTCGTATGGTTTTTGATCATAACTTTTATTTTCCTTTTTTGGAAAAAACAAATACAAGGATAAATAACAGTCCCAACAAAAATGATAACGACATATCAGAAAAGCTGCAGGACCAGTTACACAAGCTTTTATTGTATCACTATGATAAGATTATAGAACATTTAATGAATAGTATTTAAAGGGAGATGTGACTCTGTCAGTTCTACTCCCACATGTACAGTGCTGTATAACCTTCTTTTAAAGTACTTGTGGTTCCCCTATAAAATTAAAGTGAGAATAAATAAATGGCTTCAATTTGTCTTCATGATTCACTTGTGTTTTTATGCGTGTGTGAAGACACATTTTCAAATGGTTTTATATGATTGTTGTTGAGGTAATGGTATTTTTCTTCTAGTGTTACATCAGGTGGCGCAGTCTGTGTTCATGGAGAATTCTGCTTAAACCAGTAAAGAGGAACGAACTTGTGTTTCAGACCTTTTACTGGACTTTATTGCATGTGAATTCTGAATTAGCATGAACGTATGCCTCCATCACTTCATTAACACCTGACTCAGGTTTGACAAAAAACCCACATGTTCTATAATAACACAGTATATAAGACTGATTAATGACCAGGGGGAATAGACCAAAACAATAAGAGGCAATGAACTTTCAAGGTGAACTTGGGAAGTAGAAGAAGGTAGTGAGTAATCGTCTGCCAGTGGCACAGTGGGTGTGAAGCTCAGTCCTGCACAGGGAGGTGAGCTGCCCATCAGGATGCTGGGAAGGACATGGCCATGTGGGTGGTGCATCTCTCCACCGCAGCCTCCAGTGAGTCCGTCCTCATTCCAGTGACTGAGCGGCCTCTGTCTGGCGTTCTGCAGTTTCATTGCAGGACAACAAAGTCATTTTGTTGTAGGTTTTGCTGTTTTGTATTCACAACCCTCCTCAACCCGCTCCAGTTTCCTCCTCAGCTCACATTAGACGTGTGTCGTTCTATGTGTCCATCTTTAAATCAAGATCCTCTGGCCTTGATGTCACTGTACTGATCTGAGGCTTGTCGAAATAGTGCACATACTTTGTAGACGAATTCAAACACATGCAGACCACATGTTTTTCTGAAGTATCCCATGCTCAGCCTATCAGCAAAGCCTCGTCGTGAAGCCACCCTGCTTCCACCTGCAGGTGGCAGTGTTGTCATGCATATAATCACAGAACTGTTTTGAAGAACTTCGGCGAGATGTTTCAATGTAGTGAGTGCTCCCGTCTTTAAACAAGGACTTTTCTGCATGTTTTATGTGTGTACGTAGAAATGAGGAGACCAGTGAGAAGGACAGCTCTCACTGATGAACATGATAAACCTGTCACCGTGTGCTCAGGTGGGTCAGTGACATGGAACCAGCACCTGGTGGCAGTGTTGCCATAACTTCTACAAGAGGGAGTTGCCCCTTGAGCCTGTGACTAATGCTCTAAATGTCAAGGTTCTGTTGATTGTTTGGCTCCAACACACCGATATGTTTTATTTCCATTATTATGGATTTCATTTGTAGTTGTGCGTTATTGCGTTTGCGTGATTGCTTCACTCGCCCTCGTTCCACACACGGGTTAAACGGAGCAGAGCATCAAAGGTCACTGCCACTGTTTCCACTCAGTAGCTGCTGTCATGAATGCACTTTTGTTCAAGCTTCTTTGCGAGGGGCACTCGCACGAACATACAGGATCTGGAAAATCAGAGTCAGACGATGTGTTTACAATCAGCGGGGAAAGTGGGCATCGCTCGGCCTCTTTTCTGTAGCTTAGAACGAGTTATGTGTGTAAAACATGGCGGTTGTGGGGTTCTCCACCCAGTGAGAGTCTGGTTTACAGTCACTAAAGAAGAATGCTCCAGGTTCAGGCCTATCCTCACGAGCTCACTGTATCCAGACGTGAACTGTTTGCTGTAGAACACAGCAGAGCTGCTGAAGCTGCTGATTAAGTGGGTCCATTGTATGTTCTGTAGGGTGCGGTTCCTCTAAGCAGCCCTGCCTTGAACTCCCCCTTCACTGCCCAGTGTGCTAATTGGACTGGGGCTGTTGTGCAGGAGAGGACTGAGTGGATCCAGCCTCATGCTTGGCAGCGCCAGAACGCCCCTCAGCTGGATTTGGTCCTGGTCCGCGCTCGGGCCCTGCGACGCTCCTGTACCTTCCTGCAGCGCGCTTTCACAGCGAGGTCCGATGCCGCTGGGCGCCCGGGACCTTTAGCGGGGAGGTTCGGCATTCCTCTCGGCCCGTGTGTGGGAGCCAACGTGCTCCTTCTCACCTCAGACCCACGGACGCGCTGACCCTGAGACAACATTCCTGCTGATGCAGCCTCCACTTTGACTGTTGCACACATGAGTCACTGAACGCCTCACTGATATAAAGTTTTGTAAACTGGAACTGGTGCAGGACTCATTTTACACACAGTCAATCACTCTAATAGTTTGCGTTAGATGAAGATAAACCGTAATTCACTAGCAGCTGATTCACGTTGACTGCACAAACATGGCGGTGACTCATCGTTATGTCCTGTCGCCTAGTGACCTCACGTATTCATGCTAAGGTGAGGGAAGCTCACATTTAGCATCCACATATAGTAGTTGCACAGTTGTAATCTAGCAGCCCGATAACAACTGGTTACACACCGGGTGGAAAGCACCCGTTGCTTTTATCCAGTGCGATTTGCACCACACCATCCAAACATCCAACCGGTTCTTGTTCATCAATTGAATATTGCACATCGCTTTCCCATGATCTCAGCCTCCGCTGCCTTCAGGCGCGTCTCGCATGGCAGCCGGCCACACAGACGCGGCCGCAGGCGAGCGCCTCCCGCCACGCTGCCGTCTTTTGTGTGTCCACGTGCGCTGAGGAAGAGCGCTGGAGTCTTCCTCCTGCCTTCTTTTGTGAGCAAACCGCATCGTTCAGCCAAGGTGAGGCTGCGCTACAAATTGCAGCAAATCGTCCTGCCGCTCCCGTTTGCAGTTGTGACAGCAGGTTAGTTTTTTTTAGTTAGTTTTTGCAGGAGTGGCTGCAGGAGGTTCTCATCTGGTCCCAGGCTTCAATTTAACTGCAGCATCAGTCTGAGTATTTTTTTTTATAATTTGGTCAGCTGCTGCAATATTTCCCCATTATTTTTTTTTTAAATTTACCTTTAATGTACTTATTTAATACATTGAATAAGTACAATAAAGGACAACATATAAACACACTACTAAGAAACATTGAGCTGAATCTGCTGCAGCGTCAAACAATGTTGAGGGGAATCAGGTGTTGCTCTTTCATCCTTCTATGACCTTTGCTTTGAGATTTTCATACAACCTTAAGGGCTCGGTCATCACGTCTCTTTATTTAACAACCCGGGTCCAAATATGGCCGAGCGAAGCTCCTCAGACAGGCTGGGTTTTGCAACGTGATCCTCTAGAATCTCCGTCTTCTCCAAAACCAACATTACACCATCGTTGGGGAATTGGGGCCTTCATCTTCGCCGGGATCGGACCGTGTGCGGTCCAAAGGCTTTGCCTCGTCTCCGTCTCGGACGCATTAACGATGCCCTTTATCGTAACGGCTCATTTGCTCATTTGTTATCATGAGAAGGGCCAAAGTGCATTACTGATAGCACCTGTATCCACAATGGCTCCCTTTGTTCACTCTGTGGGTGTTTGCTTTGCAGCTCAACTGTCCCGAACACTGTGTTCTCGTCACCAGGTGTCAGAAGTTTGAGAGACTTCATTTACTGTTTTGTTGAAAAGCTTCCAAGGCTTAGATTAGTCAACCATCTGGGTGTGTCTTGTTTAAAAACGCCTCTTTGGGTTTTCACCTCAGACCAGAGCTCCTTTTTCTGTCTGAGCTGCTTTTTTTTTCTTTATTCTGAAGCCGTTAACCATTGTTCATCCCATCCTGACAACAGCCCTGTTACGTAACACAGATTCCCGTAACCTCATATCCCACCTCCCCAGAATGCAACCCGGTTGCCATGACGACCTCCCAAACAGAGCGATGTCATGGAAAAAACGCGTGGCCTCTCGGAGCTTGGGAAGGAACAGTAAAGGCACGAAACAACACGGCTCTTCACCAGCAGATTTATTTTTCAGACAGGTCGCGCGCACGCGGACCCGCGCGCACGCACACACTCGCACACGGCCTTCCACGTTCTCCTGCAAACGTCGCTCCCTCCATCCAACTTTCTCAGCGCCTTCAGTAATCTCCGGGCTCGGCTTCGCCTCGTGTCATGTAACAGCTTTTATCAGTGGGCGTGCGCGTGCGTCCGGGACCGGCTCGTCCTGCCAGCTGGGCGTCCTAACTGCGCACGGTGGTGGTGGTGGTGACTTTGGTCGTTGAGCTCCCTGGAACAAAGAGAGCGTTAAAATGCGGCTTTGAGCGACGCGAACGCGCAGGCGGTGAATGACGCGTCGCCGGGCGGACGTCTCTTACCGTGAACCGCGGGTCTACGGCGACGAGCGAAGACATAGAAAGGAGAGAGAGACACGAGAGTGAGTCACGTGCGGCTCGCGTGGAGGCGGCGTGGTGCCGCTGAGCTGCGCCTACCTGGACTCCTCCGTCTCCAGCAGCGACCTGTAGGTGGCGATCTCGTGCTCCAGCCGGGTCTTGACGTCCAGCAGCAGCCGGTACTCCTGGCCCTGCTGCTCGATGCTGCCGCGCATGTTGGCGAGCTCCGCCTCCAGCATGTTGATGGTGTCCTGGTAGCGCGCGAGCATGGCGCTGTAACGCGCCTCCGTCTCGGCCAGCGTGTTGTCCAGGGCCGATTTCTGCAGGAGCGGAGGGGGACACGGCAGCTGAGACCCGATGCACGTAAATGACCGTGCTCTACCCCGGATTCATGCACGTGTGTGTGTGTGTGTGTGTGTGTGTGTGTGTGTGTGTGTGTGTGTGTGTGTGTGTGTGTGTTTGGGAGTGATTAGCGTTGCAGGGTTTCACTGTTACAGTGCGTGTGGAATGATGCACATTATGTGGGAGCTTGACGGCAGCCAGACCAACATTCCTTCAGCGTTCCTCAAGCTCTTTTATGTCCTCCCGAGTTTAAGCAGATGTGTGTGAGCTGTTTTCCCCAGTAGGCGCCTCCCCCCTTCTTCCCCTCCATCGCTCTTATCTCCCCCCCTCCCATCCTCCCTCCTGCTCCTCCATCAGTGTCGGACAGGGACCTGTGGCCGCGGCCCATGTAAGGCCGGGTCGCCGGCGCCTGCGTTTTCCTCACCATGCTCAGCTGAGACTGGAGCTCGATCTCCAGGCCCTGCAGCGTGCGCCGCAGGTCGCCGATTTCTGTCTTGGACGTCTGGATGGACTCTGTGCTGACGGCCACCTCTTTGGACAGCGTCGCCGACTACACGGGAACGTGGAGCCACAGGAGTCACAGTTAGGACATCACTCATCCCACGCTCAGAGGAGATTACGTTTAATCACAGGTTCGGCTCCCGGGGTGTAAACCCAGTCATTTGCAGCGTGTGGGATATTTGTTCATGGGAAAAAACCTTTTACCTTCTCATTAAACCAGGTCTCTTGCGCGCGACGATGTTTGTCTGTAAGTGCTTCATACTGGGCCCGCATTTCCTCCAGAACCTTGTTGAGGTCCTGCTGGGGTGCGGCGTCCACCTCCACGTTGACGGTGCCAGTGAGCTGAGAGCGCAGCGCTGCCAGCTCCTACGCAACAAGGGGGGGGGGGGGGGGGGGGGTTAAGAAACGGTTTGCTTGGTTGGTTACTGAGCAGCTGGTTCTGGCTGTAGCCGAAGCCCGGTCACCTCTGCGTGGTTCTTCTTGAGGTAGGCCAGCTCGTCCTGCAGGCCTTCGATCTGCATCTCCAGGTCGGCCTTCGTGAGGGTGGTCTGGTCCAGGAGCCGGCGCAGGTTGGCGATGTCGGCCTCCACCGACTGGCGCATCAGCAGCTCATGCTCGAACCTGAGCGGTTCAAACAAAGGACAGTCACGCAGGGACCCACGCCGGTGGCAGCAATGGGCTCTTATGGGTTGAGTCACAGGTGAATGGTTCACAGAGGCGTCACTTACTTGGTTCTGAAGTCGTCTGCGGCCAGTTTGGAGTTGTCAATCTGGAGCAGGATGTTGGCGTTGCCAATGGTGGCAGCAGCGATCTGGAGAGAGGATCCAAGGTGATTGATCACACAGCAGCACGAGCTAGTTTAAATGTTGCACGCTCAGCGTTTCCTCCACGTTCTAGTCTCTCCATTAAGAGTGATTAACAAACAGCAAATATTGGACTTGTTGAACGTGACCCGCGCTACCTTGTCCTTCAGGTCGTTGATGATGGCCCAGTACTTGCTGTAGTCCCGCTCCGCCGCCGGGCCCTTCTGCTCGTAGTACTCCCTGATCTGCTTCTCCAGCTTGGCGTTGGCCGCCTCCAGGGAGCGCACCTTCTCCAGGTAGGAGGCCAGGCGGTCGTTGAGGTTCTGCATGGTGGCCTTCTCGTTCTGGTGCACGCTGCTGTGGTCCAGGGCGCTGGACAGGTCGAAGCCCCCGCCCATGCTGCCGCCGCCGTAGCCGCCGCCGTAGCCGGAGGAGACGGTGCGCACGCTGGTGGAGGAGATGCGGGGGCCGCCGAGGCTGAGCCCGGACAGGCTGAGGGCCTTCTGGGGCGCCGAGCTGGTTCTGTAGCTGTGGCTCTGCCGGATCACGGTGGGGCCGCCGATGTTGACGCTGCTGCGAGGAAACATGGTTCCGGAGAGCGAGAGAGGACGCGAGGAGAGGAGACCGTTATGCAGAGGTGCGCTACGGCAGGACTGTGGAGTTTGCTGGAGACGGGCAGGCCCTTGATATAGAGCTGGACCCGGGGCGGGTCCGGAGGAGGGAGGAGGGAGGAAGGGAGGGAGGGAGGGAGGGAGAAGGGCGCTGTCCTCCAGAGCACAGCCAGTCATGGGCTCGGCAGGATCTCCATTTGTTTTCTTTTAAGGACCAGAGTTCAGTTTCTTCCACTGGTATGAGGAAACTGCTGTGGAATGTGTGTGTGTGTGTGGGGGGGGGGGGGGGGGGGGGTCTCTCTCTCAACATGAGTGTGTGTGTGTGTTTTGCACGTTTGTGTGACTCTGCCTGCACCTATGATTTATGCACGCTTTAATAAATACCTCCGGGCCTCGTTGCGCTCACACGGGTCATGTTGTGTCCCAGTGCAAATAGAGCCGGTCTGGAGTTATTGTTTTAGCGTCCCACCTTAAGTCAACGCTCACATCAGGCGCGACTGTGTCAGCGTCCTTCAGTTACAAATTGCCCATCGAGATTAAACAAAGGTAGAGACGTGTTGAAAGAAATGCAAAAACTTACTTTTACTATTCAAACTTATTTTAATGGCGACTACTTTGCAAACGTAATTTGTTGCTGACTCAGTTGCTTTGGGCAAAGTGGTATTTACATTTCTAGCAGTTGGCAGTAAATGATCCTGACGTCTAATCCTTCTGTGGCCGACAGGATAAAATGAGCTGCAAGTTCATGAAGTCGTTACTGATTGACAGCTTCATTAAACTTTTAGCCTTCAACCACAGCCCAGCTCTGTTTTCTGTGGTTTCAAACCCTTTTAGGAGCGTTGTCATTAGCCATTGTTCACCATATCACACATCACATCCCCCCTCGGTCCTGTATCCTGTGTTTTCCAGCACACACACACACACACACACACACACACACACACACACACACACACACACACACACACACACACACAGAGTTCGTTTAGTCATTTCTGGACTGTGTCACAGTGTGTGGGTGGTTGGGTGTGTGCTCATGCTCATATGTTCATGTAAAACTGTGTTTCTGTGTGTGTCCTTATCTTGGTGGACTGAGACCAGGCTCTGCTCTCAGTGTAACATCTGGTGTCAGCACACAGTGGTCATCGCTCTGAGCGAGAACCACTGACTGGGTCGTGGGTAACGGCTAACTTTTTACTCTGGGAAACGCGGTTGTTGCTTGGATGAGACGCCGGACGCTGCAGTCGGGTCTGGACTCGTGGATGGATCTTCACGCTTCATTAAAGCGCACGGCTTAACTTTGCAGATCATTTGTCTGATCCTCGACTCAGATTCGAACAATGAAGTCAATTGGGTGTGGAGAGATGACGTGAGGTAGTGAGTCTGGGCCTGGTCACAACCGGTCTGAGTGTTGCAACCTTCTCCAGTTCACATTGAGGAGCTTTACTTTGCTTTGCTCGTCTGGCGCACAAACGCATGCACAATTTAACTGTTTAAACAAACACAATGAAAGAATCTCTCTCAAAAGCTGGCGCTGATGAGACTGCATGAAGAGTAGCACAATGTCGTGAACTCATTGCAGATTCTACATGAGTCAATATGAAGTTCATCCTCGGTGACTCAAACATTCTTGATGAAATTAATCTCATAAATGCATCAATTCAAGTCTTCTGATACAAAGAACTACATGTTTCTAACATCAGAGGCACTTTTTAAACATGTGGACTGAAGAGTCCAGGCTTAAGTTGTAGCATTGCCTCCTCTTATATCTGGTCTGTTGGAATCGGGCTCCTCTTTGCCCAGTTCTACGACCCTGTTACGCAACTATTACACAGCAGCCTGCTTCATATCTAACTCTCCCACTCATCCTCAGCACTCTGGCTTCACTGCTGATTCCAGTACAAACCCTTCCCTTCGTGCCTTTATCCAGCACAAAGACACAGCATCCCCTTTGAACAACAAGGATGTGCCACAAACAGTAAAACATACCACTGGCGGTTGTAGTACTGCGTATTTCATATCTAGTTGCAGAAATACACACCCTATTTCCAGAAGAGGTATGTGGAACGGAACACAAGTGAACAGATATGTAATCTGAAGGGCCTCAGGTGACACCGCCCGTAAAACGGATATGAATCTGCTGTTCAAACCACTGCGAGGCCTCGCGGTAAACACGGCCACACAGTTGTAGTAAATACCCAAGTCCAGCTTGGCTCGTTGAAGGCGGCCTGAGGTGGAGGGAAATGCTGCGTGTTGTGATGCGGCACGCGTCCGTGTTGTGACATCTTCCACACACCATCCACGCAGGTGCGATCAATGCCCACTGCTCTCGAAACAATGCGCGACATTACATTCGGGGCAGGTGTGTCACTTTCAGGCAAACGATGCCAAACCACATGCTGCACATATCACAGCGACAGTAAACAAGCTGCTCGGCTTCTGTTCCGCCACAGGATCGTCATCCGGTGAGAAAAAACGTCCATCAACAAGAAAAACCACGAGAAAATCCCTCCCTGTTAAACGAAGATGTGTGTCAGATGACGCGAGGGCCTCGTCAAATTCTACTTTTCTTGGACATGTTCTCTGTGCAGACTTTTAGTTTCTGCTCACAGTCTCAGAGGCTAAAATTAGAGGCCTGCTCTAATCTCAGACCTCGACTTAGAGCACAATCAGGCCCTTCCCACACAGAGAGGGAACGCTGGCTAAACTGGGAGGGGCGGCCGCTTTCCCACGTCCGCATCGAAAAGGGGAAAGTAACTTGTGCAACGTCCTGAGAGTCAGTGCTGGTCGACGACTGCCGGTGATTCAGGTGCTGAGACGCGAGGAGGGATGGGCGTCTGTCGGCCCGTCTGCAACACAACATGTCACAGCACAGTGGTGTCGGTCTGGAGACCACACGGCTGTTTGGGGTGAAACAAGCCTCGTGAGTCAGAACCCTCCTCTACGGGGTTAAAGCAAACCACTCTCATTTTCAGCTGCATTCTAGTTTCCCTGGTAACTAAGACCAGCGATGACTCAGCCTCTCCCTTTAAAGACCTTTAGACCCAGAATGAGTTTTAGAAGAAACAGGGCTAAATAGTCAAGTTATCTTATCTCTGCAGCTACAGAATAACTTTACAGCCTATGGCTGTTAAACCACCTTTTATCTAAAAGCTTTAGGTGTCTGCACTCTCTGCATTACGACTAATAAAGTGCATGACTCAGTAGAACGAGGGCAACACCCGCCCATTCAAATCCCTCTGCTAACAGAGAGACGTGAAATCAAACCGGAGCGAAGACGTGAGGAAACAGATCCCAACCTGCACCCAGTTTAAAGTGAGGCTCTAAATGTGTGTCGGCTACATGCTGTAATTAATAGGTGCCGGTATGAGAATGATAGAGGCAAAACATGAACTGAACGTGAAGGGTGAGTAAAGTGCTGCAGCTCAGGGAGGTTCGAGCGAAGCGGCAGTAAAGCCCTTCATCCGCTCTGCTCCGTTGTGAATTTCCTCTGAGCAGCTGTGGAGAATGGAGGGATCGTTGCCATTCAGCGCGGAACAAAGAGAGTCAAGGTTTAGGGAGGAATTAAAGGAAGTCCACTGTGCTGGTTCTTCCCTCAACTATGTCCTTCTGTAAAGGTACACAGGTACGGCCCAGTCAAAACAGGATCAAAATGTTCCACTATTTGTTTGCAGCATAGCAACAGCGAGGATGACAGAGAGCATAAGTCACCGCTCGCGTTTGAACCCCGTCCATTGTCTCGAGGTGTGGACGGTCTGGATTCCTGCAGACGAACACAGGCCGATCAGTTTCAGCAGATAGTGAGAATCAAAGCTGGCAGCCGTTCTCATGTCTGTCACCAGCCGCTGACGCTCGCGCGCATCCCCTCGTGTCAAAGCGGCTCGTTGAGCTTCCTTGTTCCAGGTGCAACATGTGAAATGTGCACAGCAGCTGAGCAGCGCTGACCTCAGCTCAGCCGGCGGTGGGGGTTGCCTCACTGATAGCTTCTGCTGAACCTTTTGATCTTTGACCTTTAGTGACCAGACAGACCCATATGTTGAAAAAAAAACGTAATCAGTTGCTTCACAGAAAACTGAAGAAATCCACTCGGGGTCGTGCTGACGGACGGAGAAACGCAACGCTGCAGTGACAGCGGAGCCATGAGTCACCGATGGGAGATAGCGTGGAGCAACGTGGGCCTGGAGCCGACTCGGATCGGACCGCACCCCTGATCTGGGGACTGTCACCTCAGCGCGTAACCTGCACTGAACCTCCACGTACTCAGTAAAACATGCAGAAAGTCTGTCAGGGATTTAATATGCAGATTTAATATGCATCCACTGAGCCTGTTCAGCTGAGACACACACAGTAGAGGGGACATAAAGTTCTGCTTCATGCTACAGAATGTGTCTGGAACTTTACATACTTCATAACCTCTATATAGACAAAGTAAAAACATAGTGCCGTCCAAGTAAATAGTTTGTAGTAGTAGTTTGTAAGTAGTTTGAAAGCCAGCTCCTCAAGTATGTGCATAAAGCAGCTGTTTGAGTTTAATTAATTTGATTCAGAATAAAACAAAAACCAAAACATGCAAATTACCTAAAAATAATCTTTCTCATATTTTTCTATGATGTGATTAGGAGGATTTTTCCGTGTGTCTCCTGATTTTGCAACTGCAGTTGGAAACTGCATATATGACTTTTATGTTAGTTATGTTGCAAACCTGCAATAAAGTTGCTCAGTGCTGCAGCTTATTATCGCACCACACCCTTCCTCCAGTCCTGAAGCAGCTGAGGAGGAGAAATGCGCGGCTGAAGTGCACCATCTGCTGACGTAGACGGAACATGGACTCACGAGTCCCCGGAGCGTCAGCGCAGCCCGCAGAATATGAGGAGCAGTGCTTAGAGAAACGCATGCGTGGATGTTGAAGGGTGAACCACACTTCCTTAAACCAACGGTCTCATTTGATTTAGAATATAAAACCGTAAACATTAAAGGGCGCACATTAAAGAGGCGCTACAAGCGGATTTTACGCACGATTTTAAATTTCAGTGCGCAAAGGCCGAGGTGGCACTGGCTGCTACTGGGCCCCTAAGTCTTAGATTCAACTAAAATATAAAAACATTATGCAAAACCTGAGAGAGACTTGCGTCATTTGTATATTAGGCTTGATAGTCGAAGGGGGAGCTGTCACCTCATCAGACTCTCTTTTTTTCTATCAGTGTCTTTGTTGTTTTGTACCATTAGTATTCTATTATTCTACATTATGTGTTGTGGTCACGATAGTCAATGATAAAACAAGATTTAAAAAAATAATAAAGCAGAAATTGTGACCAGCACTGTGCGCGTTCAGTGTCTGATGCGTCTAATCCTGCGTGCGCATGCGTGGCTCCATTCCTCCTCTGCGGCTGCTGTGCGAGCGGCGCAAACCGAGGCCAACATGTGCAGAGGGCAGCTGTGGAGAGCGTGTCTGTATGAAAACTGGAGCGAGCTGGAAATAAAGCAGCACAATGCGGCCATTCTTCTGGCTGGCGCATAATTTCTTACTTGGATCCGGGTGGTGGGGTAAAGGGGGGGTGGAGAGCCCGAGGGGGGTGGAGAGCCCACGCGCCACCGTGATTGGTCCTGTGCTGCACCTTTTTTCGATTTGAATGCATTTTTTCTCTTAAGCTTGCGTCTGAATACACTTACACAATATAACTGTAATTATTTATAACCCAAAAACTATGCGTAAGAACGGGACGTTCATGAATGAGTCCATTTCTATCCTTGACCTGCTTTCATTTTGAGTTAATGTTAAATTATTGATCTGTTGAATGATACGTTATTTCATTCATCAGCTTACAGCTGATTAGATGTATTACAAATAATTATTCTGGCGTGTAGTGAGTTTTGAATGTTTTCTATCTTAAAGGAAGCATGTAGTGAAAATGAAAGAGTTGCTGCTGAACAAGCTCCTCAGGTTGCTGCATCACTGCAGGGCTGTTGGGACCTCCAGGCTCAGAGCAAAGGAAAGTTGTAAAGTTAAATACATTCCCTAGACATGGTGTACGTCATGTTATGCACATGAAGCCAGACGTAGCCTTGAGTGTGAGCTGTCTCATGGGCACACTGAGCTATTACAGTGAGTACGACAGGTAAAATCATTTTAGGCTCAATGTCACTACACTGCTGCAGGAGGTTTACTGGACTCAGGCTAAAGTTTCAATAAAGATTAGGTTAATGTTGTTTTATTAGATTAATATATAGTTAAACTAAACTACAATACGAGCAATTCAAAGGATTAGTTTGACTCAACGGTTTAGTCTCATCACAGACGGGTGTTTTCATTATATTATTATATTTTAAACAATAAACAATAATTTCAACTGTGTGATTGACTGTTTTTACATCTGTTCTCGGTAAACATAGTTCAATCATTTCTACAGAAAATAATAATAATCCAATAGTCGGTTTTTGTTTTATAAACCATAAAACTCAGTGATTCTAAAAAAAAACTTGTCTCATTCTGTTATTTCTGTCATTTTCTAATCAAACAGTATGTTTAAAATTAAGCTAGTGACGTCTTTCAGTTGCAGCGCAGCAATCAGTCAAGACCTCGCCCTGTTCACCAGCCCACTGACGTTCTTGTTTTTAAGGTTTACCTGAAATTATATGAATCAGTCCAAACTCATTTGTTGCAATTTTTTCTAGTTGATCCTGAACATAAGTAGATGTTTACCTGTTTTGTTTTTTTTGGGGGGGGGGGTACAAGAGTGAAACAATGATTTCTAGTGCTTCAATAGTTGATCTTGCGTAACAAAAGCATGGGTGGCTGCCTCATTAAGGCCCCTTCAGCACCAGGTGTCACCAGGGTGAGAATATCGCCCCTATGTGCCACTTCTGCCACGGCTGTGCGCAGTTTCATCTGTAGGTACAGGTCCTTTCAAATTATATGTGATTGTGTCTCTTATTCCGCGTAGAAGCAGCCGCGCAGCCAAGTTCAAGAGTGTGAGAAAATGTGGAGTCACGCGTTTGACCTGCAGGTGACGCGCTCATCAACACAGCAGTGTTGATGCACAGATTGCGTAGGTTAGCCTGTTAGCCGCATTCCTCCCTCACACCCGCCCCCCTCTATAAGCTGTGTGTCCAGCTATATAACCCAGGAGGCCACAGTGATGCCTCCAACTGCACATCGTCTCTGACAAGCCTCGCTCCACATCCGAACCGGCAGCATGTCCTTCAGCAGCAGATCCTACGGTCAGAGGACCGCGAGCGTGTGCGGTGGAGCCGGGGGTCGCGGCACCCGCGTCTCTACGTCCTATGCGAGCGCCCCCCCGGCCTCCGGAGGCTTCAGCCTGGCCGACGGCTGGGACCTCAACGTCGGGGCCAACGAGAAGGTCACCATGCAGAACCTGAACGACCGCCTGGCCTCATACCTGGAGAAGGTGCGCAGCCTGGAGGAGGAGAACGAGCGCCTGGAGAGGCAGATCAGGGAGTGGTACCAGAGCAGGACCGTCATCTCCCACGACTACACCAGCTACCTGGCCACCATTGATGACCTGAAGGACAAGGTGAGAGGCAGGAGGCCGCCGCTCTCTGCTCCTTCCTGCTTTGAGTCTGGATATGTGTCCCACAATTTCATGTTTTTTCCCTGTCTGCTGTTCCATCTCCAGATCTGTGTTGCCTCCATGTTAAATGCCAAGACTGTCCTGGACATTGACAATGCAAAACTGGCTGCTGATGACTTCAAGCTGAAGTGAGTGTGTGTGTGTGTGTGTGTGTGTGTGTGTGTGTGTGTGTGTGTGTGTGTGTGTGTGTGTGTGTGTGTGTGTGTTCCTCTATTGGCCCCACCACATAGGTGACACTTCACACATGCACAGACGCGTGAACTCGTGTCCAACTGGTACATTCTGATGGTAACGACCCGCTGAGACCTCGATAACCCGTCTTTGTTCCTCTCAGGTATGAGAACGAGCTGGCCATGAGAATGTCCGTGGAGGCCGACATCGCGGGGCTGAAGAGGATGCTGGACGACATGAACCTGGCCAGGATGGACCTGGAGAGCCAGTACGAGAGCCTGAAAGACGAGCTGATCGCCCTCAAGAGGAACCACGAGGAGGTGAGACTGGGAGCAATGGATGGAGCGCCTGTTTGAAGCAGCTCAAAGCATGGCCGCCACTCAAACACTGCATGTTTGGCAGCGGGGAGCTTGACCCAGCTGCCAATCGCAAGATAAATAGTGACAAACAGCTGACGTCTGCTAACACAGAGGAAATCCCTGGTTGCGTCTGCAGCCTTTCCTCCGTCCGCTCCGCACATTTCCTCTGATTCTTCCCTCTCCATTATCTCATTGCTGCTGTTATTGCTTCACACACAGTGCACAGTGACCACAGACTGGCTAGTGCACTGGCTCATTGAGGTGTTGCCCTTTGACCCCTGCAGGAGGTGGCTCTGCTCAGGAGTCAGATGGACGGCCAGGTCAACGTGTCGGTCGAAGCGTCTCCGTCTCCAGACCTGAACCGGGTCATGACAGAGATCAGGGAGCACTACGAGGGCCTGATCGCCAAAAATCGCAAGGAACTGGAGCTGTGGTACCAGAACAAGGTAAGATTCTAGGGATTTTAAGAGTTGAGCCTCAAACAGTCAATCACATACCTTGATGTGCATGTGCCCAGATTGCAGCAGTGGAGCAGGACGTAATTACAAACACAGAGAGTCTGGCAACATCCCGCTCAGAGATAAAGGACCTGAGGAGCACTCTGCAGAGGCTGGAGATTGAACTACAGTCCCATCTGAGCATGGTAGGTCCATGCACACGGTATCAGCACTTAACGGTGCGGGTGAAGACTGCATTTCATTTTAAAAAAATACAAAAACACTAAATGCACATAGTTCAGATTCAGTTCTAGCCACTGTTCTCTGGGGACGTCAACAGAAAGCATCTCTGGAGGGCACGCTAGCAGAGACCCAGGCACGCTACGCAGCACAGCTAGCAGGCTTACAGGCCACGGTCACGAACCTGGAGACGCAGCTGTCCCAGATACACGCTAACCTCGCCAGCAACAAGCAGGAGTACGACATGCTGCTGGACCTCAAGACACGCCTGGAGCTGGAGATCGCAGAGTACAGGAGGCTGCTGGATGCGGAGGATGACAGGTGAGACCCGGTCAAGAGACACGGCAGACGGCAAAAGAGCTGCAACAACATGGGAATGTGTTGTAAATGAATCAATGAATCACGTTTTTCCTCTTTTCTTTCTCCATCTCCAGCTCAAAACAAGGTACGAAGCCTCTCATCTCAATATATTGACTTTATTATTAAAGTGCTACTTGAGCTTTAACTTTGATAGGGTTCCCATATGACTGTTGTTTCCTGCCTTTCCTAAAGTGGTCACGAAGGTTATCACCGTGGTGGAGACAGTTGTGGATGGAAAAGTGGTGCAGAGCAGCAAAACTGTTGGTGCGGATAAGATTGAGTGAAAACCTGGAAGGCTGTGATTGGTCAATAAAGACGATGCAGTTGAATTGTGTTTTGTCATTCTCTAATGGACATAAGAGAAATATGGATATGAATAGATTACTCTACAGTTATTTTGACTGTATTGTATTTAAAAAAAGGACAGTCCAGGCTGAAAAGCTTTGGCGGTGACTGACCCCAGTGACACAAGCCTGCACCTGTAGCCACACCCAGTAGAGATGTCACTGTATGAAACTACAGTACATCACTGTGGTAAGAGAGTAGGAAGATCTCAGCAATGATGGCAACAGGACAAACAAAAAGATGCCTAAAGAAACAAAAGGCACTGCACAACGGGGGAGAGCTCAATAATAACATCACACAGCAGGAACACAGACGCTGACAACTTAGTATTATTATACTTCACCGACATACTTCATGATTTGAACAGTCAACACCCACTGATTTTCAATGGGTGTTGACTAAAACCATGTCAGGTAGTCCTCTGTAAAAGGCCCCTAACACAACTCGGGATTGATTGCCACGTGACTACAACTAGTGCTTCCTGGTTTCCTCTGTACCTGCCCCTGCAACGGTCAGGCTGAGAGGGGGCGGGGCCAGGCGGAGAGGGGGCGGGGCCAGACTGCTGGAGACCAACTGCTCAGTCTGCCATTGTTTTCCATGTACAGCAGTAATATTCAATGGCCGGAGGTCCCGCTGTAGATTATTTAGAAGACAGCGAGTTCTACAGCACAGTCCGATATTTGTGCTTGGTTGTATGATCCAGCGTGCAGCCGACAAGCATTACCCCATATGGAGAGGAAAACAAGGCAAGGACCCGGCAGCCATGATCCATGAAACACAGCTAAATGTCCCAGTGCTTCAGTGAATCTACCCAGCCGGTTTGTCTTGGTTGATGTTGCAGATTCTACTGGGAACATAATTGTGCGTATTAGTTGTGATCAGTTTTGAGCTATATGTGGTCAGAGGAGTGGTTGAAACTATTTTCAGGATGCCAAGAAGAAAGCAGAAGAAACAGGTGTGACAGAACGGTCAAATGAGCACTGAGTAAGTAACATATTCAGCCTTTCATTGTTTTAGCTTGCGCTGTGAAGTTTGAGTAAAGATATGAGCTGCTGCTGCTTCTCATTTTTTATAGCCAATATAACATAGTTTTGAGACTGCTGTTCATCATGTTTTGATGTCATTTTGATTGGTCGAGCTGGTTGAGCTAACAAGCAGCTTTATTGGCCAGAAGGCAAACAGCACCGCCACCAGGCCGGAGGGGGAACTGTGACACTGATGACTTTCATATGGTTCACATTCACACAGTCAGCTATGGCAAAAAGGCCTTTGAGAAATGGGAAAAATGGCCTCAGTCAGACATGATCTCTTTGAAATTATGCACCAATGGCCTAAAAGCCCTTGAATAGAGTCTTCTTTATTATCATTCATGAAGCCTGGTGTAATGGTTGTGTCCTCACAGTGTGAGGTCAGAGAGAGATGCTTTAGTTGCAGTTTGATGAGTCTAAATCTTGTTGTAAAAAAACAATAGACACCAATAAAACAGCAGTCAGCAAACAGAGCTTTTATTGCATTGCTGTGTGAACAAAGGCATTTTGGGACTCAGACGTTGTGGTCGTCGCGTGTCGCTCGCCCTTGTGTTTGCCGTCAGGTTATTTGCTGGTGGTGGTTGAGGACTGGGACACCACCTGGCCGTCTTTCAGCTCCTCTGTGACCACCACCACTGTTTTGGTGGTCCTGGACGTTGAGGAATGGCTACCACCACCACCACCACCACCGCCCATGCTGCGGAAGTGGAGGGAAGAGGCTTGAGTGAAACCCACTGCACATAATGATACTAATATTAATGCACATGAACCCGGGCTCCTTCCTTCTCACCTGCCCTCTCCGTCCAACAGCTTCCTGTACACTTCAATCTCCTGCTCCAGCCGCGTCTTGATGTCAAGCAGCATTTGGTATTCCCTCTGCTGCCGCTCCATGTCAGCGCGCAGCTGCACCAGCTGTTCTTCCAAGGACGTCACCATCATCTGGAAGTTCTGAAGCTTCATAGCGAACCGTGCCTCGGTGTCGGCTAACGTGCCTTCCAGGGACGCTTTCTGCAGGATGAAGGCGAGCAGGCGGACGGACAGGTGAAACGCGTGTCCTGAGGCCGAGCTCGGAATGCGTCGGCTGACTCACCATGCTCAGTTGTGACTGTAGCTCGATCTCGAGGCCCTGCAGCGTGCGGCGGAGGTCAGTGATCTCTGTCTTTGACGTCTGTATGCTTTCTGTGCTGGCCGCCACCTCCTTGTTCACCTCTTCTGACTGCGTTAGGACACGTCACACGTCAGCGTCGTGTATGACCCCACAGATCAACATTTCGACCCCCTGGGGCTCCATGACTCACCTTTGCATTGAACCAGGTTTCACTTTCCCTCTTGCTTTTTGCGACCATTTGCTCGTACTGCTCGCGCACCTCAGACAGAATTGCGTTGAGGTCCTGCTGTGGCTTGGCGTCGACCTCCACGTTGATCTGTCCACTCATCTGGTGCTTCATGGCTGCCATTTCCTTTTGGAGTTGATGAGTCAATGTAGATGCTTGTATTGAAAATCAACGAAAACGCACCGGCTGCAGCCAATCGCTTTCTACCCACCTCCTCGTGGTTCTTCTTCAGGAAGATCAGCTCCTCCTTCAGACCTTCTATCTGCATCTCCAGGTCGGACCTGGACAGTGTCAGCTCATCCAACATTCTCTTCAGACCGGCGATATCTGCTTCCACTGACTGACGCATGGCGAGCTCGTTCTCGAACCTGTGAGGCAGCAGATTATCACACGCCGGCGACTCACATGTCTGAGTCCATTTCTTTATCATGCTTACTTGGTTCTGAAATCGTCGGCTGCCAGTTTTGCGTTATCAACGGCGAGATAGACTGATCCGTTGACACCGATGGCTTCCTGGATCTGTGAGATTGAAAAAACTTTAATAAGTTTCCCCTCCAGCTGCAGATTCTGAGACGCACCGTTACAGCATGTTCTGCACTGCATGACAAATTGCAAGGCGGGGGAACTCAGACGTACCTTCCCCTGCAGCTCGGCGATGGTGGCCATGTAAGCAGAGTAGTCACGGGCACTGGGGGAGGTCTTGCCCTCCAGGAACTGGCGGATCTTGAGCTCCAGCTCGCCGTTGGCCTTTTCCAGGTTCCGCACCTTGTCCAGGTATGAGGCCAGGCGGTCGTTCAGGTTCTGCATGGTGGCCTTCTCGCTGACTGTGATGCTGTCATCGCCTCCGCCGAAGCCACCGCCGAAGCCTCCACCTGCACCTCCGCCGAAGCCTCCACCTGCGCCTCCACCGAAGCCTGCGCCTCCGCCTCCCCCGAAGCCTCCACCCGCGCCTCCGCCAAAGCCATAGCCGCCTCCACCGCCTCCAGCTCGGAAGCTGCCGGAGGACACGGAGATCCTCGGCCCGCTGCCTCCCGAACCCACGTGCACACTGGAGGCGTACGACCTACGCACACCTCCGCCCGCGCCTCCGCTGAAGCCTCCGCCCAGACTCCCACCTCCACTTCTACTGCTGCGGACTGAATAGCTCATGGCGACGGTGAGGACTGCACTGGAGCTCTGCCTGTCGAGGAGAGAGGATGAACTGACACGATCTGCCCCCGTCTGCCTTTTTATCGTGTTGTGGGTGGGGTCAATACTCCCTATGAGAGGGGGGTGCTGTGCTCACCACACACACACACACACACACACACACACACACACACACACACACACACACACACACACACACACACACACACCCCTCTTTTGTGGGCTCAAAAGAGCCAAAGGAGAAAGTGGAATTATTCCAAATTTCCTTGCCTGCAGTACTTTGCTCAACGCTCTCGTGTTAACCCCGCGTTCCCATGCGCTGCATTAATCCCCATAAAGGCATGGAATTATGGCATTACCGAGAGCCTTAGACACACCCTGCGCTGCCAGCCTGGGGTCAGCGGCTCGGTGCTGACAGGTGATGCGTCCCTGTTTACCTGCTACATCATGCTCGCCAAACGTGTTACGTTACTAAGACAAACAGCGCAGTAAACACTGTCAAACACATCGGAGTGATTGACTCTTTAAACCCTCTCGTCTTGTTTGACGGCATGCAGTCGTGTGCAATAGGCTTTTGAATATTGCTACTTTTACAGTTCTCCGTTTGACACGTCTAAACCTTGGCTTTTGTGCACAGATGCAAGCGTAGCCTGCAGGGCAGCTATCAGAGGCAGCTTTCTGCACCTTCATGTTGAGGCCAGCGTTGAAGGCTGGGCAGCGTGTTCCTTGGGTCTTGGCGTTGTTCTCAGGCAAGTTCCAACAAGAACACATTTTTGCTTTTTCGCTTTTTCATTCTTTCTCTGAACTTGTCCCCGACAAGCGTGTGGAAAAGTTATAAAAGTTAATAGATGCACTTCCAACTCACCAATGTTCGTTTCACCGTGATATAAACCAGATGTCTCGCTTCACGGCTGCTTTTCATTATGCGTTGGCAAATGCATCTCATGCATGTATTGAGCTCCTGGATGCTGGTGGCGTTGAAACCGCAGGATTGCGTGAGTGAAGATGTTCTTGATGCATCCTCACACTGTCACGTTCTCCTCCACACTCAGCATCCAACATGCAGCACGTGAACGTAAATCGAAGTTTAAGCTCGAACACGTCCCCCGAAATTTTATAACTGAACAACTGCATTGAGCAGCGCCCAGTTTAAACAGGTGGACATCTCCAGTAAATGCCCTGTCGTGCATCCACTGCACGGCAAAGTCAGGTGTCGTGCGTTGTGCAACCAGAGGAACACATGGTTGTGCTGCCGCTGCTGGTGCTGGTGTTTAAACAAAACCCTGGGTTAGCGTTCTGGTTGGGTAGGTTTAAAGAAAGTACAGTTCTTTAGTGGAGTTATGTGAAACAACAACAGCGTGAGGTGACGGCCTCTGAGTGAAAGGACGGCACACAACAGGATGCCTCTAGTTACATTCATCAGCCAAAGATTGTGAGATTTGTTGGCATTCAATTATACACACACAGTGACACATATTGCACAACCTTGAAATCAATCATTGCTTTCTCCAAGTAATGAAGAAATAACAATCGAACGGATGCGATCATTATAAATCCTCACCAACGAGGTTATTTGTTTAATTAGTCGCTGTCAGAAGTGATGAATGACAGGTATCGTCAGGCTTCAGGCGAAGTGTGCAGTTGCTTAGATGCAACTGTTTAGTGTATCCATACAAATTCACAGCAAAATTCATCTCGGGGCATTTTAAAATTATAGAGAAGGATCCAATAAACCCCCCTGAGCGGGCGCCAAGGGGCACAGCACAGGAAAAGCTAGTTTGAATCTGTTGTGTTGCATTTAACCATTGCTTTGGCTCCAGCTCCCTGTGACCCTGCTGAGGATAAACTGCCTGATAATGAGTGCATGGGAAACTCAGCACTCAGGAACTAGTTCTTTGTTTATGTTTGTCTGATCCAGGTTTTAGGGTTAGTGCATCTCAACCTACTGTTTTACAGGCACATAACCTAACATGAGCGTGGTCCGTGCAGCCCAGGCGTCTGCCTCCATCATCAGTGAGTCGGCTGCATTGGTTCCTGTCCATATCATCACTGTGCCACCACCATGTTACGCGTGTGATGTGGAGGCTTTGGATAACGCCTTTTCTCCTGTCTCCATGTTTTGCAGGTTAACGCTTGGTGCCAGGTCTTATTGGACGTACTGGTCTGTTGTGTGTTTCCAGTGGTTGACAACCAGCCGCTAACGCTCTGTATTCCCATGACGACGCAACATTGACCGTCTCCTTCTGTTAAAGTTGCTTAAAGTGATCAGAGGTCATGTCTCACTGTGAAGTTCATCATGTCAGGCTCCCTTGAAGAACGGAGCTGTGCCTGTGGTCACACCCAAAGTCTCTCTCAGAGGTTTATGGGGTTTTAACCTTCACCTGCATTCAGATCTCCTCAGACTTTATTATGGTCGAACTGCTGCTGCATGCAAACTCAGTACCTGACTTCAACAACACAACCTTTCTGCTTCATTTGTCTTACAGGCGCAATAAAAAGCACAGTTAACAATTGTCAGTCAAACATCCAGATACCTTTGATTCTGTAAAAGCAGCCGTGCTGTCAGTGTTTGCATAGATTGGTTTGTATGCTTAATGTTTCAACACGATCGCTCATGTCCTACACTATGTCACAGATTTAATCACTTAAAATCACACATTCAGGATTTTAACATTATGCAACATACAGAACGCGTGCACTAATCTGCTGTGACAAGTTAAAGAAGGTGTGAAGCAGCTATGTAGCTATGAATGACGTGCTACATGTGTGGTTTTATAGAGACACGCCTGTAAACCACACTGGCTCCATTCACTAAAAGCAATATTCAGCTTTAATAAGAACACATTTCACCCCTCGCTCCAGGACTCAGAGCAAATCCCACTGCTCCGCTGCTTCTGTGTGACGCATATGAAGCGAGTGGAAGTCCAGCTTCCAAGAGATGTGACCACAGATGTGACCACAAAGCCAGTCAGTGCGTCTTTGGGACACTTTTACTGTGTCACAACCACTTTTCAACCAAATGTGAGTGACTTCTCAACATGCAAAAGGCCCGTGTGTGTGTGTGTGTGTGTGTGAGAGTGCAAAGTGCAAGCAGTTCAAAGAAGAACAGCATGTTCAAAATGCGAAGTAAGACGAGCACTTAGCCTAGAGTGCTTTTTTTGGGTGCGGCCATGCTTCGTATCGCTTGTTGGGGCAGGAGTCACAGATGCCGTGACTCACTGCAGAATCGGGTGCTTTCTACATTTTTGCCCTCTTTAAATTCTCCACTTCAGGCCTAAACGGGCTCATGTTGCCTCTGACCCTGCCCTGCAGGTATCGGGGCCAAACCTTTTGCAGCAGCTGCAACGGATGCAGAGGTCTGGAGATCCTGGTCAGAGGTTTAAAAAGTTACACTCACTTTTTCTGTCTTTATTAAAATGTGTAAGCGGTAACAACAACAGCTCCCCTGCACACACATAAACGCTTAACTGCTGATTTCGCTGATTACGGACGTGGAATCACATCATAATTTCAGGCTTTTGGGGGAATTTCCTCATGCGATGCACATCAACACAAGGGCCAATAAAGGCAACGGCACGGAGCAGTGAATCAGATTCTTTGTCTAAACACGCTGAAAACAGTAATGAATCAGAGGATTTGATAGCAGTGATGATTAGTGCAGGGCTGTGAGAATGCTGAGTTAACAGGCACGTCAATCAATGAGCAGGGCTCAAGTCTCCACTTGATTCTGCTCCACCCAAACCAGGTTCAGGTCGACCTGTGGACCTCACCGAGCCAATGCTACTGTACAGCACACGGACCCTGTCAGCGCCGCCGGTCCGGCCCCTCTGGTCCAAACTCTATTTTGTGCACGACTCACGTGCACATCACATTCATCGGTCTTTTTTCCAGTAAACATAATCGTTTCAGTGTGTTGGGACTGTGCTTCTGTTGTTTGCTGTCATGCGAACAAGATAAAATAATAATGCATAAATGTCCCGTGTGCTGTTTATAGTTAAATGCGGTCACAGGCTCCAGCAAAGTTGAGCCAGACTCAGTAGACACGGGCGCCACCTGGTGGTCATGCGGGGAATTAATTCTGTTCGTTCTAAGTTCATAACATTTGACCTAAAGTAGAATTTCTGCATATATTATACTGTGAACCTCTTCACACACATCAGCTATTATAGAACATCGACCATTAGTTACAAGCACACGTTGAGCTGCGGCATCCGGAGAGAAGGTCGAGCTGCAGCCGGAGCGAGCGCAGGCGTTACTGGATCTCCTCCACTTTGGTGTCAGACGTGCTGCTCACCACTACGCCATCGACAATGTTCTCTGTGATGATCTTCACCCGCCTCTCCACGTGGGGTTTATGCTCTGCAGGGGCAGACAGCAGACATGAGTCACCCCACAAAGACAGCGGGGCGTTTGGTCTTTAGTCGCCCGGGGTCGTACCTTTCACTTCCTCCACCACCTCGGTGATGATCACGGCCCTGTGAGGAGGCGGGACACATTATTAAAACCCACACCTCGCAGCATCTGACCAGCACAACTCTTTCACTCACCGTCTCTCTTCGTATTCTCCTTCCAGCAGCCTCCGGTACTCGGCGATCTCCAGCTCCAGCCTCATCTTGATGTCCAGCAGCAGGTCGTAGTCCGTCCGCTGCTGCTCGATGGAGGCCTTCAGCTGCTGCAGCTCTAGCTCCAGCGCGTCGACGGTCCCCTGCAGCCGCTGCAGCCGAGCGGCGCGGCGGCCGTTCGCCTCCTCCAGGTTCTGCTCCAGCCACTGGATCTGCAGGACGGAAATGGTGATGCTGGCGGAGCGCACAGCTGCATGGTGTCAGTAACTACGGCCCAGACTCTACCTCAGCCAGCTGACTTTGCAGCTGGATCTCCAAGCCCTGGTAGGTCTTCTTGACTTGGCTCAGCTCCGTGTGAGACGTCGTCGCCTCTGTTTTGTGGGTAACGATCTGGGTCTGGAGAGTCTCCACCTTTGTCCACACAGACGTTACATTTACACTCATTAATACTCATCTACGGTCTTCTTCTGACTTTTCTGCCACCTTTTGACCCCTCTCACCTTAGACTGAAACCATTTCTCCAGCTCCATCTTTTTCTTGTTCACCAGTGTTTCATATTGGTCCCTGACTTCCTGCAGAACCAGCGTCAGGTCCACAGACGCCGCGCTGTCCACCTCGACGTTCACGGCGCCGGTCTGCTCCACCTTCAGCGCCTGCATGTCCTGCAACGACGGACACAGACCGTGGTGCGTTACCCCCACTCACCCGGCAGATGGCGCTGTTCTGCAAGCAACGCGCCAGAAAGCTCTAAAAACGCAAACGCGTGTACATGCGTAAAGCTCTCACCTCAGTGTGGTTCACCTTCAGCTCCACCAGCTCCTCCTTCAGGCCTTCTATCTGCAGCCCCAGGTCACTGATGGCCACAGTCAGACCGCCTCGGACCGCACGGAGACGGGTCACGTCCGCCTCCACCGTCATGCGCATGGTCACCTCTATGTCACACCTGCGGAGGTCGCACGTGTTGTTTATCGTTTGCACGTCCTCGTTGTGTTGGAAGGTCGTTTAACGGCACGTGCGACACCTACTTCATTTTAAAGTCACCGGCAGCCAGCTGAGCGTTGTCAATCTGCAGGATGACGCCTTGATTCTCCGCGTGTTTCCTTGCGATCTGAACAGAAGCTCCGTCAGTCGATCTACTAATAATTCAAAAGCTATTCGCCACCATCGACCTGTTACACGCTGGTCGACACTCATGTGTTAAGAGCTCAGCTGCGACCTGCGCGCTCTCCACGCACCTGGGCTCGGAGCTCGTTGATGGTGTTGAAGTAGTGGGTGAAGTCCGACGCAGCGGGCGAAGCTTTGCTCTCATGATATTGTGTGATCTGCAGCTCCAGCTTCCGGTTGGCTTCCTCCAGGGTGCGCACCTGCACGACACAAGCGGGTCAGGGCGCTTTATTATAGGACCTTAAAAAAATAAAAGCTGAGAAAGAGAATCAACTCAAAAATAGAGGATTATTGGGGAAAAAAGGCTTTGTGTTGGAGATTATCACACACACACACACACACACACACACACACACACACACACACACACACACACACACACACACAGTAGGGTGCCAATAGAAATAAAAAGTATAAAGTATATAGAAACATCTGGAAAATAAAATACCGTTGTGCAACTAAAGTGCAAATAAAAGCAGTGAGCGTGGTCCCACCTTCTGCAGGTAGGACGACAGGCGGTGGTTGAGGTTCTGCATGGTCAGCTTCTCGTTGGTTATCACCGCTGTGTCGCCGTGAGGCACCGGGGAGCGCACCGACTGCGAGATGCGGGTCCCGAACCCGCCCGCGCCCCCGTACACGCTGGGCGCCGCGGGGACGCGGCCGCGGCCGCTCCCCGTCATCCCGTCACGCAGGCTCAGAGCGCTGGCGCTGGAGATGCTGCGGGAGCTGTAGCTGCTGAGCTGGCGGGTCACGGTCACAGGCATGGCGAGAGGATGAGGATGCGTGGGCCCACGGGTGGAGGCGTCAGGTGGGAGGAGAGTCTGCGGAGAGTGGCCCCGTCCGACGCAGCGGCGCGTTTTATAGGGAGCCACGAGCGCGGTTTTCCAGCGAAACAACGTGAGCTATGCGGATAATAGTTTTCTGTTTAAACAACAGGTGTGAACAGTAGGATTATGAAGATGACAGCTAGAATGACTAGTTAATTAATGACGGAAAACAATCGTTTTCCACGCTCTGTTCATGGTTCTTATAAGGTAATTACTGCATGAATTCATCCTCATGAATTAAAACATGAAAGCAGCAGTCCACAGTCTGACATTTTATTCAAGCCAGTCTATCCTAAAAATAAAGCTGCACCATTTTCTTGTGTTGTATCACTTAATACTTTAACGTCGCTGGGGCCGTTTCTCTTTTTCTTCACGGGTTCTGCACATCTGCGTCAGTCAGAACCTTTCTCATGCAGACACTGTACCACCATTATGAGCCTGTCACAGTGTAAGTGGTGTTGACTGTGACCTTATGAGGGCACTCGACAAATGGATGCACAGACAGATGGTTTATTAATTACCTACTTGATTGCAACCAAGGTTCATTGAACGCTTTGCTTTCTAGTTAAGTATTTATCTACTTCTGAAAGGAAAGAAAAATGTTGTAAACTGGTTCTTCTAGCGCGATCAATTGTTTTCTTTGTAGCAGTTAATGACGTGTGTAGGTTCCAGTGAACCAGAGGGAGTAGACGCATTGTGTCTCCGCAGCCAGACGCATCAGCCGAGCGCCTGCCCCTCACTCCAGCCCGATGGCCGTAAAAACACAGTCACGCCAGTTTCAAAGCGAGCGCGCGTGGCATTTAAAAGCGAAATGCCCACGCCCATCAGAGGGGACGGTGCCAGCTAATATTTGCACGCCACCGCTCCGTGAATCGGCGGCTTTCGTTTACATTCGGTGAAGAGGCTGCAAATTAGTGTAAAAATCGAATAAACGCATTAAAATTTAAAGTCAGACCTGTGGTTTCTCGTTTTGCACGAGCCTTCGTCCTCATGGAAAAGATCAAATCCCACCTCTCACTGGACTCACTAATCTTTAACATGAACCTAAGGACACGCCTCATCCCCGACGGACCGAACGACTGACTACAAAAAACAATCTTAATAATTATGTTAAAGTTTCCAGAGACAGAATTTTGCATTTTTGCATTAATGTGCATCTAAGTTGAAAGTAACCTTAAAAATGATTAAATCAGTCAGTGAGTAAATTGCTTGTATTATACACATATCTATTCGTTTTACGTGCTTTGCTCTTGACTTTCATTTTTCAGATTTGATGATGGGGGGGGGGGGGGGGGGGGTCACTTAATTATAATTACTGTGTTTGTTTTGGACAGAACCATGGGAAAGCAAACTTTCACCAGCCCTTCAGGTCCTGCGGCTCGACGTTAAAGCCGGAGACGAGCGCGTGAGTCAAGGAGAGAAAAGGCCGCGTTCGCGCCTGATAAGTTGGGTGTGAGCTCCAGTTCGTCGCTGTTTGGGACACATTGATCGGATTTCACAGATGGGTGTGTGAGAGCATGAATGCCAGATCTTCACAGTCTTTCGTCCTCCGGATTATTAGCTATAATGAGTTAGTTTGTGCAAAGTTCCCGCGTGGCATTCCAGCGACGCACGAGGTCGGGCCTCGCGTGTGGAGCCGTTTTCCCAGGCTGCTGTGGAATGAACACGCAGACAGACTCCGCTTCCCTTTGTGCCGCTGTCACTGCGGCTGCTGTGAAAGTGATCGTCCCCCGCTTCTGCTGGCAGCGTCGCATTCTGGTGGAAAACATGCGCACACAGCCCAAAGTGCGCAAACAGCGTTAATGCGGTGTTTTTTTTTACCAAAGCACTTCCACTGGACGTCGTTTTGGAAAGTCCAGACCAGAACGTCCCAATCGCTCCCACTCATCGACGGATCCCATCTGATTATTTGTCTCCAGCTTTTAAAGCAGCACAGAACATCAGAGCGTCCGTGCTGCTTTCAAAGCCTGTGAATGAGTATTGGATTCCTTCTGTAAATACATCGACCTGTTTTATTGATATTGTAGTGTAAAAAAGAGCCTTTCCCAGAAAGCGTGAAGCTAAATAATGGGTTTGTCCACGTTGTGGCCCATCATTTCCTCTACGCACATCCTCCCGGTGCATCCGCGTCCCGATCAATCAAAGCTTCCACGGTTGGACCCGTTATCAGTCTTTGATTTTACCTGCGATGGCGGCTACTGTATATAAGCGCCCGCCACCGCAGGGTCAACACATCCCTGCAGCTGAACGCATCCCGCCTCACAGGTACATCCGCCGACCCGACCAGCCTCCAGCTCCACGTGCTTTCACCCACGCTCTTTACAGGTCGACATGTCCGGGACCGCCGCGCTGGTGCTCGCGCTGGCGGCCGCGCTGCTGGCGGCCGGCGCGTCCCCCGCACCCGGAGGCCCCGGCGCGCTGCGGGGGCTCCTGCAAACGCAGCAGACGGCGAGGGAGCCGTCGGGCGGACGGGGGCCGGCGCCTCGGGCCGCCCCCGCACGCGCGGAGAGACGGGCGCACCTCTCCGAGGACGAGCGGGGCGTGATGACCAGACAGATAGTGCAGGCCATCTCAGGTACGACGGGCGCGGCGTGTGGTTGGCTGCGAGACGCTGCGCCGTGCACGGAGCCCCCACGTGTGAGTCACGCAGCTATGCTTTGTCCACAGAGATCATGAACTCGGACTGCGCGCTGTCGCGGGACTACCAGGGCTGGGTGGACTTCGGACGCCGGGACGCGCAGTGACGCACAACCCGGAGGCGCGCACTTGAAATTTTCTCGTTTTGCAAATTTTATACACAAAACAACTGATTAAATAAACACGTGATTGAATGAGCCCAGTGTTTTCATTCAGACGCTCGGAGACATTTAAAGCTGTGCTGGAAGGAAACGCCGTTTTATTCTATGTGGTACAGTTTATACACACGCCGACATGTACAGCTATGATGCAGACACACAACAGCAAGCAGCAGTGCAGAGAAACAGTGCAGCCGATTACACTCAGAACACAAATGATATATAGAACCCGTGTTTTCTTCCCTTTAGAGCATCCTATGCCTTTATGCTACGTGATTGTTCAGATGCAGCACAGTTCTACTTCAAACAGGAGCTCCCCTTAACGTAAGGAGGAATTCACCTTCAATCCCCAACGAAGTGATTGCGATTCATTAATATTCAAAGCTGCTGACGATACAGCGGTTTTGTACAAGCGAGCGTTTCGCCCAAACACACGTAGTGACTCCAGAGTGAGCAGAGAAGCCGTCGTGGTTCTGGTGCCGCTCACTCGGGAGGAGGTCCGTGAAGTCAGACGCTTTCCATGCAGCCATGACAACGTGTGATGAGCGGACCGAAGGTCGTCAGCTCCTCCGTCCGGCCGTTATTGCGGCGCTTCATGGTGGATTAAGTCACTACTGTGTATCTAACAAGGTCACATACAACATGCTTGTCTCAGTGTAGCAGCTAAGAAGCAGGAAGACCAGTGTCTTTAGTGCATTTGAAAGATTTCAGTGTGGCAACGTTTGTTTGGTTTCTGGTTTTACTATTAATAATTTACTGCACATAGTCCTTTTCTGTCCTTTTGTGTGTGTGTATATATATATATATTTACTGTATGTATTTGGTATATACACAAGCAGAGGTGATGTTTCACTTTGGAAACAATGAAAGATGAAAGTGATAAGGTTTTTTAAAACCAGTAAAAAGGGAAAATTCTAAAATGTCAAAAAGAAAAAAAAACAATATAAAACTTTTTTTTTTCCTCCAAGCGGTTTCTTGTTTTATGTAAAAACGAAGCGGGGTGTGTCCCTCGACCAGGCCGGAGATCAGGTGACTGTCCTGAGGTGAAGATGTCGATGCAACACTTTCGCTACTCTACATAAGCTCATGTAGACTGTGATGCTTATGGCTCTAGGACCGGCCCTGAATGCACAGCGGGAAACACAGAGCTTGGTGCAAAGTCACTGCAGTGGATGAGACATGAGACGACCGGTGGATCAGCTCTCGTCAGGCTTTCGTAGAGCTTCCTTTGCTCCGCTCTCTCCACTATGACCCAACATGCCCCAGGCTGCCACTCTGTGCAGCCCAAGACGCTGAAGCTTCCCCACCAAGTTCAGGCTGAACCTGTTCCTCGTGGCCCCGTCTTTGCCCGACGAGGAGCCTCCACCTTTGTCTTGTTGTGTGGGCGGCTTTGCACTGTGGCTGTGACGCAGGTTGACGTGGGGATGGGGGGAAGCGGAGATGCCGTGCTTTTGCAGCAGCTTCAGGAGTCCCAGTGACGGAGTGGTCGTGTTTGTGGTGGTGGTGGCGGTGGCGGCTCGGCCTCCGCCGCCGAGGTGGTGCTGGTGGGACGGAGGCGAGGGGCTCACGTGCTCACAGCTCCGACAAGATGGCAGGACGAAAGCGTGAAGGCTGCGGCGAGAAGGAGAGAACGGCTAGAATCAAAAGCGCAAAAACGCACGGCGTGTGTCGCACAAACATGCAGGTTCATTCAAATAATAAGACAAATATGTACAGGTTCAGTTAGTTCAGGGTTAGTCAGCGCTGTAGGACGGATGAACAGGGTGGTTAGATCAGACGTGTGGTTTGCTCAGGTGAAAACCTAAAAAGAAACACGCTGCACGGAGTCAACATGCATGAGAGCAGCTCCAACGAGTCAACAAATGCTCACAAAAAAGCATGATGGAAAGTGTTAGCAGGTTAATGGCATTAATATTGTTTATTGGGAACCTCAAACACTGCAGGTTTGACCGCATGCATCACATATCACAGCCCGTGTGTTCAGTAACAACAATGCTGTCCCATTCATGTGACAGTAGCCAGAGAGCATCCACAACCCCCTGACTCTTACTTTGGCCCGAAGGCGCCTTCTAGAGCTGGAGAAAGAGCCTCGACAGGCGCTTCCTGTCACTGTGGGAGTAACAAGCAGGAGTTAAGACAAAGAAAGGCTGCTGGATGGAAGACAGCAAATTAGGAAGAGTCCAGTCTTTGCTGCAGAAGAAGGGATTTCCGTGTTAGATTGCAGTGTCTCTGTGTCTGGTTCAGTGTTGCTGTGTGAATATGTCCTTACCTAGAGGAGATGGAGGGGAGGAGGAGGGAGGGTTGGAGGACTTTGCAGGTGGTTACGGTGTGTGTGGGGGAGGTCTGAGGGAGGTTGAGGCCGGATGCAGGGGCTGCTTAGACATGGAGGGAGAGAAGCACATCAAACTAATGCAGGCATGAAAACACATGCACGGCAAAGCGAGCGGCATGAAGGGACTCCATGGCTGACGGAGGCCTGGCTGTGCAGCGTGAGGGCGTGGTGCGGGTCCTACCCAGGCCGTGCGCTGCAGAGAGCTGCGACAGGTCGGGCTCGTCCTCCTCCAGGTCGTTCAGACTGTAGACGTGCTGAATGTCCACCTCCAGCTCCCTGAAGTCTTTAGTCAGGACCCCGGGGCGTGGCTGCAGGATGCCCCCCAGGTTGGGCTTGGCCAGCTGCTGCCACTGGTGCAGAGTCACCGAGCCTGAGAGTCGGGAGGAGACTTTTTTACGACTGTCCTCTTGATCCTTTACATGCAACAATAAGGCAACGCAAAGCCGCTCACCTTCCAGAGGTTTGACGATCTGCAGCCGATCGGGGAGGTAGGACCTGGACCCGCCCGAGGAGCCGCAGGAGTGCCGCGAACTGCCATTGGAGTAGTTGGTGCCGGTGGAGGCCGCGGGGCTGGAGCCCAGGCTGTCGTTGGGGGTCAGGAAGCCGCTGGAGCCCTCGGCCTCCTCGCAGGTCGCCGCCAAGGCACGGAGTTTGCGCTCGCGCTCGACGTCGAAGAAGGGCCGGTCCGACGAGTGGCTCTGCTGACGGGCCGACAGGCAGCGCAGCGCGGCCTCCAGGTCCTGGCCCCCCGGCGTGCCTGGCTGGCCCAGACGCTTGGGCCCGCTCGCACTGAGGAGGACATGATGCTTCTCAGTTAAACGTGCCGGTGACGGCCAGCTTCACGTTCCCCTGCAGCCAAACCCACCTGCCGTCCTCTTTCTGGGCGTTGCTGGAGCCCGTCTTGTCCTCCAGAGTCAGGCTGGCGTTATCGGAGCCGTAGTAGCTGGTCCGGGGGGTGCTGGTGCAACTGGAGCGAGCCGACACCGGGCTGGAGCCCGGCAGCGCCGGGGACTGGCACAGGGAGCGCAACCTCCCACACTTGTTCACCACCTTCACCGTTTCGAACACACGCCATGGGTGGTTCCTGTCGGGGGAAACGCAGCGGGACGCGTCCCGAACTGTAGTACAACACTACACAAAATGCTCCAAGCTGATTTACAGGACCCGCGGGCTGTTCTGGTCAGGTCACACACGGACTCACCTGTATTCTGAGGGGGCGGGGGTGTCCAGGCCTTTGCGGAAGGTGCCCTCTATCTCCGCCGCCAGCGAGTCCATGGGCAGCACGGAGGCCAGCGCCGTGTAGCGCTGCACCGTGCTGTTGGGCAGGCTCTTGTTTCGCAGGTTCTTGATGTCCTCGCGGGCCTCGCGGAGCATGTCCCCACACTCAGAGTATTTGTCCTGCAAGTCCTTGAGCTGCAGGCAGAGAGGGTCACGCGTCATAGGATGCCATGGGTCTTTCTACATATTCGGGCCGGTGAGCGGGTCAGTGCCCACCGTTGGGAACAATTCAAAGGATTAACAGATTATGGGAGCTATTCACAGCCCACGCTAACGTGCCTCTGATTTCAGCTTCAGCTGGCTCTCACGGGAGGCGCCCAGGTGCTGGTTCAGCTCCTCGTTCTCGTGGGTGAGCTGGGGGGACAGAGGGGTAGGAGCCCGTTAGGGAGGTGACCCAAACGTCCCTCGAGCGTGTGACGCCTGGTGCTGAGCGAGCGTTACCACTTTGCAGCGGGCCTGCAGGTCCACGATCTGGGCGAGCAGCGAGCTGATCTCCTCCTGCTGGCGGAGGCAGTCCTCCACCTTCCGCGCCAGCTCCTCGGACAGGTCCACCACCTGCTTGTTGACGGACGCTGAAACACACCCGTGGGGTAAATGCACCGGGCGCCTGGGCTGCTACCATGCTGCTACCATGCTGTTACCATGCTGACAGACTTACAGAGCTCCTCCACACACACCATCATCAGCTCCTGCTCCTGCTCCTCGTAGTTGGTCGTCTCGGTGGTGAGCTCGCTGGCCTGTGATGCAGATGTCAACACACCGGTTTTAATACGAGGGCCAGTTGCTACTTTACATTATTTGCACCGCTGGCTGATGAGGTGCGCTGCACATACGGTACCTCTAGTCTCAGTTTGCGGTTCTCCTCCTCTAAACCCTTGAGTTTCTGCTGCAGGAAGTCATAGTGGACAAAGTTGCTGATCGAACTGCACGACTCGTTCCTCTTCATTCTGGAAAGACAAACCACGGCGTCTGTTAGACAACGCCACTTGGTCTAACAATTTCACTGATTTCATATCAATTTGCAAATAACTGTTGTACTGTACTAAAAACAACTTCATTCTGCAGTGGGCATCAAATGAGTTTATACTCAGTGGATTCAGAGACTGCTAAAAAATAAGCATATGATGATACGCTGTGAATGGTTCAACACAAACCTGGAGGACTGCTTCCTCTCCTGAGGGACTTCTAATGATCCTCTCTACATGCGTGGCATCTAATCATGTAATCTAATGGAAGCCGTGTGTGATCTTGTTACAGTCCCTTCCACAAGTAGAACAGAGAGTACGCTCCCTGTGCTAATGCAATCGAAGGCTGGAGGACAGTTTTTCTTACAGAGCCACGACACTGGTCCTCGTCTGTGTCAAGCATTAACACCATCATTTTATATATGAGGTCACCAGTGGTTCAGAGGAGACTCATCTCATCTAAGTGCATGTGAACGTGTGAGCGCGTGCTGCACTCACGGCGAGTGTGACTCTGCGTTCTCGATCTCCTCGGTGCTGGCGTAGAACTGCAGGAGGTCGTCTCGCATCGACAGCTCGTGGCGAAGTTGAGCGATCTGTATAAAAAAAGAATTGTGATTTGCGCGTTTTGCAGATCTACCACCGTCCCGTGTCCTGCGGCCGCGTCGCACCTCCTCCTTCGCTATCTCCAGCTGCTCGTCCAGCATTTCGTTGCGTTCGCTGAGCGCCTGGTTTTGCTTCAGGAGCGACTGGCCGATGCGCGCGGCCAACTCCAGATCCCGCTCTTTCTGCACACAATCAAAACTGGTTGTTTTTACCTGAATAGACATCCTCTTTGAATTCACACTGATGATGGTGTTAAGGAGGGCGATGAACTGTGATGGTCAGCGAGGTGCATACAGGTAATCCTCTAATCCTGTTCTCTCCTACCTCCTCCAGCAGGTGGGTGACGGCCTTAATGTCATGGTACGTCTTGGTGACCTGTCCCACTCTGTCTGAGCACAGCACTGAGGGAGGAGAGGGACTCGGTTATAAACAATGGCAAACGGCCTGTGGGGCATTTCTTAGTTCCTTTTAACTTTTTACACCAGCACATTATTAACATGATCCTGCAACACCGGGATCCCGTTTCCAGAGCGACAGACCAAATCAAAACACAACGTCTGTATGTGGTCACCAAGTTGCTGATCCTCTTAGCTTGATCCCTTTTAGCCCAGATAGAGCACCGGTAAAGACTTGGTTCTCCTGAACATAAATATAGCTCAACATGGAGGCTCTGCTGGGGCCAAAGATCCACAGGACGGACGGAAAGGCTGGAGGGAAACACCAGCAGCTACTGACCTGCACGGGTGTTTACATCCTGGGCACTGATTGTTTATGTCCACTTTAAAGTCAGCAAGGGCGAGGACTTGGATTAATTAGCCGTGGAGTCAGGTCAGACTAATCTATTAATGACGCAGGGGGATTCCTAGCCCAAGCCATTAATTTCACGGTGTGGAAGCCTAATATTATAAAAGTCTCATTTTCTGTTAATACAAATCATTTCAGATATTCACAGCTTTTAACCAATTATTTCCCCTGAAGCAACAACTTTAATAAACAACAGTGAACTTGAAAATTACAGTTTTGGAAAACCTCAAACCAAATATTCTAGATTAATCTAAAAATCAATATGGATTGCGCTGTGTAATTCAGCAGTTGGCTGAAGAGATGGGAATCTGCCATAGACTAATATAATTAGAAAAATGATTATCATCCACCGCCATGGTGGATGAATTTGGCCTGGAAACATCATGAGTGGATCAAAGTATCAGTGTCTAATCAGCCTAATGGAAAGAGCCTAACCTACTGTGGAGCTGCATGTAAACTAAAGCGGGCCATCAATTATGTAACGCCAATGACTTGAGCTGATTTACAATATGTTTGGTGTCTTATACTGATCCTCACTAAATCAGGTGAAGACAGCGTCGCAGAACGGTCATCATGTCTCAAAGTCACTCCTGCCATTTGTTTTTGTCTGGAACACCAGATTCAGCAGGAAGCCTTTTGCTTCAAGGACACTGCAGCGTGGTAATGAACTACAGACACAGACGGCTGTTGTAAATCTATTCTTGAAGCAGCTGTAACAGATGTGCTCATTTCATCTGCCTTGCATGCAAATCACCAAATGTGTCTTCTCTGCAAATAAACAGAGCCCAAGCTCAATATTAACAGTCACTAAACACCTCTGATACCACAATCCATCAGGCCAGTGGTGTAAATTACAGCAATGCTATGTTCATTTCTCAGGTAGTGGATGACACACGTCATTGTCAAAACACATTCTAGAATTGAACAAAGGCTAAATCAGAAACTAGCTCAACCTCTAGAAATCCCATTGTGCTTTAATTGGATATATAATATAATCCAATCAGCTCAAAAGTTAGTCAGTAGCCATGTTATATAATATGATGTACAGTACTGTATGCAGGGGTTGCGTCTCATGACGCCAGACACGGGAAAATACCATTATCCCCCCATGAGTACTGCTTCATTCTTCATTTTTTCCACCTGTGAGATCTGGTGAGTGTGAGAGACAGAAATAGAGCTTGTGCCTCCTCTTGATGTCAGAGCAGCTCAAGGAAAGAGACGCCACTATGCCAGCTACAGGGTTTAGGGTCTGAGGAGAGCTAAATCCAGGCCGGTACCTTGAACTGTTCCTATGGATGAGAATACTTATGACGTCTGTTGTGCTGTGGGGGATCAGACAGGCGTGGCTAAGCTCACACAGGGAGATTAGCAATTAACTCTATTCTTCTGAAAGTGCCCACTTGACATTATTGGCAAGAGCAGCTGATGACTTTGTCTCAGAGCCTGAAAAAGACAACAATCGAGCATAACAACCACTCCTTATATAATAATAGGACTTAGACAGAGAAAAAATATATAAAATAGGAATTAGAAAGAAAATCCAGCAGAGATACCTGAAAAAAATATGTATATACTGCAAAACAGAAAGCCCATAAACGTGTCCGGTTTTCCTGGATGGGTGCCTGTGACGCAGTATCCATTTCAGTATCAGTCACATGGACCCAACAAAGTGCAGAGAGACAGGAAACCTATCAAATAATCTGTGAGCAACTGTGCCAATGCACACAACGCTGTGACCCAAAGAACACGGGAAAAGTGATACTTGATAAAAATCATGCTTTTGGCACATGTTCCCTGCGTTGCGTCCAGAACGCGGCGCTGATCAAAGCCCAAGCGACAGCTCTGAACCGAAACTGGGGCAGAAGCGCAGGTCACACACCTGCAGTCGATGTCCCTCGGAACCAGAGACCACAGAGGAGTCTCCACTGAACGACACTGACTCTCTGGGCTCAAGCATCAAACCTCCACCGAAATGCAGCGTAACAGCACAGCGGGCGAATAAAGGAAGAAGCCCAGACGGACGGAAGAGTGCAAGATGGGAAATGTAATGGAATTAAAACAGGGCGCTGCTCAGAGGAACGCGGGGCCGGAGTGCAGCGCTGCAGAGCAGGTGGACGTTTCGTGACCTTCACCACTGAAGCCACACATTAGCAGCAGAGTCTGACGAAACGTGTTCGCACGGTGCCGTCGCAGCTCTGCGGCTGGGCTGGACTCACTCAGTACATGCAGAGGCCATAAAATATTAAAGCAGCGAGAGAACAGTGACCTTGACAGGTCGGCGTTCCACAGAGCACAGACAGCAACAGTTGAATAATAATCATCTAGTTTTTATATATTTCTACGTAAAGACAGTGTCATATTGAGCTTCTCATACGAACCCTGTCTACTCAGATTACAGCTGGTTCCCCAGCACATCATGAGCCTGTCCCCATCCTCCGCCTCCTCGCTCGCGTCTCACCTTGTGTCACCTCCCTGCAAAGGCTCTCATTGTTATTGTTGTTGTTGTTGTTGCTGTTGTGGCATTTCTTCTCCTCGTCCACCACGTCTCCCGCCAGGCTCGGGGCGCTCTTCTCCTCCTCGTCCTCCTCGGACGCGGAGGACGTCCACACCTCCATGGCGACGGCAGAGAACGGTCCCGGCGCGTCTGCGTCTGCGTCCATCCTCCTACTGTGCGGCGGCTGCGCTGCGCCCCACTGCCTGTGGCCCTGGCATCGCCCCCGCTGCTTGTTAGAATGCGATCCTCCGGCCTACGTGAGCGGGCGAGCGAGGGAGTGAGTGCGCATGAGACCCTGAGCCGCTTGGTGTTAATATATAATCCCTGGGACTGGACGGGCCATCTGTCGTCATGCCTGCCTCCCTACACCTGGCCACGCTGGACCGTGGGGCAAGAGACGAGAGGTGAGGAGGAGGAGGAGCGAAGGAATGAGGAAGATCTAAAGCGCATTCAGCCAGGATAATATGGATCACACCGATCTGGTCAGAGGGAACATGAGGTAATTGTCACAAGGAGATGATTTTTAAAAAATGATGCGGGATGTCCTGCACAATAAAAGGATGCGGCACAAGGACAGCTCCCCCCTGGAAGGAGGCAGATGGTCTCTTCTGCCACGCGAGTGGCTGCTCCCGTTCTCACACACAGCGTGCGTAGCAGGCGCTGGAGAGAGGCTTTACGTCACGGTGGTGCAGACAGAGCCACACCCACAGGACGGGGGTCTGATGGAGGGGGAGCAGTCAACACAGCCGTGACTCAGTGAGAAGAATAAGGGCTCAACCATCGATTTACACGCAAGAAATTAAAAAAATCCTTCGGGGAAGAGGTTATTTAGTGTTTTTTTTTTCATTATAATCTAGACTGAGTCATAATAAAGGATGAACTCTGCTGCATCACAGCCCTCCTACACCCCATCATCAAGTCCCCCGTCCTGTCTCCATCTGCTCCGTGCGCTTGCAGCCTCTACACCAGACACAGCACTTTCTTACAATTAAATATTTACCTCTTCATTCATTTTTTACCCACAAAGTGACTTTTGTCAGAGGCAAAAGAGAACTTTCCTGTTTCTTTGTCACTACTTCTGAGAATACAAACAACTGCCCCACATTGTGCACAGAACGCGCATGCTGCAAAGGAGCCGAGCTGCTCAGACTGTAATGTGTCACACTCGCACACACAAGGACTAGTGCTTCATGATCCAGGCTTCTCTGAGCTGTCGAGATAAACGTCAATGTTTAAACATTAACTATGAGAGGATTTGCTTCACAAACATGACAGACACTAACATGGTTTTTAGAAACTCCTGATAATAATCAGGTGGACTCAGTTCTCAGACTCAAGGATACAATGGGTTGGTAAAATTCTGCCTGAGGGAACGGTCGTCTGCCAGCGACTGCATGTCTGGTTCAGTGTCTACAGAAATGGAGCACTCCCCCACACTCTTCTTATATTCTGCTTATCCTATTATTGAACCATTATGAAAATACTTTTCTGCACCACAAAGAGAGAGGCAGGACAGTGTTTACAGCTGAACCAGACGTGGGGTGCCCTGATTTAACCGAGCTACCGGTGCAGGAGTGGCTGTTTCAACATAACTCAACTGATTTCTTGAAATACTGGTTTATTATTAAAATCACAGAGGGTAATTCGTGTCATAACCAGATAATGAAAGCATGTTTAATTTGTTTGGAACTTAGCTTAGTATCACACAAATACACAGCAACATCAGCGTAATACGAGTGATGATGTTCACGTGCAGTATTTAAATCCTGTATGTTTCTCTTAGCTCTGACCTGGTGAGGGCCTGTAAATACTTGTATTTAAGTCCACTAAACCTTTGCTGTGTTTGACAGCGAGGATTCTGGTGTTAGCTGCTGTGCTACGTACAGCAGGTAACTTTAAACTTCACACATATGGTGCCATTCAACAAACAACGCCATCTGTGTTTGCGGTGCAGCTTTGCGCGTACTGACAGGAGGAGCCCGAGCACCACACAGTGTCATGAACTCCTCCCACAAGAAATCAGGGTCATCACAGGTAAAAAAGGTCAGATCAGCACAGCTTTACTGAGAAACAGTGTCAAGCACATAATAATCATTCTCCACTGGGGTGTCAAAGACAGCTGTATAATAAAAGAAATACCCTCAAATCACTGCCAAGATGATGATGATGATGATGATGACCTTTTGATGGACACCAATGATGAAGGTAGGGGTGACATCACTGCTCCTTTTTATGAAATGAAACAGTTTACATTGCAGTTTTTATTCTCCTAAATATTAATATTCGTACTCAAAGAATAAGAGTCATCGTGACGCTCAGACCACAATTGTTTAGTTGCTACACCACAGTTTGTCACGCATGCATGGCTACGACAGCAAACCTTAAGGTGTGAAGGCCAACCCATAATCCTACAAGTCTAGACAGCCGATGCCTCCAGTGCTAAACCCTCACCAGGCTGCTGCCGCCGCAAGCATGCCAGCGATGTCACCAAGAAATCAGAGGGATGTCCCTGCTGCCGAGTTCAAGCGGAAACTGGTTAAGAAGCCAAGTGGCTAAAGGTTAAACAGGCTTGACGCCTTCGCCTCACAAATGTGTCGGAGGAGACGAGGTCAGAAAATGCAGTGAAAAGGTCCAAACCAAAAGTCATTCATCAAATCGCACAGAGAACAAGACAATTTCTTCAGTGATCCAAGTTCAGCTTTCACATTTTGTACAGTACGTCATAAAATTACCACTGTTCTCACTACAAAGTTACTGTAACTGCTTTACTGAGCTCCAGCCAACATTTAACGCTAGTTTCTGCCGAACAACCACAATAAGTAGCCAATCCCTCGTAGTCAATGGGCTTCCAAACATTGTCAGTTACACATGTAACTGACAAGCAGACAGACAGCGCTGTGATCTGTTTAAATATGTATGCGTGGTCTTGATGCTACGATAGGTCCATGTCCTTATACCCTGAACCACATACTGTACAGTCTTCTGTAGATACTACTAATATTATCACTGCACACGGTGCTATGCAGTACACGCAGTGCTACTCACAGAAGTACTTGAACGTCTCCTCAATCTGCTCGTGGGTCAGTCCCAGGGCGACCTCTGGTGGCAGGAGGGGGGTGTGCAGCCAGTCGTCATTGTCGTAGCCAAACACGCTGTCTGCTCGCAGAGTGTAGTTGGGCTGACCCTCAGATAAGAGACTCACTATCTCCAACTCTGGCAGGTCTGAACAAAGGTCTGAGCATCGGGAGAGAGTGTGGGCGTGAATACGAGAGCTCTTATTTGTATTTTTATTTAATGCATTCATAAGACATGTATAATTATATACTCAAAAGGGCTTTAATCCTCCTTCCTGACATACCTGTTAAAGTTGATGCATCCTGGCACCGTCGTCCCAGTTCCCTGATGCTCCCATGTGCAGCAGGCTCCGGGGCCTGAGGGTCCACATGCTGGGCCCCCGGCACGTCCCTCCGCCCCTCATGGAGGGAGAAGGCTGACTGGGAGTCCAGGTGGGCCCGCGGGAGCCAGGAGGCGGGAGAAGGAGGAGCAGAAGCGGAGGGGGGCGAGGCAGCGTGGGACAGTTTGACTGAGGCTGGAGGGTTCAGGATGAAGACAGGCTCAGAGCTGCGTGTCCAACTGTGGGACCGGTGCCCCCTGGTGGCTCAGGGAGAACATGCAGGCCGTCAGGGCATCTGGGTCGTACAGCTCACAAGAATCTGACTGGAAAAGAAAATGTAAGAGGAGAGACATAAAATAAAGATGTGGATGTTGTGTAATATTAACTAACCTTTAACCTTTGTCACACCTGTTAGATTGTTTTCAATAAAGCTAAACCTTAATAAACCCTAAATCATCTTGGCTGCAATTTCCACGGCTTCTCATTATGTAAGTGCATTAGATTCATACATATTTGAAAACCTTAGGTCTTCCATCATCAGACCTTTGTCTGAACAGAGCCGTTCTCTATAAACAAAGCAGGGCCTGGTCGTTTGCATGTGCTGTGGGGTCAGAAAGCTAGAGTTGCACGTCCACACGCAGATCAGGTTCGTCCGCCTTAATGTAACGCTCCTATAAAGACAGTGTGATGCAGTCTACAGTTTGCTATAGTGCACAATGAACTAATGAAAGCTTGTAGCCAGACACCGTGTACCGCTCCACCCCCCTGACACCGATACAGAGCAGAAATCTGCCCACACAGGTGAATTAGCTTTGCATTGTTGATAGAATATTGCTGTTCCGGTGCAGCGGCTTTAGGCTGTGTACATGTAGGGCTGGGAACAAAAGGACACTTGATATCTCGGCCCAGTTATTGCAGTCAATAAAGCAGAGCGGCCACAGGGCAAACGGTCGGACGCACGGCGATCGGGGCGCGAGCCTGACGCACGCAGCAGCCGGCAGCTGAGTACACATCCCAACACACCCACCTCATTGCATATGCATCGGACCTCGGCACCGGCAGCCCAAACCGCCACCAGAGGCTCCTGGCTCCAGCCACTGCGCAGCGCGTCCAATCAGCTGAGTGTGTTGGATGGCGTCCAACGCGTCCACGTCGCTCACAGAGGCCACACATCACATGCAAGTCAGCTTTTGGATTGGCCTCCATCGCACTAACTGCTCCTCCCCACCCACAACTTAGCATAGCTACAGTAAATAACACATCCAACCTGTTTACATGCACACTACGCCTTATCAAGTAGTGAAGCACACGGACAGCTGTAGTCACACTACGCAACCAAACCTCGCCGCACAGTTAGCGGTGACACCAGGGGAAAGGCTGTTAACCTGCCTCCCTCTTTTGTATCCTCACCTCAGCATGCGGGACAGGATGCCAGGGGAATAAACCACGCTGTCAGCTGAGTAATCAGCCGAGGCGTCGTCCATACGGAGCATAATGAAACTGAGCCGAAGGTTAACGCAGCGACAGAAGTGGCCAAAACCGCCTTAAACTGCAATAAAAAGCACTGGAACCAGAGTGAACGAGCCACGAACTTGATAAAATAACACAACCATCAATTACTAAAGCGCTAAAGGAAAAGTCAGTGAACGTGAGCAGTGGCAAATGCCGCCTTTGACCTTGGAGCCTGGACTGGGCGTGAGCTGAGCTCAACCGAGGTAAAGGGCATTTGAAAAGGCCTGCGTAGCTGCCATGTGCAAACAATGCCCTTCCAGGAGGGAGTGTACGTGAGCAGAGGCACACAGTGCTGAAAGGGAGATGAGGGAGGAGGGGAGGATGCCTTCAGCGCCGGCGTCCTCCCCCCTCCTGCATGTGAGACATGGCGGCTTAAAAGAGGGGAAGAGACACTAATTGTTAAGACTTTCTATTCAGCAGCAGAATGAGTGAGCTGGAAACACACCGTTTTGCTACTGATCCCTTCTGAGGCAGCTCCAGCTCTGAGCTCAAAAAGTAAATATAAGGTCTGACCACAATCATTTCAGGCACCTTTGTCTGTCGCTGACTGACTAGAAAGATGAGGAGCATACAGGAACGTATGTGGAGGAACAGGCAAAGTCTTTACAAGCACAAACAACATTGAGACAGTGGGAAGCACAGCGTAACACAAAGCTTTAATGGCTTTTCACTACAATAGAACTCAAAGCTAGAAAATAAAGGAGAAACCGTCTATTACTACTTATTATCAAATTCTAATTCCTCTTAACTGCTTGTTCTGGAAGCAGCTGTGCACTGATCATGAAGTGTGTCTGTCTTAAGCTGCAGATGAGTTATCAACAAATATGATTTTGCCTAATAGTCAGTTTGCCCGATTGTTATAGTAGGTCGACCTTTCTGCACTAAGTTGCTAATGTTAGATTAGTTACAGTGGTTACACGTCTGCTTCATATTGTGTGAAAGGAGGTGTTTACAGCTGCATTATGCAAATTTGGGGAGGTGATGATGAATAAATAAATGTCCTCCCTTGTCATCATAAAGCGGTTGCTTAATCCTCACAAGCGTCAGGGGCGTCCTGGCTCAGCTGATGATCAGCCGAGAGGCGGGGTTCACCCCGGACAGGTCCCCAGTCCATCACAGGCCACATGCAGACACACACAGGCACTCTCTCTCCTCCGCAGCCCGACGGCGTGCCTTTGGGCCGTGTGAGGAAACTGGAGCAACTGCACGCAGTCACGGGAGGAACAGTCAAACTCCAGACAGAAAGGCACCTGGGAATCAAACCCAGGACTGGCTGCAGCCAATTAACAAATACATTTATAAAACAGATATGTCTCTAAACCAGTTGTGAATGTGTTTTCATTGTTCACCAGTACAGGAAATCATCTAATACTCAACAACAGATGGAAAGTTTGTTAAAAGTTCCATCACTTCACCCATCAACATCACCTCACATCACCTCACTCTGTGGAAAGACCCAAACATCATCAACTGAGCACATGATATTCATAATCCAGAGATAAGCCGGCATTCATCACACCAGGACACAGTCTAATTAACCAGTCGACACCAGTAACCTGCCGCTACAAACCAGATACGTTTATGACCCAATATTTCCACAATAGGCCCTTCAGAAGCGAGTACCGTCAGTCTATGTCGCAAACAGATATCGTTAGCGTTTCACTCTTTTCAAGAAGTGAAAATCACTTTTTATCATCAGACTGACTGATCGTCATCCTGCCATAAATGAAGTCATGCAGCCTTTGGAAAATGAGAGCGTCCTGAACCACATGGCCTGGCCCAGTGCTGACCGAGGAGAATGGTTAATCATTTATAATCTATATATACTTACTGAGCCAACTGCCAATAAAGGGCACGTTTATTCGTCATTTTGTGATATTGTGCATAAAGGAGCTGGAGAAGGGAGATTTCACGCTCAAACAATGGCTGTCAGTGAAGCCCGGTGTCTTCTTACTGACATCCTTTTGGATCATGTTCATACAACACCCATGTTGTTGAATTTGAACTTTGCTGACGTCCATCATCTTCTCTTCTTCATCTCTTCAACACATGTTCCAATGTGAGGTACAGTGGAAACATAAAGCCGGCATCATGATCAAAATACACACCGATCAAACAAATACTGAAGATCCCATCATGACAGAGGAAAATTCACAGGAAACAAACTGATAAGTATCACGTAACTGAGATAAAAACTTAAGCGTGCAACAGGATGAAGATCCCACTTAAATTTGAGTAATTAAATATATAGTTTGCAGAGAATGACGTTCTGGTGCATAAGGTCCAGCACAGTCAGATCAACCAGAACAGACAGGGGGAAAGAGCTTGGGAAACGCTGCTGGTCTACAGTCGACCTCGCCGTGAGCAGGAATGTCACCCTGACAACTGGGAGAGTTATATCTGGACAGAAGTCCCACCGTGAAGAGAAGGTTCCTAGAAACCCAAACACCCACCGAGCCCTGGGGGCCTTTATTCCACACTTTCACCTGAAACATGTGACCCTCAGCACAAAGGCAGAAAGGTGAAACGCATGCAAATGAGTCACTTCACTGTGATGTCAGTCGCACAATCTCTTCTATGAAACTAATTGCACACGTTTGCGTTGTCAGCAACAGGCAACAAATCCTTCACGTTGTCACACTTGAGTTTGGGGAGGAACGAAACAGAAACTAGAAATGGCTTTGGGACATGGGTCAACATGGTGGGTTCAAAGACACAAAGGCTGGAAATGTATTAAGCTAAAACACAAACAAACCTAAAATACTTTTTATCAGTAACTCACCGCATGTTATTGTGCACAGAGTGGCACTAGTAGGCAGAAGAAACATGGCTAGGTTCAGTTCAGTAGCGTTTACACAGTGACAACCAGATGAAAGCTTCTGTGCTGAGACGAGACAAACTGACACAGACGGAGAGAAGCATGCGTATAACCAACCCTGCAGCAGCACTACCATCACCAACTGATCCAGACTCACTGTGGGGCTGCAGACGCAGGTTTCCTCACGTGATGCTGTGTGGAACAGGCCGATCCCCTTCAGCTCAACGCGCTGTGCTGCTAGTGCTGCCTCGCCGGCCGGCTCCTCTGCTGTGTCCTGTCAGCACAAGAGAGGCGCCACAGTGAGTCCGGGTGGAGGTGGGGCCGGCCGGATGAATGAGGGAGGAGGAGGAGGGCGGTGGGGAGAAAAGGCGTGCTGCTTCATCGCCGTGCGTCTGAGACACAATAGACGCACGGAGGAAGTTTAATAGAAGACGGCTGTCTGTGAGTTAGCGCTTGTGTGGTGCAGCTGTGGGTAAAATAAATACACTGCTGAGTTCCAAGACCCTGGTTCTATTGTATTAACCAAATTAGCTTCAGGCCTGTCATTCACCTTTTATCGCAGCAACAATAATCAGTCAGTTTCCCGGCAGCGCTGGTCACTGATTTACAGTCAGAGGTGAATTACTACCAGACACAATCACAATCATGATGATATTATTTTGTTACAGGTCATTTGTGAAATTAATCTTGTAAATGCTGCACGGTCACATGTACGGGACACGTTTACACTCTAAATGGATTTTACACCTTGAAAACAAGATTAGACACAGCGTGTATTGCAAACAGCAGCTCAGAGACGGCACCGGTGTTTAAACGTGAACAAACTGCGCTTCAGACAAGGCGACAAATAACCGGGAAACATTCTGCATCATGCTGCATTTCAAACCAGTCCTGTTCTCACCAAAAAGGGACACTGTGGTTTCTTCCTTTTGCTTGTTCTAAATTGGCGTCACCTGATACCGTGAAGTCATATGAAAATAATACACAGTTATGTCACAAGACGCTGTTCAAAACGGGAAAAGCTTGAATATGTCGTATTTCCTGAGGTATATGAGGTATTTCCATCGGTGGTGACTTTAAAAGAATGTGGTCATAAAAGTAAAAACGAGCTGAAGGATGTGAAGCACCTGTGATTCCTGTCGTCAAAGTCGAGCAACAGCGTGAACTCCACAAACGGCCGGTCAACGTTCTGGTGCAGGTAAACAAAAGTCTGATCGTCCACAGCAGCAGATACAGAGCGTCCTGCACCTGTTCACCAGGTGAGAGTAAAGGGACTATTATATTAAATTCACATCTCTCTAGTCTTTAATAATTCCGAGTAAAAATGTTGTGCGATGGTTGTGAGACACACACAATTACAGCACTAAGATTAACACACTGATAGTCCTCCGTGTCCTGCTGCACCTCCAGTAGGACATGAATGGAGGCCCTGCGCTTCTGCTTCCACACTCGATTCACAACCTGCTCGGTTTGTTTTTACAGGAGTTAACAGTGATGTCATCGCTGCCACAGTGACGTCACTACTGTACTGGTGTCCACACAAAGGTGCCATTCATCCGCCAGCAGTGTACGGAGACCTCACCTCGACCCGGACTCGGCTGTTTCCCAAGTCTACGGTAAAACTAGAGGCTCCAGAAGAAGCAGCAGCAGGTTTAGTTCTACCGGAACCATCAGCTACAGGTGTTCGGACGAAAGCTGGAAGGACGATAGTTCGTTGTAACGGACACATAGTTGTGTAAAAAGTGACTGTATAAATAACTGAACTGACAGTGTCAACACCGAACAGCTGCTCTCAGCTTGGTTCTGACAGCGTTAGCATAACTAGCAATCACATAACGGCGAGACTAAAACTACTGTATTTACAGCAGCAAGACGGGCGGTAACTAGCGGTTAGCTAAAAATACACACACAACACAACACAACACGACACAACACAACCGAACCATTACTGTCTGAACAAAGAGTCGCTGGAACGGGATTCAATTTAGCGAAGGTCTTATCAAAAGGTGAGCGTTCAGGCGAGACAACTTCCACGTCCACCCAGGAGAATCCCACCCTGCAGCAGAAGTTCCCTCACCAGTTTAACAAATAAATGCAAGGGTCTTGAACACGTGTGCTGACGAAATGACAATAACAGGCGGAGAACGCGGACGAAATGGGACTTACATGGTCATTTAATTCGTGTTTGTTCAAGGTCGCGGTCGGCGCTCGAGCTCCCCTCAGCAAACTTCGAGCTCAGCTGTCAGAACGGCTCGACCGCTGGGTTCCATTTGGTCATTAGGAAAGCGAGGCATCATGGGACACGTAGTTCTACCGCGAAGCGCTCGTTCTTGCGCCACAAACCTGCAGAACGTTAATATTAACCTTTGTGGCTGTTGATAGATACACGTTAAGCCCAAAGACCATTATCTTTATTATTATTACTATTTGTGCCTCTTTAATAAAAAACTTTCAATCAAACCTTTTCAATTCAGTTTTATTTATATAGCGCCAATTGACAACATAGTTCTCTCAAGGCACTTTACAAGGTAAGTTTTAAGACCATACACAACTAAACCCAACAAATTCCACATAAAACAAGCATTTACTTTATTCACTTCCATAAGAAAATATTTCATGACTACTTTCAGCTGATTGTCTAATTTTTGCCATTTCTGGAACATTTTCAAAACCTTTTCATTTTCAGCTGCGTCTTAGCTGACCAAAGAATCTCAAACTAGTAGACACACACGTGTCACAGGAGCAAATGCTGGGCTATTTTAACACTGGGAGCACACCACTGAACCCACCTGATGATAAAGTGCACAGACATCGGTTTTCCCTCAAACCACACACACACATACACACACACACACACACAATTGCTGAGACTAAACTGATTGTGAGTCTCTGTCTACCTCTAGTGGTAAAAAGCTGAAGGAAAGCTCAATGGGCAAAACTTCAAACAGCACTTTTAAACCAGAACCAACTAAACCAAATGCTTGAAGAAACCAAGTAAATGGAAACAACTTGTTTGCAAGATTTAAATAAAAAGCTGTCAAGCTCAGACTCTTCTAAACACGCACGTTTAGAGGTTTCATTTGGCAAGTACAAACGTTGGGGTAACTTTTCTCTTTTTCTGTACTGTTTAATCCTGAATTTTGAACCTGGTAATCTTTGATTGATTTTTTTTTTGATTTTTGTTTCTTTTTGGCTTTCAAAGGTTTTATCTATCTATCTGTCTGTCTGTCTGTCTGTCTGTCTGTCTGTCTGTCTGTCTGTCTGTCTGTCTGTCTGTCTGTCTGTCTGTCTGTCTGTCTGATCTTATGCCTTCTGTTTCATCATTTCACTTTTATGAATGTGCTTGTATGTTTGTATTTAAACATAGACTTTGGTCAGATTGTTTTAAAGTGCTTTATTAGTTGACTTACTAAACCGTATGTGTCCAAATATAATACTGTTTTATATTCTGTTTACAGTATGTTCTTGCCTCACTTTTATACTTGTCCAAGACCCATAACACAGTAAAAATCACAACCAGTAAAGCACCATTTATTTCTTAATGTACAGACTCTTTCTCTACAACTGAAGATGATTGACTGTAGTTTTACAGTTCATTATATTTTTCCTTGGATAGTGTCAGTATCAGTGTCTGTATTCTTTTGGTTGACCACACTGTTCACTGTGGTCTGCTCCGACAAAAACAAGGGGGGTTGTTTCCTATAGGGTGCAGTGGAGCAAACAATGAGACTGGAACAGGCAAGTATTGTGAAGTGGAGGCGTTTATCAGCAGGTCTCATCTGTGAAGTGAGAGAGATTCAACATATAGTGATATGGATGCTGCGTAACAGTTTGGACCCAAATGGTCCACAGTACCAGCCTTGAATACTGTATGTCCTGTGAAGAGACAGGTGGTTCTGGCCGAATCGGTATGTGCTGCAGTTCAGCATGAGTCATTTATCACTCTTTTAAATCCTGGCTGGTTTTAAAAATAAAGGCACTGTTGTGTTCAATACAATGGCTCCATTCAAGCCGCTGCTGCCCTTGTGTCCACAATGCAAGGGCATCTGAGAAAGCCAAAACAAGTCACAATTTAAAAAAACACAGGGAAAAGGGGCACTATCTTGGTGGTTATTGCAGATTCTGATGATCAGGTTTGGCAACAATGACATTTTCAGATTATGTGAAAGCCAGCCCCCCCTCCCCCTCGACAGTACTTGAAAACCTGAGAGTGACAATTGGGCCTGAAGCTATTTTTAAAGGGAGGGCTGCTGGCCGACACATTCACTGTGGCAAGTATAATGGCCTGTGTAACCAGCAGCAGCCCAGCCCGACAGGCCTACTATCCCCCTACGTCTCTTTTGGTCTGCACAGAAGATGACGCGGCTCATGACATTAAACCCTGAGGCAGAGCTTAGTATAAAGCCTGACCTATCTGAGTCTGCCAGGGCACCTTGGTTGGGTAAACATTTTGAAATCTAAATGAAAGTCACATCATTTGCTGCATTGTTCCTTTACATCTATATTTATATATCGTGCTATTGTCTTTAACACTTGCCCTGTCTGTAACCTGTGATGTGGAAATATAAACTAGATGTTAATTTGTAACCAAACAAGCCGAGGCTTAAATTGAGTGCAGTCTCTACATTTTTAAATGTTTCACATTCCTTAAAGCCTTATAATTCGTTTTCAATGTGTTTGTGGTTTCCCCACTTGTTTTGAAAGCCTTGCAAGTAAATCAGAAATCCCCGCTAGTTACACTGCCTTTACATCTAAAGTGTTCTTTAAATAAAACCAGAGAGGTTTTTAGCATTTGTTTATTTTTTTACACACCGAACTGTTAATTACGAAACCATTTTCAGAACTGACGGGGACATGGAGAAAACATGAGCAGTTTGCTGATTTGGCTGATTGCGCAACTCGGCTCTGCGTTTATGACTGTAAGTCCTTTAACGCTTTTACCACCAGATAAATGCAGGACATTCCAGTATCTGTGTCCTTTGTGTGTTCTGTGCCACAGCCACCTGTAAAACCAAAAGAAAACACACTCATGAGGGGAGGTTCAAGACAAACCTATGACACACACCATGGGAGTTGAGGCGGCAGCTCCTCTTACACAGCGTATCGCTTCCTGGCTGCTCTGACTCATCTGGCTCAGTCTGGTTTCGTGTTGAAATCAAGGTGTGGTCGGTCAACACACAGTACAGGTGAGCGAAATGGCCGCTAACACACGCGGCGCTGGTGTTTCTGGAGTCGATATTTAGCCGAGAACACAAAGAAATGACCACAATCTGCAGCGTCTAGACGGTATTTTTCTAATCGACTAGCGCGTCAATATATAGTCGCCATGTATACGAGTGTATGGTGTATATGGTTTTTATATAAGGTTTGCGCATATTAGAAATAAATTGCGTCATCATAAATTAAGTAAATGTAAAATATATGTATTACACTTGTCTTTAACAAACAAACTTCCTTTCGCCGCTGTCGACAATAAAACAAGCCGTAGCGCGTCTCCCGCTGGGCGGTGCGCGTTGCAGGGCGGGGTCTGGGGCGGAGGGCGGGGTCGGGTTCCGGGGGGGCGGGGTCTGCGCCTGAGGTGACGCTCCTTTTACTCATTTTTGTTCAGAGGACTGTCGGCCAGCAACAGAAGCAGCACCAGCGGCGGAGAATCCGTAGGGAGGGAGAAAAGCAGAGAAAGGCGACACTAACGTGGATTAATCCTCAACGCTGCAGCGCGTTTCGACAGGTAGGAGACACAGGTTGGGGTTTTACTTTGTCCGCCACTTGCTTTGCACTGACCAGGGTCTTTGTCAATGACGTGTTGTGTTTTTTTTTTATTGTTTCTGCGTATGAATAATTTCCGAGACGCTTTTTCCGGTTGTGGGAATCCTCCTCTGGACTATGACCCACTTACATTTCCAACTTGGGACAATCGCATTCATGTTGTGGGAGTTGGGTTTCCGCATGCCCCAAACTCGCCGCTGGTCTTTTGCAATAAAGCGAGAGCTCAACAGAAAGTTGCCTTTTCAGCGCCGAACTGCCATTTTCTGCCGCTCGTCGTGGGGGAGCAAGTTACTCCGAGCCATAATGACGTTTAATGACGGTATCGATCATTTACTTGACGTCACTTATCAATAGAATCCCACAACGTCCGTTTAACCAAAGGACTGCGCGCGCGCGCGCGTGTGTGTGTGCGCGCCCGAGAGAGACAGAAAGAAGTACAGAAAGAGTTTCAACGTCACTGTATTGTCGTCCGTTTGAACAGAACTATTTACCTACTGAATTAAAACTAAACTATAGAAGATTTGAGCCATTCACCAGCATTGTCTCATTGTATGATGAATTATTATTCCCTTTTTCTTCATTATGATGGTGATTTTTAGGTTTAGATTGCTGAGTGGGAAACCGAATCCACAGTCTTAGGACATATGGCAAAATAAGAGAAGCGAGTTAATAATATAAGTAAACTCCAGTATTTAAATCTACTATCTGATCCTAGACTAGAACAGTGATGAGCTAACTGTTTCTGTGGACAGTGTCATAGCTGTGGTGACACACATGTGTAATGTACGACTGAGTGAATATTGAATCATGGCTCTGAGTGGTGTTGGTGTAACTACACGGTAGCACCCATGCACTCCCACTGGGCTGGCCACGCCACCAGTGATGTCCTCAGGTGTTTCCAAATCTCCCATGATGTCATTGCCTTTGCAGATGTTCCAGGCTCCACACCAGCCAATCATTCTCAGTGAGCTTAATTCATTTGAATAACCTCTCTGAAACAGCACCTACTCTGGATGATATGGCTTTGATTTCAGCCACTTATTATAGAATTGGTTTATGTGCGATTCTTCTTTGGCATCTTCAAGATCAGTCAAATCAGGCACAAGTCACATAGGAATTAAAGGGAAACAGCTTTCTTCCACCTCATTAATCAACAAGTCGATAAAGGTTCTTTTAATTGAGCAACTAGTGAGAAACGTCACCACAAAGCAGCCAGAATGGTTCCAGACACGTCCATGTGGATCCAAGTTGGTTCTGGATCAACATCTCCAGCTGCACAATGTGTCTTAGATTGGATGCCCCCCCCTGCAGCAGGCTGGGGGGGGGCACCCCTGGCTGGAAAGCTGCTTGTGTCTGGGCTCAGTGAAGAGGGTGAGGGGTGACTTACTGTACTGATTTTGCAGCTACAGCTGTGGTGACACGGTGATAATCCCCCCCCCCCCCTCGCTTAATTCCCTGATACTGTCCTACATTAGCAAAGCAAGAGGCCAGGAGATCCTTCAGTGTATAAATAGGTCTACGGTTTGCAAAGGGGATTAGTGTATGGACACAACCAACCTCTTCATTTACCCCCAAAAACGTCTCCTTCTGTGACTCTGTCCTCGTCTCGGCCTCCGTCCTGCGGGGCCTCGCTGCTCTGCAGGCGCTCAGCTGCAGCCGCACGGCGTGCACGCGCTGCGACCTGCTCTGTTTTACTCTTCCCATGGAGCGATAAGGTTTCAGCAAGGGGAACATGGGACAGCACCAAAGTCTATACTGTATGGGGTTAACTTACAGTGGCTTAAAAGCAAATTGTCACTGGTTGTCAAGTGGATTAATGAGATGATGCCCTGAATCTGATTTCTCATTATCGCTCTATTCAACTTTTAAATGAACCTCTATTTGATTTTGCGTTTCCTTCGTAAGAGTTAATACAAATCTCTAAATAATTTTGATGGTAATTAAATAACCAGCGGTGTCATCTGAAAACATATTCATGCCAACGTCTCAGCTGTCACTGACGGAGCAAACTGGGAGCTTATGGCTGAGAGCAGCGGTTTCATGTGTTTAAGGCCCGGCTGCACCCGACCGCCGCTGAAATCAATTATTTACCTTCAGCCGCTCTCGCTGTCGGATCAAACCCGCGTGAGGAAACGTGCGCTCCCCAAGACGACAAGCGCCCGATGGCCGTGGCTTGCCGTCTGAAAGGGGCCAGATGAGCCGCTCCAGGTCCACGTCCACCAGCGCCGCCGGCGGAGCCAGCTGGCGGCGGCCCAGAAATAGCCGGCGCTGTTGTCTTCATGAATACGTTAGCGCTGATTATTTTTTCATTAGCGGTGACATATCCGAGCGGCTCCCGGCGCCGACTCGCGGGGCGAAGTTCTCGCAGTCGGATGAGTCGGCTCGGTGGGTGCTGCGGTGCCTGTTTTTCTCCTCCCCCCTCTCTCTCGCCCTCAATTGCACTTCTATGAGGGTGTGGTTGAAACGACTGAGGGAAAGTCATCGGGGAAGCTCAACTTGTTAGACACAACATCCCAGTTGATTTTGCATACGGTCACGGGTGAAAGCAACGTCTTTGGTTGTTGTTGGTTTTTTGCCCTTCACTTAAAAAAAATAGAACCACATGCACATGTCATGACTTTGCCACTGTTTTCCCCCCTCACACACGTGTTGACTGTGCGTTCCCTGTGCTGTGTTTGAGGAGGAACCCGCTTAAAGCCTGTCACATGAACTTCCCGGCCCGGTTCTTGGAGGTCCCCTCGTGCCCCGCTCTCCTAAAGCACCTTGCTCCGCTCCCTCGTGCCTCTAATCTGCCTGAAAAATTAATGGTCTGTCGCATCGCCTCAGTGCTCGGCTGCACGCTGATGCGTAGCTCTGGCGCCTCAGACTCCTTCCTGGGCCTTTTCGGGCGGGCGGCTTCGCGGGGACGCGGCGCTGCGGCCGCCAAACTTGGCTGGCGAGCGCCAGGAGCCGCCTTGATGTGTCCCGGCCCTTTTGGTCGCATCCAGTTTGGATACTTGAAACTGGGCTTCCTCTTCACTGTGACAGCGGTCAGTGGGACAATGCGCCTACTCTTTTCCTCTCTACCCCAAACAAAGTCACACAGGAGGCCTCTGTGCTGCATCACAGGCTGGGTTCATCCTCTTCCTTCCTTCTGTCGACCGAACAGCACTGAGGCCACATTGTACTTACTATGTGTCTGAACATAAAGTCACTGTGTCTGAAACAAACAGAGTTCATTTTAAAGGAAAGAAGTAAAATAAACGTTGTCGTGTAATCGTTATCATCTTTATGCTGAACCTTGAGCGCTGATCCGTGCCTCACTGAGGGTTTATGGCTGCTCAGGGTTCGCCCCTTTTTACTCAGTCTTTTTTATCAGCTTCTTGTAACTGGATGCCGCTCTGCACTCAGCCGCCTCCTGCGAGACGGTTCACGTTTCCTTTGATTCACAATGCGATCCCACAGGGAGTAAACAGCTACGCACCGGCCTCCGGCCACCGCGCTCATGTTCCGCTGGCCTAATTTACCTCCTTTAAGTAGCTGCCGGGCCCTCGGACGGCTCCGGGGCCGTGGCCCCGTTGTGCTGCTGCTGCTGCTTTTCCAGATCAGACACTGTTGGATCTGCCACATTCGCACAAACGCCGCTGGAGTGTTGCACAAGTGCGCGCCAGCAGTATCTCATTGCGTGTTCTTGCTCTGTGGGCTTTTGGCATCGCTGCGTTGCTATGGTCTGGATTTTATCAACTGCCTGTGACAGTCGGTTGACAAATCCCCCCCCGCCCCCCTCTCCTTCTTGCTCCGATTCTCAGCAGTGAGTGAGTGGTTTTCCAAAATGTGGAATTAAAGCTGTGAAGCAGTGATTTCTTTCCCCACTTGGCACAGAACATGACGTATCATCGCATGCGCTGCCACTTCCATTTAACGTATGCGCTGTGGTGAACTTCTTCATTACAGTTCCCCTCGCGGCCCACACAGTCCAGCTGTGCTGGTGAGTCAGATAATGTTGACCACCACTTCCTGTCACCCACCACAATAAATCCATTAGTCGTGCACCACTTCACATCCTCTCTTATTGATTTCTAGTGAGCGGCTCTCCAGCTAGCCGTGCGGATTCATCACAGCAGCACAACAGCTGTTGTTGGAAGGGGGCAGACGTACTGGTCCCTGTGGAACAGGCCAACCCCAAACGGGGGGGAAAGACGCAGAGAGTGTGGACCTGAGCCGGTCTGACGGGCCACAGAGGCTCAGCTGGCTGCTCGGCCCATTTCCTGAGTCAGGGTGATGGGTCTGTGTGAGTGCACTGTGTTGTTAAAGTCATCTGGGAAATGATTCACAGCAGGAGGAGTATGGGTTGCTTTTGAGCTTACTGTCTGTGGGGGGGGTATATGAGCAGATAGGATAATAGGTCAAATAGTTGATCTTTGTCTGTGCAGATGGTGCGGGAAGCTACAGATGTGTGGTAACCTAATCCGCTTTATTTGTATGTCAATATAAACATGACATTAACAAACCTGTAAGGATTCACAGGTTGTTGTTTGTTTCTGCGCAAGTTTAGCCATAAATGATATTATTCTTTGAACAGTTTGTGCAGTTGATATAAACCAACTCATCTTCTCATCCAGCTCTTGGCAAGAAGGCAAATCAAAGTATTTCCTTGAAGCAGCAGTGCCATGTTATTTACATGCTGGGAGCCCCTCTGGAACACAAGCGAGGTTCATCTCCAGGCCTCGGGGCCTCTTCCCAGACCCCATTCATTCCGGCTGCGGTAGAAAGAAGAGCTTACACCAGCTTAGGAACGCTGGAATGCTTTCGTAACCATATGCAGTTTGCAGCTGCATGACTTATTAGGAGGCGACGCTAATGGGAATGAAATGTCACATCCACGGCTCAGTTCCTGAAAGCAGCTAGGTGTGTCGCTCACACATGCGCCACACCCTTGTTAGGAGGCTGAGGAGACACTCCCTGTCCCACATGCTTGGGGGGGGGGACCACTCATACTCATCTATTGTCACAGTAGGCGTTAATTTGAGTGTGTGGGAGTGTTTTTCACTACGCTGGCGCTGGAAGCGTGTGTTTTCTCCAGCGCAGCCGCTGGTTGGACGTGGGACTGAATGCGCTGTGTAGCTGTGGAATGTTACAGCAGCGCTACACTATCTGCTGCACGGCGTCCATCTTCTCTCTGGCAGCTCGCAGCGACGCACATTCCTGGTTTGACTGGGCAGCTTGTCATCCGCTGGCCGTTGCCTAACAACCCGGTGACGGGGAAAGCGAAGGCGTCAGTCATTAACCGAAAGAGCAAAGTCCAGTCAGAAACATGCAATAGCGTGGTCAGCAATAAGCATTTGTTTTACTGTCACTGTGACGTAGAAGGAAATGTCTTCGTCCTTTTGTTGTTTGCAGCAAAACGTTTAAGTTTTTGTTTTCTCCTGTGACCAATTTAGAGAAAACTCCCGGAAGGAGCGGCCTTTATCAGTAAACAAGTGAGCGTAGCTTCAAACTTCAAATGCGTCAGCTGATTGAACTCCCACAGGAGGCCCCGGTTACCTAGGCGACGTGGAGGGTGTGTCGCAGAATTGCAACAGTTGGCTGAGCCCGGCGCCTCACCCAGGAAAACAAAGGCCACGCAAACACTGACCCGTATTTACAGTGGGATCCTACGGATGCTGTAGATCCAGAGCTGGTAGAGCAGCGACCTTGAAGCCTGGGTGCGTCCGTGTTCGGACAAATCTCCAGTCGTCGGCCTCTTTACGAAGGCCGCACCTTTCCTGAGAACGGCAGGCGACGCAGTGATTTCTAGTAGAGTTTCTGTGGCCTGATGAGTCACTGGTGCGTCGTGTCGCAGCAGGTCCAGGCAGCTACTGGGACCTGGACCTGCAGGAACTCATGCCAGACTGACTGCAGCTGAAACCCGCCGAGCTGCTGTTGCCTGTGAACAACTGGGTTAAAGAGGCATGTTGGGACCTTACAAGAACATTGAGTTCAGGAGAATGCATTTCAAACACATGTTCCTCAACAGTAAATAACTCACGCTCATGTGGGGACTTGCAGCCTGTGCAGTGAAGTGTCGGCGACGAATACAGACTAATGAATAACATTCTCTAGTGCCATTAGAAACTCCTCTTCATACATCATGTAATAGAAAACAAAGCCTGCTGCAGCAGTAATAGTGAGGAGCACACAAACGCACACATGCATGTGACGCCTGAGGGAAGAAAAGGGGGCGTGGCCTGCGGAGGGACTTGAATGCAACACGGCACATACTTATGCGAAGCCAAAGGGCAAGAAATGAGGGAGTGGCGTTCTGCTGATACGCCATGAATTACAGAGAGCAGTTCACGCTTGCACACACTCGTTTGTTTCTCGTTTGCTAAGTTCCACTTTTTTTTCTTCCCAACGTGAGCTCTGGGCCGACGCAGCAGCGCACGTAGCACCGACGTGTTGTCCAGGTGGCCACAGAGACGCACACATTCTCACTGGAGCGAGCGTTCGTCTCCTATGGACGCCCTTTGTTCACTGACTTGGCCGGAACATGTGCATTGTCTGCAGAAATCGTCCGCAAACGTCCTGGAACAGCCCTCACCAGTAAAGAAACCTGCCACTTGCTTGTTAAAATGGAAATCTGAAAACGCCTGGGCCCAGAACAGTGACTGCATTGTGCTCTGACACCACAGCTTTATTATCCAGAGACCAGACGCATCCATGTGCGTTTGGGTTTGATGTGTGGACGTGGACTCTTTCATAAATCTAGACTTCCTCTGCTAAAACTGAACTATTAGACTGTGATCTGAGGGAAGTACAGTAACGTGCTGTAGCTTAATCCTTTGTGCTAAAGGTCAGTCTAGTCCTGATGCAGAGCTGCAGGTATTGAACAGCATTAGTTCAGCACCGTATAACGTGTCTTCATGCCAACGTGAATAGAAACGCAGGATGATGTAGGAGGCGTCGCACAGACCTGCATCGACATGTATCCATCGCTAAAACTGTATAGGGTTCCTGAGAACGCCAGGTGTGTGAAGGGCGTGACCGAGTGGAGCCGGAGGCGTGTTCATATGTTTCTCTGTGCACCGACTCGGAACCTGATGAGCAGGTTCCTCCTTGCCTCGCTTTAAAGCAGGCTGCTCCCACTGCCTGGGCGGAGGCCCGGGGTGAAAGGTCGCCGGCATTCCTGGAATTACAGCCGAGCCGCCGCCGCTGAAAAGGCTTCGCCGGAATGTTTAATGAATTCATGCAAAGGAATCGGGCGTTTAAAAAGTGTTTGATGAACACAACTCTGTTTGTTTCTCATTTTAGATTTGCTCCATCGTTGTTCCATAACGTGAGGCAAAGATGGCAATGCAAAGTAAGTCAGCCAGTACCTTATCAAGGCAGAAACGACCTTCAGAACGTCAGTTCCAGTAGATTCCTGTCACCTGCTCAAACGATAACTGAGGCTGGTTTCCATGACTTGTGGCAGTGGGCGAGCCAGACAGCGGCATGGTGAAGGTGGCAGAGTGGCAGCAGACCATGTACAGCATGGATTCAGGCATCCAGTCCGGAGCCACCACGCTCCGGGACGACGATGGAGAGTATGTGACCTCCAAGCACTACACCACCACGACCACAGTGACCAGAGAAGAGCCTGGTACGACATTTATGAGTCAATGAAGCATCATCTGGAATACGCCACACCAGTAAATGACCCTTTTCACCTCCCATAGACCTGGGCGCCCAGCTGAACATGACCAGAGCGCAGCGGGTGCGGGCCGCCATGTTCCCCGAGACAATGGAGGCGGGCACCACCATCCTGTCCACCCAGACGGACCCGTCCCAGATGACCAACGTCCAGAAGCTGGCCGAGCCGTCGCAGATGCTCAAGGCGGCCATCGTCCATCTGATCAACTACCAGGACGACGCGGAGCTGGCCACCAGGGCCGTGCCCGAGCTCACCAAGCTGCTCAACGACGAGGACCCGGTGAGCGAGCACGCACGCACGCACGCACGCACGACGCAGCTCAGATGAGTCTTCGTTCCCATCGTTTTCGTCTCTCATTCCTGCATGTTGGATGCCCCATACTAATAACCCCCCCCCCCCCCCCCCCCGCCAGGTGGTGGTGAGCAAGGCAGCGCAGATCGTCAACCAGCTGACGCGCAAGGACGCGCCGCGTCGCGCCCTCATGCAGTCGCCTCTGATGGTGGCGGCCGTGGTGCGCGCCATGCAGAACACCAGCGACATGGAGACCACGCGGGCCACCGCCAGCATCCTGCACAACCTGTCGCACCAGAGGGAGGGCCTGCTCGCCATCTTCAAGTCTGGAGGCATCCCCGCGCTGGTCCGCATGCTCAGGTAGCACCCAAATGACAAACGCTAGGTGTTGAGGCAAATAAATCAAAGAGATGGAGATGAGTATTCAGCATGGCTTCAGCGGCATAAATGAAGATGTTTCTTAGCAGTAGCATTGTTTGATTCAAACCTGTTCTCCGTCTGTGCCTCGTTTGAAGCTCTCCCATCGAGTCCGTGCTCTTCTACGCCATCACTACCCTCCACAACCTGCTGCTGCACCAGGAGGGCGCCAAGATGGCCGTGCGCCTGGCGGACGGCCTCCAGAGGATGGTCCCCCTGTTGAAGAAGAGCAACCCCAAGTTCCTGGCCATCACCACAGACTGCCTGCAGCTGCTGTCCTACGGCAACCAGGAGAGCAAGGTGCGCAGCCAGTGGACGAGCACGGCAGCGGCCGTCGTCCTGCCAGCGTGCGCATCACAGCGCATCACAGCGCATCACAGCGCATCACAACACATCAAAGCAAAGCGCATCACATCACAGCACATCACAGCGCATCACAGCGCATCACAGCGCATCACAGCGCATCACAGCACATCAAAGCAAAGCGCATCACATCACAGCACATCACAGCGCATCACAGCGCATCACAGCGCATCACAGCACATCACAGCGCATCACAGCACATCAAAGCAAAGCGCATCACAGCGCATCACAGCACATCACAGCGCATCACATCACAGCGCATCACAGCACATTAAAGCAAAGCGCATCACATCACAGCGCATCACAGCACATTAAAGCAAAGCGCATCACATCACAGCACATCACAGCACATTAAAGCAAAGCGCATCACATCACAGCACATTAAAGCAAAGCGCATCACAGCGCATCACAGCGCATCACAGCACATCACAGCGCAGCGCAGCGCAGCGCATCGCAGCACAGCACAGTGTGAGTCTGTTCAGGGCGTTGCGTGTGAACGAAGTTTTGGCGCAGAGGGTGTGAGGGTGTGGTTGTTTAACGCTGGTAGCGAAAGGAGTTGAGGAATAACTGGTTCAATGAGAGCTGGCTCATTTTCACTTTCTCCCCTTCTTCTACCTTACTGACAGCTGATCATCCTTGCCAATGGGGGCCCTGAAGGTCTCGTTCACATCATGAGAACCTACAGCTACGAGAAGCTGCTGTGGACCACGAGCCGAGTCCTTAAAGTCCTGTCTGTGTGTCCCAGCAATAAGCCTGTCATTGTAGAGGCTGGTATGTAGTGTGTGTGTGTGTGTGTGTGTGTGTGTGTGTGTGTGTGTGTGTGTGTGTGTGTGTGTGTGTGTGTGTGTGTGTGTGTGTGTGTGTGTGTGTGTGTGTGTGTGTGTGTGTGTTACCTGAGAGCTTCAGTCTCACTCTCCCCCCCTCTTCTCCCCCTCTGCAGGTGGGATGCAGGCTCTGGGCAAACACCTCACGGGCTCCAGTCCACGTCTGATGCAGAATTGCTTGTGGACCCTCAGGAACCTCTCTGACGCTGCCACTAAGCAGGTGTGGGTCCTTCAGTTTTCTCCTTCCTCGCTTGTCTGCAGGCTGAACGGTGTGTAACCGCCCCCTCCCTGTCTCCCTGTCTCCAGGAGGGCATGGACAGCCTGCTGCAGGTGCTGGTGCAGCTGCTGGGCTCCGACGACATCAACATGCTCACCTGCGCCACCGGCATCCTGTCCAACCTCACGTGCAACAACGCCTACAACAAGAGCCTGGTGACCCAGAGCAACGGCATCGAGGCTCTGATCCACGCCACGCTGCGCGCCACCGAGAAGGAGGACGTGACCGAGCCCGCCGTGTGCGCTCTGCGTCACCTGACCTCGCGCCACGGGCAGGCGGAGGTGGCGCAGCACGCCGTGAGGCAGCACTACGGCATCCCCGCCGTGGTCAAGATGCTCAACCAGCCCTACTACTGGCCTGTGATCAAGGTACGGTGCAGGGGAGCTGGGCTGTGGTTATAGATGGTGGCAGGTTGGACACAGTAGGTAAAGAAGGAAGATGCTGAGTTTGATTTAAGATGGAGCCGGGGGAGGAGCTGGACAGATGGCAGACAGGGTGGAGATGAGTTTGGTGGTGATCTGGCCTTCACATCTGTTTCGCGCCTGCAGGCCGTCGTCGGCCTGATCCGTAACCTGGCCCTGTGTCCGGAGAACCAGGCCCCTCTGAGGGACGCTGGAGCCATCCCCCGCCTGGTGAACCTGCTGGTCAAAGCCCACCAGGACGCTCAGAAGCACGGCTCCTCTGCACAGCAGACGTACCAGGTGTGTGTGTGTGTGTGTGTGTGTGTGTGTGTGTGTGTGTGTGTGTGTGTGTGTGTGTGTGTGTGTGTTGTGTGTGTTGTGTGTGTTGTGTGTGTTGTGTGTGTGTGTGTGTGTGCGACTTAATGCATTATTATTTGAGTGTTATACTGTGGATACGGACTTAGCTGTGTTTTGTTGGCAGGATGGAGTGAGGATGGAGGAGATCGTGGAGGGAAGCACTGGAGCGCTGCACATTCTGGCCCGAGATCCCATTAACAGAGCGGAGATCGCCAGCCTGCAGACCATTCCTCTGATGGTGCAGGTACCACAGGACGCCATCTTGCTAAATTTCACCTCAGGCTTTGCTTTTTTTTTCTCTCTCTCCCTTAAACCTAAAACCTCCCTCGCTGCTTCCCTCCAGCTGCTCTACTCCCCAGTGGACAACGTGAAGCGCGTGGCGGCGGGCGCCCTGTGCGAGCTGGCCCTGGACAAGGCGGCGGCGGAGGCCATCGACAGCGAGGGGGCGTCGTCCCCGCTGATGGAGATGCTGCGCTCCAGCAACGAGGGCATCGGTACGACGCCGCTGTTAGCTAGTGTCACTTTGCTCCAGTGCTGCACTCGCTCTAAGCACACAGACAGGGACAGCAGCAGATCAGTGTCTTTCCATGAAATGACACAAGAATGGAAATCCAGAGATCATCAGAACTGAATCTCTACACATTTACCCTGCTTGCATACCTGCATGGTGGACCTCATGTGTGACCTTCTTTCTGCTCAGCCACCTACGCTGCAGCTGTGCTCTTCCGCATCTCTGAGGACAAGAACGCAGACTACAAGAAGAGGGTGTCCGTGGAGCTCACGCACTCCCTGTTCAAGCACGACCCCAATGCCTGGGAGATGGTAAGTGTCTGGCGCCCTCTGCTGCCGGGAAAAGGAAACTGAACCAAGCTGGCTTTGAGCAAGGCTTTGTGGACTTTCACGCCAGTGAAGCAGTTCTTCTTGCTGTTTAGTTCAGCTGGGACAGTTCTAAATCATTAACCACCGTCAATTAGCCTTCTCTGAAAGTGGTGTTGACCTCATTTGACCTTTGACCTCTTGTGACCCCTCTGCAGGCTCATAACGCCGTCCCCATGGATGTTCCATACCCAGACGGTGAGTAACATTGCTCAGCGCCGCCTCCGCCCACCACATGCAGCCTCCACGCATACACAGCGCTTTGCTCATACACATCTCGGCTTCTTCCTGCCATTTAGGAAGCGCTTGCTATTAATTCTCTTTCTTTCCTTTTCTTCCCTTCTCTCCATTTATGGCCTTGGAATTTTCTGTCTCCTACTCCTACTGATTGATGCTTCCTGACATCGTCTTCAGTCTCAGATGCCTTAACTCAGTCTGTCTCATTCAACAGAGCTCGACGGCGGCTTCCCAGTGTATGGCGGGTATGCCGCTGACATGGCCATTGATGGCATGGATGGAAACATGCCGTACGATGACTACATGAGCAACAATGCCTACGACAGACAAATGTACCCCGAGCATCAATAAAGGTCAGCGCGTGCCAGCGTTTTCTCGTCAGGTCCTCATTAGTCGGTCATCTGTGATCCTGCAGGAAAATCTGCTTTTAGGGTTAAATCTTTCTGCTCTTCTTTCTCTTTTAGAGCCGGAACGGAGCGGAAGTGGGATGTAATAGAACGAAGCCGAGGATCTACAGTAGCTGTCAGTAGAGATTATTCTCTTTGCTCTTAGCCTGATGTAATGTATGCAACTATCACAGAGTACTGCACTACTAATCTCATAACAGGGCTCTACTTGTTTTTATATTCTAATTTAGCTGATTTTAATTGTGACAGCGATAGTGCTTGTGGGTTTCTGTTAGAGAACCTTCCCAAGAGTGTGTGTGTGTATGTGTGCGTGTGCGTGTGTGTGTGTGTGTGTGTGCGCGCGTGTGTCGATGCTTTTTTCGGGTGGGTGTTCTATGCCAAAGAGATTTTATTTTGTGATGATAATCATGTAGCTTCGATTCTTCTTGTTTTTTTTTTAAGAAGATAAAGAAGCCAAAAAAGAGGGAGAGAGAGCGAACGCGAGTAGAAAACACTGCCAGAGGCGGCTTCCTCTTCACCTGCTCACCGCTCGCTCCTCTTTCCTAACGCCTTGGTTCTCTAGGCTAGAGTTGACGCTATATTCTGTCGACCATGAGCTCGTTCTTTAGTTTTTTTTCACGACACTAACTCGGCCGGAGTGAACACACGTGGAGAGATCAGCTGTTGTTTAAAAAAAAAAAGATGCAGTTGAGTTTAGGTGAGGTGTGTAAAGCATTCATTAGACAAACCATGAGTCTACAGCAGGAGCAAACTACTGACGGGAAAATTCATCTTTGTACCTAAAGAGTTTTTACTGAAATTTTGTTTAATAAAAATAAAGGATATATTAAACACATTTATGGCGTCAGTGTTTATTGATCTTAAGATAAGAATGTTTTAAACAAAGATCTATCCCAACTCAATTCAGTGTTACACAGACTTTTATGTCGTTTTTATCACCCTTTTCCCTGGGACCATCTCTCAGATTGTGTGTGTTTTTTATGCCTTTAATCAATCAACTCAGCTCTGTTTTAATTTGTTATTTTCCTTTGTTCAGCTTTTATCATTTCTTCTTCAAGCCATTCTGCTCCAGGATACAGTTTGTATTTTTAATGTGCCTTGATATCACTGTGGCATGTGTTCAAATCACCAGTCAGCTGGTGCTTAATATAATAATATAAACGGTGATAAATATTATTTGCATATGTGGGGTAATTTTATTAGGTTATTTCTTCATATAGAAAACATGAATCATTTAATAAACATTTTGGCATCATGCAGACCCCATAAACAGTTATAACACATAAATAGCGTTGCACCATGAAACCAGAACAGAGGACTAGATATTACTCTAAGATTATTGCTTGATTGCGTGATACTGAGCGTTTCCACTTGTCCACCGTGTCTTCACATTCAGACGGATTCTCTCTCATGTGTTATAGAGTGAAGTAAATAACATGTCTAACAGTGAAGGACCTGCAGTTGTTGTCTGTCTTTGTTATGTTAACACAAAAATCCCCTTTTTTCATGTTCCTGTACACGTACTATATAAAAAATCCCAAGTGCCAAGTCTTTGTAAATGAAGATTCCTTCCATTCACGACAGACTTGAAGGAGAGGTGGCTTCAGGGTGCATAGTCTGGGTTCAGGTCCACAGGCGCCCCCCCTCCCGCCGAGAGGCCGGGGGACCGAGGCTCAGCTCCGTCCTCGCGCCGCCTTTGCTTCAGATCACGTGATCGAACATGTGCATGGACTGCATGATGTTCTCATCCTGCACGGAGGAAGAAAACGTCAACGCCACCTTTGCTTTCATTGGCTTTTGCATGTAAACTGGATTAAGTGGGACCTTTTGGCACGTCTCCAGGAACTCCTCCATGGTGACCACCCCGTCGTGGTTCTTGTCCATTTTCTGGAAGAGTTCAACAAGTTTGTGTTTGCTACTGAACGGCTACAGCCAGCGAATGGCAACTCATGCGTTTTACCTGGAAGAAGACGTCAACGTGATCCCTGGCAGCGCTGTCCTTCATGCAGGGGTGGGTGTACTTCCCCATCATGTCATAGATGGAGTGCATTATGTCCGTCATCTCCTGGACAACGCGACGAGAGGCAGAGAAACAGCACAAGGTGAGCGAGAAACACGAGGGGAAACAGACAGCGCTGTGAACGGCGGCCGCACCTCTCTGGTGATGCAGCCGTCCTTGTTGAGATCGTACAGGTTGAAGGCCCAGTTGAGTTTGTCAGTGATGGAGCCTCTCAGGATGATGGACAGGCTGAGGACGAAGTCCTGCGGACGGAGAAGACGCACGGCAGAGTTCAGAAACGCTAATAAACTCATTGAGAGCCGGCGGGAGGAGACATGAAGTCACCTCGAAGCTCACGGATCCGTTGTTGTGGGTGTCGAAGGCGTCGAACAGGAAGTGTGCGTACATGCTGGAATCTGCACAGAGAAGAACACGCGTGCCTTCAAATATGCTACAGTCTGAGCTCACTGTGGCGTAAAAGGGCTTCAATGTGTTTGGACAATACATTAAAGAGTGGTTTGAGAACAGACCTCCCTGAGGGAAGAACTGGGAGTAGATGCTTTTAAAGGTCTCTTCGTTCACCACGCCGCTGGGACACTCCTGGGAGAAGGGAAGGAACAAGAACGTCATCACGTTCCACAGAGACACGAAACGTGGCCGCGCTGACTCAGCACATTCACACTGAGCAGGACTGCGACTGACGTTTTTGAATCCCCGGTAGAGGACCTGCAGCTCCTTCCTGTTGAAGCTGGTCTTCTGCACCAGGCGGTCCAGCCGCTCCGGCCTGCAGCACACCGTGGACACCTCGCCGTCCTCCGCCACGCTTCCTGCACGGACGGAGAGGGAGGTCAGCGTGACAGCAGTGTGAGGGAATGACGCGTGAGTGGAGGCGGGGCGGCGTCCTGGCACTGGCCTTTATTGGGGGATGAGCTGGAGCCGGAGCGGCAGCAGGGCAGGAGCTTGAGGAAGCGCTGCTTCAAGGTCTTCTTGCTGGGTTTGGACGGCGGATTGCCTGCAAACAGCAAAGATTAGACTGAAGAATCCGTGCTCCGCGTGAATCTATGTCTATCTATGTTTACCACCTTCATTAAACTGACGATCCACCCGTGTCCCTCTAAGGTAAACACTTCTACAATTACCAACAAAAGCCATGCATGCAGGGGTATGTTCCTCTCCACCACCCTCAGTTTTGCTGCTATTTAGAATTTGGATGCAGACTGAGAAAGTTAATGGGCTCCAGATGTTCCTGCCACCAGAGGGCAGTGTTGGACCACAGTCCCGCACAGATGTGTGCTGGAACATCTGGGAAGCAACAACAGGCGCAGAAGAAGAATCGTTTGGGGTTTAATTAGTTTTTTATTCATTCCATCTTTCAGTAATAAACCCTTTAATGCTCAGTCTTGCATTGGCACTTTTCCTTGAACTTTTCTCTCTTCGGATGAGAAACGTTTTGTATCGACGTAGCATCTGAAGCCTCTTTGTCTCACCTGTTTCTCAGTACAGACACCAAAATGCTGACTGAGAAAGCGAAACCTTCCCTGAAACTCCTCAGAGGTTTTCACCCAGAACAAATGCAGCCTTGTCTCAAGCCTGTGCAACAACACTGCCCAAATCATCAGAGGAAGATGACGTCCTGCTGTGATGCGTCTCAAGCACACGGCGAATGTTATTATTGCTAGAATGTATTAAGTCTATTTCAGTTATTTCAAGTTCGGGCAGTGAAACAGTAAAATGCCCGAGAGGTGAACAATTTTATTGCTCCAGAAATAAATGTTGTGTTCAAGGACACATCAGCTGCAGACAAACAGGCCTGAGGTCCGGCCTCATCTATGTGATTCTACTGTGGTCACCTGGAAGCGTTACCGCGCTCATCACCGACACAATCAGTCCATCAAACTATCCAACGCAGCAGCTGCACGCACACGGAAAGGCAAACACAGGCAAACACAGGTCCACGGGGCCTCGTGAGCCTTTTGATGGCACCACATGAAGGTTTAACCAAGAATGAAGCTGTACGAGGTGCGAGCTGAGATGGTGACGGCTAATTGCTGCAGGAGGAGCCGTAGAGTGACTTTGAGTGTAGGAATTAATCTGGGCGACTGCTTCCCTCTGAGGCAGATCAATACGTTCTCCTCTGCTGTCGGTTACGCTCCTAATGAAGATTTCAGCTGCTCCTCTATTCCCCTGCTGCAAATACCTGACTCAAGCAACGGGCCCTCAACTAAACTGAACGACACTTCGGTTCAACCAGTGACGCTGTTGAGTTGTTTCAAGGGCTGATTAATGTTAGACGTGCGTCGATGCATTTGAGTTCATTTTGAGCGTAGAAATAATCAGCGGATGCTTGAACTGGGCCCAAACGAAGGACTTTGAATCAGGCGGATCAATGTGTTTGAAAACATCGACCTAAAGATGGATTTCGTCACAGTGTGGCTCACACAGAAGGCTCCCAGCTGTATGTTTCAGTGTTTCATACATTAGTGCTTGTAATACTGCAATCACCAATTCATAATATTCACGTTCAATCACAACGGTTCATTTTCTTGTTGAATTGATGAGGTTTTTTTATTAAGGAGATTATGTGTTAAGTAGTTCTGAATTAATCATCTCCTATAAAACATTCAGCAAAGATCTGGTAAATGATGTTACAATGATGTAAACTAAAGATGACCCCATCGCTCATCTGAGTGTGTCTGACTTCATTTGTACGCTCTTCACTGTAGGAGGTCACAACAGGGTCACGCAGAGTTCAATGAATGCTTGTAAGATAACGTTGCCGCGGCAACAGCCTCCGTGCTTACCATAATCCCTCAGAAGAACATGGTTCAGATTATAGACGTCCATTTCATGCAATCCACACACACACACACACACACACACACACACACACGCGCACACACACACACACACACACACACACACACACACACACACACACACACGCACACACACACACACACACACACACACACACACACACACACACACAATCTGAATTAATTCCTCAGTTTTCTGTCTCGTGTCCTCACTGAGGTCAAACCTTCAGATATGTTGCGACAGCTTTGATTTTGGCTGTTACACAACTCTGACGTTAACGCTGCCCTGCATCCGTCCAGGCAGGAGCCATTTCCATTTGACGCCCAGGGTAAACCGTGAACGCTACTGAGACCTGAGGGGATTTTCCTTGAAATAAACCAATAATTCATGTTGCGTAAATTGAAAATGATGAATTTGGGGATTTGGAGGCATTAGGGAATAAAAAGACCAATGAAAACAGCAGGAATAAAACCTGACTCCATCCTCAGACACAAAAAAACCCTGGAAAAAAACACCGTTTGATTCCATTCAGGTTAAAGGGCAAAGGTCGAGCCTGTGACCGAGACTCCACCACATCAGGCCGTGACAGTGGCTGCACAAGGCTTCAGAGTGAGGCACCAGGTCAGGTAATTCTACTTGACTTGTCTCTGTTGTAATTTTATAATAAAAGCAGCAGTCTGTCAGGATGACTGCAACGTCAGCACAAGAGCAAAAGGGACGACTTGACAGGGATCCAGTATCAATAATGTATGAATGCTGTGCAATATAAACAAAGCAAGAGATGCAGTTATGAATTTTTAATTAGACACTTTTCCATAAATAGTTGTTGGTTGATGATTAGGACCTTCATCACCGCCTGAACGCCCCCAAAAGTCTCTGTGAAGCTGTTAGTGTTTGGTCAACACAATGGCTGCATCCAATGAAGCCTCATCCCTCTGTCCACCCGCTGTGTTTTAGAATAAACGAGGACATGGAAGCAGTTATTTTTAGACATCGGTTCAGTTATTTTAAGGAGAAACTATTTTGGGAAGTTGTCAGAAGGACGAGCGCGAGCGTGCACTGATCTCTGAAGAAACTCATCTTCTCTGCGAGCGCTCGCGAGGAAAATAAAACGGTGACAAACAGAGGCAGCTTGATCTAAGTAGACCGTGAACACACACACACACACACACACACACACACACACACACTCAGGTATAGGTTTAGATGACATAAGACAGATGAGAATAGCTCTGATCTCCTTCAGACCTGATCAATGTGTTTATTGCATTCCTTTTACTGCTATTTTACTTATATTTGCTTTCTCTGGTACCGTAAGTTTGGGTCCCATCTTATTAGTCGTTGCATCATCTCCAAGTTGAGTGGGTCTTAAGTTTTTAGAAGAGACATGTGAGTAGGTTTGTATCAGGTCATCGCCACTAATCAAAACAAATTTCTATGAAACGTCATTTTGATATGAATGATGTCGTCTCGTGTGTTAGCGCCAGAACCGCAAAGAGCCGAGAATCTAAAGAACGGATGAAGTCCAGGAGATGTTCCTCCTACCTGTGAGCGGGTCGTAGGATCTGTCCAGCTCTCTGGAGTCAGACAGACTCTGATCCTGACTCCTGGATTTCATGTCTGGCTCTTTCACGTCTTACCAAACCACCGCACTGAGCCGAGCTGAGCGCCGGAGCCGCACTTCACCTACTGCGCCTTCGCTCCACTTTGCATCTCACTTCCCCGCGAGCATCAGTCGGGAGGAGGCTGAACGACGACCGACGAGGAGGAAAAGTCCGAGCAAAGTGCGCGCGCCTGCGCCGCTGTTCCCTCTCATCCACGGGGAGCGTCCACGCATGACCCCCCACGGGCCACTTTACGGGCTTCTCGGAGAAACCGACAGATTTCGCTGTGCTGGCGGTGAAAACATCCACAAATAACGCAAACGAGTCCGACTGACAGCTGGAGCGTCTGCAGCGGTTCGACCTGAGCCCGGAGCAAAACTGGGAGGAGAGCTGGATCCAGAGGGGGGAGGGGGGGGGGGGCACGCGCTCAGACAGACAGACGGACGGACGTGGGAGCGCGTGCGGCCGCGCGTCTGCGCTTCACTGATGGATGGACTGAAGAAGTAAAACCTGCGGATCAATACACTGTCAGCTCCGCGTCCCTGAGCCGGAGGAGCGGAGTTGTGCTGTGAGGAAAGAACAAGCAGCAGCAGCAAGGTGGTGATGACGAGGACAAACACTGAAGGTTATACACACATGCAAAAACTTCATCTGAGCGGAAGCAGAGGCCGCAGGCTGGTTTGTTAGAGTTCAACAGGTCCGTTTCTCATCACGAACCTCTGTCCTGAGCTACTTTAGGGCATCAACGGGTTTAATGTACATCTATAAGTAAGAGGTTTTATGTTGCGAACGCTTCGCTTGAAGACGTCATAAATCAGTGACCTCGTTCTGCACCTTCAGCTCAGCTTACAGTTAGTGAAGAGGTTCATCCTTGATTGACAGAGAGGAATGCCTCGTGCGCTTTAGAGGAATTTGTAATTATGTATTTATTACTGTGTAATCATTTGGAAATAGGAATAATTACAAAAACCTTGTGATCCTGCACAAACTGCTCCTTGATCGGCAGTGAATCAGACTCCGACTCGCGGCTACATTTACATCAGCTTCCATGAAGTCCCATGAAGACACAGGCAGATGATGGATGGTCGTCTCCTGGGCGAGCAGACTGATGACAGGGAAGACGTGTGATCTGCCGGCAGGCGAAAGAAGCACACGCACAGAGGTGCGTCTGCGGAGCAGAGTGAGACGGATCAGCGAGGAGACAACAGGGAGGAGAGGGATTTAAATGCACGAGGGCCAGTTAAGTCTCTCAGTAGTGATGGCGTCCGCCCCCCCAGCGAGAGGCTCCGCGCCGCTGCAGGCGCAGGCAGTGAGAGCAGAGGTAAACTGGGACACGCTGCTCAGTAAAATACCACTAAGTGTAAAAACTCAGGGTTCTTTGTGCCGCCACCAGTTCTATTTTATATATCAAAGTTTCGTAGACTTGACGCAGCCACGACTCTATTGACTCGCTTCAATAATCAGACAAAGCGCTGCTTTAGTTAGATTGCTTTTAAATAAGCGTCTGCCTAACTTTTTTCAGGTTGTACAGGAAAAATGAGCACAATAGAAGAGTATTAGGCGTCAGTACACAGTGCTGATGAAGCGTGTTCATCGGGATCTCTTTGTTTTGCTTCACAATGACCGTTTTTGTGGTCTCTCAGCTTTAACACGTTCCTCTTCATTTCTTCCTCCTTTTACTTCTCAGCTGTGTTATACTATATTTATACAGCGTAGCCTCCTGTTCCTCAGAGTGATCTCACGTCCCATCACTTTATTCAACAGCCTTCAGTTGATATTGACGGTTTGCATTTATGTCCCTGTTCTTCTTGAGTTCATTTATTGATTTTAATATGAAGTCAGGACAAACACCTTAACTCAGAAAACACCTACAATAAACCTACTCTTGTGTCTCCTATTAATAGACCTGTTTTTGGTAATAACGTTATTGATGACGTCACTGTGTACATGGTTACCAAATGGGTAACCATGGGAACCATTATTGCTGCTTACTGATATCCTTGGATAGAATATGACAGGACTATGTTCAAGGTGTGTGACGTCAACAATCATTAACACACATCTATCGCAGCAGCAAATAGTGTAGGCTGGAAAGAAAAGGATCTGGAGTCAAAGACATAGTCAACAAAAAAAATTGCATTATTGAAAGAGTCAGGCTGATACGGAAGCATATTTCTAGGTTTTATGGATGGGCAGCTGGTGAGAACGAGGCGTAACGTTTGTCCTGCAAGGAACCAGGAAACCTGTGATGACGGCAGGACATCACGCCCACTTATGCACCACCTTCCATTGTCCATGTGAGCAGAGACCACCCTGGAGGACATCCCAGAATAAAGAAGCTTCACCACAACGTTTACAGCTGGTTATGTGCCCACAGGGCTAAAAATAACCTTAATACTAATGTCCGGTGGCTGTGGATATATAAATTTGTCTGACACCTGCAAAATGAAAAAATGTGGATCGTCTACACTTCACAGAAAGAGCTTAGTGTGTGTAATTCATTTGAGTGAGTCGTAAGTCACAGCTCACTCGCGCTCAACAGGGGACTGAGGGAAACAATGTGAGTCAAAAACATCAGTTATCGAAGACGATAGTCACAGAATGATCAGCCATTCTTCACATCTGCAGAGCAGGGATAAGGAATCCAACCCCCACTGACACCTAATGCATCACACTGCAACATGTCAGCAGTGGGTCTGTGTGAAGACAAGCTGACGGACCTGAAAGGGAAAGAAAGTTTCTCTGGCATCTTCACAGCACAGGCTGTGTTCTTCTTTATATTTCATGAATAGTTCAGTGGCTTAAGGAGAGTAGTAGGAAACCAGCTTTATTTACAAAACCAACAGGAAAGGAAACCAAGACCCTACATTAGGAGAAATTGCATAATTCAGACTTTCTTCCTGTTCTAAAAGAAAAAAAATGAACTCAAAGGTTGTGGATGAGCGAGGATAAATGAATGAATGGTTCTTTTTTTCTTTACACAGAACAGATGAGCTACTGTTACTGTACAGTGAACTCTTCTAAACTAACTGCTCACTTCAACACCTTCAGATCAGAGAAGACCTCTGTGACACGCGTCAGTGAAACATAATCAGGTTTAAAATCGTTTCAAATCATCTGTACTGCATTTACGCAAAGGTTCCAACGCTTCACAGACCTGTCGATAGAAAATACATTTGTTCAGTTTGCACAAGAAACATTCAGCTGCAAAGAAAGTGTCAATGCTCTAATTTAGGAGAATCTACAGTAAGATTGGGAAAGGTTGAGGGTCACTAACACCAGTGTTTGAATGGAAAGACCATACGTTCCAGAGAAACTACTGCAGAGATCAATCATATGTCACAGAGGGGGGTCAGTCTGATGCCCGAAGCCACACACAACATCATCAATGGCAGAAAACGGTGGAGATGAAGATCTGGGTTAAAAAAAACACTCGCCTACGGTCTTAAATGCAAAATGCTTTCAGGAGTCAGTTAACAGTCCAGCCAATACTGCAGGCTGCACACAAGGAGCCAGTACAACACACAAACAACCACAAAGGAAGGAGGTTCAGAGAGTCTCCAGGTCGTCCCCTAAGGTGGCCAGCCTGCGAGAGCGTCTGTCCCTGTGGGTTTCCCACTGTTCGGTCTACAGCAGACAGACCATGGGAAACTAACACGATTCGTGGTGTCAACAATCCAGAATTGCACTGTTTGTTTGTGTTAATGTGTGAGTCCACGTCCACATAGAATGTGTATGTATGCGCACGTCGTCTGCGGGGAGGAGCAGGCTGCGTCTGCGCCTCAGGAGATGGTGGAGAACTCCTTGAGCAGGAGGTCCTGGCTCAGCGTGTTCAGAGATACGTTCTTCCTCACGTTCAGGCTGATGGAACGCACCTGGAAACACACACACACACACACACACACACACACACACACACACACACACACACACACACACACACACACACACACACACACACACACACACACACACACACACACACACACACACACACACACACACACACACACACACACACACACACACACACACACGTAAGAAACTAATTTAATTTAATCTATCTCGCACTGTAAACCCACAGAAATGTACTTTGATACCAAAATCACTGGACTTCAAATAAAGGGCCGCAATGTTAAATACGTAAAGCTCAGTTGCTCACAACTGATGATGTAGGCAGCGATGCATTGTCATCGAGGCTACAGATCTGAGGCACAGCCACAGAGCTTTTCAGGTCCAAGACCAGAATTAGTTGCCTAAACCAATCTGATCAACTAGAACATACTCCAGCACAGAACTGAAGTCAAGCTGAGAAAAATATTAGATCCTAGGTCACTATTAGATAATATTGGGTCAACAGACTACCACAACGCCAATAGTAGACAACAGAAGGAGTCCATGTGGGTCAGTCTGGGAATTAGACCAAACAAAGCCTCAACATGGGTCACACAGCTGTTTTTCTTACCAGCTCCTTGAAGAACGCAGCTTCTTTGGGCTGCTCAGAGTATCTCTCAAACTGGTCCAATCCATCCTGGAGTTTGAGGGTCAGTGTGTCATAGTTGGATCGTACCACCTCCAGCACCTAAAGGGATGACATTAAAAAGCAATTAGAACAATCTGCTGTTAATGCATCTTATAGTCAAGACAAATATCAAGGAGTGTTTAACACTTTGATGCAAATATACTGATGAGGGATCATGAAGATGGCTGTTACTGTCAGCTTGGGAGACGTGAGCTGCAATGTGATGTCTTTTCAGCGTTTTATTTTGCGATTTCTAGTTCCTTTGACATATTTGTTTAAAACCAATAAAAAAATCTACTTCAGGAAGTTCATCACTACCTAAAGCACAAGTTTATTCACGCTGTGAACTCAATAAATGTGTACAGCGAGTGAGCACGCCACTCTTAGAGCAGCGCCTCGCATCAGAGTGTGGCTGAAATCACAGGTAATTATGCAGAGATTCTCCACCGTTCCACCCCTGCTGTTCCCTGCTCAGCCGTGAAATAGCCCCTAACCCGAACCTTTTCCTGCTCGTACTAATGGCCCCGCGACGCCGCGTGAAGCTCGGCACGCTCACAGCGAGACGCTCAAGCCACTTTCCTGCAAAAGCTCTATAAACATTCTGCTTTTACCCTCACAAACACACAGACGTTAACTTAACATGTGAGACTGTAAGGCATTTATGCAGACACGTGCACTCAGTCAGTTTCCATGTATTAACAGAGCATTGAGGAAAACCATTATTCTTCCTGTTTATTCTCAGTAATGAATCTATGTGCTGTTGTTTTCATTTCAACCTGATAGGCTGGTGAACCACTCATCCCCTGCTCTGTGCCACCCTCCCCTGTGGAGACGTGACCTCTGTTGTGTGACCGTTTTCCCGCGCTGGTGGCGAACGGGACGCACAGAGAGAGACCGAGAGCCATGATGAATAGGTGAGAAGCCACGACTACGGGAAAACTCCTGCATCACTAAGCAGACACTGTATTGTTGATAGAGTGCACGGCTGTTGTCGCATTCATCCTGGAGTCCGGACACAAAGGCTGCTGCGTGCGCTTTTGGCCCAAACCTTCATCTGAGAGCCAGAGGACGGCAGCATCGTCTTCCTGGAGGCGATCCATCTCCTGGTGTCACTGATGGGAATGAGGATGATCCAGGAGGACGGAGCTACAGGAGGTGGTTAATGTGTGTAAGCACACACACACACAGTCATCACTGGGACGTCAAAAGCTTTTTTTCTTTTTTTTTTCTAAAAATTTACACATGCCTTTGCTTTTTGTTTGTTCGTTCAGCCGGAGGGAAGATGGAACTTGCTTTTTGTTCTTGCTGCATTTATTCCATTATCTTTTGCTTTTTGTATCAACATCTGACCCACATTTTCAGAGCCCTGAAAGTTTTAAAAGACCAGTACTTTTATACTTTTAGAGCCATGAAGCTAATTCCCTGCAGGAGAACTGCTACCCGCCAACGCGGAGCCCATTAGACACATACCTACTTCAGACTTTTTGCCTTTTTCAAATTCCACCACACTCAGCTTAGACAAGCTTGAGCTTGATTCTGTTTGTTCTATCTAACAACAGAGAGAGATATGGTTTAGTTTAGCTCAGCTCAGCTTTATCAATATATTTCCTAATTAAATGACAAAAAATTACAATACAATTAACTGGAATAAACCATTAACCATTCACACAAAAAATATGATCTAATTAAAGTCGTGTTAATGGCTCAAGCAGAAAACATTTAACTGTCAGTTCAGTGACACTAAAGCTAAATTTCACCTCCCCTCTTTGTTGTGAATAAATCTAGTAGATAACAGTGAAGCGGTAACTGGGAGTATAATGACCGTATTCATCACTCCCTTATCAGCTTGTAAAGAAAAGGACTCCTCCAGCGGGTTTCTGATCCTCGCCAATTTGACACAAATGATAAAGTCTTAAATGGAGCTTGCAGCAGTCACATTAGTTCAGCCTTCGTCAGTCCAGACTCCAGGTCTTCCTTTGACAATTACGCAGGGTTTGAATTGAATCACTTCAAATTATATCATCAAGCAGAAACATTTACTGAAGGTTTAAATTATTTAGGCTTTTCTTTCTGGATGCTTTTCAGTAACGCAACCTCTGATCTTGTGTCTCATGACAAAACCTGACATCCAAGTCCTTGATCTCTGCTTCCCATGAGACATGGGACTTTCCACTGTGGATAAATACATGTTAAAACCGTCACAGATTCACTTCAAAAATGACAACATTTCCCTGGGGATCAGCCTGACTGGGTTTGTGGTGTAGTACAGATGTATTGTAGATGTATAGTGTTTTGTGTTTACCTGTTCCTCTGACAGCTGGGAGATGTGGTTCACAGCCGCATAGGACTCAATCTTGGGGTTGAAATGGTTAATGATGGCCCTTAAAGACAAAAGCACAAGCACTTCTGTCATGTAATGCCAAAACACCAGGGTCTGTACAGTCTAAGCCTGCTGGTTTAATCCATTCTGGGAAAACCGAGTTTCAGTAAAATGTTACATAAGCTGCCCAGTCAAGTAAACAGAGTCATGATCCTGTGTGTATTTTAACTTCTCACATGCCAAGATAATTAAAATTAAACAAAGGTGTACAAGTTGGTGCTAAATCATGATAATTTCCCTCCACTCAGCAAAATAACAACATATTAAGAGTCAAGGCTTAAAGGTTTAGGGTATTTGACAAGCAAACTTCTGAACTGAAGGTCTGTTTAACAGCAGAGCTCACTTCTAGTCTATCCCCATCCCTGCTTCATACCGTTGGATCACATTAGGGCACTTTACATTCAAATCTTCAAACAGTAACTCTCATTTCTTGCGGATGAACTACTAGATCTAATATAAGTTAATACAATAAGCCATAATGTGTGATGCATATTGCTTATGTTGCTTCTTCTGTACTGAATGAGAGTCGTATATCAAATAAACTATGTGGCAGGAAAATGCTGATTATTCTCCTTATTGGTATTTCTGCTGTCATTTCCATGTGGGAAGCCAGAGCACAGAGGAATATGATGGCAGTCAGATGCAATTCCTTAGACTTGATTTCTACAGTCTGTCTTTGTTGACCTGTCTACGTTCATTTATTCATTTCAAATAATACTGTCTCCTTGCCGGCATGCCCACCCTTGGGACCGCCTGTTTAAACCATTCAACTTTGCACCATGAGGGGGTGTCCAAGCCAGGACGAGCTCAAAGGATCATTTCCTCATAGTAGATGGCATAGGAAAGAAAGATTACGTGGGAGAGCTAGAGAGCACTATGTCTGTGGCCCTGGGACATGCAGAGGAGGATAGAGGCTTAAAAAGTATCAGAGATCAGAAAACATCTGGGTCTAAGAACTGAATTACAGTTCCAAATACTAAATTCACTTTATTTTGACCTTCCTCTATCACATTTAAGGTTTAAAGATTTCCTTTAATCTTATATGTCTCTATTCCTTCAGGGCAATTTAGTTTGTGTGTGCGTGTGTGAGTCTTTACCGAACATTGACAAGGGCGTGCGTGACTTTACTGGCTGCCTCCTTCCACTGGCCTGTGTTCGTCGAAACTCTCAAAACTGGACAGTGCGAGAAGTGACAAGTTTAAGCGGCGCAACTTCATCACTTTCACTACAAAAGGAATTTGTGGTAAAGCTCCACTGTCACATTAGTTATTCTGAAACCCAACATCATTATTATTACAATACAGTTTTCATTGTGCTTGTGCTCTTTTGTCATAATTCTTCCTTTAATTTCTTCTCTATTGGTTTATATAGTTATCTCAAGAGGGCATGTGTAGCCTGTGATAGAGGCGTTGTCTTATTGCCACGACTATGCTTTTAATTTTGTTATTGTCAAAACACCTTAGAAATCAGATGTGGTCTAATGTGATAACATACCCATACAGTAGAGGTTGTCAAAGACCTGGTGCATTCGTACAATTTCATAATACAGCTCATCGTAGCTGTTAGAGGTGGGAAGGAACGTGTCACCATACGTTATGAACATGTTGAACAGATTCACCACCTGGATGAAGAGACAGATATATAATGTGAATTTATCAAAACAGCATCAGCATAATGAAACTGTCCAACAACACAGAAAGCTAAATAGGACTTCAAATGGGAAGGTGAGTTAAAACTGTGCCAGCATCTGCAAAAACAGTCTTTTCTCATCTCCTGTGAGGACTGTCTGACTGACTGTGGGGGTACATTTCCTACCAGCAAGGCCAGCTGAAAGATGTTGTGCTTGGCCAGCAGTGTGGTCTCATTGGACAGCAGGAACTTCAGCAGGTTGATGAGAGCTGTGCATAGGGAAACACACTCGCGTTAATAGAGAAACTTGAAAGAATAAAAGCATCAGCAGAGACGTACGACTCACTGTGAATCTTTTAAGAGCAGATCATGGAAAAATGGAAGTGGAAGAAACCTTTTAACGCCAAATCTCGTCATTTGCTAAGCCTTTACTGAGCAAAAGTAAACCCCCGAGGAAAAAAACAAATGTGCAAGAAAGAAAAAAGCTTTTAAAAGCTCAAACAGAAGCTGGGATAACAATACGCTCAAAGAAGATAAACACATCAACTGCTTTAATTTGACTCATTTTTTTCCTCTTCAGTCTTATTTTGTGGCACGCCATTATCACCGCCAGGAGGAGAGGCTCAGGGTTATTCAGGGAATTAAGCTGATTATTGGTCTGATTAGAGGAATCTGTATTCTAATGAGACACAGTGCGATGGGGCCATTACAAGCTGAAATGTTATGCTGTTATGCATTGACCAGGCTGAAAACAAGGCCACCAGGATTGATCGCGCTTTCTTCAGAGACTCATTATCCGATCTCAATGATGCAATACATTTCCAAAACAACAGCACAAGGAAATTGGCTTTGTTTCGCAAAAGCGGTAACTACTTAGTCAAGTCCTGAGTTGACACGCAGTAAATCAAAAATAGCACAGGTTTAAGGTATGCGTGTGCTGTTATTACCTGACCACAGTTCTCTCCAGGTGTAGTGTAATCTAATTCGGCACTTCTTCTGGTAGCACAGCAGCTTATGGATGATCTGCACGCAGCGCCTGCACAGGAAGCACACACATTAAACCGTGGCGGCTGGGCTTTATAGTAGACAACACCCGGATATTGTGTGTGTGTCTTATTTGCGTGTGCTCTCACAAGTACAAATCCATGGGGAAGTCCTTCATCATATGAGTGACAATAAACTCCACCATCAGATCTACACCAACATGCGGAGAGACGGAGAAGGAGGAAAACATGGATGTTAGTAGGTCACAGATGAAGAGGACTGATGTATTTCTATGTAGACAAAGTTACACGGTGTGAACCAGATCAGAATTATTAACTAAGCAAAACCCTTCTTCACAGTGACAGTTAGAAAAATGCCTCATACCTAAAACAGCGCACACCAGAGGCCGTGAGGGGATGTTCTTGTCCACTGTTTTTTTCCTGTGTCTCATAGGCTGAAAGACATTGGAGCATCAGGGTGCGTTACTGACTTTCAACAAGAAATATTCCAGTACGAGGTAAACATGTAATAGGTGTAATTACAGTATGAAGTAAGTAAGTACCTGGGCTGTGTACTAACACAATGCTATTCAGTTGTGACATGTTGTGACATCTTATTGTAAATATCTGGCTCACTGTAATTTTGCTTTAGTGTATTAAAGCTACCAACTGCAAAGACCCTGAGCTGATTAACTGACATTAGCTTATACTTTACTTACCATTCTGTGGAGATTGACTCTAAAGTTCATGTTGTCATCATGAAGAAAGGCATCAGCATACTGGTCCTATGTTCCATGGGAGTGGATGGATATTTAAAAAAACATAAGCCAAAGTCAGTCAGATGGATGAAGAATGTAAACAGATGTTAAGGTTTTCAGCAGGGTGGCAGTTCTCCTACCGTACCTCAGCTATGCAGGTGAGGATGATTAGGCACAGTCTGGCACTGTTGAGTCGGTGCTCATCTGTGAAGGAAAATAAAGCGTGGACAGGACGGACACTGAGGATACGATCACACAGAATTCTGGGATGCAGAGCGTCGGGGACAAAGAAACAAAGGCTTACCTTTAGTGTCCTGCATTACTATGGAGGCGTACTTGAGGAAGATGATGAGGAGGTTGCTTGTCTGCAAGTTGGGATCCAGGGGCAGTTCTGGGTTGCTCATCACTACAAAGCAGTGACACACAGCTCCAATCAGAAACACCTCATGTCCTAAGCTTATATTAGATCACTACGCTTCAATGTGTACAAGCTTTCTAATGCCTAACTCAGACTCTACAGTCTGAATGTGAGGAGGAGCTGTAGGAGTACTGCAGTTTGTTGTGATGTCCAGACAAGCAGCAATCTCTGCTTGCTAAAACATACAGCTTGTTACATAGAGAAAGGACCAATCTGTGATTTTTTTGCCCCCAACAGAAAAGGACAGGGTTAGAATAAAGCCATTACACGGTCCACAGTCTGTGGAGGGAACAGGTACAAGTCTAAAATATGATTGCAACACATGGGTGCAAACAGCCCTCTAAGTACCTAAGCTCCCATGACAGGGCAAAATGCATTCTGCATGTGAAATATTCATCTGTATTTGGAGCCGAAGGTTAATATTTCATGTTGAGAACGGCTCTTAGGTTTGAAGCCATGGGGCCCAAGTTGGCCAGAGTTAGAAACATGCACCTTTTAATAGTTACAGAATATGTGCATGCTAAAATAGCTCCTTTTGAATGTGCTAACAACATTCACTTACCACAAAACCTGGAGTGGCAGCCATGCACTCAGTTACAAAATGAGCTTGGTAAGGCTTGGGTTAGCGCAAAAATCTGATTATTAAGCTGTATTAAACCACAAAGGAAATTTGTTGTAAATCGGCAGCTATTAGTTGTCAATTACTTCTACATACAGTACAATATTTGAGAATACTGCAGAGAATACCATATGCTTTGCCATGCATGTGCATGTCTGAGAGTTTTTATTCAAGCCTGTGTGAGTGAGTTACCATGTTTTAGTGGGAAAATTAAAATTGCATGCAAAACACTATCATAATTAAACGTGGACCGTGATGCAGAACTCATAAATAATCCAATAATGTAGATGTTCATTCTGTCATAATCATTTTTTACCGTGTCAACAGTTTGATTTTGTTTGTAACGGTCTTCAAAACTGAGCCAACTTATGATTCCAGATACAATTACAATGTAAGGTATAATAAAAGTACTGACTCTAAAAGTATCGAGACTGAGTTTACAACCTATTTGACCTCTTACTGTAACTATATAAGGTTAAACATATTTCCACCTAACTCAATCTCCCACACAGGTGAAACTGCTATTTCCTGTAGATGATGCTGAGAAAACTTTCCTTCAGAAAACAACCGGTGTTCCACACAAACGCACTACACTACATGGGTGTTTCCTTAGTTCATGTCTGTTTGAATAAACATGAAAGTGTATGGGGATGATGTCAGAAAACCTGGCTAGAGCAGGGCAAGAACGGCAAAATCCTCCGATATGCTTACTGTCTAGAGAGGGCGGCGTTGTGCCAAGTGGTGTTGTAGGCGTTGTGGGAGTAGGGGTGGTGGGTGTGGCCGCGATGTCCATCTCAGGGTGGCTCTATTAAAAGATTAAACACAATGTTACACATCAATTAATGCATTAGTGCAACAGTGCTACAATGTAGGCAGACAGCTTCACAGACATGATCTGGAAGGAAAGAACAGGACGTCTTTTGGTGGGGATGGGTAGAAACTAGGAGTGCATATCTGTTAGGATCTAACAGTGCTTCTCAGATTATCTATCAAATTCTTCAAACACAGCAAGAACACGTGAGCATGTGGGTGTAAAGAAAAAAAAATCTCCATATATTACCTGCGCCAATACAGTAATGAAGTTGCGGTTCAGGTGCACAGCCTCGTACAGAGCCAGCAGAATGGCTTCATTTGTCCTTTAGATGAGAGGTGATAGCGGTTAACGAGAGCTCGCTCATTTATGGAGCAAAACCTCCAAACCACTAGAATAGTAAATGTAAGCGCTGCACTCAGACATAGTCAAACTAAAATAAATCTTTAGTCTTTAAAGTCTATTAACTCTCCCCCTCCATTGCATCATGTCATCAAATGTTTCAATGTCATCAAAGAATTTAACATTTTTGGTTCAAGCTACATCACCCACTCCAATGTTGAGGAATATGAGGAAATACAGGAGCAGTGTCATAACAATGACATACTATTACCATTATGACTAATATGTAAAGATTTCGATAACTCTTAACTTACTGTACAGAGAGTTTTTCATCAGCGTCTGCTATAAACATGTTGCCAACCTGTGGATGACACAAGAGAGGTGTAAAAGCCGCAGACCATCAGTGAATATTAAAAACGTCACGTGATGAATGGGATCCTACCATACTAGTGAGCGTTGAGAAGAACCCACCCTGGTTCTCCTCCTCTTTGTTTTTGTACTGCCTACACGGTAAACAAAAGGAGGAAAAACGGTCAAGATGGACAAAAATGAGGAAGCAGCCCAAGAGTGAAGAGAATAACAACTTAAAGACAGAATGGTCCACATAGACCACATTTCCATGGCATTTGGAACCTAACAAACGTTTACTTAACATTCCCGTATGCTTGCTGCAATTTGTCTACAGAGCGTTCAGCTTAAACACAAACACAATGAAGCGCACTGAGTCAGCATCCATCACTTTGATGTCTCCGTCTATGCCCTCAGACTCCCTTCACCAACAGCAAACCTTGCCTCATCTAAAAAACATTACCGACTGCCAACGACAACTGTCAGATATAAATAACTAGACGTATAAAGAGCCTATTTCTTTTAGTAGAGTAGAAATAGAAGCCCTGCTATCAAACTGATCCGACCATCGGCCTCAATACACCTTGTAGTGGATCATGAGAAATGTTTTTCTGACACGGGGATAGTTTTAGCTCTCACCTGTTATACTCGGTTAGAGCTTGGTGAACAACCATTCCCATTCCCTGGGAAGAAAAGGTTTAGTGTTTTAATCCAATCTTTGAGAATCTGCTTCATAGGCCAGCGCCTACATTTCACAATTCTGTCAGAAGCGGGACTTACATCTAGTGTTGGCTCGTCATCCACAATGGAGAGCTTCACAATGTACGGATTCACAGACTAAGAAAGAAAAAGCCGAGGTTAGAATCTGTTCAGTGATGCAACTTTAAGGACATATGTTTGTTACATTTAAGCAGTATTTTTATATAAAAAAATAATAATAAGTTTATAACCTTACAATATTTTACTGCTATTTACCATTTTGGTTATGAATAGTACAAACACGAACCCAGAAACTCCCTCCTCCTCTTTGCCCCTCCCACACTAAACCTTCATCCTTCCAGAAATTAACTGGATGAGAAGGAAATACGTTAATTCCTCTTTTATCAAAGTGGACAAGCGGTTTGTATACACATACGGAGCAAATTAAAAAAATATTATTCATATCTAACCAATTATCTGTGTTTTAGTCACAGCAGGAAAGAAAACAGTAAAGGAAGGATTTATTACTGGAGCTTCTGGACAAACCTTTCAGTATAGCGAGACTTTACTGTACATACACACCTCATACTTCCTGTAGTTGACCAGGAGGGCTAGGAGGACCACAGCATCATATCCATGCTGCCCTCTACTGGACACGTCTGATAGAATCTGTGGAAAGGAGAACAGGAAAATAATGCAAAACAAATGACGTTTAAAATCACAAAGGACTGGGATTCAACTCATCACTTACTTGTAGAATTGCTTCAAAGATGCTGTTGATCATAACATATTCCAGGATAGTGTTCTGGCTAATATTGTCTGTGACCTGTAAACATACATTACATCACATATTTAAATGTGTTTTTAACAGTACAATAAACATCAAATTAGAATTTGCGTTGACGTGTTTTATCTCACCGTCACCAGACAAAGCAGCAGTTTAAGACAAAGGCTCTTCAGACTCTCTGAGCCGTCTCCACAAAGTAGGCTGTCTAGTCTCTCCATCAGATCCTGCAGGAAACATATAGACAAAAAATGACGTGACCTCACGCTCACTCGCATTATTACCAAGATGGTTTATACAGTTCAAATGTTTCTTCCCCTAACAAGGTTCCCTGTTTACCTTCATCCTCTGCTCTGCCTTGTCAAACCCCATGAGCATGTTGATGATGTCAAAGCCAGACGCTGATTTGTTCTTCTGGTGGACCCCTCGGAAAAGTGCACAGAGAGTCTGGAAAGGGAGTCAAGGGGTTAAACAACCAACAAGAGACAAGCAAAGACAACTTCACCACAATCACAGTCTTGTCTTAACACAGCTAAGGTGGTTCCAAGGTAAAACTCGGTATTCACCTGCAGGGCATTGACCACTTTGATCTGGTGCTCCTCCCCCAGCGCCTGGACACAGTGGTGGAACAGAGAGTTGATGTTGTCCTGGATTCGCTGAACCTCTTCACCATCCACACTCTCCAACTTGGACTCCAAGTACTCCAGGTTAACCTGAGATAGAGGTGAAGGTTACAAAAGAATAAATATATTTTGAAGTCCACACAGAAATAATGTATTGAAACCCCACTAGGATCAGATGAGTGGCATCTTGGTGAAGATGAAATACTATAAGGCAAAGCTGTACAATCTGTGCATTTGATTTGAATGTAACTGATTTGTGCTTATGTCTACTTCCTTGTCCTCTCACAATGTAGTGTTACTGTATCATGTGAGTTCGTGAACCACTGGTTCAGCAGCACGACTTCCTTATTTTATTTAAGATATTTGGGCTTTGTTTTCTAGAACTGAGCTGCAGTAAGTTTCTATATGTCTTGAGTTTTACTGGTAACGTCGCTGACACTATGCACACACCCACACAGTACTATGAGAGATTTCCTGTTGTGCAGAAAACAGTTCTAATAAGATTTTCTTTTTCCTCTCTTTACCTTCATGAGGAAGAGCTCGTCCCAGAATCGGGGGTTGTTTTTTGCTGGGTCTTCTTTCTAAAAATTGAAGCAGGGACAGGGACATCTATTAATACATACACAACAACACTTTCACCAATGACGTTCTCCCATTGTGATACTCACTGCAAAAATCTCATCATACATCAGCACCACCTTCTCTTTCAAAGGTTTTTTAGAGGATGATGTCCTCCTCAGCAGCCCTGCCTTCTTATCCACCTGAGACATGACTAAGTCTGAGAAGTGAGAGCAGAAATAAAGCACGATAAGCCCAGAACAGCAATCTTAAAAATGTATTTAAGAAATCTATAAAAATGATCCAAAAAATTGAATAGACATTACAAATTCACCACTAGTGAGAACATAAACCTGTTTAGATGGATTACATCTGTATATTTCCATTGTTTTGGACATTGGGTTGTTGATGCATCTGGACGTTGTTGTTTTATCATTATAAAGAAATACATCAGAAAGGACATCAGTGTGGCTCATTATTACGATTTAGGAAGATTTAAGACAAATTAAAACAATATAAAAGCCAACGAAACAGAAAAACTGAAGGTTTGGCTGCATTCACGTTCCATCTTCTTGCAATGAGGTCATTGCTGATGTTCATAGTCGTTGCCTCCTCCAGCAGCAGAAGGCCATGTCTGCACTACAGTCATTAAAGCTGTCCTAGATTTACCACTTACGCAGTTTGTTTGGGACAAAATGTAGTGATACAAGGTCAACACCGTGTTTGCAGACGCTACGTTCCAGTCGACTGCACGTTTAAGATACACGTTATGAAAATAATGCAAATAAGGGTCTGATCTTAAGCACGTCTTTCTGAATTGGCACCCGCTGGAGGCAGTAACGTTCGTGCTTATGTGCGTTTATAAGCAGAAACGCTTAATGGACGGTTGGCGTGTTTAGTTCAGTTTAGTTTACTGATTAAATTTCGCTTGCGACTCATTTAACAGGACAGGAAAGATGGGATCGGCTGCTAGTCAGAGCTAGCGGTAGCTAGCAAGCTAGCGTTAGTTTACCAACCAGTCTGTCGCTAGCTAACCGGATATAGCTGCCCCGTTACGAAACACAGCAACGTGGCTTTTTAATAAATTGTTGTCCTCTTCTAAGACGACTATTAATGAATTTCTTAAATGTCAGTTACCCAACGTCGTACAACGGTTCCTTTCGCTACAGCTACATGGCTAATGCCTAACATATCTCTATCAGAGATGTTAGCCGTTTGCGTGAGATTACTCACATTACTGTGTTAGTGTATAGGTAGTTAGTAAAGTGTGCGCCTTTGTCTTTCTTACCTCAATTAAAGCATTAAAATCTAAGTCGTAAATGTAGTTCATGAATCCTTGTGACAGCACTAGCCTCTGCTAGCATACAGCTAATTCCAGACTCCTGCGGGTCTACATGGTCCTAGCGCCCTCCCCTTCCAACACGTTTCTTATGTTTATGTTTATTAAATATAATCATCCTTGAAAAGGTTCAAAATGCATGTTGTGCGAGTGCGAATATCAGCACGAAGGAGCAGGATCATTACAATAATGTGTGTCATAAAAATAATTGATAAAAACTAAAATGTGTTGTTGTCTTGGACAAGCAGCTGTGGGACAACCAACATCTGCATTCGCTTTGTCTGGAATCTCATTATTACGAAGAAGAGAATGCTCAACGTATCAACTGGTTTTATTCGAGACTTTCTCAATCTAATTACATTTTAAGTCCCTCCCCAGGCCGACCGTTCTGCCTTGTCTGCGTCTGTCAGGCCACTTCATCCCAGCAACGCGCAGTCCTACGTTCATCCAAGTCTGCGAGTGATCAGATTGTTGGCGTCATCGGCGGAAATACTTTGGCTGCGGTCTAAAGAAGCCCAGGGACGTCTGACAGCGGCGGGCTCGCAGTAACACTGGTTATTATCTGACTCATCACCGCAGAGGAGCTAGTCTCAATAACTGATGGTAATAAACCATCAGTGTGATGGTTACGGCTACAGCTGAGGCTGTAACCTGAACCAACCAGAGTTTGATTGGTTAAGACTGATCACATCCACATATAAGTACCAGAATGAAATAAACACCGTCATTAAATTAAAAGTATGTTTGTTTTCATTTAAAAATAGAGTCAATGTAGGATTTTAGGCTCTTTATACATGAGTCATTATAGAGCACACAAAGGAAGCCAGCAGAATGCAAAACCAATACCAGTCATTGTCTTTTAACTATGATAGATTGTTGTTGAATGACAAAAAAAGAGCCTTAACCTTTCTGTGTAGGCTTGTTTCTCTGCACTTGGTAATAAATTGCCTGATGCCTCCAATTTAGAGCAACAGTTGCAACAAATGCTTTTGTGTTTTCTGACCTCGTGACTTCCTTGGTAAATTAACTTTACCATCAGGGGTGCAATATTTCTGGTAAACACTACACGGAGCGCCTCAATTTCGTGAATAAATGAGACAATCTCCGCTCTTACCATTTCATTACGCAGAGCGGGAGATGAGGCCAAACGAGAGGAAGAAAATCAGAACATAATGAGGAAGAAGCGCAGCCGAGGAGTGAGAACATTAAGTTACACACAAACAGGCAGGTAGAAGGAGACACACACACTTTGTGAGAATACATACACACGTATCTACTGTGGAAACACTCAACTTACTGTAGTAGATGCATTAAATATGAATTAAAGCCGTACTGCCCTCAGTCATGAGAGAGGCCTTAGACATCTTATAACATCCGCCAGAACATTTACGACTTACTGTAAGACGACAAAGAGGAAATAGAAAATGTTCACAGAGCTGTGAAGCCTCATCAGAACAACCAGCACCAGATTTATTCCCCAAACGCTGCAGTGGAATTTAGAGGAAAGACTATCAACACATAGCGACATTACTAAGTCCATATGATCCTTTTCATTTCACTACAGAATTTCACTTCGCAAACAGACAGCGGAAGGCAGCTGTGTGAGTGAGTGAGTGAGTGAGTGAGTGAGTGAGTGAGTGAGTGAGTGAGTGAGTGAGTGAGTGAGTGAGTGAGTGTTCAAAGCAACCATATCTGACTGATTGGGGGAAAAGTACAATATTCAATTAATCTCACTATATTGCAGTTGCTTCCCAGTGCTGACGTGAGTGCACGTCTTTTTTGATTCTGCCTACGTATAGACTACACAGAAGGAGCTTATTGGAAGCTCATCATCTGCTGTAATTGCCGTACAATAATTAGCTTAATTATCAGGCGTCTCATCTGATGAATAAGCAGTATGACTATGAGATGGAGGTAATGAGCATTCACATTTACATAGTGAAGACAATCGCAACACATTTAACATTTGCTCTCTTTCCGTTTTTGGGAGATGGAAATTTTACAGAATTCAGACAAAATCTGTTCACTCTTGCGCGGAATTACTGACAGTTACAGTTCAACTTCGGCCTCTGCAGATACTCAGTGTGTCAGGCAGCTGGAAGATTCACTGGCAGCCCTTACAGGAACTGTTTCAATGTGGCACAGTGCACAGACAAAAGGCTTCAACAGGCGAATAAAGCTCTTTCCAAACACGTCCGGCACTAGAGGACCAGTCTGCAGCCTGTCTGTTTATGGACTGATGTAGGCCTCGATCGACAGGGAGAGGCGATACAAGTCAGAATGGAATACCAACAAGCCTCGGTGTCATGAGATCAGGATTTGAGTAGTGCCAGAATACGTAGCAGCACAGCTGGAAGCCTGTTTGTCAGCTCAGGTCTGCTGACAGCGGCCTGCAGAGAGAGGCCACTACACAGAGGAAAGCTCCGTTTCAAGGCGTAAAGGAGAAGAAGGTGCAGAGCTCAAGAGGGTGAATAGAAGATTTTTAGAATAATTTAGAAAGACGTTTCTTTTTAAATAACCTTTTGTGCTACACCTTCGTGTTGTACAGTGAATACACTGGGGCTGTACTGGCTAACCAGCAAGCAGTGGGGCAGCAGACACGGAACAGGAGGAGGCAGTGGAGGTAAACAGCAGTACTGAGAGAGGCACATTAAGAAGGATGAGTAGCACAAGCTCAAAGAGGAACTGGAGGCAATGAGGATGCGCTTAGTGACGGGAGAAGCAGCCGGCCCCAGAATCCGCTACCAACACGTCTCAGTAGAGAAAAACCCATTTAAATACACAACCTTCAATGTTACAGTTTAACCCACGCTGTTGAAACCTCACAAACATGAACTGTGGATTTGAGCAGCTCCAACTGTACTGCAGTAACAAAATCACCCACTACAAAGTTTTAAAGTGAAAATGTATCTTTTTTATTGGTACCATACATTAATTATCAAGGGCAGAAACTAACCAAATCAAAAAAATATATATCAAACAATGATTTTTCTACAGGGTTTTGAGAAGGTACAAGTCACCATTCAAACTCATAACTGTTGCTGGAATCAACTGTAACAAAATGATCATGTACAAATCACCAACAGAGCCTCTGAAACTGAACCCACAGACTGAAGTCAGCGTTTGGCTGAAGGATGTGTGTACAACCAACATGTCACTGTTGGTTATTGAAAGGGACGACACAATTTAGACAAAAACTCAAAATTATCAGCCAGTGATTAAACATGAAATTCACTAAAATTAATTAGAATTCAGTGAGAACCTTCACTTGACATCAAGTTAAAAGATGCAGTACACAAAATAATGAGTTAAGTGGAAACTGCCTCCCATATAGGTGAAATACACAAGTGAATTTCTGCCAAAATAAATTAGAACAAACAAGGAAAATTAATTGAAACAGTGAAATCCTCTCTCCATGGTGCCATTGTACCCCCGGGGTTTCGTAATTTAATTTACACGTTTTAAAAAAAAGAGGAAAGAGCAGGTGGGAGGATAGAGGGAGATCGGGGGGGTTCTCCTTTTTCTTATTTTTGTTTGTTTACATTAGATCGGGATGGCTTTAGGTAAATCTAAGTAAGAATACATTTTATTACAGTCAGACAGAACTTTGCTACTACCTTAAATATACAAGCACAAATACACAAAAATTCAAATCTTCAAAAAAGGAACAAAAAGACAAAATAAAAACATCCACGCTAAATTATTTCTCTTTTATCAACATAAAAGATAAAAACAATATATTTTAGAAGGGGGGAGGGATAAAAGTCCTGTGTTGCTCCTTGGTCTGTAGCTTTTCAGAATTGGTAGAAAATAAAAAAGTAACAATTGAAATGAAGGCGTTCAATACAAATTAAAAAACATTCTAGGGAAATATATACTGTATAAAAACTCTTAAAGTGTGTAGCTGAGTGTATGTGTATTTGTGTGTGTGTGTTGTACATGCTCTCTGTATGAAAGACTGCATTCATTGTAGTCTAATCAGAGATGGCTCGGGCACTAGGGGACTAAAAATCCTTCCATCATAGTGTGTGTGTGTGTGTGTGTGTGTGTGTGTGTGTGTGTGTGTGTGTGTTTCCCTAGTGCCACTTTTCAGCTCACCTTCTAGTGTATGAAGTGATATTTGTACAGGTTGATTCTAAATTCTGGTCTGCTTGCTTCAGCAAAGCCACAAACATGCTCAGGTTTCCCCTTTTCTCTCCCCTCTCACACACACAAACACTCGCGCAGACACACACATATACTCTATTAACAAATACCACCACTGGCGATCGCATCAGCTGTAGCAGACCAGAACTGAGAGCCATGTTTAGAGGACAGGCGGACAAGTTGTCCCTAAGCAACTCGCCACCATCTCGAAGCCCCACTGGCACCGTCGCCTCCACCCCACCCCTTCCTGTATGTCAGTGTCAGTATAGATGGGTTAGTGTGAACAGGGCTTGCTTGGTCTGTTGGTCATGTTTACCTGGTTGCTGTCAAAACTGACAGCAGATCTGACAATTTGTGTATAAGGGATAGGCCGATAGAGGTGGGGAACACTAACTAAACATGAAAACGTTCTCTCGCTCAGCTAAACTGTCTGGAATAGACACACTGAGCACCCTCAGGCTACCTGTGTGATGAGCTTTCTGGTTGGATGGCGGTTTTGCAATCCTGGCTGTGAGGGTGGGGTGGCTGAGGAGTGACAGATAGGGGTTTGTGCTGAGGTTGCGGGGTCCTGGGCTCTACTGTGATGCCTGTGAGGTGGGGTTGTCGCTCTTGCTCTCCTGGCTGGAGGGGGCCTTGTTGTTCCAGGGCGAGTTGGAGCCCAGCGCCGGAGAGTTGTTGAAGCTGTCCTCGTCGTCGATACCGTTGGCCGCGTCGAACTGCGTGTTCTCCAGTCGTGTGATCAGACGCTCGTCCTCGTCACCAAACTCCCCTCCCATCAGTGTGGGCTCTCCCACTACCATCACATCCTGCAGACACACAAGCGAGTTCTAATTATTATATTAATGGTCGTAACAGCTGTCTTCATTCGACGATCAGTTGTAATAATAGTATTCCCTCATATCAGTCATGAATTAGTTACTGCTATTCTATGTGAATCTGTGCGCAATGTAACAATACGTGCAGTTACATAATCCTGACACCAGGTGGCAGCGATATACTCACTGGAACTTGGCTGGACAGAGGGAAGCCACTACCAGGGCTCTTTTTTTTGTTGTTGTTGTTGTTGTTGGTTCCTCCTCCTCCACTGATGGTGCTGCCGCCTGACATTTTGCGCTTCCGCCGTTTGTTAGGCGCCTGTCTCGATGGCTCGGCTGCACAGATAGGATGAAGTCAGTTATCTATACATTTACTGTGTCTAAGTGTGTCTGTGCGTTTTGCAAACCTACCTGGTGGTGCCACCATCCTCTGCCATTTCTGGAAGAGGCAGGTTTTGAGGCAGTCTCTTGGGCTGAGACTGTATGTCTTGTGTCTGGACATCAGCTCCTGCATGGGCTCCAGAATCACACACAGCTGGATGTACGTACAGAGAGAAGCAACAGGTTAGATCTTACATTATTATTATTGTGAAAGTGATGTGCTCCTATTAACTGAGCTTCATAATAATCAGCAGGGGTTGTGCAATTAGTAGAAATTCTCAGAATAATAGAATCAAATCATGAATACATAGAGATAAGATTTAAAATTTGCTTACTCGGAGGTAGTTGAGGGTGGAGTTTGACAGGCCACATCTTGTAATGTTTTTGGACAGCTGGTCCAGCATTTGTGGGTCCTGGGCCTGAAGAAAGTTTGAAGTATTTTACACACTCACACACGCATATACATGATGTGTGTCGTTGTGAATTTACTTACATGCATGGCCAGTATACTGCGGGGGATGAGTTCACGGTGTTGTCTGATGCTAAAGTGCCACGTCTTTATCCTCATCATGTCATCAAACATGAATTCCAGGTACAAGCGCCCCTCTACACACACCTATACATGAGAGACAACTGAGGTCAGCATACACTACATATACTACCACACACACCAACCCTTCCATGATTTCAGCTGTATAGTTACTCTTTGACATCTTTTAAACACATGCTGTTCAAGTAATATGAAAAATAAGTCTAACTTAACCTTGTTTTGCAATTTTTCAAATTATATATATTTTTGGGCATTTGTGCAATAGGCACACTCAACAAACCTGTGTGAACATGGGTTTTCCATTCTGGGTGACCATGGTGCACTGATCACAGTCGAGGGAGACAAAGTTATTGTGGAATGACTCCTTGGGATGTTTCAGCACATAGTAGAGTTCAGTTGCACCGCCTTCAAATATACTCCGGAAGTACCGTGGAATCAGCGTCCGGCCAATTGCTGGTGAAGAGAACACAAAAGACAGGCGGTATGAGAAACGCAAGGAACGCTGTATGATCATGTGTCTACAAGAGCTTAGGAGTCTTTATATTACTGTAACGTTTGGGTCCATCTTCCAGACAGAATGTGATGGTCAACATTGCATCATCTTCAAAAAACTCTGTAGTAAATGCATCCCACCACAGGTTATCACACTCCTGCAGGAGAAGGAAAAAAAATCAGTTACCTACTACTCCTGGATTTTTTTTTGTGTGTGCACAGTTTGCAGGCGTGTGTGTTTATGAACCTCTGTCCAGTTCTGTAGTCGTTTGTTGAGTTCAAATATTCTGTAGTCTGTCTGGTTGCCATACGGTGTGTGCCTCCTGGAGGATCAGAGAGAAGACAAAAGCATTAAAAATGGACAAAAACTTTATCACATCAAAAACTCTGACAATGCATGTCAGGAAAATACCTTAGTGTAAGCCTTGGGATATGATTGAATGCTGCCTAAATCACAAATTTTGTTATAGTTCTAATATAGAATTGTTATCCGTAATATAATGACCCTACCAAAGTAGTATAAAGGTTTGCTTATTAGGCTCACACATGACAAAGTGTGTAAATCTGCCCTTCTACTCCTCCCTGCATTCTGTAGCATCCTAATTAGCATTGCGTTATCTCATGTAAAATACGAAACTCTATCACTGTGTCTCAAACAACACGAACAATCATTCAAAGACATTGCGGATTTAGAGACGTTTTACTTTCCCAGTTGAGCTACATCTCAGAATAAATGCAGACACTCTATTTAAGTGAGGTAAGGGCACAACTTCCTTAACATTTCCTTTACTTTATGATGTGTGTGATTGTTGCTATTTTCACCATAACAGGAAATGACAGAAGATAATAGCTTTACCCTATTCCTGGCTCCAGGTATGTGGGCGGATACATTGGGGTGGGACTAGAGAAACAGAAGATATAAGCAATTATTACAATCAGCTATAGAGCTCTCATGCTCCCACCTTCAGCGGTTCATCTGTTTTACAGCCCTGGGACATGAGCCAAACACGGCACAAATTGGATAACACAAGAAACAACACTTTTCAAATACACACAGAACGACTGTAGCCTATTCGCTCACTGCAAAAGGACATGTTGTGAGCTACACTGCACACAATTTCATATAGTCCCAATCCCTAACGTCACTGAACCACAAAAGGCAAGTCAAACTAATTTTAGCATCATTAGCTTCACACAGCCAGGGAAGAGTTTTCACGTTAGTCATCATAATTTAGGAGTCAGCTTATATAAAAGCGCTTGGTTGTTGGTAGTAGACTATTTTATTACACTAAATCATACAGGAAACTGGATCAGCTTTTCAGCAACTTTGCTCTCATGCTTACATCCAACATGAGGTAGTATTATGCTCTATACACCTCAGTGGAAAGTTTGATACGGTGTTTTCCGACATGATTACAAACCCATAACTACTGTGGCACAGTGACCTATAACACAGCTGTTGAGAAAAGTATTAATCAATCATATTTCACATAACTATCCAGCTAAATCAAATAAATGCCTTGGTGAATTTAATAAAAGAATTGGAGGGTGCAGCCGAGTCATCCACATCTAGACATATTATTTTAGGTCTGAAGTTTGTGAACCTTCGAAAAGAACACCTCACATCTGTGAATGTTTTCCAGTATAACATCTTCAGCTGAATTTGGACTTCAAGTATTTCAGTCACATTAGCATTGTACACAGAACCAACATCAAATAAAAGAATAACAAAGGCTGCAAGTGGCATTCTCTATTCAGAGCAGATTTCCCAAACACACAGACACGGAACTTACCCCACTTCTCTGTCGAGCATGGTGCCGGGGTGGAAAGGGGGGAAAGTGCTACCGTTGGGGGGCTCCTTTGGGGAGTACAGCTTGAATGACTTGGAGGAACAGCCTGGTAGAGAGAGAGGCAGGAAAATATTTACATTTAGTCATGTGGTAGAAGATTTTATTAAACCTTACATATAATAAAAAAAAAACACAACACAGCAGCATGGTCATCTTGCTCGAGAACACCTGAAGTGTCATAGGCTGAAACACCAATCCTGCAATTAGTGGATGACCCGCTATACATCGGATGCAAAATAGATCCCACTCACATTTACAACAAAAATAACAAATGTCGTTCACACACAGCCCCAATGAGTCCTACTTTAATTGCCCGTCTCTCTTATGAAGGCAGAGAGGCCTCTAGGTCACGACCCCTCACAGTCACCATGGTGAAGCCCCGCCTCATTAATGTCTCTCTGTCTTGTCTCTGCATATTAAACATATTTGTCATTGTTGGGGTGTTTGTAGGAAACACTGTTGTGAGAGGGACCAACAGCTGATCGCTGAGCTGCCATACGCTGAACTGGTGCTCCTACGGCCTCGATCAAAACGCCTTTTGAGTTAATGTTTCGTGAAGACAGCCACTGGTTTCTAGCCACGGGGTGAACCACTGCTCCATCAGACCAAGTGGCACGTAAATGATTAACAAGTAAAGTTTCCTCACAAATAAGTACACAACACATCACACACAGGGACAAGTCATAAATTAGCATGCAATCCAAACACTGCTCACTTGGTGAAAACACAAGTTTGCTTCGTGATCCGACAGCACCGCTGTCCTATAAGCTGGACGCAACAACAGAGGAAAAACAAATGGGGCTGATAAATAAATAAATAATCGATGGTTATGCGTCCATTAGTTGTTGAAAGCCCCATTAGCTCCTCTCCTCTCCTGTTAGCGGTTAATGACAGGCAGTCACAATCACATCAGCTGGACTCCACTTCCTCCACTGGGAATCACGTTCCTCTCATAAGCTGACACAGTACACCATATACATATTATACATTATGAATGCTCAGCCCCTGCTGCCATGAGTGACAGTCTGCCAGCCTTCAGGCGAGATCCTGCCTCAAACGTTGAGTTGCGCGTGTGCTGGAGACGTGGAACATTTTATTTCAAACCAAGCTCTGACTTAAACGTTTCCAACGTTTATCATCATCATCATCATCAGTGTAACCCGTCATGGCTTTGGGTTCCTGCCACCATGATTGTTAGTGGAGCAAGTAGCCCATCCGAATAAACCTGCTTAAGTAAACTTTGAAAACAAACCCGACGTAAACCCTTAGCTTTTCAACATCTCCGAACCAAAACGCCCTTTACAGGACTTGTGTATTTCTCCAATACAGAAGAGAAAAGCGAAAGTGGCGATTAGTTGTCTCCTACAAAGGCAATTAGAAAGGCAGTAAGCGCATAACGCTAACAGCTAGCTGCTAGCTAGGCTATAACGTTAAACAAGTGATTTCGGGTTGTTTGCGAACTTAGCCAAGTGCAACCACTGGTCAGTTTAGCAGCCAGCAAAGACACCTAAACACACCGCGAACACGTCCGAGAGGTTCGACGCCTTCCGCCACCAAACAGCTGAGCGCACAGGAGCTATTAGTGCTTTGAAAGGCCTGCGGGACAAGCTAGCGTTAGCGAGCCTGAAACATTGATAAGCAGCTAGCCGCTGCTAGCCGTGCTAACGCCTTAGCGTTAAATCCCTTTTCAATGAGAAAGCACCGAAATACGACGAATAACCACAAACGTGGCCGCCATGGAAGCACAAATTGGTGCTAGACCTAAACATTACAGGCGAAGCGTGCGCGTACTGGGGAAAACCACAGTTTACCTGCGAAGAAGTCCAATGAGAAAATTGATGTTTACAGATCCGTGGTGATAGACCGTGTATACGCTCCGTGCGTAAAAACGGATAGGCCCGCTGGACGGCGGTTGGCTGGACGCAGCGTATCAGCACAATGCGTCCCCCGAAACAGGATCAATAAAAAAAATCTCCTCGAACCGCGAGACGGAACGCAATAAGGCCAAATGTGCGGGAGTCGATTGGTTATGTTTTGTCCCGCATGAGGCCTTGTCAATGGGCTGAAGCCTGCTGTGGGTTTACATACGGACCCCGATGAGCCCTTTGTTCACAGGAGGACATGAACAATAGCTGTAGGCCCTCCTCCTCCTCCTCTCCCTCTGCAACGCATTTGCTCCTCTTTCCTCTGCCCAGCACCGCTAGCCGCCCTCTCCCCCTTCTCCTCCGCCCCCCCCCACTAATGCACAACTGCACATAAAGGTTGTCTGGTAAGCATTTTCCTTCCTTCCTCTTCCCCGTGTCTCATCCCTCCCTCGGATCCTAATTGACACAGATGAGAATTGGCCTAATGCAGACGCGTGGAAGGGAAGATCACGCTGAGTGTTTATGTGTCTAATTAGTGCACGTCACAAACAAGCCAACATCTATGTCTGGACCTAGGCTGCAATGTGGTGCATGCATGATGCAGCCTGGTCAGACCAAATCACATGAAACCATCCAGGAATCAAGGAGGAGAAGGTTCTGTAGGTTTAATGGTGTCTTTTGAGTTGCTGACGGTTCTTTCAGACGGGCCAGAAAACTCTTTTACACACACACACACACACACACACACACACACACACACACACACACACACACACACACACACACACACACACACACAAACACCACTATGGAAAGAATGGGAGAATCCCACAGGCCTCTAAATCTGCTTAAATCGCCTCAAATTATAATCAGATATTCAAATAACAGCCAGAAAGGACTCCCCCTCTTTATGACCAAAGTAGGGATAGAAAAAGAACAAGTAGTTGTAGGTCAGGACTTTTTCCATATATTTAAACAAGTAGGTTATAATATTTGATCTTTTGTATAAAAAAAACATTAGCGGTATAATTTAATGTTTTAATATGATCCCATATTAAAAATAACATGAGAGTTAAAAAAACAGAATAAACGCCCGCTCTCTAGGGGCTAAGGGCTCCAACAGAACCATGGTTTTTTGACCATGTCCTCTGAGTGAAAACAATATTTCATGAATGATTAATTCACAAATTGAGCTGCTCTTCGGAGCCTGTTGAAATGGTTAACAGCCTTTCACACGTGCTGCTGGACATCTGGGAACTGCTGAATACCATAATTATTGCACAATATTGCTTCAAATATAATGATTAGCAAAAGGGTAACAAATAATTTGTTAAAATTACAGGACTCATAGTTGGCAAATGTTCTTCTCATTGTTGCTGGAAAGGTGTTATGACAGCTTCTACAATCAACTTGTTGTTATACTCATCATATAAAAGTAAAATTAGGTTTATAACTCATCAAATCATTCACTATATGATCATTTTCCAGCTGTGCCTGCTGTACAGCTCTGTTGCCTTTTAGGAGATCATGTCAATTTATTCAAACCTCTTTCCAAATTGTCACAGTCATTTATCTTGGATCATCTAAAATTTGGCATCTGCACAATAAAGTCAGGGCTCATCGACACAGAGTCTGACCGTCAGCAAACCGTCGGGTGAAGTACAGCATCTCCCAGCTCCAGGCACGTAGAGAGGATAAGCTGCTCTGAGGCCTGCGCTCACCCGACCAACAACAAAGACGCGTGGTCTGAGTTCATGTGGACGGGTTGGACCACGGTAAGCCTGCGACATGAGCACTTCAGAGCTCACGAGCCTCGCGTCTCCCCTTTGGCAGCATCTTTGTGTGTCTAGTACCAGGCGGAGGTGTAGTCAGTAGTGGCTTAAAAGTGTCTGTTGTGGGTGACTTATGTGGATTTGCCTATCTTACATTCGCTGGCCCCTGTAGCCATGGCAACACGAGCAGTCATTGCTGTCACAACCAGAGAAAGAGACTAAGAAACAGCCATGGACACACAAGGGTTAATCCAGTGTGTGTGTGTGTGTGTGTGTGTGTGTGTGTCTCTCTCTCTCTCTCTAAAGCTCACACACAGAAATGGTACACGACGGGGTTAATCCTTGTTGTGTGTGTGTGTGTGTGTGTGTGTGTGTGTGTGTGTGTGTGTGTGTGTGTGTGTGTGTGTGTGTGTGTGTGTGTGTCTGTGTCTGTGTCTGTGTCTGTGTGTCTGTGTGTGTGTGAGTGATGAAGGGGAAATGGGGGTGGGAGGTGTATCAGGATAAGGCTTGAAGGGCTTACACACACCGTCTCTTTCGCTCTCAGGCATGGGGCAGGCCTTATCTCCAACCAGCAAGCCGCGCGGGCGCACACACACACACACACACACACACACACACACACACACACACACACACAGCCTAACCTTCACTTCACCAGCTAGCCTCGTTTCCCCACTTGCATTCGCACATTCACACCTAAAGCCATAAATCCATGTATAATAAGTGATTAAAGCTGCAGCGTGCGGCGGCCGAATGAACTCCTTCAAGTGCACAGTCTGGTGTTTTCACTAAGCTCACACTTAGACCCACAAGTGCAACTTTCTCCAAGTCAGTGAAAGAAAGACGAGCCAGCGACCAACAAGCCAAGAGATGCAGCAGAAAAATGACATTTGCTTTCCAGCGTTTCCTCCTGGGCCCCGAGGGGCCGAGCTGTGAGGCAAGACAATAAAAATGAAACGGTCAGCAAGAAAGACTTACCTCCATCAGCCTCCAGCTGCTCTGACATCGCCATTTTGTCACCTACAAATGCACTTTCACAGCTACACACTGATCTAACTGGCAGGCTGGATGTGCCTCTCCCTCGCTCTGATATCTCCCATGTCCAGACTCTCAGGCTCAGGGGCACAAGGAGGGGAGGGGGCGCATGCCTACACCACTGTCTGCGAGTGTGCACATCTGTGCGAGCGTCAGCGAGTGTTTGTGCACGCTCTCGTGCACACGTGCAAATGGGTGCAACGTACCACTTCCATTCGCCGGTCAACAGGAAGCGGAGCGGCGCACACATCTGCCAGAGTTCAGATAACAGCATCCCAGACACCCGCCCGTCAACGCGCTCCTCAGCGCTGGTCTCAGGACAGTGTTGACTTGGTCTGAGTGTGGAAGCGCTCGCACTACACTGATCCCAGCTCTAGAATGACAGCCACAGTCTGATAAGAGGGACATTAGTTCATCAGTGTTTCCTCTGTTTTCCCCCCAAACAGGAAAGAAAACAAAACCACCCTGTTTCCACCGACTGCGTTCACTTTCTTTTCCCAAGAGTGAAGCCACAGCTACTGTTTCATAGCTGTTACGCCTTCATAATATTAAGTCAGACGCACTGTAAACACAGCAGCAGCTCAGCTCGGCACGTCATTGGGAAGCCGTCTGCAGCCGCGGGTCACTGTCTGGCAGCTATTGTTCACGTTGCTGGATCAGATGGAGGAACGCAGGTCCCAGCGTCTGAATCAGCTCTGAACTCTGGTGGAATGAGCAGCTTTAAATCAAACAGCCTGAGTGGGCATCAAGTAGAGGTAAAGTTATATTCAGCTGGAGTTAAAGTGCCACATGTTCCGTGATCACTTTTGGGCCAATATTACAATAATGACATAATCAAAGTGCAGCACCTGCATATTTACAGTCACAGCAGTCAAGACCATGTGTGACTTCACACACGCCTCGACATAAAAAAAGTCCATGAAAACTGTAGAAAAACTGAATGAAACCAGATCAGATGAGTGCTAGCCACAGTTAGCTGCAAACAGACCATTTAACATATGTATCAATGTGAGTCACTGTTGGTTATTTGTGTTTGTCATCCCACACACGAAAGTAGTCAGACCTGCTGAAGTCTATCATCCATGTCTCAGCTCCTGCTTTTGGTTTATTCACAGTAAAAACTCAGACATTTAAGGCCATGAGTCTGATCCGTCCATTTCCTCCACCGTTGCCAAAAACCTTTAAGCCTCTGTGTCTCAACTATCATAGCAGGGAGAAAATGAGATTATAACATGCTGCTTGTACAGGTACATTGAAATAGGCACAAACTCAAACCCAGGTTGGAGAAACCTCTCATATCAAACATAAAGAGCGTAGTCCTGTATCAGACTCTACACTGTGGGGAATCAAGCATGAGTCTGAGTTTAAAGTAAACGGAAACCGACGTATTCTGGCTGATCTCTCCATGAATGTGCCACATTGGGGAAACATGAGCACCAGTTTCTTAATTAAGCCACTATTACAGTTATAATTAAATTCATATCTGTATACTTACACTAAGAGATGATAATGTCATGTTCAAGGCACACTATTTTTATAGGATTTTTGGAATGACGGTCCTTAATTTCTTTTCTAGATTTTTTCATGGTTATTTTATTTCTACGGTAATTTATCACTAAACTATGATCAGATGGGTTATGATAATTTTGCCCATATTACATATTGATTCCAAAAACTGTGTAAGGTATATACACAGTTTTAGGCGAAATATTTGATATATTATATTTGATATATTTTCATGTAGAGTGTACTATATTTATAGTATATTACAGTATTTACCACCTAAAATGCGTCCTGATAATAAAGTTTTCTTTCGTTTAATTGTGCATTTTAACGCTGTTTAGATTTCTAACGCTGCTGTCAGAACAGAAAATTGTTACTGATGCAGCTCTTTTGCGAGAGAAAACAAAACCACAACTACTTTACATAAAACAGGCATCATAAAAGATGTTATGCAAATGTGCATTACAAGTAAAAGCCTATGCAAATGACGCTGTTAATATTCTGCAGAAACATCACATCCTGTTTGATTTACAGTCGGCGCGTCACCATCCGTCTCCACAGGCTGGAAACGTTTGGAAATGACCCACAATCAGCGGCTGCGCTTTGACAACAGCGCCCTCTTGCGGCGGCGGAGAACCGCTGTGTTTGTTATCACGCTGCCCTGCACTGTTTTCTCGCTCAGTGGGTAAAGTCCCCACTCAGGATTTTCTCTGGCAGGCGAACACAGATACAGTACAACAGGGGAACTTCGGTGTGTCACATGTTATAACAGGCCAATGTTTGAAGAGATCAAATTAGAAAATGCTCCGCCATGAGCCTGTCGATTAGGAAATACTGATCAAAAATATACATTTGCATCAGATCTCATAGAAACTAATGATCAGCGTTGTCATCCATTGGCCACAGATTTTCTCTTCTGACATTTTGCAGGTGGCTTAGCGTGTGTGTGTGTGTGTGTGTGTGTGTGTGTGTGTGTGCGTCAGACGTGGGAGTGTGTGTAGTGGAGGCTGGTGTCAGCTGACAGCTGTGTGAGGGGAGATGACAGTGCCCTGATGCTGCGTTCTCTGTTCTCTGGGAGCCATTTTGTCTGTCTCTGATCTCAGAGTCAGGTCTGCCCCCCCTCTCCCCCCCCCCCTCAGCCAATCACGTCACCGCTCAGCCTTGCAGAAACATAGACACACAGTCTGATCTCTCTCACTCCCGTCTCACCCTCTCTCCCTCCTTCCCTCCCACTCCTCCTGCGCTCCTACAGTGCTCATCTCCCGCTTGCCTCTCTTTTCGTGGTTCTTCTGCCTGCACCCCCTCACCCACCACCACCACCACCCCCCTCCATCACCCCTTGTCTCCCCTGCTTTCCCTTCGTCGCCTACTCCCTCCTCCTCTTCCTCACTTAATCCACATCTTTCCACAGTATCTGCTCACTCCCTCTCTCTCTCGCTCTCTCCCTCCATCACACCCTCCTCCTCCTCCTCCTCCTCTTCAGGCTCTCTTGTTGTGCAACCCGTTTCTAAACAGCTCAGCCTTTGTGCGTTTTTGTCTGTTGCCATTTCAGCCAGGGCTGCAGTCTTTACTCATTTTCCTCCAATCAGGGACACCATGTGACTCTCTGCATGAGAGGGCACAGTCCCTTCCCCCTCCTCTCTCCCCCTCGCTCCCCCTTCTTCCTCTCCTCACCCCCCCTTCATCCAGCCAGCCAGCCAGTCAGGCAACATACGCTAGCAATCAGGGTAGTCAAAGAGAACGAGCACTGGGGGCAGAGGGAAAGGCGAAAGAAGGATGGAAGTATACACACAATGCAGAGGGAGACAGTGGGGGAGCTGAAGGTGAGACGGATTGAGGCTGGGGAAGAGGGGATAAAATGTAGATCAGGCTCCACAGCGCAAAACATCTGTGTGTCTATCATCAATGACGCTCATACCACTCATACCACACACACACACACACACACACACACACACACACACACACACACACACACACACAGAGCCCACACAAGAAGGGGGAGGTTCGTCCTGTGTTGAACATGGCTCAGGAATGTAAACAGAGAGAGAATGAGAGGAAAAGAAGTAAATGATTGAAGAAGTTTGGAACTGTACAGTTTCATCTTTGCTGTATTTCTGTCTGTCAGAGGAGCCTGAAGTGACATTAGAGTGTGTCAAATGCAAAGACGGAGAAGTTGGCAGCAAGTGTTGTAATTAACCAGCAACACTGTAGGTCGAGCTTTATGTTCAGTAAGTGTGTGAATGTGTTTACAATGAACTATAGACATCCTATGTTCACACATCTCCACAGGTTGAAAAAGAAAAAGCCCTTTCTTCTTTTCCAAAGCAGAGTAAAACTGTTGTCTTTTTGGAGTTCTAGTTTAATAATCGTGAAAAACATAACGTCAGAGCATTAAAGAAGACTGGAAGCACAAAAACCAGAACCCATTCAGGAAAAAAAAAGAGGAGGAGAAGGAGAAGTGGCAGAAGAGAGAACAATACTGAGCACGAGTGGAGAGCAAAGAGTGCAGTCATACGTCTTTTTGGAAATTTCCATGAGCACGTTGATTAAGTATGCAATCTGACCGCAAGATAGCTCCGGCCTGCTCCAAACAAACGCTCCCGCCTGCGCTTTAACGGCCGAGGTGGCAGCGTTTGCCCTGGAAGCACGGCCAGCGGCACAGACCAGCAAACGCGGCCCAAAACTCCAGCAGAACCAGGAGTCTCCTGGTTCTGCCGCGTGTGACCGGCGGCCGCGTCACAGCCGTCACCGCGGCGACGCTCTCGCGCGCCGCTCCTGCCTCCAGTCCCTCCATCATCAGGACGCCGTGGAAGAAACCCCGTCAGCCGAGGAGTTTCCAGAACCACAACACACAGGCCCGGTGACGGTTTCCGTCTCTGTAATGATCAAAGTCAACACTGGGACCGAGGGAATCGGGTCCGGATGTGCGGTCGGCTGGATTTCGCCCTCCGCGTCGCGGCTGTTTGAGGGTCGACCGCGGCGGCTGGCGAGACAGGAGGAGGTCCAGCGCCGTGTCACCGCTCACACACGGCAGCTCCATCACACCCGCGTCTTCCTCCGGCCGCTGGACACTGTTAACAACTGGGTTTTACGGTCTCCTTCACGTCCTGCAGAGGTTCGGCGTGATTGGAACACGGACGTGTTTCATTCTGAGGACTTCTGATTAACGTCAGCCGGACAAGGAGCGTTGTCTGAGGGGTGACGGCACCTGAACACCACAGTGTGGTGAGCGCAGGGAGCTCCTCACAGAGTCGACCAGTCAAACACGGCACATTAGCCCCACGCGCGTGTGAATCACGGCTGTTCACTCAGCCACAACCTTGTTTTCAGTCATCTTCAAGTTTTAAATAATAGTATGAAGTGAGTCTGACCCAGAACAACACAGGACAAAGTGATGGTTAAAAAAGAAAAGGCTGCAAACAAACGCATGGCGTGAGCCTCGGGTGACCTCCCTCTGTGACCGGAGGAGCACAGAGGATGGAAACTCCATGACGAGGCCGCTACTAATCTATGTCGTGAGCGAACAACAGTGAGAGTTAATTCTGTTGAAGCTACGTTTCACGTAACGTTTCTACTGTGGTTAAAAAGTCAAAACGTTGCTTCCACGCTTCAATAAGACACATTTGAATGGTCACAGTCGTGGTCTTTGTCCTGAATGATGTGCTCCTGTGTGGGCTGCGAAACATCAAGCATTCATTAATAACTCTTGTGTGGGACGAGCTGCGGAATCAATTGTGGAAGCTTTTGATCCAAGCCACTGATCTTTGCCCTTTAAATGTCATACTTTGATCCTTTTCCCCGGTTCTTTTGTGCCGCGCTCGCAGCCCGGCGGGTTCTGGCATCTGCCACAGCGGCGCCCGTAGAAGAACAGGGGAACCAGTCAAAGTCAACAGCAGCGGCAGGTAAATAAATAAGTACAGGCTAGTGGCCATAGAGTCAGAGGTCAAGAGGCACTGGTGATGCCATGGCAACAACTTCATGCCCACATGTCTGCACCGACAAAGACTAAACACACAAACAGAGCCCGCCTGACTGTAAAATGGCCACAAGTTGATCCATGCATCCTGCTTTCCTTGCTCTCCATCCTATCAGCCAGCACAGAGGGTGACCTCCCATGAGCCTTTGCAAACAGAGCCCCGGGGCCCCGGGGCACCTCTGTCCCTGCGTCCCTCTGCCACAGTCACGCCACGGCGGCGGCGGCGGCTCTCGCCAGCCAAAATACAGCGACAACAACATCAACAATGACTGGAAAAAAGTCGGCGGCTGGCAACGGCGGAAGAAGCATTGCTGTCGTTAACGGCAACCATCACCACGGCAGCCACTTACCGGGACACGCGCAGCCGCCCACGGACATCTTCTCACATGTCTGGTGTGAATCCGATCAGAATGATGGTGGTGGCTCTGTTATCCCCGCTCGCGAACGCTCCTCTCCTCGCTCCTGTTTCTCACCAGTCACTGCTGCCGCCACCGAGGCTGCTCACATGAGCGTCTGTTATCCCCACAGTTCACACACACTGACACAGACGCACACGCACACGCACACACACACACACACACACACACACACACCGCCACCGGGGAGCTAGGAGAGAGAGAGAGAGCGAGAGGCTGGGAGAAAGGGAGGGGAGGGGGGAGAGAGAGTGACAGGGAGGGAGGAAAAGAGAGAGAAAGATGGGAAGAAGAGGTTTAAAAAAAAGGAGCGCACACGCACGCAGGCATACGCAAAGGATCAGATTCTCTCAGTTGTTGCTGTACACTGTGAATCACACCGTCTGAGTGTGTGTGTGTGTGTGTGTGTGTGTGTGTGTGTGTGTGTGTGTGGTAGAGTGAGGAGAATTCAGTTCCTGCCTCTGATCTGCCCTCACCCTCATCAGCCGTGCAAATTACTGCTCAGGTGGGAGGAGAGAAGGAGAAAAAGAGGGAGAGAAAGGGAGGCAACGAGAGGCTGAGCGCTCGAGAGAGAGAGAGAGAGAGAGAGAGAGAGAGAAAGCGGGTGAGGGAGGGAGCAAGAGACGGGACTGTCAAAGTGACCTGAGAGGCAGATTTGAGGGAATAACAACCATGTGATGTGGGTCTTTTTTATCGCCTTTAAATATGTAGAGGCTGTTTTTCACTGCTGCAGCTACAGTCTCACACACACACACACACACACACACACACACACACACACACACACACACACACACACACACTTTGAAACCTGGCTGTGTGTGTGTGTGTGTGTGTGTGTGTGTGTGTGTGTGTGTGTGTGTGTGTGTGTTTGCTGCAGTCGTCTGAGTGGCTTGTTACCATCCAGCAAAGGTCTGCTACATGGCAGGGGAGGGCAGGGGGGAGGACGAGGGAGGCAGAGGAAGGAGGGGGCAACTGACGTACGTTGACTTTCTGTCTCTCTCTCTCTTCCTCGGTGTCACCTCGCTCGCCCGTTCACTCTCCCGCTCCGTTAGTCTTTCTGTCTGCAGTATGTCACACAGTGTTGCTCTCCCGCTTCACTCATCTTCCTGTCTACTCGGCCATTTATCTCTCCTGCCCTCCCTCGTTCCCTCCCCCGTTGCTGTCTCTCCCCTTACTTATTACTCTTCCTTCCTTTCGACCTCTCCCTCCCACTGTCTCCATCTCGCTCTAATGTTTCTTCTATCACTATGTCATTTGTCTCTCCCCTTTTAGACGCACAAGTTTGAGTGAGTGAGTGAGTGAGTGACTGAGTGACTTGTTAGACCCAGGTTATGTAAAACAGACACCTGAAGAATAAAACAATGAACTGAAATAATAAATTGAATGAATGAGTGTCTAGTCCTCCATTTAAAGCCACCAATGACAAGTCACCTCACGACCACTGCAGCTTGTTTTGATTGTGTCAGACACCATTATTTCCTGTAGATGGTCCTTTTTCAACTGAGTAATAATGAGTCACACATTTTTGGCTTCAGTGCTGCTTTAGAGAATGAAAAATACAGTATCCACAGTTTAAAGTCCATTAAAGCAACAGTTCTTTAACTCCCCCCCACACACACACGGATTTAAAAGGTAAATCTACAAAGTCCTGAGATGTTCAAGGAAATACAGGTGGGAAGCTTGATCCCAGCATGAAGTCAGTAAATATTAAGCTCATCATTCAGCTGATTTAAGGATGCGCCCGGACGTTGCTGGACGTGGCTGTAAAAATATTGTTCGCCAAAGCTAAACAGCGTTCTTTGGGTTAGGAGAAATTGTTTTTATATATTACACACATGAACGTTATCAGTCTTCTCATCAGGCTGCGGGCAATGAAGAGTGTTTCCTACAGTGTAAACCCCTCTGGCTGAACCGTCCCTGCAACAGTGCATAAGGGACAATCAGCGACACTGTGTGAAACCATGACAAAGGTCATGACCTCAACGGAGCTCAACAAAACCCACAGCGTGCATGTACGTTCCACACGTGTACACATGTCGGAGGACTCACAACCAGCTCACACCTTTTCTTTCTAAATGACAGTGCAGAGTTTTGTTTAACCGGATTTTTTTTGTACAAAGAGGAACACAAGTCTGCATAGATCGCCTCCCCCACATATCTCCGCTCCCCCTTTTTAAGACTCTTGCTCTTTGTCTTATTCTCTCTCTCTTCCTCACCCTCCGTTTCATTAGGCAGTATCTCATTTTGAGTAGGAGAGTGTTAAGCCAATCACAGAGGGGAAGAAAGAGCAGAGGAAGGAGGAAGATGGAGAGGAGAGACGGAGAGGTTGCAGGAGGAAGAGGGCAGAGGTGGAGAGAGCGAGGGAGAGAGAGAGAGAGAGAGAGAGAGAGAGAGAGAGGAGAGAGAGAGAGGGCAATGGATGGAGGGAGGGAGGGAGGGAGAAAGAGGGAATAAATAGCTCTGGCGCACTCATCCCCCATTACCCCGGGAGGGCACTGTCGCCATGGCAATGTGGCAGAAAAAGGATAGCAAAAGCATGATGAGCTTCTCCACACACATACACACATTTACAAATGAAAACTGTGATTCACACATATATCTGCCCACATTAACAGCCTCACAGAGACAGTTTTGACAAGTTCATACTTTCAAATAGATGCGTGCACAAAGCGCGCCGTCTTACACCTCAGCATAATTATTTATATACAGGCGCACGCACAGACGTTAGCAGTTAGCAGACAGTCAAAGCCACATAACACTGATAAATAACAGACAACAAAGGAAGCCATGGAGGGAGATTAAAGTATAAAAGACACGCAGTAAGCACAAAACAGGAAGGTGAAGAAAAGCCACCTCAAAGGAAGATGACAAAGGAGACGCAGAGAAACAATTTTCAAAACAAGTTTCCTGCTGTTCAGCCCAAAAGTAAACTTTGTTGCATTAGGATGAATGCATCTATTAAGCATGTCAGTTGTTTATGTGATTGTCTTTATCCACAAAGCATCTTAATAAAAACAGCTTTTATCAGCCATCACCAAGCTAGAAATGTTGTTACAGTCGCACAAATTCTCCAGATTCAGAGCTACGCTAGCATTAGCATTTTCATCCCACTGAATGTGAGTTTGCTAGTCACCCTCTGGTTGCACTGGTTTGGTCTCCACCACCTCCTGAGACGCGTGTGTGTGGTGTGTTACAGTCTGCAGCTGCCAGCAGAGTCTGATCTGATACTGTGTGGTGGGGGGCCATAAAAGCTAAACGGCCCAAATCAGAGTCAGACCTCAGTCACACAAGATGAAACCATGATTGTTGGATGCTTTAAATTGCTTTCATCATCTTCCTGTATCCAGCCCACGGGTGTAGACAACAGCCTGGACCCCTGGCAGGTTTGACCTCCAGACGGGTCGGTCGTGTTAGTGGACTAAGCGGACCGTGTCTGCTGCAAACAAGCCCGTAATGTGTTACAGGCTAGTAAAACAAATCATGCAACACAAGGAGGCCGGAGTTGGGCCTTTGTAATCAAACACTTATCTAGAAAAGTTGTTTGGAACACAACTGTGGTCGCTAATCAGGGAACGACGCAGCCGATCTGGAACCAGGAGCTCTGTAAACTCTTACGTAAGGCTGAGTCTGCATCCGGTTTCTCCCAGCTCCATTATTGATGCCGGCTCCTGTTACCAGGAGTGTGTTCATGCACCTGTAAAGCGCAGCCACTTGCTGGATGTGCTCTCACCTCTGGAGAGACACTGCCGATGTCTTGCTCCCTTGTTCTCTCTTCACCTCCTTTCTTTTTCCCGTATTAACGTGAGGCCCTTCCTCCTCCTCCTCCTCCTCTCTAAGGCCTCTGCTAGCAGATGTTCAGTGCACCATGTGGGAGGGCATTCCTCTCCTCTGCTCAGGAAGCAAAAGGAAAAGTAAAGAACTGGTAAATGAGGACGGCGGCGGCACAACTCCCCAACTCAGCAACCTGCTCTGACGCCTGTGAGCGCCGCTCTCCCCAGCAGAGAAGGTGCCGTGTCATAGATCGGCGTGCTCTCGCCTTTTTATAACACGCTGCTACCAGCGTTACACAATATCGAAAAGGTCACGGCAGTTCATCCGCACAAAACATCGCATGCCTGAACAGCCAGGATGACTGCAAGTCATAGAAAAAAAGCACTCCCACAAACACACACAGCAGAGAGAGGGTGTGTGTGTGTGTGTGTGTGTGTGTGTGTGTGTGTGTGTGAGGGGGCAGGGAGAGGAAAGAATATACCCAAGTCCTTAGACCTCATGGGTTCTTTAAAAATTCAAACAGGCCAAGAGAGCACGGTGGGAGTCCTCCTGCAGGTCAAAAGTGAGGACGGGTTGAGAGGCAAGAAGTGGGAGGGGAAGAGTGATAAAACAAAGAGGAGAGGCATGAAGGACAGGGAGGCGATAGAGTCTACTCTGATGAGATGAAAGGAAACGACAACTTTATATTCACTGCCAAAAAAACAGGAAGGAGAGAGGAGGGTTAACATTGTTTGTGTGGACATGTACCGGCATGGTGGCTGGGCGCTGGATGCAGCAGTAAGGTGACCCAGTTACACAGAACCTCCCCCCCACCCCCGAACACACACACACACACACACACACACACACACACACACACACACACACACACACACACACACACACACACACACACACACACACACCTCACCCGCTGGAGACTGGAGGGTGCTTTGGCCCCATTTCAGACAGTAATGTGTTTCAAGAGTTGCAGGAGAGAAGGCAGGAGGTAGTGTGTGTGTGTGTGTGTGTGTGTGTGTGTGTGTGTGTGTCTGTGCGATAGGGATGAGAAGATAGCAGCAAAACAGACGATGATGTAGGATGAAGCCACGAAAAGGGAAACTTATGTAGAGCAGTGAGCAGTAAGATGCATGAGAGAAGTCAAAGCTGGTGGCCACTTGGATCCAAACTAATAAACTGAGAAAATGTGGCGGTACCTTGACAACGTCTGTGTGTGTGTGTGTGTGTGTGTGTGTGTGTGTGTGTGTGTGTGTGTGTGTGTGTGTGTGTGTGTGTTCCCCACTAATACAGGAGACTCACTGACTCTGTGTATGTGTGGCATGACATTCATCCCAAAGGTCAACCCCTTGCTGGCATGCAAAAGATAACAGGCCAGACACGTCCACAGGCCTGCGTGGAGACGGACAAGAAGATAACGACACAGAAACCAAGAGGAGACAAACCTGAGATTATTATGCATCCGTCTCATTCTTGTACAGATATCTGAGATGTGTGTGATGTATGCGTGCCGCAATCAGCGTTGGAATTAACTCATTCACAACTTTAGGGTGTTGATAAAAAATTGGTGTAGAGGAAGACGTTAGCGTGGCTCCATCTAGTGGAAGAAACAATTAAAGAGATTTTCTACATCGTTCACTGTCACTTAAAATTATAGATTGTCTGTTATATGGAAAGTTTAACTGAATCAACTCGAAACTGAGGTTTTCTGCAAAACAGGGTCTGACACTGAACAGAAAAGAGAGAAGGCCACTTTGCTGCCACGTCAAAGATGTAAATGTAATTAACCATCTTATGATTTGTCTGAGAGAGCAGGAAAAGGCAAAAACCACCAGAGAAAACATTTGTGACATTTTGAATAATTATTCCTCACAGTTGATCAGGTAGCACGGTGAGGATCTGCACCAAGTGAAGTGGGGACAAAAGAGAAAGACGTCTAATGAAGCAGCCCTGGATGCGATTCATGTCAAGTACAAGTCACGCACGGCTTCAGCAACGCAGCTACAACTCATGTGAATGCATGTGATTAATGCATTCAGTCCTAACCATCTTTCTGAGGCCTGAACGCGTTTAAATGCGTGTGACGTCAGGCGGGATCTCAGCAGGTGCCATTTGAAGCAAAACAACGCTCTCGGGTCCTGATGATGAACCCTGTCAACGAGGAGGGTGTGTTCACATGTTTATCATATATTACAACAGCATATGTTAGTATGCAGAAAACGTCCGTTTGCCGTGATGAGGCAACCGAACAGACGATACACAGACACGCTGCTTCAATACAGCTGCCGCCTCCCGGATGCTCCGGGTTGGAAATAGAATGATACTGGTGCTGAAAGTGCTGATATTCCAGCAATTATCAGAGATAATGAAACACTTGGGTGGATGTAACTGCTTTACAGGGTGTTCTTTCCTATTTCAAGATAACTCCCAGTTACACAATTAGTGGCCTCTATATTAAAGCCTCCTGCTATAAAGAGAAAAAAGCAGATCCAAACAAATCATTAGGTTTCTAATATGTAAGGCAGCCTTTGCCCTCAATTTGCTGCAGTTTAATGAACAGAAAGTTATTTTCGCCTACGAATGACTTTCAAAGCGCTGCTGTAACATATGGGTAATTTGTTAACTTTCACTTATGTAACCCCCCCCCCCCCCCCCCCATTCATTGAGTGGAACCTGTGGTAACGTGGTTTGTGCGTTAGATGTCGCCGTGGAGCAATAAATAAATAAAGTAATAAAATAATATACTATAAAAATACAAGAAATTCTTTTGCATATGACTTTACTGAAAATGTAGCGTGATATTGTGTCAGTGGAATTTAAAAGCGACATTTTCTCTATTTTTTTTAAACAAACAACACTCATAAAAGCAACTCTGGTCCGTTAATTCGCGTATTTGCAGCAGAACTAAACCCACCGGCAAATTCTTAAGAGAAACCAAATTTTTATTCAATGACAAACTTGAATAATTCGTCGAACTGACCTGGGACCGGCTAACCGCCCATGTCCTCATTCTCGTCAGTGGTTGCAATCCGATCCCAGGTCGGTGTGCCTCCCAGGCCGGTGACCACGTGTCCCTGGCCGGCCTGGCAGCGGACCATGTGGAGCAGCAAGATGGCGGCGCGGTGGAGGGGCAACGACGGGCTTTTAAATGGCAACAGCGGGGACTTTCTGAGCAGCAGCAGCCGCCACGAGGTACCGGTTTCGTTACTCCACATGTTTTAGCATCGAAATAACCACGCGAGGGCGGATTTGGGTCTTTTAATGGCCGCCGTTTCCCCGGCGCGCGAGGCCACATGCGCGCGGGGCGACACGTGGCTGAGGCAGGCCGGTAGTGCGCGTGTATGCGGGTGCGGGGACACTTTAATGGCGCTCTGTTCATGTCAGCACGGCTTCGGTCGCGTGGAGAAGCGTCGCCGGGGCTGAGATTCATACACCGGACACAGATCGGCTCCTTTCCGCTAACGCAGACGACGCTGCGGCGTGTCCTGCTTCCCACACACACACACACACACCACTGCACTCATCCAGGAAGCGGCCCTGTCGTCATGTTCCGTCACTGTCAGCGCTGCTTTCTCTTCTTCTGGTGGTTCGCGGGCGAAGCTGAGAGACCACCGGGTCGATGAACGGGGTTTGGAGCCACTCCGGCCCCAGAATCCCAAGACTGCATGTGAAACATGACAGTTTATAAAGTCTTAAATAGTTAAGCGGCTCCTTAGTTCACTGCTGTCTAAACTTCTAAGATGTTGATACGTAATAACTATCAATTATGTATAACAAGAACTTTAAATATATTATAGGATACAATTGTTGGCCCCAATTTTCTACTATATTCTCTAAGCAAGTTGCAGCCTTCACCCTAATGTGTTACTTTAATCCTAAAGTGTTTTGGTTGAAGCCTCAACCTCATTCATTAGATTTTCCTCAGCTGTTTTTGAGGCCGCATCCCAATAAGCACATGACATCCTGCGCCTGCACGTCACACCCAGAGGAAGGGGCGCCTTAACTGCAGGAGGTGCGTTTTCACAGCATTTGTCTGATGGAGCGTTTCTTGTTTGCGTGTGCTTCCACAGATGCTTGTGAGCAGAGGCGACGTCGCAGACTTGGAGAGGAGCACGCAGACCTGTGTGGACCACTCCATCCTGGCCATCCTTCAGGACTCCACCGTTGCTCCAGAGGTCAGTCACAAAGCACGTGTGCCTTTATTTGATAGACACATAGATATCAATGAGCACTTAACTAAAGGATAATAAAACCAGTAAACTCTGATCCTGCCGTGTTGCTGCAGAACAAGAGGGGAGTGGACGAAGAGAATGAGAAGTTGCTGTCGGCCCTGACGGAGATGCTGGACAGCGTGGAGGACGATGACGGCACGCTGTCTCCCTTCGACACCCTGCCAGAGAGCCAGCTCCTGGTGCGGTCGGTGGGTTCAAAGTGTCCGAACAAGCGATGGCCCTCATTAGTCGTCATTGTCTGACAGAAGGTTACATTTTAAACGATAAATAATTTCCTTTTCTCACCTCTGCAGATGGAGCCACTCGCTGAAAGGTCTCCAAGTTTACCGGTCTCCGTCAAGAGCAATGGAGCTAATGGAGGAGAGCGGAGCATAGAGAGATACAGCAGCCCCCCACGGTTCAAACAGGAAAGTCAAGCTGAGAATAAGGTGGCAGAGAATGAAGTCGAGGTCTTCACCGCGGCGTCCCTCGTGAACCTGGTGAGGCTCATGCACCCCTACTGTCTGAAGCTGCATGTGGGCGAGGGCGACGGGCCGAAGACGAGCTCCAGATTGTTCTCTGGGGAGGTGTGGAGGTACGAGAAGCCCACGGAGGAGAGCGATGAGGAGATAAACGTCGTGTCCGAGGATGAGGCGCCTCAGAACAAGACGGAGGACGACGAGCCAGAGCGCAGGAGTGGAAGCAACGGTCAGCTCCTAAAGAGTGTGCTGGTGAAGAGGAATTCATCCAGCGCTCCGTCGTCCAAAGAGAAGAAAAGAGTGAGCTTTGGCTCCGTTCAAGTGGCTTCATTTGATGAGTCACAGCAAAAACGATCGACCGGGGAAAACCTCACCACTGGCCACATTTATGAGACCGTATCGTGTCCAACAAACGGATCAAAAGCACTTGAAGCCCCACTGTGTTCAGCGCTCGAACCCAAAACAGCCTCCTCGGAAATGAGCAGCGCCGCAGCTGAGGCCGTGGCACCAAGAGGTGAGACGAAGGCCAAAGCACTGAGCCTCCAGCAGTACAGGCAGCTGCGCCAGAAGAGGCGACCCCTGGTGGAGAAACAGGGGAACTGCACCACGAAGTGGCCCTCAGTTTCTGAGCCCCCCAAAGGGCTGCTCCCCCTCCCCTGCTTACAGGGCCAAAGGCAAAGCAGCAGTGAACCAAAGATTGTCCTCCTCCATCCACAAAGTACCAGCGCCTCTACTGATCACCCTCAGAAACCTGCTTCTAAGACTTCCTCCTATCATAACACCACACCATCGAGACCTAAACCCTCAGAGGCCAAACTGTCGTGTCGTATACATCGTAGTGGACTAAAGCGCCCAAGGACTCAATCCAGAATAATCTCACCTGTGAGTCCACTGCCGGACGTCACAGATAACAAAGCAAAGGTTGTGCCTCAAAGCAAGAGGAGGTTAGTGGTGAAAGCAACACTGGTCAGCAGCGATCCCCCAAATCCTGTTCTCCTCCCATTAGCACTTAGCCAGCAGCTAACAGCAGCACTCCTGGACCCCTCATCAGAGCCCAAAGCGCAGCCGGACGCCAACCTTCACAGCACCAGACACTTAGCAGCACATCAGACTGAGTCCTCGGAGGCCTGTCCTGATCGACAGGCGCCCTCCTCACAGCCGAAGCCCCCGGTGGTGTCTCCACCTCTGGACAGCACCGCTCTGCTTCAGGAAAGCAGGGACGGGGTTAGTGAGACGTCGCCAGATGTCCCCTCACCACTGTGCTCCTCCGTCACACAAACGGAATGCGAAAAAGTCCCGACTCAGGAATGTAGTCTGAGCCCGATGCATGAAACCAAACAGGAACCACAGACCCCTCAGTCACAGAGTCTGGATCATGACAAAGTGCAGAACTCAACAGGAGAGTCGGGTAAACGACCACACGTCAAATCTGATCTAATGCAACAACTCACGTACATGTTCTAAACTTGTTAACTCAAAGTGTAACTTTGCCGTTTTGTCCTTTAACTCAGGAATCGAAGCCCCTGATCTGACCAGTCTGCTGGAACAGTTTGAGGAAACACAAGGTGAGTAACAGGATGACTGTTGTGTTGTTCATGCATTTACTGATATGTGGTCATATTATAACCTTTTTGCATTCATCCTCCAGCTAAAGAGAAGAGCGTATGTGAGACTAACCCAGAGCCCAAACACGTTCCTGTGATTCCTGTTCCTGTGACACGTGATTTGGACGCGCCGCTCACTGCACCAGAAAGTACCTCCAGGATACCAGTCGAACTATTAGGCACCTCAGAACCCCTCAGGAATCTGCCCGGCCTCCAGATTTCGGAGCACGAGCGCGTCCCTGAAGCCCTCAGCACTGAAATCATCCTCAGTACTCAGAAAGATCAGCCAGCAAGACGCAGAAATCCTCAGTCCAAAGCCATTCAGATCATCGACCCTCGTCCCCTCCCGCCCAAAAAGACCCACAGCAGCTCTCTGGAGTCCCCGGCTAAATACAGCCCCTCTCACCTGCAGTCGTCTGTGTCTTCAGACCATGATTACTGTGGACCCTTGAGCCGCTCACTTACTCAGCGCAGCAGAGCAAAGCCATCCTCACTCAAGGACGTCCACATCCTTGCAACTGTTGGTGAATTGCAGCTCGGCTCATGTGGCTCCAGTGCTGCTGCTCGAAGCAAAGCACAGACCTCGGGTGAAGAAGCAGAGTCTCTGTGTTCGCAGCTCAAGGCCAGACCGGAGGCAGAGCCGTCACCAGACGAGGCTCTGCTGGTTTCAGGCCGTGCTACAGGGGGCGGTGGTGCAGGTAAACACCAGGCAGCAGCCTGCACTCTGCCCACGCCTCCACCCAGTCCTCTGAGCAGAGGGAGGGAGAAGAGGAGGTATGGGAGAAGGTCTCCTCAGTCTGACTCCAGCTGCAGCTCCATGTCATCCTTGTCCTCCTCCTCCAGCTCTGGATCGCGCTCCCCTAAAAGACAAAAGTAAATGTTTGCTGCTGAGGCGTAGCACTCGTTGCTGTGTTTGTGCATCTGGCCTCACTCTTGGTTTGTCCACCTCGCAGGCTCCGTCACAGGCGCTCAGGGAGCAGCTCCTGTTCGTCATCCTGCTCTCGCTCCGCATCTCGCTCGCCGCCCCGGCGCAACAGGTTGCCTTACTCCAGATCTAGAGCCAGCAGATCAAGGTCCCGGTCTTGGTCCCGGTCCAGATCGCGGTCACCATCCCCACGGATCTGCGGCAGGCGATGGAGAGATGTGTACAGGTCAGCCGAAGCTGGAGATTTTCTGCTCCGCCTAGACTGTTTGTGATGCGTCTCTTAGTTCCGCTCATTCACAACTCTTCACCTCTACAGCAGCAGAGACTCCAGGAGGCTCAGGAGGGAACAGGAGATCAGGATCCAGAAACTTAAAGCCATAGTGAGTACACGATAAGTGGATGTGATAAGTGAGCATGTTTAACGCGAGGAACGCGGTGAGTAATTCCGAGCGTCTTGTGGAGCAGGATGAACGCAGGGTGGTGTATGTCGGCCGGATCCGCCGGTCCATGACACACAGTGAACTGAGGGACCGCTTCTCCCAGTTTGGCGAGGTGGAATGTGTGTCGCTTCACTTCAGAGACAGAGGGTGAGTACGAAGAGAACCTGTCCCAAAGTTTCTGTTGTCTTTGGTTTATTATGTGTCATAAATGCGTTAAGTATTAACATTGTGCATCCCTGCTTCCTGAAGCGACCACTATGCCTTCGTCACCTTCTTCACCATGGAGGACGCCTTCGCAGCCATTGATAATGGCGGCAAACTACGGCAGCCTGATGAGCTTCCTTTTGACATCTGCTTCGGTGGAAGAAGACAGTTCTGCAATTCAAATTATTCTGATCTTGGTGAGATGATGGTGTGCGTGCGTGTGTGCGTGTTTCAAATTTGTGTTAAAAATAATAGCAGTCCATGTGACTAACCAGAACAAGCCAGGTTCTTTAGTGTATTGCTATTGCTACATGGTGAACAAGTTACCAGTAGGTGCAGTAGATTCTCAGAAAACAAGCAAGGGCCAGCATTCATGATATGCACACTCGACTAATTAGACAATTAGTTGAACAGAACCAGCCCTCCTGATCAGTTGGTGCAGTCTGTTACTGTCTGCTACATTCATGCTGCTGCCCTCACAGACCACAGCATAGAACACTGGACCCACAGACTCATAGAACATCCTCAGCACGGAGCTGCAGACGTTAAAGGACCTGAGCCTCCTCAGGAAGTACATTCTGCTCTGAGCCTTCTGGTTCACAGCTGAGGAGTTCTTTTTCCAGTCTAGTTTACTGTCCAAGTACACTCCCAGGTAGTTGTACTGGTTGACCACCTCCACCACTTCATTTTAATAATGGAAGGAGTTACAGCACTGCCAGGTTTCCTAAAGTCAATCACCAGCTCCTAAGATTTACTGATGTTCAGTGTGAGCTAGTCCATGATCCATGAGAACAGGGACCTGCATGTCCTCGGGTTTCTCTCCCAGCAGCGCATGCTGGATGCTGTTAAATGCACTGGTTGTTGGTGCGATGGAGCAGATGTATGATGGCGTCGTCCACTTCTAGTTGTGGTTGATATGTGAACTGTGTGAAGCTAGTTTCAAGAGTCCCACGCAAAGTCCCTCTGTTAAAAAAGGCATGTGCAGAAGACACAATTACAATTTGCTAAAGAACACATCAACTGGCCTAAAGAGAAGTGGAGGAGCATTTTATGGACTGATGAGAGTAACCGATTCAACTTCAACTAATTGGCCGATTTCACGACCTTAAGTGAATGAATGCTGGCTCTTGTTTGTTCTGAGAAACTACTGCACCTACTGATAACTAGTTTGCCATGTGAAACTGCATTATTCTGGTTAGTCACATTGGACTGCTGCCGCTTTGAACTTTCCTGTATAAGTGAATAAACTTTTTTTCAGTTTACAATTCAGTAGATTTACATGAAAATTAATAGAACACAGGTGTAATTTGATGCGGACATTAAACATAACTACACATGTTGCTCTTCCTCAGACGCAGACCGAGATACAGAGCTGTCTCCTGCTGGGAGCAGGCTGGAGGACCTGGACTTCGATTCGCTGCTGAAACAGGCCCAGAGAGGAGTGAAGAGGTAGCGGCAAGCTGCTCGAGGAGGACAGGCGCTTTTCCACGTACCTCATTGTGGTTGTGCATGTGTAGCAAATCTTTGTTTGGCTTCTTATGTTTTGACTCAAACCTGCATGCAGTCCTTGATGTTTACTGTTAATATGCACATTATATTGTAGCGCTTTCAATTTGAAAACATTGGTGGGAGCCACTAAAGGTTTTTGTTCATTCCTTAACATAGGTAATGTTTTTAAAAGTGTACATAAAAATAAAGGTTGTTTATAGTGTTTTCTGTTGTGTCCTGCTTAAATACTTACATTTAATTACACAACATAGGAATAATGTAGTTATCATGGTTAGCTACAAGCCACACGTGTGTTACTGGCTTTAAATCTCCCAGTAAGTGACTACTTTTGTTGTGCAGGCTCAGTCAGCAGCTCCATCCACCCCATCATGTGCTCCTAAAGGTTCAATGACCCGCCTTATCAAATGTCACATCAGTTCCATAAAAGAAAAACAAGCCCGTTGCATCATTTTCTTGGACATTCATACAGTTTCTGCTTTAATGATTGCAATAAACAAAAGAGGTGCTGTAATCTAACCCTAAACGACTCAAGGACCATAAAGTCATGTCTTTGTCAGTGGTTAAAGTCAGAGTCCAGAGATCTGTGAGGTACGAGGTTCAATACAAGACGGGACTAGAAGTAGTTTTCTCCTTGTTCATATTAATAATAAATATTCTATTGATTTCCCCCCTTTGTGGGATGAATGAAGTTTACCTTATTAACACGTTAATTATGACACTGTCTCTTTAAGACGTCAACCCGGTAGTTAAACACGTGTGGATACGAGGTGAGTTCTATTCTCCACAGATCAGGAAAAGCATTTCCAACTCTAGACTTAGGATCGCGGCCGCATCTTGTCAAGCAGCTCCACTTTAAGCCCGTGTGTCTGCGCATGCGTGGGAATCAAACGCCGCTGCGCGGAGTCATGACAGACAACAGAGCTGTGTCAAAGCAGTAGTGAGCAGTTGGAGTCAGGACCATCGAGGTGAACATGTCGGAACCGGACCGAGCCGATCAGCAGAGACGGGGACCCAGGCGCTTCATCAGCGGGGTGGTGGAAGGTGCGTAGACGTGAACCCGAACCGAACCCGTGCTGGGGAGCAGCTGTTACACCGCGGTCGCGTCTCCTGACGTGTGGTTTCACTTGCTCTGTGCAGGTTTCTACGGGCGGCCATGGACCATGGAGCAAAGAACAGAGCTGTTTAAGAGGTTTGTTGACAACGACACGTGACTTTGTGCAGAAACATAACATGGCATTTGCGTTTTATCATATCACTTTTAAACTTTTTTACATATTAAAGCCTAAAATGTCATTGTTTTGGTGAGTTGCTGGTTTACATAAAGGTAAAAAATCTGATCATTATCACATTTAGACCCTCATTCAACAGACGTTGCAGTTATTGCAGCTCCTGATTTCATATGTGTCACCGTTAGAAACCCTGTTGTGTGTGCATGTCTGCTGTTGGGCTCACAGAGAGCAGACGTGGGGCCTGAACACCTACCTCTATGCCCCCAAAGACGACTACAAACACAGGATGTACTGGAGAGACCTGTACTCTGCTGAGGAGGCCGGTGGGTTGGATGATGCATGCTGGGAGGACGATCGGCGTTATCTTGTCATGGACGATTCAGTGGACTTTGCATCATCGCAGATCATCTCTCCCTCTAATCAGCTGCTTTTTAAATCCCCGAAATCGTTTTATTGTCTCCTCAGAGCTCCTCGTCGCGCTGATATCAGCGGCCAAGCAGCACAGCGTCGAGTTCATCTACGCAATCTCTCCCGGTCTGGACATTACGTTTTCCAACCCGAAGGAGGTCGCCGCCCTGAAGAGGAAACTGGATCAGGTAGGACTTTGTATGAAGGGTGGAGCAGAGGAGATAATTCCGACGCGCTGTATTTAGCTTTATGGCTCTCCAGTGGGAAATAAATTAGCTTTAAAACCTTTCAAGTAGGTCAAGAAGCTGAAGACGCTGCTGCTGCTACAGGTTCAGGCCAGCGTTCTAATAAAAGCACTAATGTGTGTTTGCTCTGCATAGAGTGCAGACGTTACCTCCATCGTCCACATAAACCTCTCTGGTCCTGTCTCTCACTGAGGCTGCATCCACCTTGTCCTCCAGGTGAAGGCGTTCGGCTGCAGGTCCTTCTCTCTATTGTTCGACGACATCGAGACGGAGATGTGTCCGGCCGATAAGCGCGCCTTCAGCTCCTTCGCTCACGCCCAGGTCGCCGTCACTAATGAGGTGTACCAGCACCTCGGAGGCCCCGAAACCTTCCTCTTCTGCCCCACCGGTGCGACACAGCGGCAGCAATGAGCAGCATTCACCGTCTGGTTACGCACAGGGGGGTCAAAGGTCGTGTTGTGTTTGGTTGCAGATTACTGTGCCGCGTTCTGCACTCCCAACGTGTCCCAGTCGTCTTACCTCCACACTGTGGGCGAGAACCTGCTGCCTGGTATCGACATACTGTGGACTGGTAAGATAGAGCAGAGCAGAACTTTTCTCTTTGTTCCACGTTTCTATTATAGTTTTTTCTTTTTCCTCCATTTACAATTAGGTCCAAAAGTGGTATCTCATAAAATCTCAGTGGAGTCCATAGAAGAGGTGTCTGCTGTCCTGAAGAGGGCACCGGTCATCTGGGATAACATTCACGCCAACGACTACGACCCCCAAAGGCTTTTTCTTGGACCTTACAAGGTCTGTTGCTGTAGATAACGTCACGCTTCTAAAAGCCCGGTCCGATTTGAACGTTGTCTACGTTATCTTGGCCCTTTAGGACCGTCCCACTGGGCTGATTCCCAAACTCAGAGGCGTCCTCACAAACCCCAACTGCGAGTTTTTCCCCAACTTTGTGGCCATCCACACTCTGGCCACGTGGTGCAAGGCTGCAGGAGGCGCGGAGCCGAGGGACGTGGAGATGGGTGAGCGCCTCGCTGCAAAAGCAACATCGCGTCTGAGGCGCGGAGTCGACAGTTCGCCGTGACGTGACAGCAGCCCACTGTGTGTCCAGGTGATGAGGAGGAGGACCCCCGCTACAGTCCCCACAAAGCGCTGACCCTGGCGCTCGCCGACTGGCTGCAGGAGTTCCTGAGCACAGACCAGCCTGCAGGTAGACGCCGCTGCAGCGCGTCGCATCAGGCGCCGAGCAGCTGTGAGATTTGACTTCCTGCCTCCAGGCCCTCGCGGTCCTCGCCTCAGGAAGGGGCTGGCGGACGAGGAGCCCATGCAGACGGACGCCTACGCCCCCCGGCCGGACGACAACCCCCTGTACACCGCCGAGCCCCTGACGCTGGAGGACCTGAGGCTGCTGTCGGAGCTCTTCTACCTGCCGTACGAACACGGGCCCACGGCCAGAACCATGCTGCAGGAGCTGGACTGGCTGAGGAGCCACAGCCAGGCTGCCGCCTCGGGGCCGGACCAGGTAAGGGGTCGCTCCCCCCCCCGATCACCGCCTGCTGGCGCTCCGCAGGCTGCAGAGTGGCGCTCCCGGGCGCAGCGCTTCGACGGCATGTGCGACGCCGTGGTGCAGATGTTCAACCGCCTGTCAAACGCTCCCAACCGCAGCGTTCTCTACGACCTCTACAACTACATCTGTGACATCAAGAGCGGGGTCGGCCTGGCTCGGGCCTACGTCAAGACACTCGGTGAGATTGTGATCCGCAACTGAGCCGTGGATTTGGAAGATGAGGGACGGCCTCCGAATGTGAACATACAAAAATATGATTCCCAAAATGTTTTGTAGCTTTATTCATAGCTTTCTCTCTGCATAGGAGGACACGGTGAGCCCTCTGCTCAGCTCATGAACACTGATCCTGAGCCCTGGGGCTTCAGAGGAGGCCTCTCTGGGGAGTTTCAGGTAATCTGTGACTGCAGACCGTGCGTGACAGCACTACCTGCTCACGTCTACATGAATATACTAAACGTTTGGACTCACAGAGGATGCTGCCCTGCCACGGGAACAGGGACCTGTTCAAACGCCCTCCTACGACAGCCGTGTACTGCGTACGGCCCTGCCTCCCGGGAGATGAGGTAGGACAAGCAGGTCCAGGAGCGCCGGACAGGTTAGGAGTCAGCCGTGACTTCACCCGGTGTTGCTCTCTGTTCAAGATGGAGGTGCAGAGGATTTTCAAGGAGATGCAGAGATCAGGAGACGAGAGAGTGTCCCGTGTGAGGCAGCCTCCTCTCATCTGTGACAGGTGAGAAAGTCTAGATTCAAGTATTCAGTAGTTATCTGCTCATGTTGTCATTCTCCTGACCTGCTCGGCTGCAGCCTGTCAGCAGGCGACATCTCCCCCTCCCCTCAGTGTGCGCTGGTCATGGAGGACGACGCCGGGGTGTGCGGCTACGCTCTGGCTCTCACTGACGCCAAACCAGCGGCTGCCAAGGTTCAGGTGATCACACGCAAAATCTGTCTGTATTCCAGAAGGAAGGATGAGGACAACGCGTGTTACGATTTGTGTTTGCTTCCTGCATCCAGAGGGTGACGAGTGAGGATTTCCCCTCCCTGGTCACTGTTCAAGTGCTGCCCCGGGTCACGGATCCATCGCCAGTCAAGCGTATGATTGGCTGGCTGCTGTCTTCCATTAAGAGCAGTGGTAGGTTGATGTCTGGCACAACAACTGCGATCACACCTGGCTGAAGCCTGTCGAGCTGAGCGCCTCCCACTAGAGGGCGCTGTTGAGAAAGTGACGCACACCAGTTACATCTACACACCAACAACACGTCTGCTTCCCTTCCAGGTTCCACAGGAGCGTTCTGTGAGTTGCGACGGGGCGATCGGAGAATGCTCGACTTTTACTCCAAACTAGGCTCCTTCAGACCCAGAGACGTGGCCGACTTACCTCAGGACATCCTCTCCATGGGAACCAGCCTGTGAGCGAGGTCTCCTCCGGTTTCATGCGTTTGTGTGGAGAATCGATAAATCTGCAGCATTTGTTTTAACCAGGCACAATAAAAACAGAAGACATTTAAACAAGGGGTTTGGTTTTAATTAGTTTTGTTCACAAAGATGCAAAATAGATTTTTTTTAAACTGTTAAACAGCTGATTAAGGTTATATTTTTCATCTGAGTCTGACCTGCCTAAAATAAAACTGTAGTTTACAGAGCAGACTGTGACAATGACGTCACATTATTTCAAATGGAATCATAAAGTTCAGTGTAACATGTTAAATAAAAATCTCCTTACTTAATTTAAAGGCATTCTTTCCTGTTCTTTGTGCTGCTTCACCTTGTTCCCCTGAGTGTGTAACCAGCACAGTTTGGCTGCAGGAAAGGACACTCGCCTGAATCTGGTGCTGACGGACAAAAGGTTGACTGGATGCAAAATAAACTCAAGGAGTCGACATTATTCCACTGGTGTGAAATTGTTATAGCATGAAAACACACACACACAAAATTAAATTATGAAATGTATAAATTTGGTCATATAGTATTATTGCACAGTAGTGACATGGTAATGAAGTACAAAGAAGTCTGGTCAACAGTGTAGATTGTGTCCTAATCCGCTGGATCATGGAGGTCCGCTTAAGGAGCTTGTGCACCTTCAGCATCGTCAGTGTTTAAATAAACTCCAGCCCTTCGTACTTCACATCCCCAATTTTGGTTTCAGGCATCAGCACCCGACCATCGAGCGTAAAGGCGATGATGTAGGTGGCGACTCTGCCCGCGTCCTCCTCTGTCTTCAGGGCCAGAACGACCTGGTCGTCGGTGTCGGGCACGAACTTGAAGGAGGAGAAGCCGTGGGTGGGCTCCAGGGGCCCCACGCGGCGCACCTTCACGTGGCTGAAGTCGTCCGGGCAGCACAGCAGGAGGTTGGTGGCGCGCCGCTCGTCCGCCGCCTCCTCGTAGCGCTCGCGGCTGGCGCGGCGGGGCAGGAAGAACCAGCGCTGCAGGCGCTCGCTCCACGCGGCCGACTCGTGGATGAGGTAGCCTGCGGAGCAGCGGGACCAGTGAGCCACCAGTGACACGTTCCACAATCACATCAGTGCGGGGGAGACGGCACCTGGTGGCTGGATGCCGGCCGCCGCACGCAGGCCGTTGTAGTGCGCCACCCAGTTCTCGTGCTTCACGTCGCCATGGCGACCGACGACCTTCACCCACTCTGGGTTGTTGTTGACGACTTCTCCGGAGGTTGTGGTCCACTCCTTCCCCAGGCCGCCGACGTACAGCTGCTCGTCCTTCACGGCCAGCCACTCGGCCTTGAACCCTGCGGGAGAGAGAGGAGAGCATGGAAGCCTCTCACCCTGAGTGGCTCATGTGACAGAGTCACGTGATTGCTACAGTATGTTCACTAACTGAAACAGTTCTTGTTGAAGCCGGCCTTTGCTGGTTCTGGTCAGCTCACTCAGACTGACCTTTAGAAACGGAGCCGTCGCCGTCGGGTAATATGACCCAGGGCACAGCCTGGTTCCCTTGGATCCTGTACACCACGCCGGTGCGGTCGTCCACACTGTACAGGTGACCGTTGAACACCACCAGCTCAGACAGCTCCATCCCTGCAGCACATGGGGCTCATCAAACATCAAACGGATCTATGCACCTTAAAACCGTTCCCTCGGGACGGAATCAGCGCGTGGGACTGGCGCTACTTCACCTCGGCCTTTCTCAGCCAGATGACTCTCCAGCGTGACCGCGTCCGAGTCCCACTCCACCTCCAGCCTGTCGGCGCTGTCCGAAACGGTCACGTGGCCCTTTTTCATGTAGCTGAACCACGTCTGCTCCTTGGAGCTGCGCGACGCCGTGTCCAGGTCTGCGATCACGCCGATGCGGTAGCGCAGGCCGCGCCGCGTCTTCTCCGGCGCCGTCAGCGGGTACGTGTCGTTGTAAAGCGCAGCGCGTCCGCGGGCGTCCCCGAAACGGGCCGCGTGCTCGCCGGGCGCGTGCGGGTTCGAGCCCCGGCCGCGGCGGGAAGCCCCGGCAGGGGGCTCCGCGTCCCCCGCTGTGCGGTGCAGGTACAGCACCAGCACCAAGGCCAGCAGCGTCACCGCGCTGATCGCCCGCCATCTGGGCTGAAAGCGCGCGTCCGAGCCGGCGGCGCGGGCCATGGACGCCACGGCCGCGGGGAGGCCTCGGGCGGCAGCACCGAGCCCCGTCATGGCAGCACGGCCTTCATCCTCAGACACGCGCTGGGGGTGAGGATGAGCAGAGCCTGGTGGGAAGGAAGCAGAGAAGGTGTCACACAACTGCAAGAGCAGAACATACACCATGTATTTGTTATAGAGCTGTAACAAATGCTTCCGAAAACAAAGGCTACGAATGAAAGAATGAAAGAGTGAACGTGGAGGGAGGGGGACATCACATCTGACACAATGGACTCTTGTTCCGATTGTTCTTTGTTCAGCACAGGGCTGGACTGTGTGGTTGGATGCGAGCGCTGAGCCGGCAGCTGGACTTGAACCAACACTCTGTCCTCGCCGTTCGGTCGAACTGAGCCTGTCGCTTCAAGAATCAGAGGCCAATAAATGTCAGCATTCCTGACGGGCCCTGGTTTAAACCAGAAGATGCACCAGCCTGTGGTGGTAATATTAGGCCTCAGCCCATCATCTACTAACGCCATCAACTGGTGAGATGTGTTAGAGTACAGGTCATCAGGTGCTTCGGACAGTTCCGTGTTCATTCAGTGACATCTCAGAGTTCATTTTTAAGTAATGTGATGAATGTACACAGATCACAACATGTGAACATTGAAGGGGTGAGTTGTGTTTGGTTTCAGTCCGCTGACACCCTTCCTGCTGAAATATGAGACGGGCACTTGTGTTCAGGAAGACAAGTGTGGAAGGTGACCTCCAGCTCCTCTGTTGTCAAGGGCAACCAACAGGTAGGGTAACCAGGTTTCGCTGCTGGCATGGGCTGAGCTCCACCACACGCGCTGGCTTGCTGATGAACCTCCTGCTCAGTAACGTCTGGGGAACCTCTGACCATTCCAACAATCAATCGTATCATTTTCCAATTGAATTACGAGCTTAACGTCGACATTGCTTTAGTTTAGTTAGAAATTTTATGCTCTTGTGTAGTATTTCGCTGACCGGATTATTTCCTCCACTTGAATATTGGACATTCAGCCTAAAAAGCAGAAGCTGGCAGTAATGCTAAGTCACACACAATAGATGGTGGTGATGGAGCTTGAATCACTGCACAGACTCATCATCACAGTGTGACAACACACACGAAGCGCGTTCCTCTTTTGTCCCCGTCCACAGCCCGGACCAGTGCTCTGTGAAGAATCGGATTATTCACCCTTGCTTTATCTGCTCACTGAACACACTGAACACGCTGTTCTTCTGCATTGCACGCATGTGGGACTTCGTGCCTCTCCAGCTCCTGTCGCACACGAAGAACTCAACCCCACAGCTCGTCTCCACATTTTCATTCCCACACTCAGGTTTCTGGGGTTCATTGAGCACATAATAATAAGGTCAATGGGGAAGAACATGCTGAGCATGAAACCCGATCCGCTTTAAGAAGAATGACTAAGTCCCCATCAGTCACTACTGATTAGAGAGCAGTTTTACACTATCATTCATGTTTTATGGAACATTTTAAGACATCCACATCAAAACCTGGGCAGCAGCAGCTCCTACACGTCTGTTTGGATGTGATGTGACTTCATTTTAACTAGCTCAAACATATTGATGGCTTTATTAAACTAAACTACTAAATACAGTTATGTGTCAGAGGTTTGATTTACACTGTGAACACTGTAGCTAACGCTCCAAACAGCGAGTCTCCATTCAAAGGATCCCACAAACAGCTGAGCGCTCGCCACTAACTTCACATCGTCATGAAGGAGGACGGTGGATCATTCAGTAGCTACGTACCTGAAGTGTTCCTCCGAACTCGCCGCCCTGAGTTGATCCAACAGAGCAACTTCAGCCGCGGAGGCTCCGTGCCACGAAAACGGAGAGGTTCCACCCGAAACAGTGAAACGCTGAACCCCCCGAAGTTGGACCGTGTCCGCGGACCACAGTCGCCACCTCGCCGCTTTCTCGTAACAGTGACGTCACAAGTTGTGAAAACGCCGGTTCAATGAGTAGCTACTGCGCCGCCGCTAGCCGCGTTGCTAGCTGACGTCATAGCGACCGCAGCCTGTTAGCGTCAACGTTAGCATCGGCGACAAACCTGACGCTTGGACGGAGCCGACGCCTGGTCCCGTCGTCGTGTGAGCGGGGGCTCACCTGGAGCCCGGCCCCTTCCTCGGACAGGACGCGTGGCCGCGACTGGCAGGTTCGGACCCATTAGCTCCTCCTCCCTTCGTGCCACGCTCAACTTCCTAAACTGCTCGAACCCGAAGGCTGAAACCCCGTTTTCTGGAAGCTAAAGGACCGGTCGTCCTAATGTTCCGTTCGTCATTACCTTAGTTGCAATTTGGATAAATCTCCAGATCATTTCTATTAAAAGGGACATTTTGTGGGATATGAACCAAACAAACTGTCACCACGTGTTCCTGTGGGTTAAGCTGGGGGTTTAGTATTGACAACGAAACATCGTTCAACGAAACTATAAATGTTACTTTGTGTGGAACAAGCATTCGGTGCAAACGGAGGATGGAGGTTTGTCCTGCTGGACGTAACCCACGGCGACGCATCATTACATAATCAATTCAAGACTTTGACTAAATAACAAATAAATGCATCTACGCACTCATAGATCAAGACTATCAAACGCTGTCTCATACACATAGGGACCGCATTGTCAACACATCCATTCTAAAATATAAATATTTATTGTAATGATTGCCCAAAATATTTTACAGACATTAATAATAAAATATTGTTATATTATTTATAACTGCAAACAGTGCAAACAATATTAAATGATTAAAGATGGTAGAATGACGACAATAACTGTGTGTAGAAACAAATAGCAGCAGTCAGTTCCCCATGTGTTATATTAGTGTTGTGGAGGCTACAATAAAAAAGCTACACTCGATATGATATGACAGTATTTCTGACACAACCTCCTGTTATCGACTGTGGATGTAAGTAAAAAAACAAACCAGACAGACTGACTGTCAGACAAAACACCAGCAAACACAATAGTCCAACCATAAAGCTCAATGTGGCTCAGTTACAGGCAAACAGTGTTTACATGACATGTGAGGCCTATTTTATGACACCAGTAACTAAAATTGAAGATAAATAAACTGTAAACTAGATTGTCAACACAATCAGTGACACATTACTGTGGATCAGATCAGATTATACAGTCCATTCATCCACCGCAGCACAGTCCAGAAATATGGTGTTAGTGTAGTTTCCCAGCGACTCTGGTCAGAGTTGGATGTTGATACCGAGGTACGAGGTTCGATGACGGCTCAAACGCCGGCACCTCAGCTCTTCCCCATCATCTTCAAGAGGAGCTACAGAGAGCAGAGACGAATGATTCACTGTTTCCAGGAACTACGCTGTATTACCAGCTTTAAGAATAGTCGGCAGACGTCTGCTTTCACCAGGAGAAGATGACGCTTAAGACTTATTCTTTGGTTTTCAGCACAGGCCTTAAGAGTGCATTTTAATAACACTGCATTACTTCTGGAGGACGTTTGGAATGTCGCTGAAAGTTGGTGTACCTTTGTTAGATGATAGTCCCCATGGACCAGCTGCTCGATGATACTGAAGTGGTCGGTGTTTGCAACGTCCTCCAAGGTCACACTCAGTCCCGATGCATCCAAAGTCTAAAGATCCACATGAAGGAGAGGAACGGGAACGAATCAGGAAGTGGAAGATATGCAGTTACATGTAACTATAAAACTATGTTTATGGTGGTGAGTAGCGACCAATGAAGCCACTGGCTTTATTAGCAAATATATTCTTCAGTAAACAAAACAGGATTTATGACCTGATGATTATCTACAGTTAATTAGCTGGTGTCGCAGCACTGACTTTATAATATTCTTCCGACTGCTTGCGAAACTCCGGCGAGTCGTTCTCAGCGACAGCCACGACGACGGGGCAGCCGGACGAGGACAGTTTGAGCTGATGGACCAGCCTGCTGGGACTGTTTCTCGCCGCGACCTCCCTGCCGACAGGAGACAGAGGGAATGAGACACACGCGGGTACAACTTGGTAGCAGTCAGAGTGACGTAACTGTATAGGTGCGGCTTTTGGCAAAGAGGATTAGGGCTGTGAGATCTATGCTAGGCCGGGGGGCGGGGGGAAATCACGCCTTCCCTGTGCCACACCTTCATCCCTAACAAGGCCTCAGCACACAGCAAGGTTAGCTGCTAAGATCAGTAGCTAAGGTGAAGAATGGAGTGATGACACGCGTTATCATGTCTACACAGGCATGTGATCATGCCTGACCACAGGTACACCCTCTACATACTCCGTCATCTTCAAAGGCTCGTTGACGTAGGTGGAAAGGATGGGCAGGAGGTCGTAAATGCCGCTGACGAGAAAAGCACCTGGGGAGCGATTACGAGACAGCGTTAGATCAGCTGTGACACGTCTTCGCCTCTTGGCTGTGAACACGGACCCGTGAACTGGGCTCACCTTTGATCTGAGGGGTGACGCTGTACTGGGACCAGTCGGTGGAGAGGACCATCGCAGCCAGATGGGCGCCGGCAGAGTGGCCGCACAGGTAGAGACCGCTGAGATGGAGAAGAGGTCACGACACTCAAAAAGGGCCTCATGATGAGCGCGCAACAGTAAGAGGGCGACGGGCACGGTACCTGATGTGAGAGTACTGCTCTACGACGGACACAACGCTCCTGCGAACCTGAGACACCATCAGGTCCATGTTACCTGAAATCACATGAAAGAGCACAGAGGTGACGTCAACGCCCCACATAAATGCTCTCTCTCCATCAGAAACAACAGAAAATGAGGAGACGCTACCTTTGGGAGCAATGTCGTAACCAACGGCAACCACCACCACGCCTTTATCAAGAAGGGGAAGAGCCATGAATCCAGACTCCTCCTTGCTGAGTGACAAAGCACCAGGATGAAAACCGTGAGCAACAGCTGTCGTACCATTCAGGAGCTCCTAAGACGATCACACTATACCTGAGAAACTGCCAGTAGCCTCCATGGAAGTAAATAACAAGGGGGACGTCTGAAACACACAGATGGACGTGTTAACCGTCACTTCACGCCAGCGTCTGCCCACCTGAGGCTTCACAGCGGCGTTGGGAGTGATGGCAGTGGCGTCTGTACCCAAAATGTTGGTCCTGGGTATGTAGACGTCGAGCTTCTCTCCGTCTCCCTCCCCATAGGGCACGTCCAGTAAGGTCTGAGCCAGATCACGAGCTCGCGTGGTACCTGAAGGGCACACAGGAACCAAACATGAACCAAATGTTGTAGGTGTATGAGAATACAACATTCATCCTTTTCTCCTTATCGCCTTTTATTCATTTATTTATTTCTAATTCATTGTCTTAATCCTACAAATTCAGGCACACCATGCTCCCAGTAAACATCCCATGTTCTAAATTTAGGCTCGTGGGGCCTGCGTTTCCTACAGGTTTGTAATTAGTTACAGTTTTCTTGTAAACATTACTGTTGCATCCTTCAACTAATGAAGTTGTTCTAGCAATTTAAAACAAAACTCCTTAAAAGCTAGTCAATGTTTTGAAAACACACTCTACATTCAGCGTGACTTCGCCCTGCAGCCTAAATTTGATCTAAGCGTCTCTGATCGTCGCGTTTCAACCCGGCAGCTCGTGCGCCGCCCGTCCGCACCCGACCGGAATAAACATGAAGCTTCAAAACAGGACCGACCTTCCTTCAAAGCCGCCACATGGGCCTTGATCACGTCGTCTGCAGACATCCTGTGCGACCACCGGCTGGGTGAATACTGCCGCTCTAGCTCCTGTCACACCGAGACACTGCCGTGAGCCTGGCCGCCATGAAAGCCGCAGAAGGGGCGTTTACAGGCAAACAGCGCCCTCTAGTGCCGGTGCGGGCCCATTACTATGGTCGGGTACTGTAGTTACAATAGTGTGTGTTCTAATGGGCGTCAAAGTGGGAGCAACCGCACGTAGTTATGGTAAAACACAGACACGTCACGATAAACGATTGAAGTACAGATTCATTAATACAATAAGACTTAATTAAACACGTAGCATCAGGTGTAGCTAGGAAGCTACTGTAACTAATAGTGCTACTGTAATATGTTCACTAGAAAAAAAGAAACGATCAAATTCGAGCTTACATCTCTTCTCATTTCACTCCAGTGCTTCATTACGACCCCTTAAGTGATTCAATTCGCTGAAAGCCCCGCAGACAGTGGAGTCCAGCCCGCGGTCAGACAGTGGACTTCGGACTGATCCCTGAGGCCTGATGACAACAGAGCGAGCGGAGCCCAAACACTCACAATGTGCTATCGTTTGCTCTTTTATATCAAAACAACACCGACAACGCACCGCTTCCACGGGAGATCAGAGCCTGAACACGCGTCGTGCGATATGTGAAAGAGAAAGATGTTGATTTCTCTTGATCACCCGCTTGTCTTTGTTCGCTGCCGCAGCATGTGATCGGTGCTATCATGTGTCAGTCACACTGGTTTCAGCGCAGCCGACCTTTGGAGTGTTAATGAAAAGTAGTGGCTCTTCCCTGTGAAGGAAGCGCACACTGAAGCCGTGTCCCGTCCTGCTGTTGTGATTATGAGGCGCCACCGCGGCCTCTTAATCACACTTTAACAAAAAGACATTCAATGTGATTTCCTAATAATAATATATTGAGTTTAGAACCATAATTATGTGGACTGGATTTCCTTTAGGCTCTTTTGGCCTTATATTATGGAATCATTCATGGGTCATCTTCCAAATTAGGCTCTATGGTGTGTGTGTGGTTTTAACCTATTACTCTGGAGGTTGTAGAATATTTGCCTTAACATTTGGTGCGTCCACAGCAAACAGGCAGAACTTACTCTCTATTCTGACAAACGAGTTTGGGCCGTTCTTCTTGTATTGACATCGATATGACTCATTCTGACGCTGACTGTGTTCTGACCTGGTGTCAGTTTATGCTCCATACACGTGGGGGCGCTGGAGCCTATTCCTTCCAGTTGCCAGTCTATCGCAGGGCCATGCTTCAACATGTTTATCCACATTAACGTCTGTATCTCCCAGCTCCGACAGATGTATACAGCTGTGCTCATATAAAGTGACACGTCCAGAACTGGAGGAGCTGTTAATGTTTTTTTTGGCCAGTTGCCACTAATCCGCGGAAGAGGTTTTCAGTGGTTTCACCAGGAACCTAAGTTTTAAAACCTAAGTTTTGCTGTACTAACCTAAGTTAGTACAGTTAGTTTTCAGTTCCTTATTATTTTTATTATTATTATTATTATCACAGTGAATGCTTCCAGCATGCTTCCTTTTTAAGTGGGCTTACATACAACTGTTTCATATCTTTCATTTCATATCATATATTCTTTTATTTTTCAAGTTATTAAGCTTTTTACATCAAATTCGCCATTAATCAGACGCTTCCCCGGAATCCTTTCAAAATAAAAGCACCAAACCAAACTTTTAGCTTTAATAGCACAATTTATTCTTTTAAATGGTTAATTGTGGCTAGTTAATAAGACTAATTTACTGTTTAGCAATTACTCGCACAGGCTTCCTCCATATCGTTTCCTTTGCCTTGCATGGCAGCCCACTACTCCCCACAGGGTTGGGTTAAATGCAGTAGTCAAATTTTGTTGTTACATGCTATAATAATGACCCATAAAGGATTTATTCTCTTCTCTTCTCAAATAGAGGCACCAATTAAATTTACTAGAATTTTTTGTTTATTTTTTGCCTCTGAATGGGTAATGACTGCTAATTCAGTTTTACAGTCTAGCAAATGCCCATACCTCCAAATACTTTTAAAATAAAAGCAGCAATGTAAAACTTTAACTTTAAGATTTCTGGTTTTAACTGGTAAATATGATTACTTAATCAGACTAATTTATAGTTTAGTAATTACCCACACACACTTATTCAAAATATTTTCAAAATAAAAGCATCAATCCAAATCTTTAGCCTAAATAGCCCTTTTTCTGGTTTTAAATGGTTAATTATGACTACTTAATGAGTCTATTTTACAGTTTAGCCATTTAGGACACACTTTCTCAAAATCATTTCAAAATAAAAGCACAAATCCAAATCTTTAGCTTTAATAGCACTATGCCTTCTTGTGACTGGTTAATTATGACTAATTAATTATACTATTTTACTGTTTATCAATTTCCTGCACACGTTTCCTCCAAAGCACCAACTTTTCACAGTTTAAAATTACTACTTCCTCTGCGGTTAATTTCAGCTATATTGAATATTTTCACAACTTTGAGCTATTCTTTCAGCTGTTGAACTCAGAACTATTTAATTATAATATTGTTTTGATATATAGAAATATAAACTAAACAACACATATATAAACTAAGCAAACCTTTTCACATTTCCTTCATTTTCAGCAGTTCTTTAATTTCAGCAAATCTCAAGTAATTTCAAGTTTCCCCCATTTGAAATTTAACTACTTCAGCTTCCTCTGCAAATATTCAGCTCTGTTTAAACAACTCCTAATTATCTTCAGATACATTCATCTATGCTTTACATGCTTCAGCTATTTTAAATGTTTCAGCTACGTTCAGCAATTCTTCAGGAATACATTCAGCATGGAAGCATCCACTGTGCGTTTTCTTATGGAAATACTTTATCTAGTTTGTCTGAGAGTGAAAATCTAAATTTGTCAAATAGATACTCCCCTCCCCATAAGACTGACAATTAGCTTGTGGTTTCCAATTCTGATGATACATTTGGAAGACACCACAAATACGCATGCACACACACACATCCATGTACTTACATCAAAACTAATTTCTAACCTCAGCCTTAAAATCACACCTTAACCCTCAAACAGGCCTTCAAAGAAGTGAGGACTGGCCAAAATGTCCTCACTTTGTCAAAATTTCCTCACTTTGGTAGGATGTTTATAGCACTGTGTTGTTATTATGAACTTGATTTTCAAATGAAAAAGCTTGGCTGCCCTGAGGCAGTTGTCTTGAATGATGCCTCTTTCCTCAATTTTGTCCAGACTGACAGTGTGTCCTCCAGCCACGGCGTCTTCTGCCCAACCAGCCGAAACCTGGGGGTTTTAAACACATTTTGTGTCTATGTCATGCTTACTTTATTAGACTCATTGGTTACTTTACAGCATAATCAACATCTTTAAACCAATGACAACACATCATGTACACATCAACAGTCAGGGTCTAAGCCTTTTCTCATTTCGATTACAAGTGCAGCTCATCAACACCGTTACCTTGCAAACTTCCCCATTTTCTCTGCCCATGTCCGCTTTTGCCCGTGCTGGTACTTTCCAGGGACACTTTGGTTGCTTAAAACTTTAGTTTGCACCAAACATTTCAAAACTGTAGCTTGAGAACACAAGATTGCAAAACCTACACCTGACTCTTGTTCTCAAACATTCAACTTTATTTTACCCTGATTACAAGCTCACAAAATGTATTAGAACATATATCAAAACAACAGATTTATCATTCCAACATAATCACACTGCTGTGTTATTAAAAATCACCTGAATCATCAAACATCATAACATCATCTGACTGTTAAATACAATAGAATAGAAAACACACTTTTTGGTTCTCACTTCTATGTAAGTACAAATACACTCTCGCTCTCTCTAAGAAATGGGGTACAACGTCAGCAGGAAGCTGGTGCTCACATGCATTATATATTATCAGTCACTATATTATCATATATACGTGTGTGTGTGTGTGTGTGTGTGTGCGTGTGTGTGTGTGTGTGTGCGTGCGTGCGTGTGTGTGTCTTTTACTACACTACTACATTACATTTTGTACATTTTTCGTCTGGAGCTTCACTGACATGGATGTCGAGGTTTGTCTGAAAGTGAAAATCTAAAGTTGTCAAATAGATACTGCCCTCCCCAAAAGACAATTAGTGTGTAGTTTCCAATTCCAATGGTACATTTGGAAGACACCACAAATACGCACTCACACACACACACACACACACACACACACACACACACACACACACACACACACACACACACACACACACACACACACACACACACACACTCCAGCCTGGACACCTGCAAGCAGCTGTCAGGACCTTTATAGATATTACAAGGAGACATTTCCAGAGATAGGACTAGTTGAATATCTTCATAGTTCTTATGAAAAACCTGCTAATTTGTTCTTTGTTTTGATTGATCCGGTTTATGCAATTTGTAAGTTAGTGTTTTATTATTACGCAGTACCATCATCTGTTTGTCTTTTAAAATTTGTTTTTTGTATTCAGAAAACATAAAAAAGATGAATGATGAGGTCACAGTCGTAGTTTTGCTCATCTACGTGGAGACATCTAGTGGCCAAATGTTGTCTGAGCAGCTTCATAGTCAACCGTGGCAGTAATATTTGTGTGGCCTGACGTTTAACTGGATCATACCTAAATAACAAGCTTTCACATTCACTCAACAGCAAGAAAACACAGACCCAACTGTTACAGACTGGACATGTTGGCTTGAGCTTCACAAATGTCAGCAAAACTCTTATTTTTAACTGAAACTGACACATGGTTATGAAACAATATTTGACCTTGGCACCAGAGTTGTGAGCTGGATGAACTTTATGACTTTTATGGGTCATCCCCCAATGAGCCACTGGGTGTCAACCTTAATGTATTACTCTGTAGAACACAGAAGAACATTTGTCGCGTCCACAAAGAGTCAGGACTTATTCAACTCAACAAGCACACGTTCGGACTGTACTTCATCTATTGACCCCTGTGGTCTGACCTGGTGACAGTCTATGTTTCAACCTGCTCTCCCACCTTAACATCTGTATCTCCCAGCCTAATCAGATGGATACAGTTGTGCATATATAAACATGAATGTATAGTGTAATGTGCAGAACTATGTTTATGAACAAGATCTGCCAGTTTTAGAACCGGAGGAGCAGTTAATGTGTCTGAACACGCCTGTAACACAGTGCCTTGATGTTTGTGTTGGCTGTCGTGGAGGGTAAAGTAGTCAGGACCACAGCTTCCAGTAAGTCCAGTATATTCACATTAGAACAGGTGACGTTTTAACTGGCTTCACCGGAAGACCAGAGGTTCATTAAGACTTAACACACATTTCACCAATCATAGTTTTTAGTTGTATTTTGTATGAGTGACAGCTAAACTGCAACATAAACGTCGCAGAGTAGTAACATAAAAAAAAAAATGCTCCCCATTAGTTATTTTAAAATATAGTAAAATGAAGCTGGTGCTCATGTAAATGTGTTAATAGATTTATGTATTGTGTATAACAATAAACAAGCTGAAATAGTTTTTCAAAACTAGACACAGAGTTGGATTTTAACACGTTTTCCTGTTTGTTTGTTTGTTTGTTTGTTTTGATAGCAGAAAGAAATGTCAAGAAATTGGTGGGGAAATCTAAAGTACACGGACCATGCTTTGATTAAATTCCGTTTTCGCTCATATTTAAAGAAAACCGGCGTGCTTTATATTTTAACGCAGGTTGACAAATCAACCAGAAGACGGTTTGATTTCAGTCAATATTAAGAAAGAGTGTCGCTTCCTCAGCCCGCGCGTGCGTGCGCGTGTGTCAGTGACGTGCGGTCAGGGGAGGCAGAACCTCTGAAATATACGATTATGTAATTATAATAACAAGGAATAAAAATCCATATCAAGTTACTGATCTGTGTTTCAAATGTATTTTCTCTACAATTTAAATATTTGTCGATTAATAACATGCGAGTCTCTGAAGCTCAAACTTTCAGTAAATGGGTTGTTACGTGCTACGTTCCTCTTTTATTTTAACAGCTAGTCACCAGGATAATGTTTGCAGCCTACAGACCATATACAAATAATATGATTATTCTACACTTTGTTCAACCCTCTAAATTTATTTATTGGTGTTTTGTGGCATAATTACTTCTTTGACCTCCAGCGATTGGACAGTTCTCTGCTTGTCTAACGTGGGACAAAGCAGATGATAATAATATACTGTGTGAAAAACGATATTGTGATGACTCCACTACGAAACAGGGCCAGTAGTCAGTCAGTGTTCTGCCAGTGAAATAGTGAAAAGATTATTTTTTGAGTTCTTTTAAAGTCTGACTGGGAAGTCGTTATTTCCTCACCAGTCATGAACCTCACCACATGTCACTGGTGCGTGTGTCTCCCATATGGAGACACTACTGGTCATATGGAGGTCAACAGAAGAAGTGTGTTTGTCAGAATGAAGAATAAATTCTGGCTCTTTGCTGTGGATGAACACAAGTGAGATTTTCCAATCTGAATGGAGGATGACCCATTGGCATGAAATTATTGATGATGAAATTTGATGATGATAACATTAAATCAGAGCTTGGGCCAAAGGAGACATCTAGGAACAAAAGGGGCCAAAGCGGGGACAAATCTGAGGGTGAATCTAACACTGGGGGGAACCTGAACGGCAGCGGTGGTCCCTCCTTGGAGAGGATTAGGAAATATACCTGCTCTGCTAAACAAGAGAAGAGAGTGGTGCAAGAAGAATTGAGTCATCAGCCGCTGGTTGCAGAGTTAGAGGAAGTCAGGAGGAAAGCAGAGCAGCCTGGGAGGCAAGAGGGGGGGGGGTGCTTTTTCTTCTCCTTTTTCTTCTCCAACACAGTCGTCATGTACTGGTTAGGTGCAACACTAAACATTCTTACACAAACAACTAATCTCTTGCGCGCTGTCGTAAATCAAGCCTAAACATCTGATGTTTCATTTGACTGACTAATAGTTTATGATATATGTTTGTCTTTTACACCTGGACTCTGGCTCCATCCTATCTGACTCCCCACCAGACCCAAGGCTGGTAAAGCCAATGCATCTTGTCTTGGAAGCTCGGTGTTCCTGCCTTTTGAAAACAAGACACGATGATGCAGAAGTGAGAATGTAAACATTCTTACAGCGAAATAGGGTGGCACAAACAATTCTATTGGTGCAGAGAGACATTCCAGCAGAGCCAGAGAAAGGGGTTAAAAGGCAGAAGCAACCTGAGGATCGTGGGCTCTTTGCATCACACCTTCGTGGTGTGTGCACTGATCTCCCCATCTGGTTTTTGGTTTGTTGATCTGCACCATCAACATCCATGCTTTTGATTTGCTTTCTCCATTATTTTTATTTTCCTTTATTTTCATAATAAATCACACAAAAGACAACTCTCTCATTTGCCTCTTTATGGAAAATTTCCACCACAAGAGGAAGTCAGAAAGAGATGATCAAAAAGCCCAAATAATCTTTTATTTACTGTTGCATTGATTCTTATATTCCACTGATTACAAATGATAAGAAAATAATCATTAATCTACTATTGTGTTGATTGTCATTATTGGTGACTTCTAAAGATAATAATTTATTTACTATTGTATTGATTCTCATTAGCTAATGATATGAAATGATCTTATTCTAACCCTAACCCCCAAACAATGACTCTCATGTTTGAATGAGTGCTAAGGATGATGAATTAGTAACTAAAATGTAATGATTCTTATGTTTAGCTGATATTAATGATAAGGTTAATGAAACCATCAGTGGTAAAACACCTTATGATTTTGTATGGGGTTAATGCATATGAGGAACTGTCGACCAGGGGAAAAAAAAGTTTCAAGTGTCAAGGCAGAACCAGGTGCAGGTTTGGGAAATCAAATGTGCAAGCTGAACTTTTGCAATCTTTTGTGCTCAATCTAAGTTTTTGCAGAACCAAAGGGTCAGGTAGAAAGTACAGAGAAGTCATAACGGGAAGTATCCAAATGACATGTTGTACTGGCGTTAAGGTGAAGCAGAGTTCAGATAATGCCTGTTCACAGGTACATGATGTATTGTCATTGGTTGAAAAATGTTGATGGCGCTGTAAAGTGACCAATGAGATGATGGAATGTGTACAGAGTGGTGTCGAGGGCTGTCAGAAAACGTGTATAAAACCCTTGGGTTTTGACAAGTTGGACAGAAGACGCAGCGGCTGGAGGACACACTGTCAGTCTGAACAAAAATCAAGGAACAAGGAAAGAAGAGCTCAGATCAAGGAGGGAGAGGGAACGCTTGGAGGACGACTGCCTCAGGGCAGCTGGATGGGATGAAGCAGCACGGGTTCAAAACCCAAGTGGACGGGACGGAGACGAAGCATCCACATCATCTCCAACTCGACGCCCAGAGTCCCAGCAACCAACGGCTATGAGTAAAAAAGCACACAAGGAAGGAAGGAATGGTGATTGTGACTGCGTTTTGAGTTTGATTTTTCATCTTTGATTTGGACTATTTTTATTACCTGCTGTTGGCTTTTGCTGTTTGCTGAATAAAGTACCAACACTGGAGTTAAAGTAACTGCGTCCTGTCCTTAATTTTATTGGGAAAAGGTTTTCTTCAAATGAATGTAGCCACTCCTCGTTGATGTAAAAGTTCCAGATTGTGTGACTAAGCCGGCTGCATGATAAAGGCTCTTGTTTAGTCCAGACTCATAAATCAACACATCCTGTGTGGTAAAAGTATACTAACCACCAAAACCAGTTCCAGCAACCACAACACCAGTCAAATGAGAAGGAAGCTGCTATATCTGGCTCCTTGGTATCTGGGATCTTCTGGTCTGTGCAGGTGCTACTGAGGGCGAAGCAGGTGGACATGAGGATTCACAGCACTGGATGAATTCCTTCGCTTCAGCCTAAGTTAGTGTCGTGGGTGCGACGCAACCTCTGCGCCTCTGTGACGGTTCCTTTCAGGCAGTGCCCAAGTGAGCAGCGCTCCGTGGAGGGAAGAGGGAACAAGCCAGAGGGAAAGAGAGTCCCTGAGTGGACTGGCAATGAAAGAGAATCCCTCTGAGAGAGAGGCAGACCCTGATCTGGGAGCGTCGCCTGCAGACGGCGGAGCAGGGCAGCGCTCAGTGCCTGAGGGCCTCCACCCTGGGAGGGGCAGCAGCCATGTCTGCCTCCAGCCCCAAAACGTGCTGCTGACGCCTGGGCTCGGCGTGTGGGCTGAACTGCAGCCAGAGGCTCAGGAGATCCCGCAGAGAGGAGGAATCAGATGCAATGTGATGAAATGAAATGTGATGATGAGAGTGAGCTACACGTAGGAGAAACAGATGATGACTGGAAGCCGTCCTGCTGCAGGGAGCCTTAATGGATCTGAAGGCGTCGACCTCAGAAAAGATTCGTTCAGGGATCATGCAGAAACTATGGGCCAAGCGGGAAATGATCCTCGTAAGCCGAGGGACGGCTCACGATGCAAATGTGAAATTGGCCACAAGATTAACAGCAAACCAGAGGATGAAGATTAACACATTAACATGCAGCAGCCGAGGAAATTCAGTATGGAGGAGCGGCTCAGAGAAGGGTCCAAGAGGGCAGGGGGTGCATAGGAGCACCTTGATGAATATTTGAGGGGATCAAGCCTCCAGCTCTACTAGAGCCAGCTCTGGGAGATCAGGGGGGGTCCTTTCACCAGGACATCAGCAGAGTGTAGGACACACACCCTCACAACGCCAGGTGTGGCGGTCTGGGCCTCTACACTCCGTAGAGGCCCAGACCGGCAGACAATGGGTGACGGAGGACGAGCCTGAGTTCAGGAGGGACAGAGGAGCATCAGCGCATGAGAAGGAAAAAACTGCCAACAGCTGGATCTGAGAGGAGTGTTTGGTTAAGCCACACAGATCAGGCACGTATAAAAGGGCAAGGAAGCGAAAACATGACCATTATGACCCCTTCCAGGTGTGTGAGAGGCTGGTTCTGAACCCAGAATGGGAGGGAGGAGCAGTTTGCGTGCCGGAGTTTGGCCAGACGGAGACCGAGCCTCCGCTGGGATGGAGAACGCACCGAGAGGAGGCCGTAAGTGAGGATGAGGCCTACACCCGTGGTGACTATGGCAGCACAGACAACATGCTTCCCAGTGGAAATGCTGCTCAAAATGCTGCTGAGTCGAGTGATGAAGGTTATGTTCCTTCACATCAGGAAGCAGGGGCATCACCGCGTAGCAAAACAGTAAGAGGTGCTCGCAAACACCAAGAAAGAGGAGTCATCTAGTGTCTCAGCTGAAGCAGCAGCGACCCCTAGTGGGAGCAGAGAGAAAGATTTATCCCACAGGCAGAGCTTGGAAGGATGACGTTGGCTGAGACAGCCATGAAGTCCAGTAAGAACGACCCCATAGCATAAGTTACAGAAAAAATCAAAAGGGCACGTTGACGTGGCAGCCACATGTGAGGAAAGGATACAAGAAAGTGATCAAATTAAACAGTAGAGACAGAGACAGGGGACAAAACAGGGGAAAAAGATCAAAATCCTGCATGGACTTGGCTGACGGATTTTGGTCACTGTCTTCATAGATGATGATGAGGCTGCAGGAGGTAATTAAAGGATTATCTGATGCTGGCCTGAAGTTGACCCTGAAGAAATGCAAGGGCTGGACATCAAGCTAACCTGAAAAGGTGATGACTGGCAATCAACGAAGCTGAAGGGCTGGAACCGAGACGACTAGACTTTGGACTGAAAGCGGAGATTCATTGTGAGGTAAATGCCGTAGGAACAGTATTAAGCGACGGAGGGGGGACTCAGAGCTCTGGAGTTTTGTGTGGAGCTGTGTGTTGTCATCCGTAGAAAAGGAAGCGTGGGAAGTCTGGTACAGCCCCAGACTCGGCTTCAGGCAATGCAATGGTCGTGGGTCAGAAGGTGTGGCTTAAAGTAACGGTAAGGCCACAAGCAGTGACAGTCCACCCCCAAAACCAACAAGCAAGATGAGGTAGAGGACACACTTGACCTCAGCACCGTGAGGTTGAAGGAAGCAGCTAAAAGCAGTCCCACATCTGGAGAAGAAACTAGGAGCCGAAAGGTCGGTGGCTTCTGGAGCACAGGATCTGCCAACCTGGATAAAAGTGGCTCATATCATCCCATATGGCAGAGTGGAGATCAAGACGGCATCAAGGCTGTGGGCAGAAAGCGCAGGTCGCTGAAGGAGCTACGTTAGCGAATGAAGAGAGCAGGCTTGGCAACGCTTAAAGCAGTCATCAGAGACCGATCTTCTGCTCACAGGTATCCAGTGGCTGTCGAAAAGGAGGTTTGTGGGTAAAAGATGACGGGGGAAATGTTCTGGCTGCATAAGAGCAGGACGAGTACCCTGGACGAACAGATGATCAGAGGCGAAGAGAATGGAAATCAGGAGATGATCAAAGAAGGACAAGATCATCTGTTATTTACTGCTGCATTGATTCTCATGTTCCACTTATTACCAATAAATCTGCTCCCAAAGAAAATAATCATTAATCCACTATTGTGTTGATTCTTATAATTGATGACTTCTAATAATAATCATCTATTTACTATTGTATTGATTCTTACATTCAATTAATTACTAATGATGATCTATCTTAAGAAACAATGGTTCTCATGTTTGAATGAGTGCTAAGGATGATGAAAACAATGACAAAGGGGCTATGAGTAAACCAGTAAAGCAAACAGGGAAGGAATGAATGATGATTGGGACTGTATTTTCTGTTTGATTTTTGATTTCTGATTCTGATCATTTTAATTACCTGCTGTTGGCTTTTGCTGTTTGCTGAATAAAGTACCTACACTGGAGTTACAGTAACTGTGTCCTGTCCTTAATTTTATTGGAAAAGGAGTTTCTTAAAATGAGCTCGTAGCCTCTCCTTGATGTAAAAGTTCCAGATGTGACTCTATGATGAAGGCTCTTGTTTAGTCCAGACTCATAAATCAACACATCCTGTGTGGTAAAAGTATACTTGCCACCAAAACCAGTTCCAGCAACCACAACACTAGCTACTGAGTGTGAAACAGGTGGACATGAGGATTCACAGCAGTGAAGTAGCTGGATGAACTCACACCACGAACCGGCTAAAAATGAACCACTTTAATGCACAGAGGGTTTGGGGCTGTTGTTGTTGAAGTTGTTAAAATTATTTATCAACTGCCATTTTGTTCCTTGCTTTAATTGCTTATCTTTATGCAAATTCAGCAAGTTAGCGTTTTATTATCATGCAGTTCCATCATATCATCATCGTTGTTATTTAATAATTGGTTTTCAGGCTCTACTCAATTAAGGTGTTCTATTCCATGGACCTGGGTAAGCCACTAATAACAAATCAATAATAAATACAACAAAAATGCAGAAGATCACAATGGTGATTCTTTATTGACTCATATACGTAATGTTCCTTTTACTAAATACAAAGACAACTAACAAGCCTTTACGATAGGTTTAAGCACTGACTTGGGTTCTGGCAGTACAACACCAGCTTACCAGTCTGCTCCTTCACACATGTGCAGTGTGGAATGAGATTTAACACTACAGGATGTTCCTGAGAACTGGCTTGGATCAGCCTGTAAGGTTAGGCGCCCCATTACAAAAGGTGAAGTGGTAACAAAAATAACCGGAGGAAAAGAATGATAAAAATGTAAACAAGGTTGACAACTTCAGTAAACCCAGGTGTGGTAGCAAACGTACTACATAACCTGTAAACCTGAGGATGGGTAACAGCAGAGCAAAGATGGCCTCCGTTCACAATATCATATCGTATGTCAAGTAAACCAAAGTCGTAAACTTCTAAATACAAGTGGACCTCAATATACTCATTGGCAAAAGGAAGATTTAAGAATACATATGAACATAGATTACAAAAATATAATTTACCCTAAGCAATAAAAGTCGACATAGCTTGGCCTCCTGAAGGTTTTTACTTTCCATTAGTGAAAAAAATTTAGTAACTGGCCTTTGGTATACAGCTGCTGTTGAACATCATTTGTCACCTGCAAACACCAAGTTACTTGTGTTCCACTGACACCATGACCTGTCTGCTGGGCTTGTGTGTTCAGGTCTACATGGCCCAAGCATGAAACACTCAAAATGAACGCTTCCCAAAAATTAGACTGCTACTGTTTCATTGGTTAGACTTAGTTGCAGTCTATGCTGGTCATGGTGGGACAGCCCCCGCTGCAGCTAACACTTAGCTGCCATAAAGACACACACAGCTGTGTGCGTGTGTCTACATTATGTAGCTTCAGATAAAAGTGTTGGTGCCCCTTCACATTTTTTAAACAACACTGTTCCTGAAAAAGATCAACTGAAAAACTGCATTGCCTTAGACAAATAAAAGGAGCTGAATTCTTGCCTCAAATACAAATATTGCACCACACATTACTTTCTGAATTAAATGATCAAGAAAAAGTTGTTTCATGTGAAAAGATACCAACTTTTTGGGGAATTCTTCTATCTAAGCAGCCACAAACAGCACACACTACAGTAGCATCATTCTGATGTCTAGCGCATCATCACTGTGGAACACTTGTTGGATTGGCCACTGTTGGATGAAACATTCTTAACTGTATTTGTTATGCCACTGTTTTCTTCTTCTTCTTCCTTCCTTTGCCATAGCCTCGTCCAAACCAGCCCCCCTGCACAGCTGTGGGTTCCTCTGCTGGTCCCCCAGGGTTGACTGGGCAGTTCCGTTGCCCATCAAGGGGAGCTATGACTTCCCGAGTATGACTCTCGTCCTCTCCCGGACGCAGCGGTGTCGCCAGACTGAAGATGGGATCTTCCACTCTAATGAAACAAAATTAGAAAACACAATATCCATGTATGATTTACATTTAAATTTTACTGATATCAGAAGAGACTTGCACACTATTATATATAGTGCTTACCGGTCATACACAGGAACCTGAAAATTCAGCTCCTTCATCAGGAGACTCATGACATCGTCACAGTTTCCGTTAATTTTTAATACAGCCAGGTCATCTTTTGGTGTCCACTAAAAAAAGCACAACCACATTAAACTACACAACTGCACCAAATTAATGCCTATTGCATTTACTTACAAAGATCAAAACTTTGCAAACCTGGAGATTGACAATATAAAGTTTGGGCCTTTTGCCAACTGGTCGGTTCATGCACCACAGACAAGCATATTTCTTCAGCACCTACAAGAGTGAAAGATAGTCCACACAAGACTATATGAGTACTTCAGTTAAATACGACGCCATACGAATGATTATTTTTATAGGTAAACCACTGTTTGTATATTTGTACTCAAATTAGAATGAAACAAGCATTTCATTATTTACATCTATAGCTTATAAACACAATTAGTATTTAGTTCCCATTTGTTAGCAACTTACCTTCAAACTGGAGCCTAAGCAGAGGATAACATCTGCCATCTTAGCAGCCTCTGCAGCTCCCCTCCAGTTCAGAGGTTGCTCCAGAGTGCCACGTTCTCCAAAGTGCACTATGGTGTCCCTGAGTTCACTGCCACAGTGGCTGCATCTCCGCCCTGTCCCGTGGCGATGCAGAGACGTTCGCTCGGTCACATCAAACAGTCGCACATACTCCATGACAGGAGAACAGGACGTACACACCTGGGACCAAGAAGCACACCCAGGGTGACCTCAGCGTTGTTCATTAGTAACTAGTTATAGTACAACAGCAAACAGAGAAGGAGAGTAAGAGTATGAAAACAAAAATCATCTGGTAAAAATGTAAACATGGTCATCAACTATTACCAATACCCCTGTTCAGTAGAGGTGGTGTCTTAGAGCCTGTGTTTTACCTCAATAAACATGTTTCCATGGAGCTCGGACAGGGCATCTCTTGGTAGACCACTACGCAGATGAAGTCCATCACAGTTCTGAGACACAACATGCTTCACCTTTAAAGAAACAAATACATTGTGTATATATTTTAAACCTTAGTAGGAATCCCAAAACCCCAGAACATAATCCAGTGTTTTCACCTATTTTTTTTCTTGCATACCATCTTTTCCTTATGAAGCATCTTGATGCACATGTGTGTAAGAGTTGGCTCTGCTTTACTCAGGTCAGATGAACTGTTTAAAAAAACAGCAGGGTATTTAATTCCCTTTAGAATGACCAAAGTGTTACAGGATATATAAAAAACATATATATCTCACCTGACGGTTCGTCCCTTCTGTAGCTGTGTCCATACACCATTAGGACCTCTGTAGTCTGGGATAGAGGCTGCCTGAAAGGAAATTTCATCAGGAATACGAACAAAGAAAAGAATCAAAATGAAGACGGGCAACACATTATACCGTGCTGATTCCAGCTCCAGTGTAAACCACCAAGTGATTTGCTTGTTTGATTGCTGAAGCCAGTTGCCGGACTTTACATCTCAGCTCTTCAGCGTCATCGAACACCTGCAAGTTGTAAAGAAAGAAATACACACCAATACTTAATACAAGTAGCGTCTACAGAGTCATACTGATTTTATTTTGGGATCAGTATGGAGTCAAAAAAAATCACTACTCTGGATGTCATTTAGTTCCACGTGTAATTTTGTAAACATTGTATACATATTGCTCTCAGGTTTGAGTGGACTGTAGCCATGTCACGAGAAAGCAGGTTCCTGATCATTTATTTTGTTATATAAACTACTATCACTGGTCAAATGACACTGTGGCCAGGGGTCCGTACTACTGAATACATAAACCTAATACTCTGTTGGCGTGTTGAAACGTCTTCGTCAGTGAGCTCAGCCACTGTCTCCGACGGTCTCACCTCCTCCTGCTTCCTCTTCAGGACATTTCTGCGGACTTGTCTCCTGCAGAGCTCGTCCACGGTGTCTCTGTGGCGCGCCAACACGGCGGCCTCCTCCTCCGTCCGCTCGGCCTCCGGTTTCTTCAGGACCCGTCCAACCTACAATTAGCACAGAGAACCAGTCCTGATCGCTCGCCGGTGATGGGCAGCTACTTTAGCCAGCTAGCTTGGCACTAGCGGCTGTAAACGCGCTGTTTTTCCTACCAGCCTGAAGATGTTCCTCTCGCTTTCCCGCTGCAGTATCTTGGCTTTCTCAAACGCCTTTCTCTCCGCCCGTGAGGGGCCTCCGGTGTCTGGCCCCTCTGCCATCCTGCTCCACAGCGGCTGAGTAGCTTCCTATTCAAAACAAAGCTCACGGCATCAGTGCGCACCGACAGACGGAGCGGATGTGGAAGCGCAAACATGGCATAAACACACGACAGCGCCCCCTGCGGCTCGGGGTCTAAGCGTCACAAATTCACATCAGGATTCACAGCGTTGAATATTTATTATCAAGAACATAAATAAAAAGACATATAAAACAGGTTAAACACGACTAAGGGTAAAAAGTGTTTTGGCTGTGATCCCAATACTATAGGATTATTTAAGGCAACGTTGGAGGAGTTAAACACTGTTCAAGTAACAACAGCACCAGGTTCTGGAGCTGAAAAGTAACATTTGGGTGTGAACAAAAATGACTTTAAATATCACAGTAAGCTTAAAGTTGTGCTAATGCATCCAGAGATTGTCTTAAGGTGGCAAGGAACCAGGCATATTAATACTTCAGTGTGAATTCTATTCTACGCAGATTTAACAGGTGGAAAAACAGTGACGCACCAAAGCGCAGCTGACTAATTGCTAGCGTTTTCACAGCAGCTATTCTGACACGGAACAGCAGGAAAAGGTTTAAAAGGCCCACTCTATCAATAGTACACAAGAAAACTGAATTCAATGAAAATGTATCAAAACAAAAACTGCTACTGTGGAATTATACTTTTTGCTTTCATCTCACAAGATTCCTATGGTTGTTCAGATTGTAAACCACTGGCCGAGGGCCGAGATGATGCCAACAGAAGTCCTGGCATTGTCCTCTAGGTTCGGTGCATCGCAAGTCTTTTAACCAACTTGCCATTTGTCCATCTAACACCTTTAACGTTAACACACGGAAGTTGGTGGAAAGGACTGAAAAAAAAAATTCTGTTGCAGAGAGAGCTGCTGTAATGATGTTCTATGACCAGTACTAAAATTCACTCAGTGTGAATGTACTTTCTGTGAGTGGAACTGTAGTGACTATAATGTTACATAGCCTGGTCTGAGAGGAAAAAATCCCACAGCACTGAAATATGAAATACAATAATATATTAGTCAGCAACAGCCATCACTTTGTGTCAAATTAGGATTTGGAAACTCTCAAGTGATTAGTTATACAATATTCATGTAATCGCTAGAGGCCTTATTAGGATTCCTCACTGGGGCCAATTAAGAAAGTGTCATCGGGGTCTAGTGGAGTAAGAGTTCTTGGAGACCCTCTGAGGATTTGCTCTGAACTGTCCTCGTTTGGTTTTCAGTGGCTGCTCAGCAGTGAATCCAGTCTTGTGTCCAGTCCTCGTTACAACTCCCCGGTGCTTTTCTGCTGCCTTTTTCTCCATCCTGGACAGAAGGGAAGGCTGGTTTTAGCAGCTTGGAAAGGTACTGCAGACTTCTAAGGTGTGATACTTTTATTTAAACTAAAGTGTGTTTCCATTCTTTTTACAGAACAGAGTTTTAACAGAGTTAAAATATGTAAAATATATGTTGTCCCTTGGATCTAGAATATTAATATCTGGTGATAACAGTTACACATGTACAAGTATTAATGTCTGGCCCCCAGGTGGAGCTTTAAGTCATCTGATGCACATATTCCTGCATCGGTCAAAACTCTATCCACGTCCATGTCAATATGTACACATAGGTCATTCTGTTGCTTTCAGACTGTGGATACCCTTGCCTGTGGTAGCCTAACAAGCACTCACATTATTCCTCTTTTCCTCTCCAGTGATTTTTGCGTTGCAGTGGACAATGAACCTCTTCCTTTGGGCAGGCCTGTGTTTCCACTCTGAACAACACACACACACACACAAAAGGGGCATACATGCACAGATTAGATATATTATCTTCAAGATAATACACCATATTGTAATAAAACTGAAATGTATATAAATAACACAAAAGTATGCATTACTACTGATTACCGTGTGCTTAGTTTGGACATGTCAGTGCCATATAATTCAGCTTTTTTGACTAGTTCAAAACTTATCCAATACCTCTAAAAGACAGTACACTCCTTAAACTCCCATCACAACCAGGGCATTTAAAAAGGCTACCTGTCGTCTGAGCTGCCTCTCTCTAGCCAGTTCTCTGTCCCAGCTGATCAGCTGCATCCTCTCTCTGGCTGACAGGTTGAAGAATATGTCGTAGACCTCATAACGTGCAGCACGCAGCTGGAGAAGCAAACATTTACTGAGTAGATAATGGCTTGAACAAATGTGTGTAATTACAGCGTTGTTGCAACTGCTAATGGAGGACATAATTACTCAGCAGACAGTAGAGAAGAGAACTTAACGGGTATGCATTTTCCTTCATACCTGCAGAGTAACTCTCTCCTGCAGTAAGAGGTCCTGTTTGCTATTTAGGCTCTGCTGCTGAAAGGCCTGCAAGAACTGATGAGTGTCCTAAATGTCCAAACACAAATACAGTTTATATGTTCAAGCTGCATACAAACAGAATTTTTACTTAGAGTATAGCACAGACATCCGCCAATACTGTCTTCACTCACCCTGACTGTCCGCACCAGCTGTGCCACTCTCTCAGTCCTCAGCAGCCTCCGAGTCAGAAAACCCTTAACAGCTGCTGCCAGCAGGGGGCGGTAGCAATCTGAGACAGGGCTGGAGGGCTGAGGAAGAGGAGGAAGATGAGAGAAGGAGTGATGGGGGGTGAATAATGAGGACCAGAGGGGATAACAGAGGAGAATGCTAATTCCATCAATGACAACCAATTAATTTCCCACACAGGCAGTCAAGGTCTTCTGGTTGGCATCTGTTTAGTGCATCAACACAAGTGGACTCAAAGCTCATCATTATGATAAAGAATAATAAGAAGAATAATAAGCAGCTGATGTTCTGTCACTCACTTGTTGATTCTAAAGCTGTTGCATTAAAGTGACATGTTTGTTGAACAAATGTAGTTCAAATGAGGACTTGTTGATATTAGAGAACAGATCATAGAGGTTACTAATGAGGAACAAGACATCAAGGGGGGCATATGCTTCACCCGAGTGTGTGAGCCAACTGGTGATGAATAAAAGCAGGACAAGCTTTTTGCCTCACTGACATTAGTGAACAAATGCGATGATAATACCTGCGAGAGGGTAGGAAAGGTCAGTGTGTCCCCAAGACGTGAGGCCGACATGGAGCAGGGGAAGGACACGCTTTGGAGGAGACTGTAACGCGCTGCTAATGCCTGAGAGAGAGAGACAAACAGGTGGAGGGAGAACACAAGGTGCATGTATGTGTGCGGGCGCACGTGCATGCATTTGGGAGCAGACAAGGTTGAAAAATATTGAATTGGAAAGGACAGCAAATGAGGCAGGAGGACGAGGAGAGAAGAAGGAAGAAATTAATTGAGGGTAGAGAAAAAGAGACAGAAGGGGAAACATGGGGCACACAGGGAAGAGGGATGAGTTGAGAGGGGGAGCAAAGGAGGGGAGAGCAAAGGATGAAGAGGAGGAGGACGGAGGAGGAGAGGGATGGTGGGAATGATGAGACAGGAGAGATGGAGAAAATTAATAAAGCCAGAGAATAAAAATGGCATTGGAGGAGATATGAGACAAAGCAAAGAGAGGGATGAGAGGAGGGTGGAAAAAAATGAGACGGAGAAGGGACCATTAGTGGTGGCACTCGGCAGGACGATCTGGTACTTAACCACAGATGCTCATGAATTAAACAAATTATCCTTTCCTTTTCTGTGTCAATTCCCCCAAGTCCCTCCTCCCTCTACCAAAGAGTCTAGCCAGCTCGCACTCTCTTCACATCACAAATGACGGAAGGACAGAGGGGAGACGAAAAGAAGTCTTTTTTATTAAACAGCTTATGTTAATTATATTGTTGTTACGAATACATAAATTAAACAGTGACTGTGATTAATGGGACAAGGACACTATCCAAGAACAAACACAGACACTGAAGAGACGAGTGCTGTGCCAGAGAACACCAGGTCTCCTTGAAGTCTTGCACACAGAAACAGCGACCATGCCAAGTCACCTCTTAGGGATTTGACAGGCATTTATAGTAGAATCCATTTGTTTTGTTTTGTTATTACCAGAAGTATCTGTGACGATAATGAGCATATGTCTGTAGTCTGCCTACAACCCAGGTCTAACTGCTAGGGCAACAAATGTGTGTGTGTCCTATGTGGAAAAGTGCCAGAGATTTACTTCTTATTTCAGTATTTAGGGTCACAATTAAATCACAGCTTACTGAACTGGCCAGGAGGACTCACAGTCCGTTTCCACTTTAAAAAGACAGAAGGACCAGACCAGACATTAATTTATAATTTCTCATAGGTGACTTTGGGTGGAGTCAAAATAGTCGGTGGAGAGAACAGTGGCAACTGCACAGAAATTACGTAGTGCAAGATCTGTACAGCAATAGGTGATGCAATCTAAGGCAAGAACTGGACCAATGGGATCGAGCAGACATGTTGTCGGGGTCTGGACCAGACCTATGAGGGTCTGGTAGTTAAGGTGTTTTCAGGCCCATACTTTTAGATTTCCTTTATGACGCTTTATTTCATTTTGTGTAGTTTCGGAAAACAATAGTAAACGAGATGTTTGCGAGTGAAGAGCAAATAAAAAGACAGATGTAAGACGAGGAGATTATCTGAACACTGAACTAAAACTCAGCACAGTATTAAAACCTATTGAACCATAATGAATGGGTGCAAAGATTACAAATATATTACTGGGTAATACAAGATAAACCTACTGCATATATTTCTGGGACATCCATTTAGATCTAACACAGCATCTAGTTATTATTGTAAAATGATTATATTAGTTCTGCACTGTCTCACCTGCAGCAGCTCTTGCTGTTGTCTCCTGTGTTCATCTTGCAGGGCTTTAATCTGAGCAGCATGGACCTGTTTTAGTTGATCTTGTCTGTCTTTCTGACTGCCATGACCTCCACATACTTGGACCGGAGCTGTACAATTGGAAATAAAACAGTCCCAAATATAGTTTGAATAATGTTGACAATACTATATTTGATTAATACAGCAGAAGGGTAGAAAGGTGAGAGGGACAGAGCACAAGGGGTACAGTTTGCAGGTTTCTCTAATCAATACACTATATTTTAATCATATCTTAAAAGTATTCAAATTGTTTTCAGAGTGAAACTCTGTGGCTGATATTTGGACATTCCTGTTCTGGTCTTACCTCTGGGAACGCTGGCTCTGACCACTGAATTAGCTCCTCCACTGGCATCTGGACTTCTGTCCTGTGTCCCACACAGGAGAAGTCTTCGTTTGACCTTGGACACGCTGCCCTGACCTTCACCTTCACTCTTTGGGGTCAGGTGATGTTCTTGAGCTACAAGACCTTTGGAGTCCGACCCTGACTGCTCCAGGAGCCACAGGTTAGAAGGTGTTTCCACATCGTACGAGTGGTTGAGGGAGGATGTGTGGGTAGAATCGTGATCTTTTCCAGCTGTGTCATTCCTCCTGTCCACTATATGGTTACTGGTATCAGAAAGCACTGAAAGATTAGATGGAACATTTCGAAAAACATCTGGAATGCGCATCTGCTGTGCTGTGGAGAGGAGACATTTAGCAGCTGGCTGCTGCTTTTTACAGTTGTAGGTCTTGCTTAGTTTTTCTTTTTCTGTCTTTGTGGTCTTTTGTCTGTCCAACGTTATGGCTTTGACTAGCCTGAGCTCACTAATGTTAATTCTCTCGCATCCTTTTCCCTGAACTATAAGAGGTAAATCATCGGTGTCACACAAGCTTGGTCCTTTGTCGTCATGCGTGTTTTGGCAATTGCTGGACGACTCTCTGCTTGGCTTCTGTCTGTACTCAGTATAAATACCATCACCGTCTTCACTCAGCTTTTGCTCCAAATAGCCACAAGCACTCTGCTGCAAAAGTTGATCGTTTTTAATTTGCTCAGTGCCTTTAAAACTACACTCATTCTGCGTGTCGTTCTCAGTTTGGCTGTGAGTCTCCAAATTTTTCTTCACGGTGGACTCCAGATCTGAAATCAATACCTTCAGACTGGACAGATTGGATTCAAGCTGATCTATGTGCTGTGAATTCATGGTTAAATCCATCCCAATCATTTCACTACTCCCAACAATGGCACTGGCAGGGGAGGCAAGTGCTGTGTGAATGTTTTGATGTCCCAGGCTACTTTCTTCATCAATCTTGTGATCTTCCTTCAAACCGGATTCGCCCAAGGCTTTCTCTCTGTTTGCTTTGTCAGCAGCTTCTCGATCCTTACTAGTGCCTCTGCTTTTGTAGTGAACAGGGCTCCTACAGAGGTTAGGAACAGGGATGCTATGATATTTCCTTGCACCTTTGTATGATGCAGTGGGAGAGCTGGTCAAATAAAAAGCTTCTTGAACCAGGGAGGTGTCTTTCGATATGGGCGTTTGCTGGAGGAGGGCACTAAATATTTTAGGCCCTGCTATGACTTCTCGTGAACTGTTGAGCTTATTATTGAAGACGACTTCTTCCTCCACACTAGGCACTTCACTGGTTTTCTCATCGCCTGCTGAATATGTGCTTTCAGATTTTATATTCATGTTTTTGCCAACAACCTCACTGTCATTCATCCTCTCTATTACCAAAGAGTTCTTTGTTGATATTTCTGTAGTTGGCCTAGAGGAGCATCTCCTGTCTTTACATTGCATCTCTTCTACAGTCACAGGCCCCTTGAATGGGAACTCGTCATTCTCCTTATCTGAGTGGCTCTGCTCTTCTGCCTTTGCTCTCTCTAGTTCTTGGTTCTTCTCCTGAATTTTAGTGTTTTTGGCCTGGTTCCTAAGCATCCGCTGGCGCCGCCGATATTCCTGAGACTTTGTCAGCAAGGCCTGCAGGCTTAGGCGGTAAGGCTCCTCAGATGGCTCAGCCTCTTCTATACGCCCATCTGCTGGTTTGGTTTCATTGCTTTCATTCTGAACATGCCGTACTGTCTGGGGGCAATGATGACTGCCTAATGTTGAGGTTAACTCGGGACTGTTGTCTGATACTTCTATGGCTCCACATTTATCAAAACTGTGATTTCTGTCAAGGTCAAGTACAACTGTTAAGGGAGGAGTTTTTTCACCCCCTGTGCAATCCAGGTAATTATCTTCTATGTTTTCTGACAGGAAATTGTCCCAAATGACTGAATCTTTCTTTAATAGAGTGCAACCAATGTCTTGCACTTTTATGGAGTTAGAAAAGGATGACTCCAGTCCGGTCCTTTCTAATTCCTGTCCATCTATGGGAGGGTAACTAATAATATCTGGCATTTTAGCAATTGTGTTGGAGGTGTTGTGAAGGAAAAAGTCATGGTTCACGCTGCCATCATTCTTTTGTGTTAGATAACCTGATGACTCTGACTGGTAGCTCACACCATTAAATGAGCCTGGTTGGGAGCTCTGCCCATTGAGGTGGTCAAAAATGTATCCATTATGACTTTGAGAAGGCGTTGCATTAGAAGTCAAGAAGGCACAATAGGTGGTTGATGTCATTGAAGGAAGAGTAAGACCATCTTTTCCATTCTCTACAGGTGGTGGCAAGAGCGACACAATATCCCCTTCTCCTTCAAAAAGATTATTCTGCGAAGATCTTGTGACAATCTCTGACTCTCGAAGCAACTCCTCCAGCGTTGGTGTCTTCCTTATCTGCAGTTTATGAGAGTAAACAAAGAAAAAGTCAAATAAGCCCATATGTAACTTAGCAACACACATAAACAAAGCCCATATTAGATTAGCCAAGCGGAAAAAGCTAAAAAGCAGGATTCAAATTACCTGAACGCTGTGCAGTATAGTTTGCACGTACGCCATTCTAGTTTCATTCTTCAGCATCCTATGGTCAGCAGCTTTCTGTGCTGCATCTCTGTGTCGCTGCATCTCTCCTCGTTGCTCCTCCGAGAGCTGTTATCATCAGAAAGCAGAAATACTGTGGTGACTGGTAGAAATAATGGGAGGGGGCAACTATTCATAATAGTAAAAACTTTTAGGTTAAGTTCTTCAGATTTTTTGTTTGTCAGTCTGAAAAAACAATATGGAGCTAGAGATACCGTGAACACCTTACATTAAGAAAGTATAACAAGCTAGAACAACGTGTGTATCACTGCTGGTGGAAAGACATTTTGTCAATTTGCCAAACCTTTCCCTAGTGTTACACAAAAAACATTCAACAGGACAGATTAGTAAAATAGATAAAGAGTGTTTTCTGCGCCTTGTTAAGAGTTGGAGAGAGAGTTAACCTTAATATTAGGATTATGTCCTAAACCTGAGCTCCTACCAGGGGAGGAAGAATGGCTCGTCCATGAAAGCAGATGAGAGAGGATGCAGTTGAAGCTTTGCTGTGTCGCTCCTCCTCGCTTTTACTCAGCTGGGAAAGACGGTGTCGCACAAACTTGTCGTAGTCCTCCATCAAGCCGCATCAGGATACAGTCTAAGCAGCGTGATATAGTTATTAAGTGCTAACGCGTTAGCTGGGTATCTTTCTTAGCTAACGCTGGTTAGCTGCCAAGCTAGTGTTAGCCGACCCAAATCGTTGTTAGCTGGTCAGCAACTTATGCCAAACTGACGTGGTAATAAAATAGATTAAAACGTAGAAAATAAAATCAGACATCAGTGGTAGAGCTGTAATAAACGAAAGCTGCTTTCAAAGTCAGGTCTCCATCAAAACAGAGCCGTGTTTACATTTTTACCCGCCTCTGCTCCCGGACGACAGACGGCGACAGTTAAACGCCGTAGAGCAGTTTGCAAGTTCCGGACTGGATCAGCGGCGCGGACATGTGTTCACCACGTACTACGACAAATACATGCATTTGAAAAGTAAACAACGACTTATAGGGACGTTTTAGTAAACAAATCAATATACGTGCTTTCACTGATTTTACCGTAAAACGTGTATCATTCTGGAATGAAACATGACGGTGCTCCAGGTTTTTGGTTGAGCCCAAACGGGCAGAACCTTGGGGCGTCACAGCGCCCCCTACAGACGGCGCTGCCCGGACAAGACGGCGAGTGAAGGTAACGGAAGCGATTAGACGTCATCCACATGTCGATATAACCGTGACTATGGAAATGTCACCACCACATCGGATTATAAACAACAATAAATTAGTATTTCAGTGACTTACAGTAAGAGCCCGTTTTCTCATTTCCTTACTTTTTTCAGGCTATAACAGCAGCAAACTGTAGGAGGACGCTACAGGATGCTGATGTAGACTTTAATTTTTGCTGTGTATTTAAGAAAATCTATTACATATACTTAAAATACCGTTTATGAACACTATACTGGAAATTACATTATCATAATAACAATGATTAATAATAGACTTAAAATATAGGCTGAAGGGTTTCCCGCTATAGACCTGCAATTGAAATAAAATTTGTTGTTAAAGCAAGTTGAGAGTGAGAGCACTTATTTGTATAATTACATAATGCACTGAAGCTTTTGCATTTTAAAACATGTTTATTGGTCATATACAAAATAAAGTAAGCTGTTTATCAACAAACATACACTATATACATCAATAAATTAAAAGATGCATTAGACCGATGATGAAACAGTTAATTTCATGATTATACCAATATCCTTTCATCATCACTTACGTATCTACAAATTGCAAAAAAAGTACAATAATTTAGGTGAAGATACATACTTACAAAGACTGTCACATTTTAAGTATTTTCCCATAGAAAGTACTGTTGTAGAATAATTTATTACACCCCATACAGAAATATTACAAAACACAGGATTTTCTATTACAAGGGCTTTTCTGAACAGGCTACGCCATATTCACACAAACTCACTAGCTTTCTATAGCTTTAAATAGAACATTACAGTATATACTTTGAGAAACATAAAAATATCCCAGCTCCCATGAGCAACCTGGCCGAATGCTCACCAGCAGACACACTAATTAATGTAAATTAATGTCAAATTAGAAAGTCGGTTATGGGAAAGAACCAAACAATAATGTAGCGGTACCTGAACTCTGGGTGACATGTGACGTTATAGATTGTACAGCTGATGAATGGAGGTGTAAGAAAAAACAGTAGGCGGGCACAAATATTATTATTGATCAAATCCCTATACTCATTTGCTGTCATCAATCGTCATTGGAGGTGGGTGAAAGGGCTCTTAGGGTCTGGTGGCATGATTCACTAAACAGCAAAACAAACTGGTTGACTGGTCGAGCAGCAAGATAAGGAGTTAATGATTTGCACAAAGCCTTTTACAGTCAGACACTGTAAACTCTGTAAGACAAAGGGATAGGATAAGTAGAAAGGGGAACAGGTTAAGAGTCTCATCAGACCACTCCTTTCTGCCCTGTAAAATATTTATAGATGCGGTTTAGGAGTGGCTTAAGTTTACAATGAAACGCCTTTTCATAAGGAGGGTACGACCCCTGTACAGGCAGCGGAAAATAAGGTCAGCGTGTCTCACAAGCTCATAAAGTGTGGTATGAAAAGGCATCAAGCCCCGTCTCATAAAAAGGTCAGTGTTGTCAGCTGATCATGTCTGCTGAGTGAACCGCTTAGAGACCAAACACTGCTCCGTACAGGAGAAATGCTACAACCAGAGGTTATTTAAGCTTGGAAGACAAAGATAGTGGTGTTTGACTGACTTGCACAACAGCTACGGTGGATTTTGCATCCTATCACCTCATCTTATGTAGGAAATGTCGGGTCAATTTAGCTTTTCACAGTCATTTTTTAAGCCACAACCGGATTTCACAAACCGATACTAACATTAATAATTATTAATCACTCTGTATATGAGCGCTTTCATTTTGTCACATCATACTGTACCTGCTGTTATAATAAAATGGAACAGAGCGATCCTGTGTGGCAGGAGTTCATTTTTGCTACCGCAGCCCCATGTCAACACTATTGTTTTCACTCTTTACGTCCTTTTTTTTAAACCAGAGTAAGAACACAGGAAGTAGGTGGCATTATATCGTTTCATGAGCAGCGTCACAGAGCATGAATGCAGGTTGTATTTTGTCCTAATTTCTTACCTACAAGACCACACACCCCACAGACGGCCTGTTAAAGACAACTATAAAAACATCAGTCTATAATCAGAGATCAACAGGAAGCAACAGAGGGACCAAGAATGCTCCAAAAGAAATCAGCAGAGGATGATATTAGCATTCTGCACATAGAAAACAAGACAAATGCTTAAAAATATCAAGAAATACATGATATAGTATAGTATATAGTTTCGGCTCAATACCATGAAATATGCTCCTGTGATAAAAATCTTTTTAAATGACAAAAAAGCATCAGACATTTTAATTTGACATTTGCACATCTCCGGTTTAAAGGTTAACTGAACATACCAATGGTTATCAATGTGAAAAATCAATGAACCCGTTCCCTTTCGGCACATTTACTCATCGTTCAGCTGTTTGACTGCATGTCAGTGTAGGGGACATGTGAGGACACACCTAACTGATCTTACTGCACCTACTGCAGGGAGAGAAAGCCCCTTTTTCCTCACAGTGGAAAGTGTCAGTTCAGGTAAAAGGCTGCATGAATGTTAAGTTCTGATGAACTGCTTCTATTTCAGGAAAATTAAAACAGAAGTCGGGTTTTCATTAGTTACAACAGAAAACAGAAGAAAACCCCACTGCTTGACAGACAAACCATTAAATAGCAGAATAGAATATTTCACTTCATTAAACACCGAATACAATAACAAACAATATTCCCTGACACAGACCAGTTCAAAAACAAATAAAACAGGAAGAACATTAAATATACATAACCACATTAAATATGTACAACCAAAACAAATGTCCTTAATGCGCGCGCACACACACGCACACGCACACGCACGCACACACACACACACACGCACACACACACACACACACACACACACACACACACACACACACACACACACACACACACACATATAATACATAAAATAACTTACTGAGGGAGTGAGAGCGATTCAGCCATAAAGGCCCATTGTTGAGTGTGTTGCTAGCGGACCTGAATACACAACATCGTTAAGCCTGTGAGGTTCATGATAACACTTTGTCTCATCAGTCACATTATCTGTCCCACCGTTAACAATGAAAGGACCACAACAAGCCAACACAGGCCTGTCGAGAAATACAGAAAAGGGCTTCACCAAACCTAAAACATCCAAATCCTAAGTGTCGACGAGGAGCAGCCTAACAAACAGTCTGAACACGTCTGCAGCGCTGCAGCGGAACAACAGGGCCAGGAGGACCACGATTTCATGATTAGAGCAAGAGTGCAGTTACTCACGGTGTCATCACCCGCGTTGGCTTGAAATCAAACAAGGATCAAAGTCATCTTGAAATAGTGAACATTATAGTTACCTCGTCACATACCTACACAGCACACACTAGTTCACGGTAACACACACGTGCCTAGTCACTAGAGAAAAAAACAAAGCTATTCAGTAGTTAAGCCACTTTTGGTACAATTGCAAAATAGAGAGATACTGTATATCAAACAGATTTTTGTTATACCTTTTTTACAGGTCAATACAAACAATGCAAAGATAATTGTCTTTATAAAACTCCAGACTCTACCGTACATAGACAAAGATTCTTTGAGTACACAATAGCACACACCACTACTTTTTATGGTAAAGCTTGTGTAAAATCAGAGCCCATTTGTGCAACTGGAATTTCAGAGAAACATCTGTGTTATTCATCGCCAGTTGACTGCAGTGCTGGTAAAAAAAACAAAAAAACAAAACAAAACATCTGCACTGGCGAAGCGAGCGCTGTGGTTAAAAACAAGAGAAATGAAACCTAAACCGCTTTTTGTCTGAAGCAAAACGTTTGCCGGAGGTGTAACAACCTAGATTCACCTGGAGCGAGGAGCCAAACAGATTCAGGAACATCAAAAGCACGTCGTTAGCGTCGAATCGAACAGGGCTTCCCCAAAAAATATTTTCTGTACAGGAAAATGAGGGTAAACACAGTCAAGTCTTTTAGTTAGTGAACAAAATGCCACGTTACATGAACGAGTGTGGTTAATATTAACCGTGATGGCTACTACACAATGCACAGTGAGAGATAAATGCTGTCAGCAGACCTCAGCCTTTCTGTATAGGCTGAATCTCCACCGTCCCTCCACGACCTCCTGACTTTGTCCTGATGCACATCACTGGAGGACCAAGGCACTCGACCTTCCAGATGTCACGATTACACTGAGTGGAACTCAAACCGCAGCCAACTTAATTCCCTCCCGGCGTTCAGACCATCATTTCCCTGAAGTTTCTTGACATCTGAGATAAAGTCAGTGTCTTTCAATCGCTTTCCTTTTTATCTCTATAGTATATTGTGTTTTTTGGTAAATATGAATCGCCTTGTCCCTCTTTTTACCGTTAGACGCAAGTATTGTATGCGATATTGGAAGCCAGCTGGAACTGGAATACAGGACAGAAAAAGAACAGCTAGGTGAGAGAGCGTCGAACATAGAAAGTAAAAAGACCATAGAAAAATACAGCTAACTAAATATAGCAATACCAAAACAAACACGTGTCACAGAATTTCACAGAATTCCTGATAATATAACAATTCACACACAGAGAATACACTTTGGACCTCATGTGAATGACAACACAGTACAAAACAGTAGAAATACAGGTACCACCATATATTTTTCTGTAGTATTTTGCGGGAGAAGTTCTTGGCTGTGTGGAGCGAGCCACTGAAATCAGCAGCTCACGAAAAATTCTCACGAATTATATTCTTTTGGAACTCCGGGACCTATTGTGGGAATCCACAAAACCTTGTTCCTGATCGGATTTTTAAATTGAACGTGTGATTTAGAATCTGCTTGTTTGTGTGATGTCAGTATTGTACATACATCTCATTATAAGCCTCTGAACGGCCACTGATCCAAACGTATTCAGCCTTTTAGGGTGTTTGTTTTTGCCCGGCCTAAAATTCTGCAGTTCTTTGCCCCGTGGGAACCCTGTGTATGTGCTCAATCACGCGCTGACCAAGGGACTGCATCTTTATAGTCCTTTCTTTCATCTGCACTGATGCAAGACAGGCGACGGCGTCGTCAGTGCAGGTGGAGGAGAGGTGGGGGCGCCGGCGAGGACGCAGGATCAGAAATGGATGCAGCGGAACCCGCGTCAACGTTGCCCCCCCCTCAAGACCGCGCGTCCGTCTTGGACTTCACTATCGTGATCACGCTGGTGGCCGTGGCCACCTTCCCCGGTATGAGCGGGCCGATGACGGAGGAGGCCACCCCGCCCCCTCCTCCGCCCCCTCCGCCTCTGACGCCGACCCCCACGGTGGGGCTCCGCGCCACGGTCCTGGCGAAGGTCTGCAGGGCCTCGTACTTGGACCTGAGCGCGTCCAGCTCCACGCGCATGGACGCGTTCTCCGTGGCCAGCTTGTCCACCTCCTGCTGCAGCTGCGCCTTCTGCTTCTCCAGCTCCTCCTTCTGGGTCACGCGCTTCACCCGGCAGCTGGCGGCGTAGCCGCGGTTCTTCAGGGTGCGCCGCCGCTGCTTCAGCTGCAGGATCTCCTCCTTGGAGAGCCCGCGGAGGTGCTGGTTCAACTCCCGCACCGACATGGTGACCAGCTCCTCGTCCGTGAGGCTGGTGCCATTCTCCCCCGGCTCACGCTTCACCTTGAGACGACGGCGGACAGGAGAGGAGGGGGTGAGGCGTGTGACACACAGCACAGAGACTGGCTGATAGGATGAACTTTCTTACCTTCAAGGCTTTATTTCCTTTGTTAGTCGTCGTCATGCCACAAGAGCCTTGATCTTCTGAACAGACCTATGGAGCCGCAAGCATAAACGGAGTAAATCATCAACGTATCCTATTTAGATCACTATCAGCTCAGATGATCCCGGCCCGACCAGTGGACACACACCGAACCGAACTCCAGCGTTACTGTAAGCACATGGTACAGTGTTACACCTATGAAAGTGAATGAGTGAAAGTGACACACAGGCTTTTCTTAGAACTTCCTTGCCTTCCTGTTTCTTGGTGGTTACGCTGACATTGCCCACTACCTTTGTGCTGCCGAGCTCTCATTGGTTGGCCCCAGTTCAACGGTAACGAAATGAGCACGAAAGAGGAAGAAGTGGTTAAAAAAATGTGGGGAATGACTCCAGGGGAAAACCAACTGTTAGTGCCCACACACACGCACACGCACATGCACACGCACGCACGCATGCACGCACGCACGCACGCACGCACGCACGCACGCACGCACACACACACACACACACACACACACAAAGGGTAGTTTAGCTATAAAGCTACATTTAGCAGGAATAAAAGGTTGATGCCTGAGCGCTTGCTCCAAACAACACACAAACGAATGGCCACACAACAGCGTGAATCAGAAGTCAACAAAGAGGGAAGTGCTAAAGATGAGATCAGGCCTTAGAGCGCACAGCTCCGCCGATGAGCATCTCCAGCAGCTCTCAATGAGCTGCTTTGTCTGCTGCCCTGGTCTGGCTCTCGTCTCGCAGACTTGCGTGTGTGTGTTTCAATAAAGGGCAACTATTGTTGCTGCTGCTGAGCGATCATCATGAGACCAGTCATGATGACTCAGCAGATTCCTGATCTCACTCTCTTACCCCTCCCCATCCCTCTCCTCCCCTGCTGCACACATTTCGACTCATCTATTTCTGATGTGCTGCTTAAAGGACAGTGACCATTTACAGACACACACACACACACATTAGTTTAAAAGGTAAAACCATTCGGTTTCCGTCATATGGTGTAAACACAGAGTTTGGGATTGATCACATGCGACGTTGGGACGTGCGTCTGTTCACATTTCCTCTGTCCTGTCAAACGGCTCTGAGCGTTCCAGTACGCCTCCCCCACAATGCACCTCTGTCTGTGAGCGTGTGAGTGTGCTGCCACAAATCCTACAGTTATAAATAGCTGTAGATCAAAGCAAAACATACAGAGCACATACAAGTAGCCGCGCGTGCACACAGAACATGCAAGCGATGTAAAGAGACAGAAATATGAGGTTTACTCTGATGGAGTCTGGGCTTCGCTTCATATCATATCATTACACATCGCTTAGTGTAAACAGTCAGCTGTGCATATACACGCGTTCTTCTCAATAATCCAGTGTCTCCAGCTTCCACTGCTCTCACGTCACATTTTGTTGAGAAGCAGTCCCCCACAGCTTGAGATGTATTTGCACACAAAAGATGGATCAAACACGTGAAGAGTGAGGGTGGCAGGTGGGGGAGGAGAGCGAGAGGGGGGGGGGGGGGGGGGGTGCTTGAAAGCAGAGGGGGTAAAAACAAGGCTGACTTCCTGCCAGGCACTGGTTTATTTCCCCTGTGCCAAAACCTCCACTCCCCCTCTCAACACATCTTCATACAAACACAAAGCGAGCTGGTAAGTGCGCGCGCGCACACACACACACACACACACACACACACACACACACACACACACACACACACACACACACACACACACACACACACACACACACACACACACACACTCCCCTGCCACCATGCCAGTGGGGCACAGCAAAGCACACACATAAAACAGCTAGCTCACACTGTACCATCTATGCAGTTGCAGCAAATCTTATTTTAAAATGTTTAACTTCTATATTTTTCACCATATTGAACACGCTGGGGGAATTTTGAACACCTATAAATAAAATCAACCCGTAGTCAGAAACCTTACTGCTACAATAATGTGGGTATCAGAACCTGGATAGCTGCTTTGTAAACCTTTAATATCTGCTCATGTCCCTGTCTGTGCCTACAATAAATCGATTAGGCTGCTTACTTGTAGGACGTCAAGGTGACTGGTTAACATGCAACTCACATTCCAGTGTGTTGCATGTTAACCTCATCATTCTCAGCTTCTGTTCAATAGACTAAAAAGTTGTTTAAATTATTTAATAAATTTATATACTCTCTTGCTACACACACACACACACACACACACACACACACACACACACACACACACACACACACACATATATATATCTCGTGGGACATACTGGAGCCTATCCCAGCTATCTATGGGCGAGAGGCGGGGTACACCCTGGACAGGGCTGCTATATAAATATATTATTATTATATTACATAAAATGTCAAAATGATCTTATTACACTTCAAGGAACAAAATAATGCTGCATAATACCTGATAGTTTGGGCTAGTAAGCACTGAATTTAACAATAAACCTTGCATATGTTTTATGATAAAGGAGACACATTCAGTGAATGCTCCATGTAAAGCTAAAGAATAACTACATGACAGAAACAGAAATGTAATATAAAAAAGCAAACAAGTCATTTTAATCTGTGTGTGTGTTATCTATACATTTGTAGACGTCTCAGGAGGAATGCAGGTACTTGTTTGAGGTGTACACACTTTTGGAGTCTGACAGTAGATTAGGTTCAGGTTGTGTTTAATCAAATACCTGACCTTCGCACTGGTGTAAAACTAGTTTGTGTATGTATGCATTTTCCAATAACATAGGCCAAGCGTAAAGTCACCCAGGATAAGAATCATCTGCTGAGCAAAGGCATCACCATTCATCTTGGGCACACACACACACACACACACACACACACACACACACACACACACACACACGGTGCCAGAGGTGTCCTTCACATAATGCGTGTGCGGTGGGCGCTTCGGTCTGGTCAATGCCACCGCCCCTGTTGCTACAACAGACAGCTTTTTTGCTGTGGCAGGCTGTATTTTTATGGAGCAACCAGAAGAACGCTGACGACTCAGGAGCAGGGCTGCTTGCGGTTACGCTGAGGGTAACAACACGCACACACATGCACGCTGGATGGGACACGGGGACAGAGGTGAAAGAGGCAAGGAGCAGCGTGCATGGCTAAAAGTACAGATGCAAGAGTGTGCTGGGATGGAGTAACGCAGGAGAGGTGAAGACAGACTAAGTAAGAACGGAGTGGTGGGACTGAAAGAATGCTGACGTCTCCAGAGCTGATTAGCGTTACAGCAGAGACATCACACCCACAGCCGAGAAAAATGCTGAGTACGGAGGGAGGATGGGGGAGTGCAAATGAAATGACAAGGGAGAAAGAAGAGAAGAAAAAGGCAAGTGAGTGGGGAGGAGGAGAAGAGGGAAAGGACAGAGGTGGGGATGGAGGGAGCTGCACAGATGAGGAGGAATGGGACAGGAGGAGGAGGAGGAGCAGGAGGAGGGGGAGGAGGGAGGGGGGGGCAGAGAAGGAGTGAGCAGAGGGGGTGGGAAAGCGTTTGGGTGAAAATGCATCCTCAACACATTTGTAAGAGCTTAGCTGTTGGGTACGAGGGGGGGGTATGAGAGAGAGAGAGGTGCGGGGGGAGGGGGTGGGGTGGGGGGTATAGATGGAGGGGGATTGGGGTCGGAAAAAAAAAAAACCTGAACTCAGCAACGACCACGACTAAAACCTCCAATTAGAAAAGTTCTGAAGCTGATCCAGTGAAATGAAACTACTGCTGACCACCTCCCTCAGCCCAACACACACACACACACACACACACACACACACACACACACACACACACACACACACACACTCCTGTTGCCAAATAAAGTCCTGGTGAGCAGGTGAACCTCCGTTAATAGCGTGGCGGGAGGTGATGACTGAGAACTGAGACTGAGAACAGGCCCAGACGTTGACTACTACTACACTTCGTGTGTGTGTGTGTGTGTGTGTGTGTGTGTGTGTGTGTGTGTGTGTGTGTGTGTGTGTGCGCGCGTGTGTGGCCTCAGACGGAGCTCTAATTAATCTCGTTTGAGAGAACCTTTTGCTCTGGCTACTCCCGCCACGCAGAGAGGATTTCTTAGAAAGCGCCTTCCTACTTAAAACACACGACACCAAAATAAACAGCCGGATTAAGCGCGTCGAAAACAACCCGTGTCACGTGTGCGGGGTTGCGTATGAAGAGAACTATCCAGAAGCGATTGTGTCATGAGGCTGTTATGATGCAGAGGCAGGTCTGTCTTTTCTGAATGATCCATTGTAACAACTGGACCTCCTAACGCAGCAAGACTGGAGCACACAAGGAGCAGTGGCAGCGAGACACCAGGAGGAGTGAATACCACCTCATGGGGGGGGGGGGGGGTAGTGCGTTGATCTGCTGTGGGCCGAGGGTGCTGGTAAAAAATTACCAACGAGCACAGAGTGATGAGCGAGATCAGTAACAGAACAGGGAGAGGAGCTGCAGATACAGGACCATGGAGAGAGGGTGAGGAAGGGAACGGCGAGGGGGAGAAAACACACCCGCTCTGTGTGTGAAGTGTGTGGGGAAAGAGCAGGGAGCTATTAACAGAGAAGTATGCAGAGCGTGAAATAAGCACGATAACACAAAGAGAAAAGGAGACGGGGAAAACACAGGGAACGCAGGGGAAGCGACGCACAAAGCAGCCGGGATGCTCATAGACCATTCTAATGTGAGGGCAGGGCGGCGATCGCTTTCTGAAAGTTTAAGGAGGGTTTAGTGTGTGTGTGTGTGTGTGTGTGTGTGTGTGTGTGTGTGTGTGTGTGTGTGTGTGTGTGTGTGTGTGTGTGTGTGTGTGTGTGTGTGTGTGTGCGAGTGTGTTATTAAAGGTGAGAAAAAGTCCTGGCGTCAACACGTTTTCCCATTCCAGGTAGTAAGTCGGAGTGTGATGACAAATTTCCCAACACAAGCAAAAAAAACCTGCACTGTCAGGCAATTGAGCTCTGCCTCACATTTTGTGTGTGTGTGTGTGCGTGTTTTGAGGAGGAGAGAGAGCATGTAGGTGCAGTCTTTGTGTGTGTGTTTGTGTGTGTGTGTACGCCAGTGTGAACACCAAACACAGAGCTGTGAGGGAGTTAAACGACATGTTAACTTTATTCCCCTTAGACACACACACACACACACACACACACACACACACACACACACACACACACACACCTCATCAGCAGGATTTACTCCAGACAAAGAGAAAGTTTCAGCGCAACAGCCAAGTAAGCAGCGCGCGACACATTCATCATAATCAGTCACGTTAATGAAGAAACATCATCAGAAACGTCTGAGCAAACATTTTGTGCCACCTTCACACGCGCTCAACTTTTGGACGATAGCAGCTTCACACAGCGGATCAAAACATCCAGTGTGACCAAACAAGAAGCCTTCAGACAACGTGCACAGAAAAGACAAGGGTTCTAAAATGACAGAATCGTTCAGACTTTCAATTCAGATTTTACCATTTTGGATAATAAAGTGAGGAACAGGAAAGAAACAGTTATTCTGACGTGTGAATATTTTCAGCTTCAACTTTTTATGTGTTTTAAATATTTTAGATGAAATTTCAAGATGCCAACTTAGACTGTGGGAAATTGTGAAATGAAATACCATGAAATAGAAACTAGTCTAGAGACTAGAGACAAAGAAAGCAAATGATTGTTAGTTTGTAAATCTATAAATGAGTGTTTGAAAAAGTGGTGATCACAGCTGATTCACACGTTTATACTTAAATGATTTCTGAGGCTCTGTTTCCAAAGCAGACTGAGCAGGAACACGAAAGGGAAAATAGCACCCGCTGCAGAACCACAGGAGAACCGTGTGGAACCCTAAAGCCACAGGTGAAGGCATCGCTCCATCACCGCCGCCTGTTCTCATTTAAAAAGGCTCCAGGATTCGCAGCACAATCCTGGGATCATCACACTGCAGTTGAAAAATGCAGCACGTTGGCGCATGGAGGTGATGCAACCGGTAGACAACCGCCGGTACCAGCGCTGCCGTTGCCGGGGCCTCGCATCCGAGGGCCGCGTGCCAGACGAAATCACCGCCGCGCGGCGTGAAGCGGGCGCTCGTGCGGGAGGGAGGGGGAGAACGAGGCCATAACCGGCGTCAGAACCTACAGGTTTGATCTGGTCTGATCTGAGGGACGGGTCCAACGAACGCCTGGTTTTCACACACAGCGCTCTGGACAGGAGCACTTTGAGTGGCTTCAAGTTGTTTTGCATCCACTAATCCTTTTAACTTGTTTATCTTGATATCACCCACTTTGGGTTCTCGGGGAGGTTATGTAAATACGGAGTCCAGACACTTGTGGAGGGAGGAGACACACACACACATGCACAAGTCAAAATAACGCAAGGACAGGCAAGCGCACTCACACGGAGGCAGGAAAAAAACAGTGGAGCACAGCAATGATTATGCACCAGATCTGCTTACACCATATTTCATCATTACTGTGGAGAAAAAACACTCAACTATTGATCTGCCCCAGTGCTTCCTTTCCTCCCCGCGCCTCTCTCTCTCTCACCCACTCTCGCTTTTATTTCGTTGTTCACGTCTCGCTCACTCTCTGAAATTTGCAAGCATAACAAGACTTTTCTGAAATAGATCCCAGTAGTATACAGCATCATAAACATGCAGACATTATTTAGAAGTTATGTCCCAAACGACAAACCCCTCCGCTCTCTCACACACACACACACACACACACACACACACACACACACACACACACACACACACACACACACACACACACACACACACACACACACACACAAATACCAAGGGTGGACACATTTTGTGAACACCTGTGCAATCTAATGTAATCCAGCACTATAGTCCTGCAATAAATGCTGCCTTTGTGCAGCTTCTTTAATTACAATCCCCCAGCAGAGACCAGACGATATGAAGAGAGGAACAGCACAACAGGAACGTAACAATGTGACACAACAGCATCGCCGCCACCTCACAACGGGCTGTCGTCCTATATGAAATTCCCATGACTGCTCCCAGAAACATCTTTCTACAGACTCGGGTGTAGGACGACTGAGTCTGTGAATCGCATTGTTATGGGACTGTCCCACCTCATCATCAGCTGTGGATGAAAGTTGAATTAAGATTTCTTAGAAATTATTTATGTATCTACTCTCTGTCGGGATGAAATTAAACACTGATGCATTTCAGACGTGTTTTAAGTTTTTTTTTTTTTTAATCCTATTATGTGACATATCCCCATTATGTAAAATAACCAGCCAATATCCAGCGTTCTGTGTTAGTTGACAAAGGTTTGGCTTAATTGGATACAAAGGTTGCGTTCGGTGCGACTATAGTATTTAAGTGCATGTTTGCAAGCATCCACCCAATCTACTAAAACATGACTCAAAATAATCTAGCTACAATATCTGCAATTATTTCTATTAATGATTAAACACATAAAAAGTGGAATGATGCCAAATACTGTCTGATTCCAACTCACACTCAACACTTTATGGTCATATGTGAAATTAAACCAGCTACAGAAGATAGATTATGAACTGCTCTTCAAACAGAAGCGCATGTTTATATATTCAAGACGTATTTTGATCAAATTCATATCCATCTAACCAGGAGGACACATTGTTGTTATTTATTTACTCAACAAATGACTGAACCAACTAATGTGTTTACTAGATGGAAAAGCATCTGTCTGAATTGATAATAACCACCTGCCCTGTGGCTCGACATCTCCTGTCCCTTCCTTCCTTCCTTCCTTCCTTCCCTCCTTCCCTCCTTCCTCAAACAGCCAGAGGAGCTTTTACACAGTGTTTCATCAACTTGGCCCCTGCTCACGCAGGGAATCAAACAAGTTTATCAGAGCACACGCACACTTCTCTGATGTGGAAAAATAGCATGCCGTTCACACTCATTAGGACTTCGTTTGAGGGTGTAGTCTCAGGTCAGACATTGTGAAGCGATGGAAGGAATAAAACTGTCAAACGTGAAATGCTGTAAGGGTCAAACGATAGCACCATTACTTCCCGTTGCTACATCTTTGTAACCTTGGTTCTTCCTCTGCTCTGTGACACACACAGTCCCCACAGCAACCAGATCCTCCTCCTATACAGTAAAACTCCTGCTCTCTCACACACACACACACACACACACACACACACACACACACACACACACACACACACACACACACACACACACACACACACACACACACACACACACACACACAGGCGCACAAGAGCAGGCAAAGAAACTAGCTGTGGTAAGTAACAAGTGAAAACGCCATCTGTCAAGCGAGAGCGCATTTGCTTCGTCTCAGCATTTTCAGGGGAATGCCTTGAAGACAAAAAGGTCCTTGTTCTCAATCTCTCCGCAAATCCCATCTCTCATTCTTCCTCCCTCTTCCTTCATCCCCCTTTGCTCCGCGCGCCTTTGCCGCTCCGCCACCATCAGCAAAGTTGCACACATAAGCATTGGTCAGCGTTCAATTACCGTGAACACCAGGGAAGGATGGGGAAAGTACTTGACAGAGAAATGCACTTCAAGCACTGATTAAATACTGATACCGAGTATAAAAAGCTTAGCCCCTAGGTTGTGTGTGTGCGTACATGCAATGAGAAAAGGAAATAGAAAAAAAGGTGTGTGTGTGTGTGTGTGTGTGTGTGTGTGTGTGTGTGTGTGTGTGTGTGTGTGTGTGTGTGTGTGAGACAGTAAGGGGAGATGGGGGGGGGGCTCTTTTCTCCAATACTGATACAACTGTTTCATCATTATGACCCTCTATTACAGTACTTGCCAACTTGCTTACTACATACTTTTGATACACTCTGCAGAGTGCTGACTCCAACTAAAGCTGCTGATATGGAGTCATTAGGGGGTGAAGTTTCTGTTTTTCTTGTGCCCACAGAGCTTCCCTATTACTCCTCCGTGTTTAAGAGTTGCAAAGCCCATAGGTTGCTACCAGGCAGCGGATAATGGCCCATCTAGCACAGATCAATCACAGGATATTTCGTTGCGCGGCATAACAGTTTATTGAGGCGCTTCCTTTTTTTAGCACGAGTCTCCGTGTGGGTTCACGAGCGCCCAGTGTCCAACATTAAGGGGCCACGGTAGCGCGTGCTTCCCTCCAGCTTCCTCCTGTTTGCGTCCGGGTGCATTTCAGATTTATAGACAATAAACTGTGTTTTTTCTAGGAAACAAAGGCGCCAAGTGTTAAGAGAGAACTGCTCGCGCGCTCGTGATTGTCTAAAAGGGAATTATCAGTTAAATTATTTACAACCTGATATTTGTCGTGCCTTTGTGCGCATCCTTCCCGCTGAACGATCAGATGAACTCATTCTGCACTGGTGACATGTTGAACGGTCGTTCCGGGGCCCACGCGGGCTCTAATGATCACACAAACACGCCAGCACGCGCGACACGATCGTGGCGCGTTTGTTTCAGCGCTAGGTCCCGACACAAACCGAGCTCTTCCTTCCCTCGCGCCAGACCTTTGTCCGCCCGCTTGCCGCCGGTGCCATGTTGCCATGGCTCCCTCGTGCCTCCGCTCGGCTCGCGCAGTCGTTGACAAATAACAACGTTGTGATGAATCAGCATCTCTGCCGCGAGCGCGAGCCGGCGTGCAGCCGCGCACACCAGGAAATAGACGCCTGACCAGCGCAAAGTCACTTAAACGCCTGGTGTAGTTGAAGCGGAGGCCCGTCGGAGGAACAGAGTCCGACACAAAGCAAATGTCAAAACAAGAGCCAGCGGTGCCCGACGGCCAGGACGCAGCGCCGCTGCTAGCGTAGCCGCTGGACGCGTGACACTTCGCTACAAACGCGTCGTGTCATTCCCTTTTCTCGCCGTCTTTTTCGGCAGCAGCGCGCAGACAGAAAGGTCGCCGGTCCACAAAAGCCGTCTGCCGAACACATAACAGCGCGGCACCGCCGGCGGACAGCTGACCGCCCCTCTTACCTGCGCGACCGTCGGGTCAGCGCCTCACTTCGCGTCCGCCGCCGCCGCTTCAGCACCCCGGAGACGGAGGACAGCCGCCGGAGCTAGCGCTCACGGTGCGGCGCGCGCCGGGTTCGGCGCGGAGCCGCGTGTTCGCGTTTCCCCCACATCATGCCGCGTTTATTTGTTTCACACATGAAGTCATTTAGACGCCAAACAAGGGAATCCCCGGCCAGGCTCGCGCTCGGACGCCCCGCACGGTCTAATTCCGACACATGGCTTCAGCGGACGCTTGACAGCCGAGCTAACCTGCTCCCCTTTGTCTGTTATTGTGAAGCCGCCGGACGATCGCTCCTGTCGGTCGGTCGGTCGTTCGGTCGGCGTGGCGGCTGAGCGGCCGCGCCGACCGCGGCAGAGCAGGTGCCGGTCCGGATAACTAGCCGATCGTGATGATTCAGCACTAGCAGACTGCTGCCCTTTAAACGGCAGCGGCGTCGCGGCGAGTTCGGCTGAACGGGACCGCGGCGGCGGCGGCGGCGGCGGCGGCGGGACGAGCGGCAGCGCGAGCGCGACAGCACCCGACAGCGATAACGGCAGAGCGGCGGCCGCGGCCGTGCACACTCAGCAAAACAACACCTCTACATTCAGCACTTTTTAGGGAATTTCTGTTCGATCGAGACAAAGCTGACTCACCAGAAGTCCGAGCGGCGCCTTTCGCCCAGCGAAGGTTGCGGTTCGTCGATGGTTGGTGGTCCCGGTGTGGACGAGCGCAGACAGTTGGAGAAATGTGTTTTCCGCTCACGCCTTCTCACACGTCTCTAGATATGTCCACTTCTTCCTCGCTTGTTTTAGTCTATGGTCGGAGGCGCCAGACGTCAAATGATGTTTGGATCACATGGTTTCATTCATGAAGGATCTACGCAACCCGCATTTAAAGCGACACTACTACAATGTGACGGACCGTTTTAACAACAGTGTCAGTGTGGAAAGTGTGACAAGGCAGCCCCACCTCTGTGCGAATATCTAAACTTAGAGCGAACATTTCAAGCTCTGACCGGCTCCAGCAATAGCACAGACACCGAAGACGTTACAAATAATAATAAACACTAGACCGACAGTTAAAAACACCTATCTGCTAAATTAGCCCAGAACACCTGCAGTGCGACTTTAGCGATATTGCTGTATGCTATATTCCGACCAAGCTTCTCTTTTTTGCAGCGTTTACCTAAAATATGCAACTGACATGTAGATTTATATCACTATTACTTCCCTTAACAGGAGGACGTGATGTGGCACTTTTGAAAGCCAGTTCCCGAGTCAAGTTCAACAGAACTAACTGTCAGTTTTTCCTTTTACAAAAACTAAGCAATAGATATTAAGCATTTCGCCAGTGGTCATGAAGTTGCTAGAGATTTTTAAATAAAACGCATAGCAGATTGGCAGTTTGGGATCAGTACAATTTTAAGGAAGTACTACCTGATGACATATTTAGAAATAATAGTACTAACTGCATTAGTTACTGAATCTTATATTTTACAGTAGCTGTATTTTTAAGATTTAGTTGACAAAGAGCTTATTAAGTAAAACGTTCAGCCTGGGGAGTCCCAATTCACAGTATATCTCCACCAAGCTTCAAGCACCAACATGTACAGATAGATAAATAATCTAGCACAAATTAATAATACTTTACTGTGGGTCCCTCTCCCAGCATCTGACACCACTGGGTCCAGTTTCATGCCAAGCGATGTCAGCTGACCGCTATCTGAACTCTTAGTATCCTTGTCCTTAACACGGCACATGACACAGTAATCCAGTAGTAATGCTCTTCAGGCTAGTAGCATGTACACACACGTATAACGCAGTACTGTTTACTACTTATGCTTCTTTACACTGTGATGCTCCACAAAGCTAATCATTAACGCAGTAAATCCATTAATGAAAAAAAAGCTTACACAAAGCTTACACATTAGCTGCAGTATTACAATATGAAATGACTGAATTTATTTCAATTCTAGTGTTATAAGGTTAAACCACTCGTCACGATTAACCTGTAGCCCTGCGTATGTCTGACAAGCATCAGCAGATTAAAGGTGTGTCCTTAGGAATCCTCTGGCCCTGAACGCTGCACGCTGGCGTTAGAGGGAAGCCCATACTGCACATTCACTGACTGTGTGGTAACTGTCAGCGCTTCCTCCCTCCTACAGCCGTTTCATCAGACAGCTGCAACAAGCTGATACTGTATCTGCCCAGAGATCGCAGATGTGCACAGGTCACACACACACACACACACACACACACACACACACACACACACACACACACACACACACACACACACACACACACACATCCAACAAAAGTGTAGTGCATGAGTGAAGCAGAAGCAACACAAGAGACTGGCAACCCGTGAATGTAAAGGTGGAGAGAGTATTGCATAGATGTTTGAGGTGAAGAAACAAAGACAGAAGAAGCCCTTCCACCTATTCACTCGTCTTGGTTTCTGGCACTCCTCCTAGGCCTGATACAATATGCAAACAACCATGTTACTGCAAAGGTCAGTGATTACATTGATTGAATGGGAATGACAGGTAGCATCTGGTCTACCTGTGGATAGAAATCCCATGCTGGGCTGGACCCCCCCGATACACACACACACACACACACACACACACACACACACACACACACACACACACACACACACACACACACACACACACACACTCTCTTTTTTTCTCTCTTTCTCACTGATGCACAGTCCAGACTTTCCACTTAGGATTATCTGCTATTGAACTGCCGTCTTAGACCATGTGCTTGTGCCTAGATGATTGACACAGAGCACATCCTCTTCACCTTGGATGGAAGAGCGGGATTGAAAGCAGCCCCGACCAGCGAAAAGGTAACAGAAGTCTAATAATGAGAGGCAAATGGAAGTCTCTCCAGGAATGGCTAATCTTAACGGACAGCGGGAGAAGCAAGCAGAGAATAACCTTTGGGCACAAAAGAGGGATTACACTTCAGCAGCAGAGGAAAAAGCCACTGCACGCACAAATAAACAGCCCGAGTGCACTGAGATTATGTGGGCCGCAATTTAATCAAGAAACACTGGGGTGTGTATTAGTTTAAGCAAAATAAACTAATCCTACAACTACAGCTATAAATTGTTCAATTATAATGAGGACATGGCTCTTCGTCATTTTTACTTCCCCGTTACGCACCTGTGTGTCTGCTGAATAGACCTGCGGGCCTATCTCGTCCCAACACAAAGTGGCATCTGCTAATCCAAAACACAGCAGCCTGGAGAACAGCAACGAGCTCCAATATCTAAAAAGTACCTGAAGCCGCTATAGCTACTGTCTCTTAACATACCCACGGGTTGCGTTGCATTCAAATTGTTCAACCTCCACAGCAAATTAAGAGTTGTCTGCGAAATACGTGAACTTTCAAGTGTTTGCACTGAACAAATCAAACAACACTTTGAATCGACTACGGAGTTCTCCTGATGGGTTGTAGAGCAGTGCTGTACAAACCGTCAGCATTTAGTGTGCTTCCTACAGTGCAAGCTGAAAAATGACTTTTTTGGTTTTTGACAGTTTACTAAAACATCTTTTCTGTGTTTTAAAGTAGTTAAACAACCTATATAATAATCAGCTACAACTGTACATATTACAGATCTGTCATTATAAATAATCCATTTTTTGCTTTGTAATGAAGCATCTTTACGTATGTTGAGCTGTCAATGATCTTCACTAAAAGGACTGGAGGGCCGTCAACTGGGGGCATCTCTAGGCTGCATGTGGACAGAAACCTACTCACCCGTCATATGTCCTGCTGACAGATCCCGTAGCTTCTAAAATTGGACAGTTTCCTCTTTAAACAGCCAATCACAGAGCCGCTCCGGGTGTGTGGGGGAAAAACAAGTTTAGCCCTTATTATGCAAGTACGTTCAAGTATGATTCCGGGGGAAGAATCTGATTGGGAAGACACTTAAGAGGCAGAGACGAATCAGAGGAGAGCTTTTAGATGACAAGTAGGTGAAACACGAGAGCCAACGCTCTTTTGCAATGAGTGAAGTGCAGTTATGTTTTATCTTAGACCAAGGTCAATTTAAAGTCACTCAGCTGGTTGCTATGTGAAGACTGTAATTTGATCTTTACAGACGTGCTAATGGCCACATTGATCACACGGCGCCATCTGCAGTCCAGGGTGCGCCCTAATTACTTTCTGACAGAAGAGTGTGCTCAGACTTAGTCTACATGAAATGCAAACAATAACTACAACGAATGTGCAACAGAAAAGGAAACAGAAAACAATCAGAACACAGACTAGAAATCAGTGTTGTAATATGTTCAATTCAGGCCAAATCTAGAATTCAAACAATGACATTTGCTATTTAGCTTCTTTAATTTGAGGGACAGGACGACAACTTCATATGCCAAACAAAAAATACATAACTGTAATAGGAATTTATACAATTTTAAAAAAGGAGACAATCAGGATAGCGTGATGGCTTTTGCTTTAACCTCTTTACAAATAAATTCACAAGCAAAACCTGTAGCACTTTCAGGTAATATCACATTCCCTCATGAGGAAAAACGTCATAACTTTACCCATGATGTAAAATAAAATTACATCTGATGACTTTCACTTCAAGATTTTGGTGTTCAAACCCTTAAAAAGAAAATTAAAAAAAAAAAAAAAATCAACAAACATGACAGAAGAAAAACGGATCTGACCAAATGCTGCCTCAAACACCTTTATAGGTGAGAAAGTTCTGGAGTAAAGGCACAATGTTCTTACTGTGCAAGAAACCTCATGATAACACTGTAGTGTTTAGTATTTTGTTGAATTCATATTCAGTCACTGTTAATGGTGCAATACTGTCGGCTAAGCAAAGATCGGTATTTGAACAAGTAAAAGAAAAAAAGGTAGAGGGTTTTGTTGACTCACAAAAAAGGGCATCAAAGACATACATTAAAAGCTTGATGGGATCTTAGCAGGTGCCTACCAGGATCCCACAATGGCTCAACGGGTCATTACTAAGCTTCACATAGCACAGAACTCAAGCAAAGCAGATTGTTAATGCACATTGTTCTTCAGTAGATCTGGATCCGAGTGTGTATAGACAGTAATCCTCCATCACAACATAGTGTTGTGTACAGCATGTGTGAGCAATACACCCAGAATACATCTGTGCATGTGTGTGAAGTCGTGGTGACCTCACTAGGTCTAGTGTCCATAGGTCACTAAAGTATGAATAAATAATTTGGTGACATACTTTGGATTTGATTTAAGACCAGTCCTGGGGGTGTTTCCTTCTACTACTCCCATGTTTGTGTGCGCGTCAGCCTCTCTGTGTATTCAGTTCTTCTTCTTGACCATTGGGTTGCGAGCGTTGAACAGGCTGAGCCCTGCTCTGCCGCTGCCATTAGACACGCCGCTGACCGCGACACCTGGCTGCTGGAGCACCTTGTCCAACGTGGTCTTCTTAATGGCTGCTGGAGAAATACGCTCTTGATCTGCCAGGAACTGAAGCTCACTGGCAGACGGAAGACATCAATGATATTAGACAGTGTTTATGACAATGAGCAGCAACTGTCATTAGACGAACTGAATAAGTTATTTCGTTTTTTAAAAACACTCAACTTTTTAGCAACTCACATAACTATAATTGAATGTAAAGGTGTGACAGTCTCACCGTGTCCTGATGCATGACGCCTCTACAGCATTTATAAGTAGGCTGCGGAAACCACCGCTCTCCAGGACGTGCAGGGCGTGGATTGTAGCGCCCCCTGGTGAGCACACGTTGTCCTTCAACTGGCCCGGGTGCTGCTCAGAGTCCAGCAGCATCTTAGCTGCTCCCTGAAGAGAAATAGAAACACAAAAAAAGAACTTAAGTAGGACATAATGATTTTCTAATTATGGTTTAGGTTTACATAATTGCAGAGTGCTGATGTCCAGCAGCAGTAATTTTTGACATTAAAATAATGAGTGGTGCATTTATAAACTTTAATGTACAATCAATCACAAATAATGGTAAACTTCCTCCAGGAAATTAAATCTACAAAAAAAAGGTAATGTTAATATTTTCCAGCCGCTGTGTCTAATTGCACAGGCCTACACTCAGACCTGGAGTGTGCACAATCTACTGGATAAAACAAACAAACAAAAAAGATCAGAAGGAGCTTAACAGTGAGCAGACGATGGAGCCTGAAGCAACTGATGCACTTACAAAAAGTCAGTAAGTTCATTACTTTGACTAGGCTATTTCCAATATTTCCAACCTAAACTAATTAAGCCCATCATTAAAACACATACAACTTACCAGTAGAGCCTGAGCTCCAAGTCTGACAGCAAGTCTCCTGGGCAGACCCATCTTCACTCCTCCATCTGCAAGAGCATCCAGGGCTGTGAACGCCTGTTCAGAAAACACACATATGCAGCTGTTACCTTTTAGCCAAGGAAACAAACCGATCACATTTGTGTTTATTTTCATTCATCGCAAAAACAAGATGCATAAACTATGCAGGTACAGGCCAGCTGATGGAATGAAGGTGTTTGTAATAGCAAGGGTTAGGAAATTGAAGTAATGGAAACTCACGTAAGCTGGTCCACTGCCACTCAAGCCAGTGACGGCATCAATAAGATCCTCCTCCACCTCAGTGCAGAAACCTACACTGGCCATCAGCTGCTCTAGTAACTTGCCGTCCTCCACCTGCAAGACAAATAAAATCATGCTGGTAAACAAATGTGGACGGCTTTGAAGCGGTCGTTCCAAAAAGGAATCAAGCAACACCCTAACACCAATTACTACAACATATTATCTTATTTATAAGCTACTTTGGTATTAAAAATACAGCCTTTCAACTGTGTCCTTTACCTCTGCATGTGTCCCAGTAGCATACACTGTGGCTCCTTCTCTCACCACCACTGGAGTATTGGTCATACACCTCATGACTTTAGGAGCTGAACGGTACTGAAGCAGTTTCTAATAATGCAGAAAAAGTTTAAAAATGTGACAATTTTATAATGTAGGTTTGGAATAATTGTGAAACTAGTTTGATATAAATTAATTTTGAGAGGAAGAAAATAAAAGACAAAAGTTATAAGACATAGTTATAAGAGATAGTGCAGGGGAAAAGACCGACCTTCTCTATGGAGCTGATGGTGACACCTGCAGCACAGGAAATGATGAGATGGCGGTCCTCTATGTCTGGTCCAATCTCGTCCAGAACAAAGGGGATGATGTGGGGCTTCACGGCCAGGAAGAGCACATCACTCTTAGAGACGGCCTCTTTGTTGCTAGTTGTCAGGTTCACCCCCATTTTCTGCAGAGGAAAAACAAAAGGCAAACAATCACTCCAGCAATACGCTCACAGACCTTCTTTGACATGTACATGCTCATTGCTTCCCATTTTTAGACTACACACACACACAATCATGCAGAAATGTGTCTCCTCACCCTCAGTCCTGACACAGTGGGCAGATCTGTGTCTGGGGAGCTGGCTGTGATCCTGTGTGTAGCAATCACACCTGGTGGAAGAGAAGGGAGGAAGTGGAGAGTGAGGTATGAAGACGCAGTGTACAGCAAGACAGGAAATAACCCTAAACAAAACTATACTGACCACATTTTACAGTAGTAACAAAATGTCACAAAAGGAATTTTTGATCAAATAAAAAAACAAGACATTTAAATTGTTTTTTGCATTACAACGCAGTGACCTCATTAATGCTGTAAACAAGCACAGAAAAAATACAGACACAAAAGGAGGGAGGCTTCACCTGCAGCTGTGAACCCTTTCACCAGGGCATGAGCCAGCTGACCAGCTCCAATAAATCCAACGCTCATCCTGTCAGATGATGTGACTGATGTGCTCTGTGAAAACAATAGGACAAACTGTATTTCAATTGGCAGGATCGTGAACAACTTGCATACATATTCCAAGACAGTACTATGGTAATTAGAACTATTTGCTTTGATGCTAATTGCGGATCCAGTCATACCGTAAGGCACTTCTAATGACGATGATGATGATGATGTAATTTATAGGGGAAAAAAAATGGAATTGGTCTACAAAACGTGAACGATCACTACATACTGTCTCTGCCACGCTGGCTGCTGCTCTGGCTGATCTTATTGTTAGAAGGACACTTGTGCTGAGATTCACATTCACGACCACGTAGCATTTCTAACTATATATGGAGCCACTGCATATATAGTTAGAACGCCACGTCTAGCAGCAAAGTAAGACACTTGAGTTAGGACCATTATTGATTAAAATTGCCACACGTCGCTGTGTAAATGTTAACGATGTTAGCAGTGTTTGCTAACTAGCATCCAGTGATGCTGATCAAGGTGCTAGCAGCATTTCCTAGCTAACAATCGACCTCGATAGCAGAAGTAAAATAAACATCAAAAATCACCTACAAACACACCTACCTTCGCTTAGTTGACCCCCACTGAGGTTCCTGGGTTCGCAAATAACAGTGGGCAACGGGTTCTCGGCTTCCCGGCTTTTAAAAAAAGCTATAAACCACTTTTTCGTCAACGTGGCTTCGGTATCACACCGCTGTGGTCCTCAAGTGGGACCGACAACGGCTTTGGCCAATCACGAATGACACAGCGCCAGCCTCACACCAATGAGAGGCGACGGGGGCGGGGTTTGTAGTCCGCTACCCGGTTGCATCAGTTGTAAAGCGCGGTGAAGCCGCCCGCCAGGAAAATGTGAACGAGCTGGGAAGTAGATTATGATTTCAAAGTGTAGTCATCTGTTCAGTCCACGTCTGGCTGATGTAACACTGTGTAAACGTAGCACAGAAATAAGGCAAGTTTTTAAAAAACAATTATGCTAATAAACATTGCAAAAACGTTGTATTTATATATACAAACCAACATTTGGCATACTAGAAACATAATTACTAGGTCTAATAATCACTACAACTAGAGGCAGTGATGATAGTTAACCTTAAATTTTAACTAAGGATAAATGGATTATCTGCTTTAACAATGTCAAGTCCAAGTTAATACAGAAGTGTCATTAATTAAGTACTATGAGATACATTTGATAGCTAACAGATGAGACGCAAGAGCAAGAATAATCTGAACAGATGCCAAGTTGGTCTTTAAGGATTTAATAGGTTCAGAATGAAAAATGACAGCATGACACCTCCACCAAAGAAAGGCACCTGGCGACCCTAGAATAAGACCCAGCATTTGGTGTGATTCAAACATGTTAACCACTAAACCATAACTCAAACTATAACCTACTTTAAAACCTCGGCCCGACAGCATTGTGATCTAAATAAATCTGAAATGAGTTAATTTCACTCAAATGAGCAAAAGTATGCTTATATAAATTATATCTACCTTTGGAGGTTTTCAATTGTCTTAAAGAAATATAGTATTTATAATATATCAGAAATCTCGTTATTCATACAGTACAAATTTGAATAATCTGTGTCCATATTCAATTTGACCATTTTAAATGCAAATGCACTGAGATCTACACATTCAAGCGACCTGAAGTGCCTTGTGGTGTTTGAGACACCTGAATTTAAATGAAGTATTGTTATTCTAAGAGCTCGGACCTGTGCCTCTTCCTCTCCCCTTAGAGTCGACTGAATCTGAAATAGAGCAGATTCCACAGGCGGGTACACTAATGAGCCTTGGTATTTGACTGCAGTTTGGCTTCTCATCCCTTGGTACTTCACCGGCGGGTATTCTCAAAATTAACCCTGAGCTCGTCCTGTAACTGTCAGCTCGACGCCACAGTCCGTCCTCTGCACATTTTAATGGTCTGAGCCGCCTCCCGTCGCCGCTTTCCTCCATGTGTTTGTCATGCCAGGCTAAATCTGTGCTCCCCAGGAGGTAGTGTGTGTGTGTGCGTGTGTGTGTGTGTTTGTGTGTGTGTGTGTGTGTGTGTGTGTGTGTGTGTGTGTGTGTGTGTGTGTGTGTGTGTGTGTGTGTGTGTGTGTGTGTGTGTGTGTGTGTGTGTGTGTGTCTGTTGGGGGATCACACGGCGCTGCCTGGGAGGAATGCCGTCTGACTGGACTGTGCATGTTCCTGCTCTATATATAAAGCAGAAAGCAGCAGCTGTTAGGATTCTCTTCCTCTCTGGTCAGCTGGACAGAGCGATGTACATCATCAGTCACTTCAGCTCAGTCCCTACAGCTGCACAAGCCAACGTCGCTTGATGTTTGTGTCCTGGGCCGATTTTTTTCATAATCATGTTGCGGTTAGTACAAATTTAAAATGAGTATGTTCTATCAGCTCTACGGGAATTTATTACAGCATTTTACAGTATAGTAAATTACATAATTCTGCTTTTTTTAAAGGGGCACTAATGATCAATTAGAACCTGAAGAAGGGCTGTTGTGGCTTCATGGAAATAAAGGGGTGCAGTAGTTTGGGGGCGTAACCTGGAGGAACCTGGAGAAAATAGCTGTGGCTGCTGCTTTAATGATGTTTTTTCATTTTGATGTATGTGTCTCTCCAACCTGTTGAAGTGCAAACGTCAAAACCTCTTCAGTGTCAAAAACAAAAACGTCAAATCACATTATGAATAAAATGTCAATGGGGGGAGTGTCAGAAATGATTTTCAAAGACGTTTGGGGCAAAGAGGGACAGATTGTTCAGGTTATGGAATAAAATGTTGGTTAAAATGATGGTTTACTCTGCTCCTGTTAGTGGAGTGGCCGACTGTGGGAACACAAGCTTGGCTCTGGCCTCGTGGGGACCAGTGTTGGTTCCCCAAGCAGCAGAGCTTTAGGAGCTCCAGCACAGGCCCCTCCTCCCCTTGTTACACCGCCATGTTGAGTAATTGCTCAGTAAACTGCTCTTGAACCTAATCTCAAATGAGGGACGTATCCCTACAACTCAGCGTCTCCCTCAGACACACAGTTTAGGTTCATTTGCCAGCGCCTGCCTCCGCTCCATCACTGCGACCCGCCATGTGTGCTGAGGCGTGACAACACTTATTCCTTCTTTCGTTTTTACATAAACCCTCCAAGGTAGAAAAAATAACGGGGCGAACACATTTGCTTTTGCTTTTTTTCACCCGGTCCACAGCAACAGCCGTCTCTTCTGTACGTGGAGCTTTCCCAACAATTTGTTGCTTACAGCGATTGAGGTCCTGAGCCTGTGTGTGAATGAGAGAGCGGCTGTAAAAATGTAAGAGATGGATTTATGAATTTATATTTAACACCACTGACAGAAAATCATTCCAAAGCGTTTCGTGCATGTCTGAGACAAGAATGAGTGACAAAGGAAACCAAAAGAAGTGTCGGCAGAGGAGCTTAAGCACCCGGTGTAATGTCAGCCTTCAGCAGAATGTCAAACTCAAGCACGGGAACAAATCAGACTGAAAATCCCAAAAGACCCAGTGTGATGACAGGAGTTGTGGAGTAAGTCTTTCTGTCTACTGTTGGTTCCGCAGGCATTTAGCCTGAAGTGATGACAAACCCAAATAAGCCAGTGTTTTGGTTGAGGTGCTCATGTGGGCGAGGACTGATGTCCGCCAACATGGTGACTAGATACAAAGAGGTTGCCGGGCCGGTTGCCAAGTGAGGATTCACGTCCAAAGCTTTTTGACACAATTTGTGCGGTTTGATACAAATATGTGAATGCATCATTATTTTATTCTAAACAAAAAGAAAGTGTATTATTCAACCAGAGCTAATAAAAAAAACAGTGTTGCAGTGTTTACAGAGATGCACAGTTCCCCAGCTGTTGGGGAGAGTGAGCCTTTGACCTCAGCTTCCCGGAAGCACTACCAGCATCATTGCTCTAGATAAATGTACAAATACACAGTCACAGCTGCATTATGCAAGCTTGGGTTTGGACTTTGGGACGCTGACACACTGTATTTGTGAGCCTCAGTTATTTCATACGTTCAGCTGTTTCTGCTGTTTTGTTTAATCTTGTTATTAATATAAACTTGAAAAAGAGCTGAGAACTACGGAGGGATGGCGAGCTGACATCAGCAACATGCACCGTCGGAGATTAGTCATGACAGGAAGCCAGCAACCCTCCCACCCCAAATCACCCCCGTGTCCCCCTGGCTGGAAAACCAGGAAGGGACAGGGATGACGGACACCTGTCTCTGTCAGAGGAGTTCATAGTGTGTGTGTGTGTGTGTGTGTGCGTGCGTGCATGTGTGTGCGCGTGTGTGCGTGCGTGCGTGTGTGTGTGTGCGCGCGTGTGTGTGTGTGCGTGCGTGCATGTGTGTGCGTGCGTGTGTGTGCGTGTGTGTTTGCGTGTGTGTGTGTGTGTGCGTGCGTGCATGTGTGTGCGTGTGTGTGTGCGTGCGTGCATGTGTGTGCGCGTGTGTGTGTGCGCGCGCGTGTGTGTGTGCGTGCGTGCATGTGTGTGCGTGTGTGTGTGTGCGTGCGTGTGTGTGTGCGTGTGTGTGTGTGCGTGTGTGTGTGCGTGCGTGCATGTGTGTGCGTGTGTGTGTGTGTGTGCGTGTGTGTGTGTGTGTGCGTGTGTGTGTGTGCGTGTGTGTGCGTGTGTGTGTGTGTGTGTGCGTGCGTTTAAGACGAAGGCCCGCAGGGAGCGAGAGGCAGAATGAGTTCCGTACGTGGAACAGCTGCTAAATGAGGATGTGTGGAGGCTTCCAGATTGCTGTGTGTTCCGTCACATTCAGCGAGAGCTTCTGTCAAATTCGCCTCACGTTACGTCCGACTCTGAAGGCGTACGCTCAGAGCGCTGCTTCCTGCTAATAAACATTAAGCGGCAGGATTTATCAGACGATTACATCAACTTTGAACCCGGGCACAGATTTTACTTCAGCCACAGCACAAAGTTACTCAATGCTGCAAAAATGATCATCATCTCACACAAATCACTTCCAATCTGTTGCTCATGTGCTCTTTGTCTACATGTAGATGATGTTTAGAATCTCGGGGCCGTGTTCTGAACTGCCGGTTTGCTGGATTTGCTGCCGAGCACTGGGACGCTCTCGTTAGACGTCTGCTGTGGCCCACTGGCTTCACAAGGACTTAATATAATACGTCCACGGCGCTCACAGACGTGACGGGGGAATACGCTGATCCTGGATTAGAGAGACGAGATTCACCGAGGTGACCGAAGCAGAGCGGAGTAAAGGATGTGGAGGAGGAGGCGGCTGGAACCATGTGACGTGTGAGGCAGAATTAACGAGAGCGACGCGGGAGAATGTGGGATCAGAGGCCTCCGTGTGTTTCATTCCTGGGAGGAAGAACAGCTGAAGAAGAGGAGAGCAGGAGCAGGAGAGGCCCGGCTTCTTCTTCTCGTGTCCACAGGCTGCAGAGATGATCAGTTGGGACGCGTTCTCAGACTACACCAGACCCTTGTTCTGAACTCACACTTGAGTGAGAGAAGCATGTAGGACAAAGTACACGCTGATCTCTTAATAAACCATCCTCACTGACCACAATCACCACATACGTGGTACATTATGTAGTTTTTGTGGATCTTGAAACAGTTTAATATCTTTTTATGGCTTTATTAAACCCCATTACATGATTCACAGTCCTCTGAGAAGGCACGAGCTAATACAACATATTACATTCCATTCTAACATCTTTGAAGTCACGTGGCTCCCTGTTATTTTGGTCTCCACAGTCGTCTGGGACCAGTGTCTCCTGAGCAGGTGGATTATTAGAGCGTCCTCAGTCGAAGCGGCTTCACTTTGATATGAGGCTGAATCAGAGCAGTGAAGCTTCAACGACGTGCTCCAACAGAGGAGCTGCAGAATGAGATGATCCCTAATCTCACACTAGGAAAAGTCATTCATCCACAGATTAGGTGAAACGATTGTTCATAGCAGCTTCATGTCAGTGGATGAGTCCAGTTTCCAGTTGACGATCAGTTCAGCCAGTGTTCGTTTGTTTCCTGGGTCCCAGGTGAATCAATGTCTGGTTTCTAAAAGGAGATTCTTTTTATTACAGACTGAAGGAGGGATTTTTATAAAGGCACCAAGACACCAACCTGCTGCAAATGCTGTCTCACCACTTCAGTCTGTCTCACGAGTGTCAGTATTTATTTTTGGCCGCCTTGGTGAAGTCTGTCGACCGCTGGTGTTGAGTTTGCACATGTCTGGGACGCCACAGATGCCAGCGTCATATTCGCTATTTATATATTCCGGATTCCCATGCATTATTTGAACACAGGTTCAAGTGGTGTGTGTGTGTGTGTGTGTGTGTGCGTGCGTGCGTGCGTGCGTGCGTGCGTGCGTGCGTGCGTGCGTGCGTGCGTGCGTGTGTGTGTGTGTGTGAGCGAGTGGGAGACAGTGGCAGTGTCTTGTTATTTAAGGACTGGGCAGGACATACAGTTCCAGACTCTGGCTGCTTGGATGAAGGTGACTGACCCTCTAAATCTCTCACAGGTCAGAGGGGTCGCATGGAGGGAAGTCAATCAGTGGACAGTTGTCAGATCATAGATCAGATTCCACTGAGTTTACAGACTGACTCTGTCTCTGTTAGTTGATATTGCAGCACCAGTGATGACCTGGCTCCGTAACACACCTCCCCCTCCCATTGTTTGTGACACATAATCCAGATAAATCTAACAAATGCCGGATGCCAGACTGGGTTCCTTCAGGGCAGGACCCGCGAGGAGCTGAAGCGCAGCCTCTGGGAGTAGATGAGATCTGCCGCGTACAGTGCGAGGTTCAGGAAGGAGAGCGCGGCCACCGCGACCTTACTGTCCCACGGACACTTGCCCCACCCGCACGAGGAGTCTCTCCACGGGGAGCCGTATTTGGGGTCGAAGCAGAACACGGGCCACACCACGGACGCGCTCAGGTACAGCAGCGCCTCCAGCAGGGTGCACACCACCACCAGGCGCTCGAAGGGCATGCAGCGCACGGCCTTGGTGCGGCCGCACATGGTCGTGGCCACCAGCGCGGCGGTGAGGGCGAAGCAGAACCCGTACACGGCCGCGCAGTACACGGTGGCGCCGTGGCGCGAGAACTCGCTGCCGTTGGCCAGGGCCCCGAAGATGATGCAGGCCACGAAGCCCTGCACCACCTTGAGCAGGCCGGAGGCCGTGGCCATGTAGCCCACCACGGCCTGGCCCGGCCGGGCCCGGCACAGGCCCACCTCCACCCCGTAGGCCACGGTGCCCAAGACGGAGCAGGCGCTGACCGCGATGCGGAAGTTCCGGACCTGGCAGCCGGCGTAGGGGCACTCTGCCTGGACGAAGAAGAGCGGGTAGAGCACGGAGGCCGTCACGTACCTGCAGGAGCGCAGAGGCGTCAGATCAGTGCACACACACAAGAGGAATCCCATCGGACCGCTCCGGACTCACAGCAGGGTGGCGAGGGCCGCGCACGTGACCGTCAGGTTGTCCCAGGACACGGGGAGGCAGCTGTGCAGCCGCGTGGCGTCCAGGAAGAAGAGCAGCGCCGACATGGCGAAGCAGAAGCACCACGCCGCCATGCAGAAGGCGCCGTGCGGGCCGGCGGCGCCGGCGCCGTGCGTCACCAGGGCGATCGCCGCGCAGCCCGCGGCCAGCTGGGCGAGGCGGGCGGCGCCCAGCGGGGAGCACAGGGCCTTGGTGTTCAGGTAGGGACCCCCCGCTGGGTCCATGGCGGGGCGGAGCGGGGGACGGAGGGGAGCGCGGATCCGGCGGCCGCTCGGCGTCTTGAGATTGAGCCGGAAAAATCAATCAACAATCAGCTGATTCTCATCTACGTACTTTTCCATTGCATCCTTTCAGATTAAACGAAGCAGAGTAACACTGATGCTCAGGTGTGGGCTGGAGGCCCCCCCCCCCCACTGTTTCACTGTTCTAAAGCATGCGAGACATCTGCATCTGGACAAGCAGACACACTCACCTCTCAGACAGAGCGTCTCATCCTGAACGACATCCAGTCAGATCCCTGTCCCCACCAGCACTTTGCTCTGAAGTTCCCGTTCCAGCTGGATCGGCTCAAACTCGGGCTCTCCTCCTGAATGCTCATGGATGATCCTCCAGGTCTGCCGCTCTCCCACTCCCACACACTTTCTCCTTCCTCACTGTCCCTCTCTGTTTCGGGGGAGGCGGTGCTGCCCGCCTGTCATACCAGAGGGAGTTATGTGGAGGGTTGGGCCATGGCAGCCACTGTTGGGGGTCGTGCATGTGCTTGGGCGTGGAGTCGGGACATGCAGACGTATTAGAGAGTAGAGGGGATGACTGGCCTCGAGGGGACCAGGATCAGCCTATGGAACGTTACACATACTGTACATATAACCATACAATATAACGTTTAATAGAAATCCTACCCAACCCCAGGATGAGAATGGGGGGTCACCTGCCTTGTCTGGTTGGGGGGAGGGAACAGGCCTACTGTTATTGTTTAGCCCTTGTTGTCATGGACAGCAGCCACTGCTTTGATGCAGGACGACTTCACCAGACAAGCATCAGAGACATATCTCATACAAGTGGCCTCTGAATAAAATATCAATCCTTAATTTAAGCAGTTGGGTCAGTTTAGTTGATAAGACACCTTCTGTCACCCTGTTAATGAAGCATCACTTCAGATGATTCCACAGCAGTAACCAGTAAGTGTAGTGTAAGTGTATAAACGCAGTGAGTGAAGGCTGGTTCTATTCAGGGCGTGTGTTTCCTGCTGGTCACTTGTTAAATAGCTGCAGCAGCCGCCAGCCATGTGCTTCAAGTGCCAACCTTCGCCTGGCATCTGATGCTGGGTACACGGTGTGTAGTGCTTCAGGTCATGGAGCCCTCCAGCTGGTTGTTTACAGGCCTGACAGCTCCATCCCAGCTCCTCTGGCTCCACATGTCCAGCGTGTGTGTCCGTTGCCACGGCGCCGAGCCCCAAGTCGCTCCCAGTGGAGGCGTGTGTGAGGCGAAACGAGAGGCTGAGCTGTTAAAGTGGAGAGCAGGGCATTGATCAGAGCTGGGTGGTAATTCACTGTGGGCCTGTCACTATTAGCAGCACAGATCAAATATTACACAGTCATCTGCTCCATTTTTAATACAGAAATATTGATCAGTGCAGCTTTTAGAGGCGCTGATACCATCTAGAAGCAATCTTAGCTCAAATGTTCAGGGAACATTACACATCACCTTGAATATCACACACAACATTACAATGACACGTTTTCACCGAACATGATTATCTTGGAACATAGGGACACAAAAATGTTATTTACTAATGCGTTTGATATTAGAGAGCGATTTGAGGCTGCACCATGTTACAATAACGTGCAACAATAAGGTGCATGACAAACATAAACACTAAGGTTACTCACTGGACCCGTCTTCATGGTCTGAGAGCACGGCCACTGTCCTCCATCAGCTCCACAGCAGCCCTCTGTGTCCTCAGGTCTCTGTCTCCACCTGCAGGTTGGTGGTGTCCCTGTGTAAAGGCTGACAGAGGGGTGGGACATTTACACAGAATAATAAGGATATGCGTTTTACACATTATTAGGGCCGCACACAGGCAGAAAACCGTTCACACTCGCCTTCACGCCTGTAATTTATGGTTTCTACAGTAACTAACCACGTCTTCGGACTGTGGACAGGAGGCAGAGCTGCACAAAGTGAATGCAGATATTAGGAGAACATCTCAGGCAGCAGAAGAATCAGTCAAATTTGAGATGTCTCTCATATTTAACCAAAAACATTTGTTGCCTTTGCTGCCTTTTGGTACGTCATTCTTTTTAGTTAAAATTGTAAAAATACTGAATATGTTTCATGTGCAGCCCTGCACTTTTATTTTGAAAAGGAACAAACAAGATCTGTGCATGTAAATAGATTAAAAAGATCATAATTCAAACTGCACATCAGAGCAAAATCCAAGACCAAGAACTTCCCCTAGACCTCAATGGTCTTGCTGAGGTTCAGATCGAGAAAAATCTGAACTCTTGACTGCGGGTGGAAAGCTCTCTGAAGCAGCTGCGGAGCTGCCGTTGCCACTGCGGCCACAAGGAAGCACTGTCGACAAGCAGACGCTCTTCAGCTCAAGTCCTCAGAGACCACACGTGACAGCTATTCATTAATAATAATCAGACACTTCATTGAGTCCTGTGGGGGGAGTTTTACATACAGCGTGTGACGTCACTGCTGCAAGGATGCGAGGACCCTTCAGCGTGTGGACAGGAGGAAGCAGGGGCCCAAGAACGGCTCAGCCGCTGCATGACTAGCTGACGCGTGTCTAAAGCTCTTAGTTATCGTCCCCTACAAATTTTATAGTAAACTCTCTCTATAATCAACTAAAATCCAGTAAATTGGTGCGAAAGTAAAACCTGCTTCACTAACGCACAACTAACACAAAACCCACAAACAGCCCATCGCTTTATTTGGCATCAAAGGATCCGAGGACAGTTGGAAGTCATTAATTTGCGAGTGAGACACAGAGTGTGTGTGTGTGTGTGTGTGTGTGTGTGTGTGTGTGTGTGTGTGTGTGATAAGTGGAGGAATGCACGGCTCCCTCAAACGCCCACCACACAAACAGCCAGAGTCCTGCTCCCCTCTGTGTTCGGCCTCTTTTTGAAGTCCTTCCCGCAGCCAGAGGAGCGCACGAGGGGCAGAGGACCGAAGGACATGCTGTAAATCTGCGTGTGACGGTGACAGCACATAAAATTGCTGCTGCTTGTTTACCATTACCAGACGGCCCGATAAGGGAGCGGGGCGTGCGAGAGCCCGAGGCTGCTGCCAGAATGTGTGCGTCGCTAGATCAAAGCCGCGGTCTCCGCGTGTCCAGGAAGGCACCTGAAAAATGTCGAGCTGCTTTTAAACGCCGACGTGCAGCTCCAGACGCAGGGCAGCCGTGGGCTCTCTGGTGCAACACATCCCACTATACGTTCCCATTACTTTCACCCATCAACACAAGGCCGGAGGACCGTGAAGCTAAAAGGGAGCTTTGTTGTTGTTTAACACAAGTATTAACGCAGGTGGTGACTGGATTTTTTTGCTCATCACTTTTCCCTTGGGGTGAGATTGTTTAAAATAAGTCTTCTGCTTGGCTAAACTTCAATTTGAGTCAGTAAAAGGCACATTTTAGATCAACCATCAAACATCTTTATTCACTGTGTGTTACAGTTCGACCTCTTCAGCCCCCCTCCACACAAACAGCAACCGGAATGAATCACTTCAATCTTCTTGGCAATCGAACATTACTACTTAACCAGGTTCAGTACTTTCCTCCATGATAGATCAAATCCATCAGAGTTTTTTTTTTTCTAGAGCCAAAGCACAGCAATGATTTAAGCGCTCTCCTAATTCTGGGTGGCCGAGCTGGTCCGACGCCTGCCGTGATCAGTCCTTGCATCGATGCGCATCAGTCATTTTATTTTTTACCTGCAGAAGAAACAGGAAAGAGCTTTCAGTTAGGCACTTCCTAAAAACAACATATCGTTGTTTGAGACCAGACATGTACTAAAACCATTTAACATTAAGAGGATCATCCTGAGAACTTTCAAAAACACTGTGTGACACTCAACAGCAAGTGACTTAAATCCCAGAAGGTCGTTGGTTGGCTGAGGACTAGAAGGTTGCTGGCTCTGATCTTGATTTCCCCAGAACACATGAACACACTCTGACATCTCATTTAACCACAGGTTAAACTGCAGGACATCTTCAGTGATGGATGAAAAGCCTCTGACAGAGAGTATGAAAGTCTTCTGTGTCTGCGTGTGTCCTCTGCAGGGCTCCACACATGGAGTCTATAATTCCTGATTCAGCCCCCTCCCTCGCTCTTTTTTCTTTTAAATTTCCTCATGAAAGAGAAAGCAGCCACAACTTTGCTATGAGATGCTCATGGACACACACAGAGATCAGGCAAGGAATAAAAAGCACATAAAAACACAAACAAGACAGCGGGATAGGGGGAAAAGGGAGCAATATTCTCAACAAAACATCAATGCAGTGACCACCAAAAACACAGCAGACCAACAGAGAAGCGCCATGCCTGGGTCGACCACAGCGGCTCGTGCCGTGTGATGTGGCCCAGTGGCAGTGGCCCAGGGCCCGGAGTGGTTGGTGTAGTGGTCCAGAGGGGTCAGTTAACTGCTGCTTCTAACATGCATCCTTATCTAGTGAGTCATGGGGGGGAATTCTGCTTTCAAAAGCCATTTCCTATTCACTGTGGTTGTGTGTGTGTGTGTGTGTGTGTGTGTGTGTGTGTGTGTGTGTGTGTGTGTGTGTGTGTGTGTGTGTGTGTGTGTGTGTGTGTGTTTGGCGGAGTAAGAATCGCGTGGCTGGACCCATGTGTTGTTTTCTTACAAAAAGAGGAAGTACTCCCAGAGACGGCAGGATGCTGGGCTGGACTGAAGGAGTAAGTCTGATGCTTTCCGTGTGAAAACAATGGAGACCACAAGGTTGTTAGACAGAATATACGTGTATGAGAATCAGCTGAAGTGTTATTAATCAGCTGACTGAACCGTCAATGAGCTCTGTCCACTACGACATCCACCAGATTATGGGACAGTGTTTTCTGCAGACAATCAAATATCCACACCATCACCGGGTCTTGTCCTTCTTGATAGAGAGGTGACAGGCTTAACATTACTTACTGTTGACACCATGGAGAAGGAACAACCCAATGAGCTTGCTGTTTAGAAGGATGACCAAGAGGATAAGATAAGTGAAGTGAACAGTAAAGGTCATTTTTCTGGTCCTCACCTGGAAGCTTCAGCCATTTGGGCACCTTTCCTGGATCAGACCTGGTGGTTCTAGCAGCCTGGGTCTGTGTAGAAGCGTCCTGCTCATCCTCTGCAGCATCGCTGGCTCCTGTTGAAGGCTCCTGTTCTGGAGGATGCAGTGGCTCTTCAGGGGCCAGAAAGCTGGAAGAGGGTGTTGGGGACTGGAGCATGCAGCTGAGATGGGGACGAGAGATGAGAAACAGAGGCTCAAATAAAAAAAATAAAACACACACACACACACACACACACACATTTTAAGGTCACATAAAAACAGAATTGAATAGACGATCTGTACCAGAAGTTAACTTTGACTGTGTGACTTGGACACAGTGCAACGACCTTGTTACGGACGTTAAAGGACAACAGGTGGGGGTCACTTTTGGGAAACGGGCCCTATGTTTAGGAGGAGCGGAAAGTGTGTGTGTGTGTGTGTGTGTGTGTGTGTGTGTGTGTGTGTGTGTGTGTGTGTGTGTGTGTGTGTGTAGGAAATGAGGGCACATGGGGGCACCTGCTGTTTAGGCAGAACCTCAAAGGGATTCCAATGATGACAGCTTTGTGACAGGAAAATAGTCTGGTTGCCGCGGGATACAAGTGCATGTACACACACACACGCACGTACGCATACCTTGCCACAGTCTCATTTGCTTGCGAGGCTGAGACAGACGATTCAAGTAGATCCCTCTTTATGTAACAATCTGTGTAGGAAACAGAAAGACAGTCACACAGTGGTAACTTTTGTTTTGGGGTTATGTTTCTCAGTAATGCAACATGTCCAATTCATCACGTGAACAGAGACCTGTCCTAGCGTCACAGCCAAAGTACACCAGCGCACCAGGGACCAGGTCGGCCTACAGACGCAGACAGGAGAGATGAACAGCAGCGTTAACAAGTGCTTGGCACACAAGGCAATTTCTGAGCAGAACCACCACCTGCTACAGACAAACATCCATGGTTCATGTCTGACGATGATTCATGGCCCGAGGGTCTGAATCAGTGAGTGTGGCCCTTTGATGCGGACCACAAAATGAGAGGCAATCAAATGCTTAGCGAAAACACTTTCGCCCCTGGAGCGCAACCCTCCTCACCCGTGACGGGCTCGGCGGCTGCAATATTAGCAACCGTACAATTATGAGGTGAAGGCGCAGACAGACAGGCAAGTGGTGTACCTGCGCTCAGTCTGGTGTGAGCCGAGTACAAAGTTCAGCTTGAGTGGGAATCAGGCTGTGAAAGCCATGATTTTTTTTGTTCTGTCCAGCAGTTTAACAAGCAGCATATATTACACTGAATGCCATATTGTGATGGACAGCTTTGCTTTAACAAGAGGGGTATATATAAAGTATATATACTCTTCTTGATTAATGGTTTATTTAATGTTTTATTTAGCTAATCCTAAATATGTGTGATGTTGCTGTGTTGGTGGACAGCTTATCTGCTTTGGGGTGTGTGGGAGAGGTGGTGGGGGGTTTGGTGAAAGCCATGATGAGTGAAGGATAAGCTATAGTGGTGGTCAAGAGCTTCAGCGTCCAGAACCAAAATTCCATCTTCTGCCCACTTCACCTCATAATCTCCATTTCTAGCAACTGGGCAGACTGGAGCTTTAGTTAGTGCTCAGTGCTGAAGTGCCATACTTTCTTTCGTCAACATTATTTCTGACATCTGCAACATTTATTTGCAGATGTCAGAAATACTTTAGTTGAATTTAAGGCTGTTTAAGAGTGTAATGGGTTTACGTCATCATCATCATCATCATTAGGTGAGCATGTTAAACATTTTGCTTGTTCTAGCATCTGAAATGTTGAAGGTTGTGTATTTCATAGTAATTTAAGTTGAATATCTTGAGGTGGATGGTTCTTTGAAAACAAAATATGAAGTCTGAAGTTGCCCCATTGGGCTCTATGAGATAATAGACCTCAGTACATCATCTCTCATTTTAATAGCCATCCCTTAAACAATAAAAAACTCTGACAGGGCTTAGCCTATATATCTAACATTTGTGAGTTCCTGATACAGGACCATAAAACATTTGTAATGTCGGCTGAAATAAGAAGCTGCTTTTGTCTGTCTGAAACCAAGAATCCACTGTTGGTAGTAAAGCTGCCCTGGGTTATCTATGAGCAACAGCAATGAGGTGACATGGGAGGGTCTATTCACCTGACACACATCCAGTACCGTGAGTAACTGTTCTATGTACAGTTTAAGGGCAGCAGCATAAAAACAATAGTTATCACTAGGATCAGGCAGGTTTACCCTCCTCTACAAATCATCTTACACACACACTGCTCTTTCTCTGTGTCCCGCTCTCATCCTCACTAGCTGGTTGCTAAAATAGGACACGCTGGCCTAATTGCTGTTAGGGAAACAATGTGTTACAGTGGGACAATGGACATTCCTGCTATCCTGCTCCTTTCTGGCAGCAGCAAGCCCCATTTGGGAAGACAGGGCATTGGGAGAAGACCCGGTGTGTGTGTGTGTGTGTGTGTGTGTGTGTGTGTGTGTGTGTGTGTGTGTGTGTGTGTGTGTGTGTGTGTATGAGAGAGATGGAGATAGAGAATGAAAAAAGGCATAACAAATCCCGATGGAAGACAGAGGGAGAGACGGATGAGGGAGGGGACGCTGGTATCAAAGAGCTGCTGGGTTGGGAAACATTCCTTTCCCGACATGACACAAAGTGATTAAAGTCTGTGTGTGTGTGACAGAGAGGGACACACTGGGAGTACATAAATGTGTGCATGTGACATGGAAAAAGAAGATTAAAGATTCTTTGCATGTGTGTGTGTCAGAGATTGATGTATAGACAGGGAACCAGCCAGACAGTGTGTCCATGTGTGTGAGAAACATGACACCAAGAGGATTAAAGATTTTGTTTTGGTGCGCTTTAACGCTTTTAAGTCCCTAATAGGTAGAGACATGGGGGTAAGGGGAGGAGAGATGGAGGCAGGGGGGTGAGGCACAAGAGAGGGTTGGGAAGAGGGAGAGTGGTGGAGGAGGAAGAGAGCAAGATGTAGTTGGAAAATAGGCAGTATAGGAAAATAGGCTGTCTACTTCAGGGTCGATGTGAGTCATAATGACAAAAACAGAAGTGAAGCACTAATAAAATAATGCATGTGATAATCTTTGACATTGATCAACTGAACCAGAGTAGTAACTTCCATTTCTTCCCCTACTTGTTTCGCATGACTTTCAAGTGTTTCACCACACGAATGGCTCTGAACTTGAAGGCAACAAAGCATCAAGGCTGCCCATTGCTCTGTGTGTGTGTTGAGATCAAAGCAAGGCCTGTATTAACCCCATGTGCCAGTCTGGGAAAAATCAAGCCCAGCTGGGGTCAAGGACAGTGGAGGGGGGGGGGGGCAAGTGTGAGTGTGTGGGAGTGAGAGGAGAGGGGGATAACGGGAATGTGGTGGGGCTTTGAAGCAGAGAAAAGGACCAGCCGATACGTTTTACAATCTGCGAGCGTGTTGAGACAGTTTGGAAGAAGATGGGACATTTGAAGGTGTTGTTGCCTGGAATTTGATCGTAATGTGGTCTGTTCATGTCTAGTGTGGCTTTAAGGGAAATGTGAGGAAGTCTTACCTGGAAAAGAGAAGCTGAAGGGTCACTCAGAATGGTTTTTGGGGGGGTGGTGACTGAAATGAAGTATTGACAAAAATCAGGAGACATTCGAGCTTTGGGAGTTAAATTTACACATTTACAAGATAATCAGGTTTTATCTAGAAAAAGTTTTGTCTGAAAAGGAATGTGTGGGCAATCTGTAATAATTATTAACTATTGTCAGCAATTTACCTGTAATGCATTAGCTGATTAATCAATTCATTATTTGACAGGAGATCCATCATTTGCTATTTGAAATATTAGGGACTGGTTCAATGATTTTGGCTGGACAAAAATAGATCTTGAGTGATTAGGTGGGCGCCTTTCTGACATCTTCCAGATAAAATCAAAAGTGATTAAATGATCAATTATCATTATGCTCATACTAAGAAAAGACACATTCTCACTCTGAAACTACAGTATTCTAAAATTAAGTCAACTGTAAATATTCAGAGATAAATCTGGAGTCGATTGTGATGCTTGATGATGTTGTGGTTAGTTAACAGGAATTTCTACAAACACTTACACAGGTAGAAACTGAGCTGGGGATCTTCCAAGTGGCTGCTCACAAACAGCCTCACAGCACCAACTGGTCACAGAAGACACACACAGAACATGAGCTTACAGATAAACACGCTGCTCCATGAGCATCAGACAGTGTGTGCAGTGTAATTCACTTTTCAGTGGAATTTCCCATCAATTTGTTGCTCTGCTGGCTGTCGTGTTGCTGTTGGGCCTGAGATGCATCTAATCCCTGGAATTACAGACCTGGCTCATTCTTTCTGTCTCTGTCACTCTGCTGTGGCTACAGTCATACATGTGGTGAGGGAGCCAGAAGTAGCTCTAACATTGCAGCCATACCTGTGGCTAGTGAGCTGAAATGAGCACTTGCCCCACACACACACGCACGCACGCACACACGCACGCACGCACGCACGCACGCACGCACGCACCTGTCTCGAGAGGCCTGAAAAAGCCCTGTAGAACGTGTCTGTCTGGAAACTGAACCCTCAGGACCACCTGGAGACAAAGGTCTGTGCATTTAAAAGAAGCATGTGATAAACATAACAGGATTGAGAATGTGTGCAAGTAGCCTGGACTCACTTTGGGGTATCTGTCCATCTTCTCTTTCATCTGTGATTCTCTTAGAGATTTAGTCATTAGCGGAGCCTCTTCCAATAGCTTTCTAAGGGAAAGAGAGTGAGGGAGACAGAGACAGTTAAAGACCAGGGAAGAGAAACAGTGGGTGTTTCTTCGGCTGCCCTTACTCGTGTGTGGCCGTGTATGTGTGTGTGCATGTCACAGGCAGAGATGAATTGCTGTGGTCGTCCTAATTATACACTGGGTAATTGCAGTCATTGACACAGTAGTAGTGTAGCAATGAGGCAGCCAGCTAAGTCAATGTAGACGGAGATTAAAGGATGTACTTGGTGAGGTCTCGACCTGATGGGTGAAAAGATGAATGTCTACACAAAACAGGTTTACTAATTGGTCCCTGTACACCATATTTAGAACGGCCCAGAGTGTGCATGGTGTCCTATAAATGAGAACATGTTTGCAAACACACACGGCGTCTCAGCAGCTGTGGTCTGCTGCGGTAACATGCAGAGCGCACAGAATAAACTCGTCCGCATCTGTTTTGAAGAAGCACTCATAAATAAATAAAAACTTCAAAACGCACGCAGTGATGCCCGGCATTCTGCCTCCCGATGGCCTCTCATCATTGCCATGGTATTCTACAATTAAGGGTTATTCATCGACGAAACACCACAGGACCAAATGCCAAACTGACTAATTATCTGTTACAAACAGTGAAGGAACATCTGATCCAGACGCGTTTCTGCAGCAACAAGGTATTTATACAAAATATCTCTCAGTTGTTGTCTGAGTAAAGTCCCTCCACCACCTCTCCTCCCCCCACCTTTCACTCTTCAGCTGGGCAAAGCGCTTCCGCACATCATCCATGGTCACTTCAAAGAACTCATCAGGCAGCTCTCCCTGATCCTCAGAGTGACAGGAGACTGAGTCCAAGTGGTAGATGAGAGACTCCCTGTCCACTGGCTGCAGAGAGGAAGTAAATGGATGAAAGTTAATGCGGTTGAATGGCAGAAGATTTTGATATGAAACAAATATGTTTACCTTTAAGTCCTCTGTCCCCTCTTTTGACTGATTGGCTGAGGTTTGGTGCTACAGTATGAAGGAACACACACAGCTACAGTCAGATAGTAAATTACAATACAAAGTACAAAAAGCTTGATTAAACTTGAAAAAAAAAATAATGCACCAGAAAACAAGAGTTGATCATGGGTGAATCCCCGGAATTGACAGTGCAACCACTCATACGTATAAGAAAACTTCCACTTTTTCCACTGACCCTGGTAGGTCTTATGCAGTATAAAGAAGAGAAGACAGTGCTAAGTAACGGGTTATAAATGATTTCTAAAGAGTTTGGACCCAATAGACAACACTCAGCAACAACAACAGAGATCAAACCAAGAGTAAGGCGTGTAGGACTCCAGGCCACAAGGAACCACAGGGTAACATTAGGTGAATTGAAGTTCGCTGTTAGTGTGTCAACTATATGAAAACCTTTAAACAGCTATGCCTGGCATGAATAAAGCTACTACTAGACATCAGATGATGTGGTCTACAGTTTACTCAGGCCATGTGAATAAACAAAGGCTACTATAAAAATGTTCTGTGGATGGATGAAACCATGAGCTTTCTTAGCTTGAAGCATTATTACTATAGTATACACTATACTAATATTACTATACACATTAGGTTTGACAGTGAACACACTAAGCTGCTTTACTCACTGTGGCAATAAAAGTAGCTCACCTTAGCACTAGAAGAGTAGCTCGGTTTGGCTTTCTTGGCTTTGGGTGACTCTACTGTAGTGGTCAGAGGTGATGAGGATGACAAGGCTGAAGATGCAGAATGCGCCGGTACTCCGATACCCAGGCCTCCGAGGCGCTGGCCACCTCCAGAGAAGGGAATGAAAGCAGCTGAGGGAACGGACGAGGAGGAAGAGTGATGGGAGTTCAGTCCCGAAGGTCCTGCCTTCTCGCCATCTTCCTCTGGCGTTTCACCACCGACAAGAGGAACCTTTGGCCGAACGGCCTCCTGATGTTTCAGGACGTCTTCCTGTTGAAGTGGAGGTGTACTTATGGAAGACACGGGAATCGGAGTTTCCATTGGACTACCATGAGCTGAGCCTTTAGTCACATCTGACAGTGACGTCTCTGGATGCAAAAGAGCAGGACTTGGCTGGGATGCTGGGCTAAATGCGGTTTCCTTAGCAACAGGCAGGATTGGCTTAACAACTATTTTGGTGACCTCTCTACCATCTTGTTCTTCTCCCGGGGTATTTTTCTTTAGTAAAAACCTTAAAAAGAAATCATAACCCAATTTTACCATAAGCATTTGCAGACCTTGCAGACCAAGTTGAAACAAGTAGTCCACATACCTGACAATGGCACTTCCTCCTGTGAGACCCAGAGATTTCAGAGTGGTTTCCTTTAGTGCTTCTTCTCCACTTACCTTAACATATACGTGGACAAACAGCAGTGTTACCACAAAACTCACATTTGTCTCTTGATATAGGAAAGGAACATAACATACCTCATCTCTCATGTACACACACACAGGAGTGGATCCTGTTTCAGAAAGCTCTGACACTCTGGAGAATTAAAAGAAACTCACATTATATATTATGGGTGAATTATTTCCTGTAACAAAACATGGCACAGAAGTTAATTTCTCTTGTTGAGGGAAATCAGCTCTGTGATTTTACAATAAAATCTAATGCACTGCAGTGGTGTACTGCATGTGTAAACCATGTGTGCACGATCCCATGTAGAAATTAACTGAACCATAAATGTTTTATTATTGTTCTCTTCAGCTCTAAAAATCAAAGCTCCCCCCTTTGCTTCACAACATTCCCAGAGACTTTTACACTGTGCAGCTAGTATTAATTTCATGGAAACGTAAGTTCCCTGGAACAGGATCATAATAGGGAGTGATGTCATTTAATAGAGATGAGATGAGGGGCTGGACAGATGCACAAGCACCTGGCAAAGCACAGCTGGAACTACTGAGCAACAGCTGCATGTGTGTGTGTGTGCGTGTCTCAGTGAGTGCTGGTGATGTGTGGGAAAGCATAAACTGCGGTAGAGGAGTGGTGAGGAGGGATGTTATCTAACCTAGAGCTGCTGGACTGCGCTCATTCCTGCACAATGACCACCTTCACTTTCCATCCCAGTGAAAAGTTGGCAAACACATGTGTGGTGTCTACACTTGTGAGGACCATATTCTTGGGCTGGAGTTTCTCACTGTTGTTCAAAGCAGTGAAGTGTTACTTCACCGTAATGCTTCACAGTTAACACTTTGAACAAGCAAAAGAATATACGGCTCTATTTTTAGTCTTTTCATTATATTGTTTTATTCAAGTCAGTTAAAAGTGAAGAGAATAAAGAATGTGGGTGAAAACACTATCCAAAAACACTTCCAACCCACAAAAACTAAAAAAACCTCTTACCTATTAATTAAACCTGTGACAGTTTGGGCATTTAAAATAGAGCAGGGCACATACATACCTGGTCTGAGGAAAATGTGTCAGCAGCTCCCACAAACTCTGAGCACAGGAGAAGGAACCCTGGAGCCTAGAGCCGTCCTCCATCTGCAGAGCAATCCGCACCTGAGGGATAGTAACACATATACGAACATTTAGACATGTGACATTTCTTTCATATTCCTATTGTTATGATTGTTGTTGAGTGTTAAAGACAAACTATTCTACCACAAACAAACAATAAAACAATAGGATTTCACTTTTACTGTTGTCTTATAAAAAAGGATTTACTAGAATATTTTGACAAAACAAGTGAATCAAACAATTATTTTTAAGGTTTAGGTTCTGATACAATGTGTCACGTAGAAAGTTCTTTGATAAGCCAGCTTGATCAAGCTGCACATGTGCTGGCTCAGTCTGAAAACCACCAGAAATTACTGCGAGTCTCTGTTGCTCTTTCACACGGAGTCATTTTGTAATCGTTTCTGTTTACTAAACAACCATGATGTCTGACATGGACATCAGGCGGTGCACCAGCACACCGGGACAGATGAAAAGACCGCCTTGGCTGTCAGTGACGAAACATGACACACGGTTAATGAGAATCCTGGGCGCTGCTCTGTATGAGTGTGCGTGTGGCACAGGGATTGGAGTGTAAGTATATAAAATGTGTGCGGTATCAACAGTCAACAATCCATCAAAGCACAACAAGATCAACAAATCAAACTCAGATGTGATTTTATTGCTTGGAATATGGTGCCATGATGTCATAGGAAACAACAGCTCATTTACAACAAAGTGCTTTTTTGGATACAAGTCAGGGAATGAGCGCATACTTACTGAACTCCAGGTAATGACAATAAAAACGCTCACAAACAGCTTACAGACACAATAAGGACTGTGTTTAAAGCCATATTATTTGTAATTTTTTATTGAAACATAATTCTAGGTGGGAAACACATAACTTTGCCACCAGTATCATTAGTTTTTGTTTTGTTGATTTCCCGGTTGAATGTATTTTCAGTGTATTTCCCTCAGGAATAAAAATTACCCTAAACACCAAAATTAAAAACAAGAAAAACAAATAACTTTTTCTAAATAGTCAGCATCATCCTGCAGTGGATAAACAACTAAGCACTTTAGTAGAAGTCTATCTTGGGTAAATTATAAATTTATTGCAAATATTGGAAAAATACTGACTAGATAGTGTCTTTTGAATATTTTAGGTAATATGGTCTAATTTTAGAGTTTCATTAAGTGCTACTGGTGATGATGGTGCGTATTTAGTCTGATCAATCAATATTAAAAACCAGATCTCAAGCCTCTCTCTCTCTCTCTCTCTCTCTCTCTCTCTCTCTCTCTCTCTCTCTCTCTCTCTCTCTCTCTCTCTCTCTCTCTCTCTCTCTCTCTCTCTCTCTCTCTCTCTCTCTCTCTCTCTCTCACCTGGCTGTCAGCTGCAGCTTGTTTCCTTGTGCTTGTCACCATTTCCAGTTTTGCGTTGTTTGGCAGGTTGGCAAATCTCCATGGTAATGTAAGATCCATAACAGTCCTCTGAAACCTGTCAACAACATGGCAGGATAATTAAATACCATAGTTCTTATTGAGTCAGCTATATGTAAAAACACTTATTCCAATTTTTGTTGTCCAGTAGTTGCGGAGAATACATGAATTCTAGTACAATAAGGTATGTGGGCATCCTCCTTAGCTAATAAATAGGTTACAAACCAATCTAGTGCTTATACTAACAACACACACTACTGTTTTACTTCCAGACCTACATTTCACAGACACCATATACTGTACAAAGCTAAACCATACGAGTCACCAGACACGTATGGTTTAATTACAGTCTATTCAGATACAGACTCAGATCGGGCCCTTAATTGCTAAAAAGGCTACAAACGTCAGATTTAGCGGTGATGTTTCGATGACAGCAACACTAACCAACTCATACTCACTTCAAACCGTGATCATCGGGGTCAAATCCATGCTTTTTGCAAACCTCCTCCAGCACCTGAAAGTACAAAGAATTACGAATGTTTACAATAATGCCAGACCACAAAATAATTGAAAATGTTTAATTTTAATAACCCCAAAACAGAAACTGATCTGTCACTGGCTAACTGCTGTTAGCCAAACAAGCTAATAGTCTGCGCTAGCTTCAAAACATACGACCAGAACGAAACAAAGTCAGACAGAAAACACAGATAATGTCCCTAATGAAAGGGGTTACCTGTAATAACGGTGTGTTTGAAGACACTTTAACTGTCTGTCTTCTCCCATTTGGGGTGAGAACTGTTACAGCTGAGCCACTGGCTGCCATTGTGCGCCGTACGTCACGTTGTTTATTTGAATTAACTTTATTGAAAACAGCGGTCGCGACAATATTTAAAGGGCCAGTTCAACGTTTTAAAATTGCAAGTTGTAATTGTAATAGATATATTGTACAACACAGATAGATAGAGACATTCTAATGGCTAAAGCATGTAAATGAAGACTGCTTTTGCTCATTTTTTGATTGCTGGGATTTTGGTTTAAGTGTTGTTAAACTGCATTGACTGACTTTTAAACTTGCACTATTTATTGCAGCAAGTTAAAACATTCCCTGGTCCTTTTATTTGCACCTCACTGGGTTCATGAATATTATATTAGAGGTGGCCAACCCCCGGCCTCTAGACTCCATGTCCTTTTAGCTTCCCACTGTTAGTTACCTGAAATATGATTGCCAGGTGTATTCAATGAGGAGTGAGTGCACAGAAATCAAGCCTGACTGTGGCTCTAAACATAAAAGTACATGTAATGGTTTCACATTTTCCCAGATAAAAAATTAGAGATGTTGTACAATATTCTCAGATGGTGTTCTCTATACCATCACCGAATGAAAGGCCTGTTCAGGTTGGTATACTTGCAGTTACCCTCATACATCAAGAATAGATCGTGTTTGTCTGTGGTAAACAACGCAACCAATCTGTTGCCCACATGAACAACATTGTAAATGCGCCCTTTACAGCTTAACAGATGATCTATATATTTTGTGAATCAAGTCTGTTTTCTCTCAACAAGAATCAAACAGGAACGAAAGTGGAATCAGACTAAACAGACAACACATGGTGCCAACAGATGGAGAGGTGTGAGGCCGGAGTTTCATAGGTCCACGACAGACTGATGGAGTACATCAGAGTCCACGGAAGACAGTTGAGAGAGGGAGGTGAATGCAGTTCTCAGTTATGGGGGGAAATTGTCACCATCTGAATAAACAAACAAACAATCTTGTTTCCTTCCTCACTCAGCAGGATACCAACTTCCCAAACTGTCCCTGAATGTAGCACAAGCCCCCGAAAGCATCTGGAGCCTCTCAAAAGTTGCATCAAATAAATCTTTAATTACGAAATAATTAATGGAAAAGAGATTTATTTAGTTATTTAATTTCATTTAGTCTAAACACAATGACAGCATTCCACCACTGTTGATGTATTGTTTGTTATTAGAATAATTCCAGTGATTTATATTGTCCACAAAAAAAACTGAAGGAAGATAGATTTGAATCCTCAATATCATTGATTCAGATTCTGTGCAAAGGACAAAGTACTATGAATCTATGTCCAAAAATAAGCTTCAGAATTTACTGATATTTGAATTCAACACAGAGAGTTGTTTTATGTAATCCATCCTTATGTTACATTTCATTTTACATTGCCTACAATTTTATACAAAATACAGCAAGATAACCCGAGCAAACTGCCTTATAACAACTAACCGTAATAACACTAACGGTATTGTAAAAATAGACTACATCTTGGTAAATCATTGGTAAACTGAACAAAGGGCAGGAGAGAGAAAATGAAGATGCTCGAACTCCAAAAAGTCTAGAATTTAGATTCCATCAGACGTTCAAAACTACTTTAAAGGTAGTCTGGCGATACAAATGGGACAGAAGAGTGGACGGACACAAGAGGCGTGTCAGGCTTGAGAGCGCTTTTGGCGTGAGACCGACGCCCCGCGAGGAACGTCAGCCAACCATAATAAGGATTGGCTCGCGGGAGTGGGAGTAGTGGGTGGAGAGGGGGCAACTTCAAATAAATTCCCCCGTCGCTCGCAGCTCCTGAGGACCAGACCCAGGACGCAACAGGTCGAGACTGAAGCCGCGAAGCAGGGCTCAACGACGGATTCCTACGTGCGTAATGAAGATTTGTTGGATGAGGTTCGGAACCATTTAGAATCGAAGAGATGCGGAGAGGACACGTGCACTTTTGAAACGAGTGCTCCATCTCTCAGGGCATGATGGAGACCTTTACCCTGCGCTCCTTCAACACATCTGGCGTGAGCCGTCAATTCCAGCAGGTCTCCGTGCGTTTTCAAAGAACTCACCTCTCCGTCGGCTCTTAGGACATGCGGTTTTTAACCCCTCACACCCTCGCACGCAGGTTTCCCCATAGAAATTAGACATGCAGAGCCGCGTCGCGTCCGCGGTGCGCTGCTGCGTGCTGCTGCTCCTGATCCACGTGAGCGCAGCGGCGGAGGCGAGGAGGGTGCGCGGCGGCCGCGCGGAGAGCCGCCGCGTGCAGCAGCAGCAGCAGCAGCAGCAGCAGCAGCAGCAGCAGCAGCAGCCTCGCGCGCACAGGGAGCGCGCGGATGGAGCCGAGAGCTTCCCGCTGGACTTCACAGCCGTGGAGGGAAACATGAACGACTTCATGGTGCAGATAAAGAACCTGGCGCAGTCACTGTACCCGTGCTCCGCGCAGAAGCTGGACCACGACATGAAGCTGCGCTTCTTGCAGAATGTCTCCGTGACGTGCAACGACGGGTCACCGGCCGGGTGAGTGACGGCCTGCGCTACGCTCTAGCGTTTGAGAATAGCCCTAAGCCGCTGATCGTATGTTGGGGGTCGCGTTAAAGCCACGACGGGGCACGGGCTCAGTTCCGCACTGTTTCACCCAGAAATGAAGTGATGCTGCGAGTTGAGTCCCACGCCTTTGATTCCAGGGTCGCTCCGGATGTGACCAAACTGGATCAAAGAAGCAGATCACAGAGAGGTGCTGTTGATCACAGTCTACTGACTGAGGGGCTCATTAGATAGCGGTTGAAGCCTGTTATCAACCTTAAAGGATAACACTTCATATTTATGATACAGGACTTCACAGGGCACTACATGTTTTACTTATAGTTTTATTGGCATGTATAGCATGTATGTAAGTTTTACAACTTAGGACCTAGTCTGCAGCAGTTACCTGCTGTAAACTCTGAACTGCAGCACTTACTGTAATCAGAGGTAGAGGTCATTTTAAAAGTCATTCAGTTGCATTCAGTTGTTTTTTTATGCTCACGGACCGAAACTTTAACATAAATGGAAGAACAGCATGGAGGCTTTGAATCAGGTTTTTGGGAAGAGTTTAAGTGTGTGATACACAAATACATTTAAAATGACTTGTCTTCATTTGCAGATACTACATCAAGGAGTCTAAAGGCAGCAAGAGGTGGCTCGTGTTCCTAGAAGGTGAGAGCTGGTAAAACAAAGCTGACGAGGAGCTTTGCACAGTGTAATCTGTTAACAGCAGTGTGTGTGTGTGTGTGTGTGTGTGTGTGTGTGTGTGTGTGTGTGTGTGTGTGTGTGTGTGTGTGTGTGTGTGTGTGTGTGAGATCAGGTGGCTGGTACTGTTTCAACCGACAGACGTGTGACAGCAGGTATGAAACGATGAGGGGACTGATGAGCTCCACCAAGTGGCCAAAAACCAGAAGAGGTAACACACAGCAGAATCAGCAGTCCCTGCACAGAAACACACATGCATGTGGCAGCTTCTCCTTAAAGTGAACGTCAACACACTCTGGATGACAGACATGAGTTTTCATTAAATCTCATACTCTGGTTATTTCCATCCAGCCTCAGGGACTGAGTTGTACACTTATTTGTGTACAACTCTCCCTGAGTCTGCGTGTTATTGCTGACCAAACAGTTCCTAATGTTAATGTTAATGTTTAATTAGTATCCACACACACAGCTACACATCAGCTTCATTGAATTTTAACTGCCCAAAGCGCTTTTCAGCTGGTCTCTGTGAAGGACACTTATCCACAAAGTGAACATTGTCGGCTTCACTTCACAGGAACAGGAATTCTGTCTCCTCAGCCGGAGGAGAACCCTCACTGGTGGAACGCCAACGTGGTGTAAGGCTTCACTCTTCAATTTGCTCCTAGCATGTTGAACATTAGAGATGCTTTATGAATGAGACCTGAAAGAAAACATCTAACTGGATTGTCCTGTCCTGTAGATTCATCCCGTACTGCTCCAGTGACGTGTGGAGCGGAACAACCGCGAAGACAGATCACAGTAAGACACAGTAAATCAGCAGGTTGTACCTGTGTCTGTTTACAAGAACAAACAAAGGAAGAAGAAAGAGAATGTCTGTGTTTTTCTCTCTCAATGAATGATGATGTGTTTTCAGGTGATTATGCATTTATGGGCTCTCTGATCATCAAGGAGGTGGTGAACGAGCTGCTGACTAAGGGTCTGGATAACGCCAAGGTTCTTCTTCTCGCTGGAAGCAGGTGTGTGTGTGCGTGTGAGACCATTAGTACCTGTCTAATGTTTGGAGATGACCAGCTGATCGCTCACCTGTCCCCTCTGTTACCAGTGCGGGCGGTGCCGGCGTGCTGGTTAATGTGGACCAAGTAGCAGAGCAGCTGGCGTCACAGGGACACAGGGGGGTGCAGGTCAGGGGCCTGGCGGACTCTGGATGGTTCCTGGACAACAAGCAGTACAAATTCACCGACTGCCTGGACACCATCAGCTGTGCCCCAACCGAGGCCATAAGGAGAGGAATCAGGTGAGAGGCGGATGGATGGATGCGTGGTAGGACGTTCACCAGCAGGGCAGACGGGTTCATCATTTGCTGTGGAGCAGGTACTGGGGCGGACTGATGCCAGAAAGCTGCAGACAGGCCCACGTGGGAGAGGAGTGGAACTGTTTCTTTGGATATAAAGTCTACCCCACATTAAAAAGTGAGTGACAACACTCCCCCAAGCTTCCCCACGAAGGTCTGTGTGCTAGTAAAGTCCGGCCCATTTCTTGTGTCCAGGCCCAGTGTTTGTGGTGCAGTGGCTGTTTGACGAGGCCCAGTTGACGGTGGACAACATCCACCTGACGGGGCAACCTGTGCACGAGGGCCAGTGGAGGTACATACAGAACCTGGGGCAGGAGCTGAGGAGCACGCTCCAGAGCGTACCGTAAGGACCGCACTCGCACACATACGTGTACAAACGCACACAAGAGGGTAATGTCGCTTTCGTTAACCATTGTTTCTATTATCAGGGCAATGTTTGCACCGGCCTGTCTGTCTCACGAGCTCATCACTACAAGGTGAGTACAACACCACGCTTACATTGGCCCAGCGCTCTGAGCCGACCCTCCATCACCACGTCTCCCCCTCCCCGCAGTCACTGGATGGACATTCAGGTGAAAGGCACGTCCCTCCCCCGAGCCCTCCACTGCTGGGACCGCAGCCTCCAGGATCAGCTCCCCATCAACGGCAGCCACGGCAACCGCAGCACCCAAAGGCCCAAGGCGCCGCCTGTCAGGGGTTGCCCTCTACATTTGATTGACAGCTGCCCGTGGCCTCACTGCAACCCGTCCTGCCCGACTATTCGCGACCAGCTGACGGGACAGGAGATGACTGTAATCCAGTTCCTGAAGCACATGGGCTTTGACGTGCAGAAGATGGCGCAGCAGCAGGGCATGGACCCCAGGAAGCTACTGGGCATGCTCAGCAATGGGAACTGAGTCCCCACTTTACTGTAAACCAGTAAGGCCACAAAAAGGTGCTGAAGCGATAAGTGAAAGCGAAGAATAAGCTGATGTTTGCTTTTTTTTTTTACAGCATTCAAAAAGCTGGATGACTCGAGAACTCGAATGCCTGATGAGTTCTAAAGCTGCCAGAGTCAAATACAATTAAACGAGAAAGTCTGAGCTCAACACAACATATGGGTTCACATGTCCTAGCTTTTACATGCAGATGTCAGATTGAGGTGCACAAAAACACACCAGCAGCCAAGGGCGGTATGTGTTCTGTATAATCTGTGTACACAGTAAAGGCCACCGTGGTCGTCTGAAACGGGAAAGCACAGGACTGGAAACACCTCCCAGTTTGTGTTTCAGGGTTCTAATACACATTCATCTGTGGTGCTGCAGTTTCTACTCTTCACCAAATATGCTGCTTTTTCTCATCTTAGAAAACATATTTAATGGGTAATAATTTCTAAATGGTACAAAGGTTAATATTTTGTTTTCAGGCCACTGTAAAGTGCTTGTATATTTATTTTTCTACTGAAAATATATTTTATATGTATATATATTTTATAGCCAGGTTTAGTTAAGCTAGTGCTATAGTGTCTCCATACATTTAAGTTTGTATAAAACAACTAAGCTGATAGTACAAACTGTGCCCACAGTGTGTTTAGCCTGATAATATATTTAATATCTGTTTGTGTGCTGTAGCAGAGCCCACCATAAGAAAAGAATACAAATACACAAGATAAAAACATAATTTAATTACAATACTATGACAATACAGTTGCATTCAGCAGCTCAGAATTGTATTTTTTAATCACACTCATACATCCAACACCATCCAGTTTATCTGTAACATACTGAAAAAAACTATTTTATAACAGAAGTATAAAAACAACAGAAAATTGTATGAGAAATAAAAAAATCTGTTCACATTTAGTATGAAAGTGCTTCTCTGAGAGATGATGAATCTCTTCAATCCAATGACACGGTTATATTGTGTTTTCCTGCAAACAGATGTCACCTCTTCAATTGTTTAATCTTTTCTCAGTTTTGTTGTCTTGCACAGTTAACATTTACAATGTCCACTGTGACTAAGGTCAAACATTTCATCTATATTTGATAATATATAAAACAGAAAGCTTTGTTTCACCTAATATAGACATGACTAGTTTTTAGCCACTTTACAACCCACCAAATGCATAAACCATTTGGTTTTAATCCTATTTACAGTTGCCAGTACATGTGTCAGTTATGTTACATACTTTTCTAGGCAGTGATTGTCAGATGTGAGAAGACTGGGCTCATAGTGTCAGGGTTTGCCATCTCAACAGTTTGAGTCCTAAAGGAGAAAAAGCACAGAGGGATGTACAAAATAAACCCAAGCAAAGCTTTAAAAACCGAGGGCAGCTGCAGATTCAGGTGATAATACCACACATCACTACAGGTGACAATGTGTCAAAGTGTTCATGGTTATATTTAATCTACTGTACAACTATTAATTACAATTATATTGAAATCTTACCTGACGTCGGGGTCTTCTACTTTGAGTTCGCTTATTCTCATGGATGGACTGGAGGCTAGTGATTAAAAACTTTTTATCCTCTCCCTCCTGAACAGATTCAACAAGGAAAGGTAGAAGATCGTCATCGGCTTATGAGTAAGATGTCTGTAAATTATTATTTGTGTGATATCTTACATTTTCTATCTGTCTCTGTAGTAAACTGATTATTGTCCTCTGTCCATCTACCACCTGACTGTGGAAGTAGATGACGATGCTGAAAAGACATTAAGGATTAGATTAATACAAGCAGCACATGACAACAGATCAACACTGAGCTCAGAGATAATGCAGCCTGAAATGTGGAAACCACATGGCGCAGCTGTGTTTTGTGTACTCACAGAAAGATGCCTGCTCCCACAAACAGAAACAGAGGGTTTTCCACCAGGAAGGCATGAGCCCTAGCCAGCACACTCAGTTTGGGATTGTCTTTTTCCAGTTTTTCCATCAAGTGCTTCCCTGCCTGGATCATTGTTTTGAGCCCGCGAAATGGGCCGCAGGATGAGGAGGGTGTGATGCTGATACATAAGACAGTCAGACATAAGACTTGGCCATGAGCCCAGCTACACTGTACTTTGACAATTCAAATTGCAGTATTAAAGATGCACTTGCTGGAAAAACAAAATGTTTAGTGGATTTCATTCAAATTTATACAAAATACGCCTACACATGTACTGTAAATGAGTGCATGTGAATGAGTACCTCCACATGGTGTATGTGACACAAACAGAGGCCCCGAGGAAGGAGGGAAAGCAGAGAAGAGTGATGAAGATGGTGGTCATCTGGCTGACTCGGTACGGTTTCCTTGGAGCCTGACAGTTGATCATTACACTGCCCTGAAACAAAAGTTAAGATTATAATTGACCCATTATTTGTTTATCTGGAGGGTCTCCTTTGCCTCTGCAGCCTCTCTGAAGCTGCATAGTATTAAAAAATATATATTTATTCAACATATACTGAATAGTGTCAATATTGACTTCCATTATTCATAAAGTGAGAAGCAAAATATATTTGGGGCCAAGATTTTCAATTTAAGGTTTTATAAACACTACAACTGAAAAAAATGAACATACCATCTTAATGTAGAAGAGCAGCCAGAGCTTGATAATCTGCACTGCAGGTAGGAGTGGAGTGAAGAGAACACCAACCCTGAAAACCAACGCTTATTGTCATTACCCAGAAACCCTTTGGTTTGATCTGCAGTAGAGTGGAGAGCAGTAAGATCCATCCGTACCAGGCCAGTGTCTGCCCGTAGATTAGTTCAAGGACATTCCTAGCAATATCAAACTCTGGTTTCCTCCTTCTTTTTAGCACCTTTTCTGAGAACAATCTGTAGACCAGAGGAGAAATGAGGTGGCATAACAGAATATAAAATAAAAAAAGAATCACAAAAGGTTTTTTACTGAATGACCCACCTCCAAAGGAACTCTCCAAACAAGGAGTCCAGTGCAGTGAAGATGAAGTCCATAAGAAGAAAGCGATAAAGCTCCTGGCCAACAAAACTCTCCCAGCACTGAAAACAATGTTATAAAAATGATATAAACATTATGTACTTAGTAAAGATGATAAACATCTGTCCTATTAGTACAAAAGTAAAGTGATCTTGTTGGTATTACCGTTAGGCCAATACTTTGAGGATCAGCAGCCACCCGACCCAGCCAGTGGTAACACAGGATGCCAAGCACACTTACTTTCAGCATGAGGTTCCTATAAAATCACAAACAACAGGTTGACTAGTAATTCAGTAACGTCCTCCATTCAAATACAGTCTTTTCTTGCAGTATGTTCTTTTGCAGCCTACCTGAGGATACCTGAGCATACCTGCTGAGGGAAATATATGTGTACGTAGACGGTGAGTCGTATTCCTCCATCCAGGCTACAAGGTTGAATAGGCCGGGCAGCAGCATGTTGATGAGTGACACAACCACAGGCAGAGCCAGCAGCTTGGCCTCGTCCAACAGTGGGTTCCTGTTGGCATTCCTATTCCGAGAGAGTTGCTGCAGGTCCTGTGGGGACATAACGCATATTACTGTAGACCCAGTTGGTGGACGGCTCGGTTTGGAACTAGGTGATGTGCTCTTCACATGCCCTGCAGGCTCAAGCTCATTTATGTGTGATTCCACCTACTGTGTGTGTAAAGTCGCTGACTGCTGGTGTACGAGTGTAAAAAAAACTCTGCTTGTTTGCTACAGAATCAGTAAAGAGGAAATAGACCTGGGTGTAACAGAAGGAGAATAATTGGTTGAAGTCACTTAAAATACATCTGGCTCACCTGATGAATGTAATCAGAGAAGTAGTAAATGGCAAACACACTGCCAATGGTGGCTGCTATGCAAATAGTCCATGCCACACCATGGACCATCATCCTCCACAGCTTCTGACACACAGTGGTGCTGGTATCTCCCTGCTTCACTTCCGCCAACAGCTCCTACAGAGATGTAATGATGGAAGGAGAGAAAGAGAAGGGAGAGACAAACACAGGATTACTTACATGGCAGCAGAAGTGTGCATCTTTGTTTTCTTTATGTCTTCTTTTACCTTGATCTGGGTGCAGATATTATCAGACATGAGTTTGACAGAGGATTCCCTGACGACCCTGAAGTCCCAGGAGCAGAAGACCTTCATGGCGAGGATACTTTGAGACTTGTCGATTCGGAAGCTTTGACCAAAGGACTTAGACATGCTTTTACCAGAATTAAGACAAAACCATAGATAAGATAGAAAATGAGCATCTATCACATCTGAGGCAAATTGTTTTAACCATTTTGATCATGTTTAGTGGTGCCTTCGAGGCCTCTCTCTAAGAAAACTGTACCTGTAGACAAGGATGATACATGTGAAAAATAAGGCCATTCCTATTGTGAAAAAGTATGCGAGTGGCATGTTGTAAGAGAGGTTATTCCACACACAGTCAGGCTTGGTTCCATTGGCCATAATGTGTCCTCTAGCATCATTCCTGCCACTCATCCGTAGCGTGTCGTTACAGTAGTATCCATAATACATCACAGTATCTGAGAAATAGCCCTGGGAAGACAGGAGATAGAGATGTTTAGCTTTTAGTGTTACCCCCATTTGAACAACATTGTGTATTATAATCTTTAAAACAAAAATATAGATTTGACAGTTACAAATTGTGCTGAAAATTACTGAATGCAAGAGTATATGTTGCAATTTACCTGAAATTCAAACCAGGGTCACAAAATTATGTTTGGATGTACATGTCCTGAATTAAAATGTATCAAGGACACATCATTGTGATGACTGAAAGACAAACTTCCAAGAGAAGCAAAACCTGTGTGTACCAATAGCATCTTTGATATTTAGATGTCATCACCATGTAAACTAAGTCAGCTGATCACACATTAAGAATGTGACAAGCGTGTGAGAGTTGCTGCAATAACTTGCGGTAAGCAACTTACCGCTCCAGTGACGAGCTCAAGTCCTTTGAAAGTACGATTCTCAGTGGGTGACACTGGAGAGTGCACTGCTTGAGGCAAAACCAAGAATGTACCAGTCACTAGGAACAGGAAAAGGTTGAAGAAGAGTAGGGTCTTGAGAAAGACGAAGTAGGAGAGCACTCCGGTGCCGAATCGTCCACCCACTCTCTTGAGTGCCACTTGCCACAAGTGGAGGGAGTGCAGGAAGGACAGCCAGCTGTACCAGCCTCGCCTCACAGCCTAAGACGGCCCAGAGTGAAAGAACAAGAAACATTCTGTTGTTTCAAAAACACTGACAAAAATCTGTCCAGAGTTGCAATAAAATAAAAGAATTTCTTTAGACAAAAGTGCGTGCACACATTCATTTATGGTTGAATCCATTCTTGACTCTAAGTCAGTCCCTCAGAGTTGTAAATAATTGAGTAATAGAATGTTTGCATCAACACCACCGACAGGAAATGCCCTCTGAAACCCATTAACGGTCATAAGGATTAAGTTGTATTGTGTTTTTGTATGTTGTTGTGTTCTTTTGAGAATTTGAGGGATCTTATTATCTACAGGGACTTAAATAACATTGTCTTAAGGGAAGGGTCTCAGGATGAAATATTCAGCTGTGCTACGGCACGGATCAGATTACATATTCAATATTTTTACCATTATCCTTCTCCTATTCACGTTAATGAAATCCACTGTATTATTTCCGCAGGTATTAGTTTAAGTGATGTTTGACTTTTACGTATCTATGGAATTAGTGTTTCTTTGCTAAACACAATACCACGAGTCTTGTTTTGTTCTTGTTTTTACATTTGCTCTGACCACCTTATGCATAATAAATTATTGCTGCTGTGGTGAGTGGTTTGTTACTATTTTATGTCTTTACTTTCTATCTTTGGGGGAGGACTGTAAAGGACTTTGTGCTACATTGCATTGTATGTAAGGTGCTATAGAAGTAAACACTTAGATTGGTTGATTGATACAACTCCTGACTTAGCACAAAGTGCAAAACTTAGTCCTCACTTCGATAGCTGTGGATCCGTGGATCATTACAACAAATGCGTGTACTTTGGAAGACTAGCAATAAAAAGTGAATCAGTAATGAAGATACTGTATGCTCTCAATGTCTTCATAAGCTCAAGTGTACTGAAAGCTGGTGTGTTTCTGGTGAACTCACAGAAAGAACGCAAATTTTAAGGTCACTGCAACAAGTGACCCTCTTGCTGGATTTTATTTGCGTCTCCCTATCCAAGACTGACTTCCTGTCAACAGACAAACACGCAGGAAGAGTTGGGCATTATTCGAATAATATTCACAAGTCAAAAGCACAATCTAAACATCTGTAATTAGAACAAGGACCACACAAACCTCAGATCACTCTTATCAGACATACTGAGAGGCATCTCTCTGAGCATCCGGACTCTGTCACCCACTGCCAGGTTCCGCAGATTGTTCACCAGCTGTTCCTTTTTACTCACTAAAACACACAGAAAGGAAGTTAAGCCACGTCAATAAGTTGTCAAAGACAAATTAATGTATATCCTATTGCGTCCTCACCCTTTGCATCAATTGCATATGTGCAGGAATCTGTCTCAATGCCGTAGCCTAGTATGCTTGGTCTGGCAGAGCGAGAGAAGTCACGGATGGAGGGTCTGCTCTGCCTGCGTCTCCGAAGCTGCAGAGTCCTGTTGTAGTACTGAGAGATGATGGCTCCCCTGCTGCGGCCTGACACAACAGAAACAGAGGACTGTTTAGAGACACTTAGCTGTCTTTGTTTAACTGACTTCTGCAAACATGACTATCTCTATATTTTATAATTTTGAAATGGGAAAAAAACACTAAAGGCTAAAAACTATAAATAAGTCTGACAGACACTTCAGACGCTTCAGTGAATCCACTGTTTAAATACCTGTCAGAAGAAGATGAACATGTACATTGATACACTATATGTGGCTGTCAACAGAACGTGTTTACAGCAGAAAATGTGTCATGTGTTGAAGCTAAAATCTATCAAACTATCCCAACAAACTTGATGAACCACATGATCTGTCACGGACAGTGACAGGAAGATGACGAACTGCTTCCCCATGAAACTCCACTCACCAGAAAACAGCTGATTCTTCTCTTCAAAAGAGCAGCGTACGTAGCATGAGTGAGAGCCAAAGCTCAGAGGACTGATGTGTAATTAGTTATGAATAGTGATTTTATAGCACTTTTAACAAATGCAACTATTCATATACATAATTAAAAAAATGTGAATTTTTTCAGGAACTTCGATCCAGAGTCTATGTCTGCCACTAACCCACTAAAACCTATTTAAGCATACAGTCAAAAAAGGTCACTGTAAAGTAATAGTAGTAATCAAATAGTAACCCAAACTCAAATAGTCACTGTTGTTTCACAGGCTTTGCTGAACCCACCAATGGTGCGACTGGGCATAGAGGACAAAATCTTCAAGGTGTCTGAGGACCAGCGTTCATCCACCAGGGGGTCTGTCAGTCTTTCATCACTGTCCCAATCCTCATTCTGGTCTTCAAAGTCATATCCAGGGCTGGATAGATAGGCCACATCGTCTTTGGGATAAAAAAATTAAAGGTACATGTAGGCATGTGGGCAAAAACCAAACATCATTATATTCTAAACATGACAGGTTTTGATTAGTGATATCAGTAGCAGAGACATGTTGACCAAAGATTCTCAAATTACTTCCATGACAAGTGACACTGTTACTTCCAGCTTACTGTTATTCATTTTTTGGCTTTAGTGACCAGATTATTATAAACACATTTCACCATAGTTACATACAGAGATGTGACCAAATACAGTACTGTATGTGCTTTGAAACAGTACCTCGACCCTCCTCATCCAGGTCTCTCTGCAACTGCTGCAGCTCAAAGGCATCGTACTGTCCTTCATCCTGACTCTGCTCTGCTATCAGCTGGTTAAATGAGTCATGAACAACTTCCTCGTCCACTGGGCTCCTTGCAGAGGGACGCGTGGACATCAGTACAGACAAATGACACAAGAATAGGCTTAAATAAATGCATGATCCTTGTCTCTGTATTTTAAAGGTGCACAGTCACAATAAAAAAGTGCATTTAACAAGAAATAAATAAATTGCAAAGCCCAAATTCCTTCTTTACTTTACAAAGATAGCACAGGAAATGTACCCCACATAGGACAATCAAGGCTATTTTTAAATGAAGCAGTTGCTTTGCCTTCCCATTGGAAGTCAAAAAAGACATCAAACCACTTCTAATCCTGCAGTAGCTGTTCCTTTCTTGCTCTCCTCCCACCGACTTCATGCTAAACTACTGGAAAATAACAACTAAACAGAAAAACGAATGTGTAAAAAATAAAGCGGATGAACACGGTGCGAAAGAGATAGGGCTAAACTTACTCTAGTACTGCGTCCATATGGAGGTCGTTCAGGTTAAAGTTAACATTATGAGCCATTCTTCTGCCCTGAGGATCACAGTCTTGCCCGTTCAGACCTGCAGTCTCCTCCCACCATGGTGTTTGTTGTCTACCTGAAAGGGGAGGGGTTGGCAGTCAGTGAGAAGGAGAGAAAAGGAAGCAAATGCCAACACTCATGCTTGGAAAGCTCAAGTCATGTTACTGCCTGTCCAGTGGCGGTTCCACTGGAATTTGAGCATATAGACATTCATGATTTTTAGAAGGGCATTAATATGGAGTCAAATTATCGTTTATCGGACAATAATAAACACGTTTACTTTAACAATGGTTTTAAATAGCCTGATATGTAATACAGTTGTTAGACAGGCTTGGATTTCAGTGCAGGATCTTGGTGCTTCCTGCTCATGTCACCAGTACCAAAAACACAGGCAGAAAGCTTGGTCTGCGAAATCTCGATAGTTTAATTAGTTCACAGCTCTTAGGGAAATTGTTAGATCCCTTTGTAAATCTTAAATGAAGCAGATACAACCAGTTGAGACCTTCTTCAGGATTTTATTTGCAAGGAGTGAGCAGTTTACAGCAAAGGCAACTTCCTCTCACTGAAGAGAAGACAAGGATTCAGCTCATAATATGTATTGCATTCTGGGAGGTGCATAGTCACACAGTACGTGGGAAATGTTTCCTGCACAAAGCAAGCATTGGGCTCATCAGATAAGGATGCTACACACCGGTACTCCCTATTTCTTGCAGAGCAGAAGGGAGGAAACTTCAAAGCCATAGCACAGCTTACGAGGCTTCAGCAGATCAGCAAAATAAATTCCAACAATGTTTCATTGATTAAATGCAGTATTTTTCCAACAACAGCATTCACTTTCAGCTGAGACCTGCACCGCTCTTACTCTGCCTCACTTCACCCACAGTAATGTGATGGCGCCTGCCAGCAGGTAACAGGCAAATCGGTGAAGGACAAGACGCTCCTGATCGTTCACTAAAAATACGACACAAAATACAAGTTAAACACTACGCTTCATCCACAGATACCTGTCGCAGAGAGCGACAGGGAACGTAACCCAAGGCATTGACAGGGACAGCTAACAGGATGTCACCCAGGTAAAACAACTCACCGGAAGTTGTTAATCAGTTAACATGGTCACTTTTTCATATGGATCACATACACACACTTGTATTTACATCTTAGTGGGGACCATTGACATAATGCTTCCCTAGCCCGTTACCCTAACCCTCACAACTAAAGGGAAACGTCAAACCTTTGCTCTAATCAGAGTCAAACCTCAATTCTAACCCCCCCCCCCCCCCCCCACACACACACACACACACACACACAGAGTAATTATTATAAAGACAAAATGATGTAAATATTACATCATTTTGTCCAGACCCCAATAAGAAACCCCATTGTGGCAGTCAGATGATGCAGTGTCACCAGTGAAATAAATATTCATAGGCGGAGACAGAATCCTGCATTGTCAGAGTTCACAGAGTGGCACAGACTGTTTCGCATTTAGAGGAAGAGCGATGGTTCCCGTTTGTGATTTTCAAGGGCTAAAGCTACTCCTCCCTTAGTTTAGTGACAAATGAAGAAAACTAGAAACAACAAACTGAAGGCTACTGGGAAAATGTTCTTTGGACACATGAAGCCAAAGCAGAACTTCCTGGTGACCATTACTTCATTTAAAGCTGCAACGTGTTATATGTTACAGATACTAGCAAAGTAATGCAACCCCCTGGTCATATACATGGCATTATTTACTATCTGTCTTCAGCATTACCCTGCTCTTTGGAAGCAATGCAAAGAAACATGTGACATACACTGCAGCGCCTAATCATAGGTTGACACTGCAAGGCAATGTACTATGCAGCGCTTTAAAATATTCATCTATGAGTTGACAATCAGGTTTTACAAGGCATCGCACAACAGCGAGTCGTTTAAGCTAGGCAGTAGATAGTTTATAATGTATGCAGATTGATAGTTTATCATGTATGCAGATTGAATGGAGGATAGGAAAGATGAATAGGTAGACCATTTCTCCTGACTACCACTACTGCTCTTCTACTACTACAATTGTCGTAAAAAAATATGGTCTTCAAATTTGAAAACATCATCATGTTATAACAACCTATTTCTGATTTGATAAAAAAATCATTACAGAGATTTTAATTAACAGGACATTTTGTCAGTAATTAGATTTTTCAACATAGTTGATGGATATTTGCTCAAACTACACAACATCACGTATGTATTTAAAACACTTATAGTAAGAAGAGCTTAAGTTACGACAAACGGTCCACTTCCTGTTTACAAGTACTTACAACAGAATGTTTTCCCAAACAGCTGTACTCATTAAAAACATCTGTTGCGCTTGTTAATGATGCTATGGTAAACACAAAGCACGTGTAAAAATTCTACATCAACGCATTCAATGTAAAAGCAGCCGTACGAGTGCATGATTTCATCAGTACACTTTCATTAAAACTGCATTACATGTATCTCAAATACAGAACAGACCCATCTGTTTCACATATACAAAGCAGGGAGGAGCCAACAAAACAGCTAAATTACTAAACATCTCAAAAATGTCCTTCAACCATTATGAACATGAATCTGTTTTTTTTTAACTTGCTGTTCAGTCTGTTGTACACATCTGCTCAGTCGACATGGCTTCACAGGGGGTCACAGTGCTGCAGTACACGACTGCCAAAAAAAACATGTGCGAACACAGTGGAACAGAATACAGCATGACTTAATGTGCATATGCCACACCACATACAGAATTGGAAGAAAACACATTCACAGTGAAGTCATCCTACAGTAGTGCTGCTAAACATCATCACATCACAAGTACAGTAGCAGGAAACGGAAAACATTACATCAGTAGATGTGAAGCATAGAAGTAAAAGGAAAGGAGGATAAAAGAATCTGTTCGCCCTGATAACTATGAAAGCCTGCAGGGAAATCAGTTCCCAGACTGATGAGAAGGGAGAACAGGGAGAGCATGGAGAGCAGGGAGGCGGCGGGGACATGGGAGTAAGTGGTTGTTTTAATATGTCAATGTGTTGTTTCAGGCATTCCAGTTGGTTCTGAGGGAAGAGCGGGACAGATGACACCTGCTATTCAGTGTCCACACAAAAAAACCCCGAGGCTCTAAGTTACAATGAAGGAACCAAAACTCAAAGCTGTTCACACAGCTGTGCAGGCGAACGCAGCCTGGCACGAATACAACGTAATTATAGGGTTCGTCTTCGTGAGACCCAGGATGTGATGGTCTCTAGGCTTCTTTCTGAATAAAAAGTCACACCATTGTACGTTTAGCGTTTACTGCACCGTGAAAACTCCACAGCACAGATGTTAGAAAAGTAACAGACCGACCTGTTAAAGGTCTTAGTTGTTACAACAGACCACAGAATCTTTGCACAACGCGAGACCAGAACTCAGTCACCCGCGTTAGTCTGTGTGAACGGCCGTGGGGCAGAACGCATCCACACCACGTAGCGAGCGAGACGAGGAACGTAACAATAACTTTAATGTCAGTCGCATTAAATCGCGGGGCGTGTTGTCGTCGCTGCTAGCTTAGCGTTACCTGTTAACGTTAACTACCGCTAACTCCTGGGCCGGTTGGTGGCGACCAGGTTGCGGGTGCGTTAATGAGTGGTAAAGTTTTATAGGCTTCGCAAACGTTAGGTGGTGACAGCGACACGGCTTTACGAAAGCCGGGCTTTTTTAAATAAGTGAGACGGGGGTACCGTCACAAACAGCGTAGCGCTCAGCGTAACCAAAGTTTTCAACTCACCTTCTCGTCGGGGGTGCGCTCATTTGTACGTCAGTCAAACTCATTTGCACGCGCAGACAGCTGGGAAGAAACCATTGTTTCTGATCGGAGGCGCGTTTCTAAATTAGCAGCAAGAAACAAAGTATCGGTCGCTTAAATCTTTAGATTACTCTAACAAGCACAGTTGCAAAGCTAATACGTGTGCTGATATAACAGTGACCGAACTTACTCAAGTGTGTTCTCCTCAAACTACGACGAACTAATTAACGTGACCCCCAGCAGAGTTGGAACGAATGGTTCGGTCCTGTTCGGGCTTGAAAAGCAGTATTTGCTTCATCAGACAATGGAAACTTGCTTGTGTCACGCAATGTCCGCTGGTCAGACCCCTAAATGAATCGTGTTTCCATCAGTTTACATGAAAAAATATGTGGCGAGTCTATGCTGAACGATATTAAAACATAACAGAAAGGCTATGATGCACAAACGTACCTGTTTCTTCAAGGGTGGCTGCTGTGTGGGTCCATCATGTTGTGGTTCTGTTTGTGGACTCGCTCAAAGTTCTCAAAGGCCACACCCTAGAAAATAGCCAGGAGGTTGTTTGCCTTCTCTTACATAAGATCAAGGCCACAATTCACTATATGGGGAAATTTCCATAAACGTTTATACCTGAAACAGTCTCAGGTGGAACAACACAATTGGTAAACGATGGCTGAGTCAGTTTCAGGGTTCTGGTACTGTTCACTTTGTGACTTCTACTGCTTCTACTCAGCTGCCGCTCGTTCAGCATGTGGTTCAGCTGAAGACAAAGTACCCTGGTACTTCCCTCCTAAGAGCATCCTTGTTTACTAAGAAAACAATAGTGTTCATGCTTCTGGCCTAATGAGGATTATGTGAGTTTTAAACCTTCCCTGGAAATGATGTTGAAACGTCTTGCAAGAAATGGCACCTGTGGTCATGTCTCTTTGTAAATGGTGCAGGCTGAAAGCTTCACACATACTTGTGGTGCAATGGTGAGTGGGTGTAAAGAGCATTTCTGCTTTATTATTCCCACACCCCTATATTAGATTCAAACTAATTTAATTAGTTTCAGGACGCACGTTGAAGGTTTCTTAGTGTCAATCGGAAAGTTAGATGATGACTTTGACTAATTTTGACTGTTTCTGTTATTTATATTTATTATGTACATTTGTTGCTCATTACAGGCCTAAAACAATGATCATGACAAAATGTATTTAACATTAGAAGTAGTAATTAGAACCAAACATGAACATAGTATTGTCTTGGTGTGGAATTCACTTCAATTTTAAAACAAGTAAAACAGATCAGACCTTATAACAATCTGATTTCTAAAAGCTTAGATTGTGTGATGACTAGGTTATCAATTCTTGAACTGTGCCTGTTAATTTAATTATTTCAGCCTTTTCTGTTCCCCATTAAATGTGTAAAAATACACCTTTTCTTGTTGTGTTGCAGCTTTATTTGCAGCATTTTAAGCTTCGGTAACAATAGGACTACTAAAGTTGCTTCCTGTCACGTGATTTCCTATGAACTGTCGATTTTACCCAAAGTTAGTCAGCCGTGAATCGGTCTAACATCTGCTCAACATGTCAAACATAGATACTAAACCAACAGGACAAGAGGAACAGCGCCGACTCTAGATCAGCTCAGTGTGATACTGCTGCAAGATGCAAAATATAGAACTATGAAAGTAACCTTTTACATCGTAAAGCGAAGTCTGGCTGTTGAATGTTTCTTACTGAAGAGGAAGCTCTCCATTTGAGAAGCAATGGAGGAGCAAAACACCACACACATGAGGAGGCTCCTATCAGGTAGCGTTAACAAAGAGAACTCAAAATACAAATGTGTATATGCTTTAATCACACATTATGAGTGTGTGAGAGATATTGTTTTTATTCACCCATGTGTCCGTATGTAACTGTTAACCTGTGTGCGTCGTTACACTGAGTGATATACATACAGTGTAGAATATGGTACATAGCTTAATCTACCAACACATAGCTCATACTATGACAATAAACACAGAGGCTTATGGGAACAGGATTTAAACATGGCTTAATGCTGTAACAACAAACAGCAACATGTTTTCATTCAAGTAAGAAATTTCTTGTAATGTCCGTATTCTAGATTTTATCTTTATTTAATCTTTATGACACATATGCTGAATGACCATGAGTTGAAACACCAATTGTTGGTTTCAGTAAGTTATTTATATTACAAACAAAGGCTAAGCAGGCAGACATATATAACCATACCCAGATGCATATTAACGGTAATGCAGCAGATGAAGCATGTAGTTAGTAAATCTAATTTTTTTGGATAATTTAACAGTAGTTTGTGCATTTTTTTCAACTGCAATTGCCAAGTGGAATATTCACGTGTTTTTGACTATCTATGGATAGTCTGTGATAATGTTCTGAACGATCATGTGCCATTCTCACCACAGAGGAGAGCACTTGTTCCGACCTGTCGTCAGATTATGAGTACTATCAGACAGATATCTACGAACTGCTGCCCAGCGTCCAGGCCTCCCGCGCCGAGCAGAGCGGGCCGGGACTGGAATCAAGCGGGGCCAACCAGGGCGGCCCAGGTCCAGAGGAGAGCCATGGCCGCTTGGTCAGAGGACAGACAGACAAGGGGTCCATGCAGCCCTTAAAGAGCATGCCCGTGTGCATTCAGGCTAAGAGAGATGCCAGGTGGGAGGACTCGCTATAAACATTACATATAAGCTTTTTATTACACGTGAAGGTCCTTTGTTGCATTTAAGGGAAAAATCTGTTTTCAAACCTTGATACTTGAATAATGTCATTGTCCTTCCATTATTCTGAGCCCTAGTGTTCAAACCTCCTTTGGGACATTGTTTACATTTAATTCTTTGGCAACATAATAACTATTAGTGCAGATTCCCATCCAAGTTTTATTTATGCCTCCAAGCGGATGTATGCGACAGTGAAGGCCCTTCATAGAAAGAAGCAATAGAGGTGAAAGACAACACAGAGTGTACTGTAGAACCACGAGGCACTCTGAGGAACTGCCGAATGCTTTATTTATAATAAATAATACCTGAACTGTATTGATCCTGCTTTTTAATCCCTCCCCTGGAGGAGCAGTGGGCAGTGGGTGTGTGTGAAGTGTAAAGTGTAGTCTTCGACCTTCTGCTTCCCAGGCTGTTGCTCTACTTACTGAGCTAACAGGCACAAACAATGTCCTGGCACAGTGTGAAGATATTTTATCCTGTAATTGACAAGCAAATCCAAACCTGAACAACTGAAAATACCATTGATCCAAATGCCTTCTGCTCTGTTTCTCTTCTGTTTCTTCTAAGTGTGCTTATTTTAGTGTATATCACACATATATATGTTAGTTACCCTTGATAACATCACTATGACATCACTGTGCAGGGTTTGTAGACTTTTCCAGAGCCATGTTTTATTTATTTTTACTATTGCTGCATGCATTTTGATCATTCATAAAATTGTAAATACATGCTGATTAGGGAGAGAAGGAAGATGCATCTCCAGGACGCTGGCTTTTGGAAGACCTGGTGGACGACCCAGAGCATCAAGAGGAGGAGGGCCTGGGAGCAGATGAGTGAGACTCTGTCAGGGCTTCTGCCGTGGCAGCACACGCTCCACGTCATTGAAGGTAGGAAACCTGCTGAAAGCTGGAATTTGGTGAGAGCTCCATCTCATGCTGCAGCTCAGTGTTGTTGCAGTCCTAACACTGACTGTTGGTGCGTTTCAGGCAAGTTCGGAGTAGGAGTGAAGGCCTATTTTGTCTTCTTCCGGTATCTTATTTGCTTGAACCTACTGCACTGTGCTATGATCTGTGGTTTCATTCTGGGGCCCACGGCACTTTATGGCAGTAGCAAATTCAGTGGTGAGTCAGAGGAAATGCCATGTTGCAATAAAGGAAACTCAGCTGGATGCAAAAACATATATTAATATACACATGCTTGTTCTCTGGGATTTTGCAGAACTTTTGCAGTTCAGAAAAAACGACTCAGTATTAAATTTCTTCGATGGAACGGTAAGAGTTTGTGTTCATAGATGCCCCGTGTTTTTATTCTGACCACAGGCCTTGACAGCTCTCCTTCTTCTCCTTCCCACAGGGCTACTTGAACCGCTCCCTAGTCTTCCATGCTTTTTACACTCCTGGATCCCTGGCTTCGCCATGCTTGAATACACCTCTGCTGTACCTTGCTGGGATACTCGGCATCCTCCTGCTCAGCCTTATCATGGTGGTCCGCAGGTCAGTGCCCCAAACAACACAGGCGAGTCAGATTTGATAGGTAAATAATCACCTGCAACCTTCTCGCATAGAACAACAGTCGGGTACAAGCACACCTGGATGCTGGGTAAGGGTTTCAGTACGAACGTGAGCTATAAGATCTTCTGTGGGTGGGACTTCACCATCCAGAACCCGGAGGCTGCCATTCTCAAACACGGCTTCATCAGGAACGACCTCAAGGTGCACGACATGCTTGCGTGTGGTATTTGCACAGTCACCAACCAAATACACCTGTTCTCTAATTATTAGAGTCTTAATGAGTTCATTGCAGGTCTGTTATGATTGAATTGCTTTGTGGAATCTGTCTCCCCAGCTCACCCGGGCGTGTTCTGTCTGTCTGTGTCTCCCCAGCTCTTCCTGGAGGAGCAGAGCTTCTCCCTGCGTGTGGCTCAGAGGACGCTCTGCCAGCGCGTGCGTCTCTACCTGCTCAGGTTCGTCCTCAACATGCTTGTCCTGTGTCTGCTGGGTGGAGCCTTCTCCCTCATCTACTTTGCCATAAAGTACCAGGACAAGGTGAGGCCCCAACCCTGTAAGATTCACCCGATGCTGAATGTTACAGACTCGTCACAGTTCGTCCTGGATCTGTCTGAGTGCATTTCTTTTCCAGAATGAGCACTGGCTCATCAGCCTGTTCTTTCAATATCTTCCTCCCATCACCATCTCCTTGGTCAACCTGGTTCTTCCTAAAATTTTTTCCAAGATCTCATCCTTTGAAGACTACTCTTTCACCATGCAGGTCAACATAACCCTTGTGAGGTAATGTGTGCAGGGGGAAAACTGTTTACAGTGATTACATAGAGTACATACCAGCATAGGTTCACTGTGATCTGTCTACAGGAGCATCTTCTTGAAGTTAGTTTCGCTCGGGATCTACTTATTCTTCCATTTCATTTCACCCAATAAATCATCCGATAAAACATCATCTGAAAAGGTGAGTTCATGTTTTAAAGTCCAGCAGGCTGAGCTGTAAACACCATAAACTGCTGCTACAGTATCAGTGTTTGATGCAGAATGGATGATATGAGGCAGATCCTCATTCTTTGTCTTCCTTCGTCTGCTCTTTGCAGCGTTCGTGCATTGAGAATGTGATTGGCAGAGATATGTACAAGCTGTGTATCTTCAACTTCCTCATGACTTTCTGCAACACCTTCTTCTGGAACTACCCTAGAAAGTGGGTTTGCTTCAAGTCTCTTTTCTTAGTCATCAGTGGCTGTAATGGAAAGTGTTCTTGATGTCTTATTCGAGCAAAGTATCGATTTACACGGTGGGGTTCACAGGCTGGTGAAGGAGAAGTCCCCCACGTCCTGCCTGGGTCAGCTTTCAGGGAAACAGGAGTTCCTGATCCCTTTAAATGTGTTGGACCTGGTCAACATTCAGACAGTGTTCTGGGTGGGAGTCTACCACTCCCCTCTGCTGCCTCTGATCGGGCTCATCACTCTGGTGGCCACGTTCTACATGAAGAAGGTAGTCTGAAAGCTCATGCAGAGCATGCAAACAGCAACAATGATCACCAGCTGTGTTTGAACAAAGCGTCTCTTTCCCAGTTCACAGTCCTGCGGTGCTGTGTGGCAGAGCAGCGGCTGTTTCAAGGCTCCAACGCTTCAGTCCTGTTCCACTTCATGCTGCTGCTCGGCCTCCTCATGGCCGCCGCCTCGCTGGGCTTCCACTTCTTCCTTAAAGGCGATGGGAGCACGTACGTGCATGTTCCATATGTATATACTGTAACAGTCACTGGACAATAGGTGGTCAGCAGGTCTGCAGTGTGTGTCCTTTGTGTCTCCCTTCCAGGTTTTGTGGTCCGTTCAGTGCTGGGTGGACGGTGCACAATGTGACGCAGCAGTGTGTGGAGAGTCTGCCCGGGCTGGCTCAGAACATCATTCACTTCCTGGCCTCAGAGGTCTTCGCCCTGACGCTCATACTGGCCGAGATGTAAGAGAGCAAATCAGCCGGTCGCTTCGGCAGAAAGAGCTCAGCTGCTCCGTATGAGCAGCGAGACAGGTTTTTCTGCTGGAGCAAACAGGTTTACACATACCAAACAGAGCCGAGGCGTTCTACTGCTACCTGATCTAGTAGTTGCGGCTCTATGCTCAAAGTACCTGCATGTTGTAGCGCTTCACTGTCTTCTGCTCCCGCAGCATCGTCTTAACCTCATATGTGTCACGCGGACGGGCTAATCAGAGAGCCATCGACAGGCTGAAAGACATGCTGGTCATGGTGAGTCAGTAGACGCACGGCTGCACCACGTGCACGGCGCCGCCCTGAGTCTGTGTGTTAACTGGGTTTTTGTGCGCTTGTGTCGTCACAGAGTAGCTCGGACAAACGCTTCCTGGTGAAACAACACACCACCATGCAGAGACACCGCAGGACCCCCCGCTGTGCGGCAGAGGACCCCTTCCCAGCTGCTTCACAAACCGTCAGACCGGACCGCACGCAGGCTGCTACCTAAGAATTATTAAGATTAAGGAACTTATTTAACCGGCTGCAGTCATTTTAGTGCTCACTTTGCTTGTGCATGTATTTATACATCCACTTTATCAGTAAGTTTGAAGTATTTTGTTTTTTTTAAGCTTTTGTCTGTGTAAACGTTTTCCACACACAAACAGACATACTATGATCATCATGGTCATATTGCCAAATGCAATTCAGCCTGCAATAAAAGACTCAGAGACTTAATATAAGCGTTGTGGTTTCTGATCCTATAAAAATGTGTTCAGCATCACAAAGATCAGTGAGAGAGAGGAGCACAAAGACGATAGAGAGAAAAGCGCGGCCTCGTAGGTTATCTACCAGCAACACATGTGTAACACCCTTAACTCTGACCAACACACACACACACACACACACACACACACACACACACACACACACACACACACGCACACACACACGCACACAGGCCAGCAAAAACCATGTCCACGATAGAAACAGAGCCCTGTTATGAAGGAGCTACCGACTCTTGCTTTCCTGCCTTTTCTGGGTGAGTTAAATCCATTTAATTTCAAATACACACACAAATAAAAAGCAAATGAGCAGTAAATATTCAATTAATGCCGCGTGTTATTGCTATTGTTTTTCCAGCTCTGACGAATGTGTTTGTCAAGACATGTAAGTCTGCTACAGTGGTTTGCTGGACTCAAATATCTGTGTGACTGGAGCCAGGAACTGAAAGCAGAGAGCAGAATTGAAGCGTGACTCTCACCCGTCTGTGCAGGTGCGGCGCCTCCTGTGCGTCCCGTGCTGACGGGTCCTGGCATGGCCTACCTCGGCTCCACCGCGCTCTTTAGCTGTGCTGCTCCCGGCGCCTCCTCGCCGCTCACGTACGACCTGACGCTGGACGGCGTCGTCACCAGGACCTCCCGCCGGGCCGAGCGGCCCGCGTCGTTCGCCCTCAGAGTCACCGAAAGGTCGGGCGGGTCGTACCGTTGCCTGGCGACGGGCGGAGGAGGCGCAGGGGCGAGCGACAGCGTCCGGCTGACTGTAGTCAGTGAGTACCACGCCTGCTCCCCTTCAGTCTCCCTCCAGGCGTTCGTCCCGCTCACTGCCGCGTCCTCTCTCCTCCACCTGTAGCTCCACCGTCAAACACCAGGGTGACCTCTGAACCCTCGCCCCCGGTGGTTTACGAGGGAGCACGCGTCACCCTGAGCTGCGTCGTCACCAGGGGCTCTCACCTCTCCTACACCTGGCTGTTCAACAGAAGCGAAATAACATCCCCTTCCTCCTCCTTCAACCTCCAGGGAAACACACTAGAGATAGCGCAGGCGGCCCCGGAGCAGGCCGGGCTCTATTCTTGCATGGCCTGGTCCAGAATAGGAGACGTCAGCAGGTTTTCCAGCAGCTCAGAAATCCTGGTGACGGTCAAAGGTATATACACACAACAGATGGCTGGACCTGAGGCTCTGTAGATGGAGACAAAGAACAAAAGAACGAAAGGCTGTGACCTGGCTGCAGCTTCATGCTCAGCTGGATGCCTGTTCCGTGCAGAGGTGCTGCTGTTTGAGCTCAGATTCTTCATAGGACGGGCTTTCAGTTTAGACAGGAAACAGGAAGGCGCCTTCCCCAAACACTCATTGTTAGCTGTAGCATTTTGAGGCTACTATAAAAAGCCTCATGCACCACATTTTCTCTCTCCTGTCCTTCAACAGTCTACGTTTCAAAACCGAGGATCTCTTTCTCCGTCTTCAAAGAGGGAGACGGTTACCGGGGCAACGTGACCTGCTGGTCCCGGCGAGGGAGTCCTCCGCTCAATTTCTCTCTGTCAGTGGACGACAAAGAAGTGGGATCTGTCACAGCAGCGGAGCGCCCCGCTGCCTGGTTCTCTGTGGCCGTGGTCCCTGGGCTGGACATGGGAGACGCACGATGTCAAGTCAGCACTGACGTGCAGGAGTTGACCAGTGACTCTGTGACTCTGGAAGTGGGTATGAGCTACACAGACGTGGGGGAAACGTGTGTCTGTGGTTCCCTGGTTCTCTGGAGTTCTTACTCTTTGCTCCTCTGTGCATCCAGTCCCAGTCGGAGGTGCTGCCAAGGTGGAGGTGGAGCATCTGTACAGGGCTGACTCCAAACTGGCTGCCATCATTCTCACCTGTGGAGTGAGCAGAGGGACCTTCCCCTATGTCTCATGGCTGTATAACGACTCCGTGCTTCCCGCCGAGGCGCACGCCGAGCCCCTTTTTCAGCCCGTCCTGCCTCAGTATGTCCTCGCCGACCGTGGGCGAGCCCTCGTCCTCGCAGCACCTGGCCCACGGGAGTCTGGGTACTACTCCTGCAGGGTCAGGGACAGCTACGATGAGGCGGGGCCCTGGGTGGAGAGTCCGGCTGCGCTGGTCCATGTCACAGGTAAAAGGATCCACTCAATAATTACTCTGTTCTTCCCTTTCATCTTATTACAGCCCCCTCAGTTGAGAGGCTTGACCCTTGACCTTTGCCCTTCAGACAGATAGACATTTCCCGTTTCTTTCCAAGACGCTGGATCACCACTAACTCAACAAACAGAATTCCAATCAAAGCTTATTCTTTTATTTTTTACTTCTGATCAGACAGGATCCTTAACTCCATGCCTCGAGCAACACCTTCCCCCGAAACACCACAAAGTAAAAAGTGTCTATTGTTCACCTAAATGACCTTCATGTTACGCCACACGCTCCCATCGTGATCTGCCGGCCCGGTCCCTTCTCTTCCGCAGACGTTCACATCAGCAGCCTGGAGGTCATCACCATGGCGTTCTGCTGCTTCCTGCTTCTGATGCTGGCAGTGGGCGTGGCCTGCGTTTACGCGATGCTCCACCACAGGCACGGTGTGTGTTTGCCTGTTAACGTGAGGAAGTAAGCGCTATCTCACGTCAGTGACGGCAGTTTGTTGGTTGTGTGCGTGAAAAGCAGCTGAGTAGTGTCTGTACTACACAGCTCTGACGCCCTGCCACTGTCTGCGCCCAGCCGGGTCGACACGTCTGCAGAACGGGACGTGCAGAATCAGAACCAGGTAAACGGGCCAGTGACTTTGAATCAGAGTGATCTTCAATTCATACAATACATGGAAAACACTTATTATTAGTTGTTATTCACGATAACATTTTTTTACATTGTTTGTAAAGCTTTTATGATTTAGTATTATATGATTAGACAAACTGGCTGGATTCAAACAGGAACATGCATCCTGACTTTTGAGTCTCTCTCTGTTCATTTCAGATGGTGGAGATGTCACTGTGACATCAATCATTTCATTTTTCTGTAGCTACTGCAGCTTTTGTCTTTTCAATTTGTCGAATTGTTTATGAATTCATTTGTATTACTACTGTTATTTTTTTTGCCAATAAAATTTCCAATTTGAAATGACATTTTGTTCAAATAAATCCCACCATTGCTTCAGCTGGGATCCCCCTCAGCACGACCAGAGCAACTTAAATGCACCATCGTTCCCACTTTCGATCACATGTCTTCAGCGCTCACTCTGTGACATGATGGGCACTGACAAACAGGGCGGGTGCAGTGAAGAGGTGGGGTGTAGCACTATCAGTTGCTTCCACGTGTGTGTGTGTGTGTGTGTGTGTGTGTGTGTGTGTGTGTGTGTGTGTGTGTGTGTGTGTGTGTGTGTGTGTGTGTGTGTGTGTGTGTGTGCTGCAGCACTTCGACTCTGTTTACGACTGTAAAACTCCTGTATCACGCAGCCCGATTGCATTTGAAGCCTTTACATGTAATGAAAACGGTATTGTTTCTTCAAGAATGCTGGCGTCGCTCTTTGTGGTGGTTGTAGGTAAGACAGATGACATAGAGCTCTACAGTCTGCTTCTATGTCACCATGTCCCTCTGCTTGATTGCTTTTCTTCTCACTCCCTACAGGTTTGTGCTACTGTAGCACGGAGAGCAGTAAGTTAACCATAGTCTGTGTGTGTGTGTGTGTGTGTGTGTGTGTGTGTGTGTGTGTGTGTGTGTGTGTGTGTGTGTGTGTGTGTGTGTGTGTGTGCGTGGTGCTAGTACAGTTCCTCAGTGCCTCTCTCACTGTGACAGGTGAGCCTTTTCTGTGGCGTCCTCAGCTCTACGGCCCCTCAGAGGGTCTGGTGACGCGCATCGTACAATTACAATGTGAACTTCTGAGCTACCCGAAGAACGAATCTGTCCTGCTGCAGCTCTTTAAGTCAGTACCAGGACATCCAGCGCACTGCGTGAATAAATGAACACGCTGCCCATGCAGAATAGCTGTAGTTGACCCTTCCTCTGCAGGACGGGCACCCGTACCAGGGCGCTGGGCGAGTACACGCTGCACGGCCGCGTGGCGACCTTCAACCTGGTGCTCGGACCGCACCACGACGGCAGCCTGGAGTGTGTGGCCACGCTGCAGAACAACACCTTGTCCTCAGAGGCCATCGTCAGCAACTCCCATCACCTGAAGGTTGTTGGTGAGTGTCTTTATTCACAGAGCTTTATTATTATGATAAATACATAGAAGACCTTTATTGTCCCACGATGGGGAATTTACCATGTTGCAACAGCACGAAGCCATACAGTACAAAAGAAATAGATACACAGTAATTACAAGAAATGAGAACTCCACGGGTTATCAACATTATGTACACAAAACAATGAGGCAATTGACTGCAACAGGCAGAGTGACTTAGATATTAAATTGACTGGTGCAATTGCCCTGGAGATGTAGTGTGTGTGACAGTGGGGTGGAAATGTGCACCATTTTATAATTGTTTATTGTGAAGTCAGCAGCAGGAAGGAAAGACCTGTGGAATCTCTCCTTCGCACAGCGAGGGTGGATCAGTCAAGACACGATGATGCAGTGAGAATGTAAACATTCTTACTCACAGCGAGATAAGGTGGCACAAACCATTCTATTGGTGCAGAGAGACATTCCACCAGAGCCAGAGAAAGGGGTTAAAAGGCAGAAGCAACCTGAGGATCGTGGGCTCTTTGCATCACACCTTCGTGGTGTGTGCACTGATCTCCCCAGCTGGTTTTTGGTTTGTTGATGTGCACGATCAACATCCATGTTTCTGATTTGCTTTCCCCATTATTTTTATTTTTCATCTGCCTCTTTATGGGAAATTTATAACAGTCCACTCTCTGGATGTTCATTCCCTGAATGTTCACTGAAGGAGGGGGTGTAGACTGACATCTGCAGAAGTCCACCACCATTCCCTGCATTGATTAGAAGGTGGTTCAGCTGACATCAGTCCACAAAGTTCTGTGTCAGTTCTCTGCATCGTCATCATCAGTGATAAGTCCGACAATGGCAGAGTCTTACTTCTGCAGAACACAGCTAGATGAGTTGTGTCGAAGTCTACAGTGTAGAGGGTGAAGAGGAAGGGGGCCAGGACAGTGCCCTGTGGGGCTCCCACGCTGCAGGTCAGATATCACATACACAGTCCTGAGCTCTAACAAACTGGGGACGGTTTGTGAGGTAGTCCAGTATCCACTCTGCACCAGCTGACTCCAATTTGTCCCTTAAGAGAGGCGGCTGTATAATATAAAAGGCACTGGAGAGAAGAGGATGCTCACAGTGCTGCCAGGCTTCTCCAGGTGGGTCCTGGAGGTCCTCTACTCTCTAGATAAACACCGCACCTTCCGGGAGGGTACGATGTCTTCATAACGAAGGTTAATATAGTCTGTGATGCAGTCTGTGATTGCATTGATGTCCTCCCCGTGTGGATCACAGAGCTCAGTCCACACAGTGGTACTGAAGCAGTCTCTCAGGGCAGACTCACACTCAGGAGACCACATCTTCACAACCAACCAGGCAAAACAGGCAGCCTGTGGACAACAGGTTCCTACACAGGCTTCAGATGGATGATGTTGTGATCAGCTCTCCCCAGGGGAGGGAGGGGGGATGAAGAATATGCTCCCTTGGTATTAGTGTTATTAGGGATATGCACTTACCTGTGCGGCTGTTTGTGTGTCAGTGCCAGTGAGAGGTGCAAGGATTGAAGTCCTCCACGGGTCCCTGGAGTTCTTTGAGGGGAGGGGGCTGACGCTGCGCTGCACACTTCAAGCTGGAACTTATGTCTCCTACAAGTGGTTCCTGAACGATCGGCTCCTGCGCCAGTCTCAGTTCCGCCATCAGGTCGCTGGCGACCTCCGCATCAACAGGTGGGTGACGGGCGACGCGCGAGCAGATGAGCGCTAGGTCGGAGTAAACACCGAACCCACCGTGTCTCCGACAGAACCACCTCCAAAGACAGCGGCTCCTACAGGTGTGTGGCTGCCAACGAGTTCAACGGCACCCTCTTCACCTCCAACGCCTCTGAAGTGGTCGTTACTGTCAAAGGTGTGTGGCGGCGCCGGCGTTCAGGCTCACGCCCGCATCTGCCGTTCCTCCAGAGCCAAACGTTTGTGCATCCCTGCTCCTCAGACGCGGCGTCGGAGCCTGACATCTCCTTCGTCGTCCTGAAGGAGGGCTCCCACGACTACTCGGCTGTGGTCACCTGTCAGTCGGCGAGGGGGGCCACGCCCATCACATTCTCCCTCTACAACGGCACGGGGCGACAAATGATCGGCAGTCAGACCAGCGGAGACAGAGAGGCCACGTTTAAGCTTCCCGTTGAGTTGGGCCGACACATGGGATGGATCCGGTGCAACGCCAGCAATGGAGCCTGGCCTGCGCACAGTCAATGGCTGCCTTTAGAAGTCGGTAGGTTGTAATTCATCGTCACAGCCAGTCCGTTTGCCTGCGGCCTCTCCGCTCAACCTGCCATGTCTCCAACAGTCCCGGTCAGCGGGCCGGTGAACATAAGCTACGACTATGACACTGGGCAGAACTACGCCGTGGTCCACCTGAGGTTCCACTGCAGGCCGGCGAAGGGCTCTCATGCACGCTTCCACTGGTTCCTCAACGACACCCTCCTCCCCGAGCGCGGCAGCTTCTACAGGATAATCCACAAGCTCCCGGGAGAGTCCCAGCTGGAGCTGCACGTGGAGGGGAGGAGTGCAGGGACCTACCGGTGCGAGGCGTACGACAGCTTCGACAACAGCACCGGCTTCAGCAGCAAGAAGCAGTACATGGATGAAGAAGGTAGGCGTCAGCTGGTGCCGTAGCCGTCTGTGAGGCCTGATGACTGATGTCGTCCTCGTTTTCCGGTCCCCAGTGTTGAATCGTCTTCCCGTCCTGGTGGTGGCAGTCGTCTTTGGGTGTTTCATCTTCCTGATTCTCCTCGTCTCCGTTTGCTGCTGGTTCGGCGTGATGCGTAGTGAGTTTATCCACAGCACCTGTGTTTGCCTGCTCCGTCCACTTCTTCCTAATGTGTGACTGACAAACAACACGGTTGGCTTGTTTCAGGGAGAAGACTTTTTGGAGACGCATCACTGTGAGTCGTTATGTCTGTGTCAAAATGAATCAATAAGTCGATCGCTAACAATCATTTGGGTGTAACTGTTCAGGCTGATGAAACCGAGCTATTGGCCTTTTTGCTGTCTTGTGACATCTGGCTGTTTCCTGCTCTCAGGTTTGGTCTGGACATCAAGAAAAACATCATTTTGTACGAAGGCGAGCTGGTCAGTGCATGTTTCTATATTGTCATGTTAATATTATCAAATATTTTAGATCTGTCTCTAAAAAAAGCCCTTTATTTATATAATGTCGTCTGGTAGCTCACTCTACAGCGGCGTGGTCCACCTCCTCCATGACATCATATACTGTAGAGGAGAGGAATAGTTCAACATATAGAAATTATTCATACAGGATATTTTATTTGACTATAATCTAATGCCAGCGGTGTATATTTGTAGGATCTATTAGACAACAGCGTGGATGAAGATTTGGGGAAGACAACCAGCAGGGATGACTCGGATCAGGTCAGATCAGATGTACTATCATTCATATCATAAGTAGTCAATAACTTGAAGGAGAAAGACGTGAAACTGTGTTCTGTTCAGGCATCTGAACCTTCTGTAGACGAATGGCTGCATATGGCAGAACAGAGGAACACAATGGAGGACGGGCCCATCGAGTTTCCATGAGAGATCTTTGTGTTGCAGTTTGTTTGTACAAGCACCAGGACGTGTAGATGTGTAGAATGAGTACAAAATATAGTATATTCCAAGTATATTGAATCAGTAAGATAAGTAATTATTATTCATTATGCAGTTTTTATTTATCTATTAATTAATGTTTTTATGAGGAGTGGCCTCATAAAAACATTTATAAAAAACTAGCTTGCTTGATGTTGAACAATAATTTACTAAATAGTTGTTCCCACATTTCTGCCTTTCTGACATTAATCTGACACACGGGTCAAGCTGCGAGCTCATCTTTTACATACACGTCCTGTGAACTGGACGCTTATGAAAGCCTTGTTTTTTGGTGTGTGCTTGCTTAGAGAAGTGTATTTTTAGCTTTTCCATCCATTTTTTGACGACGTCTTCCCTGAAACACCTTTGTTTTGCTTCGTTAAGGAGACGTTGTTTAAATAAATTTGCGGTAAACACATTAATTTTGTCTGCTCGTTTGGTGCACTGTGTTTTTATGAAAACATGAAAGAAATGCACAATTATACTAAAGTCATATAATTACATTATGTTGTGTTGTTTTTTATGGGGCGGCACGGTGGTGAAGTGGGTAGCGCTGAAGTAAAGCATTACTGAATTAACAATAGAATTAGTTCAAATTTTGTACAGGCGTAAAAAGTTGAACCAACAACACTGTGATGCGTCATTTATGGGTTACCTGCTTAAAATTGGTAAATTTGGTTGGTATTTGATCCACACTCACTGACTGAGTTTAAGTATCACCTTTGACAAATGATTTAATTTGCACCGGACGCCTGCCCTCGTGTTAACAAGCGCATGAAATTATCCCCTACAACCAAACAAACAAACCACAGAGCCTCTCGGGCGACAACCGTCACATTGTGCGCTCTGAACTCCGCCCCGTGACGCGCGGCCGCGGGTGCGCAGCTCGTCTCGCGCTGGTTCGTCTCGTGCGCCTCAGTTGAAGTAGCGCAGGATGCGGCTGTAGCCGTGGTTGTCGGACCCGAAGGCTGTCGCAGACCGCGCTCATGATTCCGGAGGATCGGCTCAGAGACATGGAGGAGACGGGCGGCGCCAGCGCGTACGGAGCGCCGCTCGCCGGGGGCGGCTTCGACTTCTACAAGTTCATCCGACAGCCGCAGACGATCGTGCGGGTCCTCAGCTGGGTGAGTTGGAGCGTTTCCTGCGAGTTCAAAGGTCGAGATAAGCGGGGGGAGGAACGCCGGCGCGGGTTCAGGACAGGTGCGCTCCGGGTTTTTTACGTTTATTGGCGTGAACAACAGGCTGCTGTGTTCGGCGCCCACGCGCGGGCAGCTGCTGCGTGACGGCAGCTCGGTGACAGCGCAGGTCAGCACCGCTGCTGTCACAGGACGACGGCAGGAAACTGGCGGATACGCAGCGAAACTTCCACTACTGAGTTAAAAACACGGACTGAGCGGCTTTATTGTTTCCACTGTGATTTACGTTACCAGGTTATTCAGCCGAGTCTTTGCGTAAATGGGGAAGTCGCTGTGTCAAACTGACCCGGAACGCTTGTAGGAAGTCGCTGGGAGCCGCTGATCACTTGTTGCCAGGGAACTTGTGAGCGCCTTGTTTTTGCTTCATTGGGCCCAGACACGGCGACAAAGCTGAAATGGGCGCGATCCTGGGGGGCCTGGTGTCCGTGAGCGTGCGCGAGCGCACTGATTGCAGGGCAGCAGATGAGCAGCGGTCTGAAACCAGAATCTGGAGCTCGAGTCAAAGGCGCCTTTGTGGAGCACCTGCGCTTTCATCTCATTGTGACGCTGAACGACGTTTTTTTAACCTGTGTGCTCCATGAAGTGGAAACTATTTTAGCTAATGTTTATGCGGGTGTGTGTGTGTGGGGGGGGGCGCGTAGTGTGTCAGGGTAGTAGGTGAGCACTGGAGACAGAATGTGCCCCTGGTTGTTCGTGGGCGCGTGTCTCTGGTAAACAGGGCCAGTGGGGTAAACGGATCCCACACACACACACACACACACACACACACACGCACGCACGCACACACACACACACACCCTCAGGACAGTTGCTGCTCCACTCGTCTGAGATCGATGCACCCTGTGTCTGGTGATTTTAGTCTCACTTCCATGAGCACAGCGGATGATTGTTTCCTCTGTAAACCTGCCTATAGGTCCCATGATGCACTGCAGCAGCTCCCATTTCCACTGATGAGTGGCCGTAGGTGTATTTCCAGTGTATTTATAGTCGCTGATAGTGCTGTGGTTAATGTGTAAACACTCGTCGCCGGCGTTTGTTTACTGACAACTGACAAAGCCAAGCAGCGCACACCGAGGGCCCAGACGTACGGGACGTGTCCGCAGGCTCATCACGTAAACCCATCAGAGCTTTTATATCTAGAACCCCCCATGCCCACTGTCTGTCAGTGGGTTTTATCACTCTTTGCCTCGTCCCCCCTCTCGATCCTCCTCCCAGGTCTCATTGTGAGTGTTGTCAGGGAGCGGGTGGAATCTCCACAGTCACATGTCGGGCAGCTGAACCGGCAACCGGAGCAGACCGCAGGGCGATCAGGAGCTGCATTTAGCCTCACTTGGCAAATAACAGGACGATCACGGCCCAAAGGAGGCTGTTGATGTCGCGTTCGAACAGCGCCGCGCTGGATGCGCTCTCTTGTGACTTGCCTGAGTTGTTATGTAACATGGTTCCAGCGTGATGCTGTCGGGAATCACTTCTCAAAAGCCTCTTTCATTAGACACAAACCAAACCAGGGGGGGGTTCTGATTTCCTCATTTTTCATTTTCGACAGCTTGTCGAAAAACACTTGAATTAACAGTAAGACTATTACGGTCAAGCTTATTTTAAAATTGCTTATTGAAATAATAACAACCACTGTGTATGTGGACGTCCACTGCAGGTGTTCGCCCTGGTGGTGTTTGCCTGCATCACGACAGAGGGACACATCAACAGCGTCCACAGCTCAGAGGTTTACTGCATCTTCAACCAGAACAACTCGGCGTGTCAGTACGCCGTGGGCATCGGCGTCATCGCCTTCCTGGCCTGTGTGGCCTTCCTGGTGCTGGACGTGTACCTGCCCTTCATGAGCAACTCGCAGGAGAGGAAGTACGCTGTCATGGCGGACCTGGGGTTCTCAGGTGCTTTTCGCTTGCGTGTTCGGCAGAAATGATGTTTCCCATGGGGGCTTTTCCGCTTACGCGTGCGTGGCTGTTGTGTCCAGGCGCGTGGACCTTCCTGTGGTTCGTGTGCTTCTGCCTGCTGGCCAGCCTGTGGGGCCGCACCCACGACGTCAGCGGCATCCCAGAGGACGCGGCTCGTGCCACCGTGGCCTTCTCCTTCTTCTCCATCGCCACCTGGGTGAGCTGTCGGCGTCCTCTTCCTTTCTCCCCCTCCCCCAAACACCATCTGTTGCTGTAGAAGTGGTGCAGGGTTCGACAGGCAGCATTAACCGTAGCGGTGTTTGTGTTTCGCCTCATGCTGCAGGGAATCCTCACCTACTTTGCCTTGTGCCGCTTCCGGCGTGGCGTCAGTGAAGTCACCCTCTCCACCTACACGGAGCCCCAGCCGGAGCTCCACACCCCGTACCCTCCCACCTACGCCCCCACGTCCTACAACCCCACCACCTACACCCCCACCACTTACTCCGTGTATCCCAACATCGGGCCCGACGTTCGCCAGCAGCCTCTGAACCCGCAGCCTCAGGGGGACGCGGGCTACCAGCCGCCCAACTACTGAGGCAGAGGCCGCACGGACATGGCGGCGATCCAGGTCCCTGCAGCGGCACTGCACACACAGAACGACATCCTATTGATTTGGTTTTACAGTTGATTTAACACCGATTCCCACGTGTTGTCAGATCCGCGAGGCCGAGCGGTGCAGCTGCAGCTTCTGGATGAGGAACATTGTGGTTTACATCAAAAGGTCTTGGGTCAGATTTCAGGACATCACATTATTTGCTGAGATTACTGCTGATGCTCAGGTTATCTGACCTTAGGCCTGTGTGCAACTATGCAACTTTTACCTCAAACGGGCGGACCCTGAAGTAGAAGTAGATAAAATGTACACAGGAGGGCAAAGGTCACACAATGTATCATAAGAGAGGTTGTTTTTTTTCAGAGCGCTGGCGGTGAACACTGAATGTGTTTCACATTACCTTCAGTTGGAGCCTATGATCATTAAGTTATAGATTTCACTATGCAAAGTTGTTTTAGTTGATGTATGTGACTGATTTTCTTTCCAGTGGGTTTAGTGGCTTTCTTCCCTTTTCAGAGCAGTATTTGGCCTGTAACTGGCAGACTGCAGTAAAACGCCCCTGTATTCACCATATGTTGCTGACAGAAGAAAAGACAAAAGATCCTCACTTTTCTTAACTGACATGGCAATGCAACAAATCTGTCTTGATAAAAAATGGGTATTAAACCATAAATGTGTTCATCAGAATATGAGTTTCAACTTGTAGCTAACATTGGAATAAACCGAAGGGAAAAGAATGTACATAGCTGTGCACTTCCAGTAATAAACTACTGAGCGTGTCCTCACACTGAAGCATTACTTATTATCTGCCGGCAGCAGTGCTTCCTCTTCAGCCTGTGACCAGACACTTCCTCCCAGCTCTGGGTGATATTCAGCTCTCTGAGCAGATCCGTATCTCCTGCTCAGTCTTTTGTGTGTAACCTTTGGAGGCTGGAATCAGCCTGTTGGCTGTCGCAGTCCCCGCCTCAGAGAGGCTACTGCTTTGTGGCTTTGACGGTTTAACAGCTCAGCTGCCTGCTGATGTGGAGGTGTAGGCACTGAAACAATGTGCACCGACGCCCTGGTAGTAACAATGTAAAGATATCGATGATCAAGTTTGTCCCTTGGAAGAAAGTATTACTGAGGCCAGATACTAAGAAAATCATTCAGACTGTAGTATTGTTTTTTTGAGGAAAGAAAATGAATGTGAGCGTGATGTACTGATAGAATACTGACATTATAATTTAGGGTACAGCTGTGTATCACAGCTGCCTCCACTGCTGTGCTTGAGTAACGATTGTGTGTTTTCATGCTCCAGAGAATTAGTTCCATCCTTTTGTTAAACATTAAATGTCTCCTGCTATACCAGCTCTAACCAGCGCCTTCCTGTAAAATATCAAAATTGTACCAAAAGGCAGCAGTTTAAATTTAAAGTACAAAGCTGCAGACTTTGTGAAGTTAATTATATTTTGGTGAAGGTTTTAGATGCAGACCGTAATGCTTCTGGTTGGCTTGATTTATTTCTTTTCACATGATTTGAAAGTTGGTTTTGTCCAGTGATTTGCAAACCTCTCATTTGTTGTCATTTCAACGTGTCAAATGCACGGCCATGATTTACTTGACACTTGTTTATAGAATAAACTTATTGCTATGATAGTCAACTTTATAATACTGTTGAATTTATGAAGCATGCTTTATAGTGTATGGAGAAGAACCTGTCAACTCACTGCACAACCTTGAAGCCAGGTTATTTTGGGCCTTAGTAAAATGTGAGGGTGTAGTATCACATATCAGTGCACAGAGTTCAAACATTTGCATTAAACAAGTGAGGAAAGACTTTCCCCATCAGCTTTGAAACCTTCTATACGGTAGCAAATTAAATCCTAGATTTGAAAACCTATTGTACTAAACATGACAAAACCTCAACTGTTACAGTTCTATTAGAAATGATGGCACAAAAAACATTTAATATAAATAATTTAAAACATTGAACAAATCACGCTACAGTTTAAGAGGCTTCTAGAAATAAACACATCATCGAACACAGAAAATCACTCCGTTCTTATTTGTCTCATTTGTGCTAGGACTAATATTAAGTGCTCATATGCATCATGGCAAACAAGTTACACAATCTGACACCAAACAAAGATATGATAACTGATTAAAACTTCGCCTGTCATAAAAAGACGATGCAATCAAATGTGGCAGGATATAAGTTTAAAAGTTAGTATTTCATAAAGTTTCAAATGTTATCACATCACTTTTTTGTTTTTAAACTTTCAACTCCACAAAACACTTGTGGCAAGTCTTGTTTTATGTTCAGAGTTGTAGCGTGGCGAAAAGTTTTCTGGGAATCCCAGAGTCCACGACTTTTCCTGCAATGCCGTGTTGTGGAGTTTCATCTCTGAAAGGAGCGCTGTTCTCCTTGGCCACCATTAGACCTCCATAACACTTTCTACACACCGCCTGATACTTGTCAGCTCCACCAATCACTTCCACCTGCAGCATAGAATTTAACATTTCAGATAATTACTGTAGTGAAAAGATAGATTCAGGTTGGCGATGCCACCGTTGACACTTAGGGTTACCTCCTCACCTCTTTCTCTGCTCCTATCCTCTTCGTATAGGCAGCTTCTTTGTAACACTGCATGCATACAGCGTGGAGCTTCACTACACTCTCTGCTAGAGGGACAAGGTTCAAGATGTTCCCAAATGGCTACAAGAATGCACAGAACAGCAGAAAGGGAGTCAGTTATAACCACATTACAAGGACAAAGACACACTATAGTCAGGGACAATGGGAACATCTATCTGGGCATTATTCTGCTGCTCATGTGGATTGTTCATTCCTTCCTTAAAAATGTGTTTTTTGTTTTGGATACTTTGTGGTGCTCAGTCTGTCCTGGCAGCATTCATTTCAGTCACATCAACACATTTGGGTTTTCTTGCATCACTAAGACATGTAGACAAAAACTCACTTTTCTTTGGAAGGTTCCATCCAAGGCCGCAACAATGACTGTCTTTCCCAAATTGGCCATTTCTTCACAGAATGCCACTGTGTCTGGAAACTGCATTAACACAAACAGACTTGTTAACCTCCACCTTTTACTGGTTTTTGAATCATGAGGACCTGAACGTCCCACACAAGTCCAGAGAGCAGGCCTTAGTATGATAAAGAGTATCTCATTCACACCAGGAAAATAAACAAATATATGGTCCACAAACTTACAAACTGTCCTTCATCAATTCCAATGACACAGGCTTGTAGAGCCAGAGACTTCACATCATCCAGACGGTTGGCTGGTACAGCATCCATTGTGTTTCTAAAAAGGTGTAGTACACAATGGCATCATTTAATATGCCCTCACACTAAACACAAGTATGAACTGTTAAGTAGAATTCGCTATGAAACTCTAGTGTTTTCACTAGAGGTCAGCATTTGCTCAGACATCATGGATCCAACTAGGGAAAAGTACAGAACCTCTCCCTGTCTGGCCAGATCCAAAAGCAACTCTCATTCCTCCTCTTTACAGTGAAATATGTGCCCACGGAATGATGCCTCAGCTCACATTGTATTTGTTAATGTTGATATATTACATGAATGAATGAGCGCAAACCCAAACGTACTGAGTGTGAATTGTGTTTTTCATTACAGCTTCTCCAAACAGGCAACATTTGAAATGGTGGAAAGGAAAAGCCCAACAAACCACGGGACTTGCCTGTCATGCGTAGCCATGCCTTTGTCAGTGTAGCGAGTGTCTTTGGCATATTTAATGACCAAGCACTTGTACTGAGCTATCTGGAAACGACGCACCCTCCTCATCAGCTCAGTGCTGCAAAGCAAATAATAATAATCAATTACTCGACATGATTAAAAAGACACAAGTTACATTTTTTATATGCTAGAACGAGAACTTGGTGGTGGCGCCCTTCTCATTACGTTATCATGGGTTGATAACCGCTACATAACATACAATACGTGCGCAAAACCATTGTGAAGTGGACCTTAGATCGCAGGTGTTGAGGTACAAAAATGGGTGCTTTGATATTCGAGCGGAGTTTGAAAACAGGACGTGGTTAAGAAAACATCATTTGGCGGGAGGCGAAGCCCGCGCGCTCTCTCGTGGCTGTTTAACAACACGAACCATTCCAACACTAAATAACAACCAAACCTGTAAACACACCACCGTTTTATGCATGTGAAGAAAAACCCACCTTTTGCCTGAGAACATGGGACCAAAGATGACCTGCGAACAAAGACATCAGCTGTTATTGCGGAAGTAACTCACTACAGGCTCAGTTACTACAAATACGTCACCCTCCCCAAAACTACTGTAAGAATAGTTTTAGGTGCACAAAAATGACATATAAGTTAAAGATGACTTACAACAGAATCAAGAAGCTAACATCAGTCTGATACACACCTGTACTTGACCCCGAGCTTTCCTCGGCGAATTAGGGAGGACTCTTGGAAAGTCCGCACAGTCCATGTTATATTCAAAGGGATTATATTAAACTAAAAACAAGAGTTAAATTTGAAAATTAATTGTAAGACAGCTATATTCTATTTATCATACACTAAAACAGTTGAATGTGGCGCCCAGTTGGTGCAAGGGTCTTTATCCAGAAACCCGCCAATAGGGGCATAGACACGTGATAATTTCAACCAATCACGTTTTCTGGGCGTTATTTCCGACCGGCTACGTGTTAAAACTTCCTGTGAAGTTTTTTTCAGCTGGGTTATTGTGTTTAAGACTAAATTCTGTTATTCGCTCATATGAAGAGCAACGAGTAAACCGGTGTGTTTTGAGTTTCATCTTCAGGACAATGTAACCAGTCAAGACGGCTTGATTTCGGACGATATAGTCAGAACAGGAAAATATAAATCCATTTTGCACGTGAGGAAGGGCTTCCTGTCGTCGTAGCACTCCGTTTCAAAATAAGAGTTTTCTCTCATATTTCTTTCATATGGCGTGTGGGTGAAGTCTACCATGTGTACTGTCAGAACAAATCTTATTGTGTGTGTGTGTGTGTGTGTGTGTGTGTGTGTGTGTGTGTGTGTGTGTGTGTGTGTGTGTGTGTGTGTGTGTGTGTGTGTGTGTGTCATTTATTTTCACTCAAACAAGATAAAACCAACTAAAAACTATGGGCGCAAACTACAACTGGGTGAAGCAACTGTCAGAGCATGAAGTGTTATAGAATCGCTGGTCTTCTGGTAAAACCAGTGAAAACGTGTCTGTCTACCGTTACAATATGACTTACAGGGAGCTATGGTCGCTGTGTTACAGGCGTGTTCAGACACATTAACAACTCCTCCAGTTCTAAAACTGTCAGATCTTGTTCACATAGTTCTGCACATTACATTTATGTTTTTATATGCACAGCTGTATCCATCTGATTAAGCTGGGAGATACAGATGCTAGGGTGGGAAAACAGGTTGAAACAATAGAAGAAGTACAAACCAAACTTGTGTTTGTCAGAGTGGAGAATAAGTTCTGACTGTTTGCTGGGGATGCACCAAATGTTCTTCTACAATCATGCATGTGCTCTACAGAGTAATAACTTAATGTCTGTGGGTTGAGGCCCTGTGGGTTATTGGGAGGACGACCCACAAACGGCCTTTTATCAGTTTTATAACATTGACCCAGCTCAAATAACTCTGGTCCCAATGTCAAATATTTGTATTGTATACATGTTGGTTTCAGGAGAAAATAAGAGGCTACAGTACTTGCTGTTTGTACACAAATATTACTGCCACAGTTAAATATGAAGCTGCTCCGACAACATGTGGCCACTAGATGTCTCCACGCAGATGAGCAAAACAAGGACAGTAAACTCATCATTCATACATTAGCTATGTTGTCCTTTAGCTGTTGTGATCTGGTAGAGACATGGTCCAAGTAATAGAACACCTTAGTGGAGTAGAGCATGTGGGAGAGAGAGGCTGATGGTGGTACGGTCCCTGTAAGTGTGTTAGCTGTCCAGCATTGTGAGCTATGCAATACACAGTTTCAAATAACTTACTTTTTATTTTCTCTGAAGTAAAAAAAAAGAAATATTAAAAGACAACAGATGATGAGATGATAGAACTGCATGATAATAGCTATCTTACAAAATGCAAAAACAAGAGGAATCAATTCAAAGAACAAAATGGCAGGTTTTCCCTAATAATTTTACAACTCTAGGACTGCAGACAGCCCCACAACCTCACTGTGCAGGTACTGTGTTGACCCGTTCAACAACAGCTTTGTGTAAAATTTGTTTATTTTGGTACATGTAGGTCTGTGTTTGTGTATGTACTCAGTGATACTCATCCTGGCCACTTATTCCTGGTATGAAGGTGCTGCGGTGCACAGACACTGGTTTGTCCACTAAACATCCTGAGGAACATCTTGATTTCTTTACTTGTCTTCTCTCCAGGTTGTTTGGTAAAGTCGTCTTGTGGAGCTTTTCCAACAACGTTGCTGAGAAGAAACATGTCCTGGCAGCCTTCCACCCTTCATCGTTGCACACTTTGCCTCTAAGTGTGACGACAATCCACACGTTTGTGCAATACTGGTTTATGCTACTTATGTGGTCGTAACAATCAGTAAAGAACTGTGAAGCGTGGCAGCTTGAACTGCCAGCCTGTCATGGGAACTGGAGACTACCAGCAGCCATCAGAAGATAAAGGGGAGCTTCAGCAGTGAAAGGCCTAGTTCAATGTGCTGTGGTATTGAATGTGTGAGGTTAATTGTTGGTAACTGCTCTTTTCCAGACAACAGCCCGTCACTCACTGGTCAGCATCATCAGCCATTTGGACCCTTCGAGCAACATGGTGTTACCAGCCTCTGGCTGAGATATATACAGACGCCTGCTCAGCCAGCAGATGGGCTCCTCGGCCTGTAACAAGAAGCAGAGATCATCGGACCACGGGTCATTCTTGACCCTGCAAAGTGAGTAACATCACGTTTCTCATCCCATATGTCCAAAGCCCACATCACAGCAGGGGGGATTCTACAGGTCAGCTGAAAAGCAATACTCAGATGAGGTCAATCTAAGTTGTCCAGAAGTCTCACTTTGTAATAGGTTGTGTGTATGTGTGTTCTTTTCCTATAGAGACCGCGCCCCACGGCACTATCTCGGCCTCCGCTGGTGATAGACAGACATAAACATACACTCCTGCTTGCTATGATGAAAAAATGATCTAATGCAGTGGTTTGTAGCTGATGCTGATGTATAACAACTCATTCTAATTAAGTTTCATGGAAGACACTCAATAGCCATAAAGAAAGCTAATAAAAACATTTTTATTAATAGACCAATGCGTTTGTTTTTTTGTTTTTTTTTTGTGGACCGCCTGTGGGAGAAAGAACTGGAGAACCAGCACAGGCTCATAGGTGGAGAACAGATGTACAATTTGCTGGTGATGGATGAATTCATGTCTGTGGGGAAGTTGAGTCCCAGTCTCTTGTAGTCTCATGTGGTGTCACTGCTGCATGCAGAGGATGCCACAAGCACCTGACTCTAAAAAGCTAAAGCTGTTTGCAGTAAGGAGGAAATGAGTCTTCATCAAACTCAACAAAGACTATGAACTCAGACAGTGCAGATAATGATTAACAGCGATACACAAGATCGCTGTAAAAGCTTCTGTGGAAGCGTTTCAACATTAATTAGACACAGTAAGTAAACAAATATAAGGCTGATGTTATTCTACACAACCTTCATGGTTCAATATGATTCTTACACATAAATAACTACTATACATAAATAACATGTTTTCTCTCCTCCACCTGAGCCTGGTTCTGATGGAGGTTTCTTCTGTTCAATCAAGTTGGTTGAACAGTGAGATGGTTCTGTTTTTGCATCTTGTTCTTGCAGGTTATGGAACCAGAAGCTAACTGAGTAACTGGCCTGATGTTCCACATTAAAAAAAAAAGAAAACAATGCTCTGCAAGGCCCGAAGCTATGGCCACACCCAATAGCTTTAAATAAACCTTAGATTTAGACCTTTATTAGGATACTAAGCTTATGTGTCTGAGAAGTCCAGAGAAATAAATGACAGCTTGGTGAGTTTTGTTATTTCAGATCCCAGAAATATAAGAAGTGCATGCCTTTTGACTGTGCTGCTCTGCAAGGACTAAAGATATGACATCAGATCTCACTGTACAGCTGTATGAGTCTACCTTGTATACTCTCAGTGTCACGGTGCAGCAAGGAGGAGGACCCAAACACACACTGGTCCCAGTTCGTGGAGTTTAATGAAAACGGGTGGTCAGACAGCACCAGGTCGGTACACGAATATCAACCAGCGGCAGTACAGACAGGGAACAGGCGAAAGGCAGTCAAGTTCCCAGGCAGAGTACAAAACACAAGGCAGAGTCCAAAAAACAGAATCTAAGGGCCAGGCAAAGCAAGGTCAAAACACAATCCGGAACTGGTACACAAGAAGGACTTACTAGGCATGAAACACTGGAGAGTCCACACAGGTACGTGATCAAACAATCTGGCAAATGACTTTCTTCATCTTCATCATTAGCATCTTCTTCCTCTTCTTTTGGCTTTCGTGTGACAGTTTCCATACTACAGTGCATTACTGCCACCTACTGTTTTTAAAAACAACTCATACCACAATTTCAGTGATCTAACATTCCATTATTCGCTTCCAGCCGTTTCCTCCAAAAACTTAAAATCAGCTCCATACCCCATATCATCTGCTCTCAAAATCAATAATATATAACTTTATATATAACTTTGTTTTATTTACTCTCAAAACTCTATCATCCTTTTCTTTTGAATCGTATATTTTGTGCAAGGGACTATTACATACTATACTTTTCCACTCCACATTCACACTGTCTCATGCTTTTTAAGTATCTTTAAGACCTGTCTGCCCGAACGTCATTCTGCTAATTAGATCCTCCTGTCTCCTATTCCTACTACATTCTACTAGTGCTCCCACCTTCCTTTGTATGTTGCAGTATACTCTTCTTTTACTTCCTCTATCCCATTCTTCCTGCCAATTCCTTTTTGTTATTAGTTTTCACAAAGTTTGCTGCTAAACTGCTTTTAGATCTTTGTATCAGTTGTTTCTATGATGTACTGAAATATGATATTCTGAAGTATATACAAATTGCGGTTATAAAAAACTTAAACTGCAACCTTTCTAATTTTCAATATTCATGTAATTCTCAAAACCTTTGGCCATGACTATACTCTTTATTTCTCCTTTACTATACTTTATTTCAATATCCACATTTTCTTTCCCCGCTGCTCTCTTGGCCTGTTTGTCTGCCAGCTCATTTCCCTGTATTCCTATCTGCGCTGATATCCAGACAAACTGCACTACCACCCCTGTCCTTCCTACTCTATAAACTGTGTATCTATACACAACATCTCCACCACCACATCTTGTCTAGCTTCTGATTCCATTTGTTTAATACTTCAATCAATGAGCTACCTGAGTCTGACCCTATTACCACCCTTTGTGGCCTACATACCTCTACCCACTTAAGTACATACAATATTACCACTAATTCCCCTGTAAACATCAATAACCCATTTAACTCACATGATCCCTACCGGTTGCCACATCTTTACATTTTCTTAATGCTCTTACCAGCTCTGCTCCACTAAAATCCACGTCCAGACACGTCTTAGTTCTATTGTGTTTTGGTTTACCACGTCCCTTCTCCTCCCCTTTTTTAACCATTTAGATTATCTAGACTATGGACTTTAGTGAAAGCTTGTTCCATAACCTGTGCTTTAATCTTATCATCTACCAAAAACTTTTCCTCATTCTTCTTTATTGGATATCTATACTTCCTTCTCTTCCTATCCATATTCCTAATTACATATACTTGGCATACTTATTTAATGGTGTGTATTTCCTTACAGATCTCCAAAAGTTCTGCCAATGCTCCTCCTCTCCTCACCACTATGGGATACCGAATGTAAAAGGAGCACCTATAACTAGTTTTCTCACATTTGAATAAATGACACAACATGTTTTCTCACATTTAGTTAAATGTGCAAAAGTCTAAATGTAAATGTTAAATGTTAAATGTAAATGTTAAATGTTAAATGTTCGCAGAGTGTAAACTGAATATTCATGAATGGGCAAGTAGACTCCACCCCTACCCTCAAACAGCGCTGGTCTCAGATCAGAGACGCGAACTCAAACACCTCAAACAGTGCGTTTATAGCATGGACGGAACTTCGGCTAGCTAGTATAGTTAGCCAACTAATTCTCCACCGGCGCCACAGAAATATTCTTTTTAAACCTACTTGACTCCCCATTAATGGTGTTTACGACAGAACGGCAGTTTGAAGCGGAGCCTCAGCCCGCACACCTGCCGTTACAGCCCGTTCAATCTCCCCCAACGGGAGGGAGTCGGAGCTGGCGGCCATGATGGCTTCGACTTCAGGCTTCTCTCCAGTATTTTCCCTCAGTCCCTCAGTCTTACCTCACTCCATCTCCTGAACGTGTTTCAATTAGCTTTTTTAAAATTCCACCTCCCATCCCCTTGTTCCTGTTCCTCTGTTTCCTGTAGGCCAGCCTTAATACTTCTAGGATAACGGGTAAATGACTATTGCAAGAGGTGGTGCTTAAATATAAGACGAGTGATTGGAAACAGCTGAGAGATCACATGACTGCAAAGCAAAGCTACACATAACAAAATAATAATAAAAAAGTAAATAATAAAACAGGAAACAACAGAAAACAATATCCGATATCTTAGGTTTTGAGACAACTGGTGTGCTGTCATCTGGTTTGACGTTGGTTATTCAACAGACATTCGACTAAAAGTGCCTCCAGACAAGCGGTCCGTGTTTGAACAAGCGATCCGCTTTTTGCGTTCGCTAGGCGGACACAGAACGAGACCGCTCGGCACATGCAGACGTCGACTTAGGGACCGTCGTTAAATTATTTGGATTTTAAAAAAAAATAATAATTCAAAAGCGTCCAAATCGGATAGTCGTGGAAATTCTCATGTAGCACATTTTTTAAAAATATTCTTGTCAGGTTTTTGTGCTCACTTCCTGTTTTATTGTCACAGTCCCGGTTTCCAGCCTCATCCTGTTAATGCTACCATTACTTCCGGTTATCATTACACGCACCTGTCTTGCATTTACCATCACTTACCAGGATATTTAACCACCACCTGTTACCGCAGTAATCCGCCAGATCGTTGAATCAATGTCTTCACGGTCTAGCAGTTTCTCGTTCAGCTTATCCCGTCTCCGACCCAGTTCTGTATTCCTGACCACTGATTCTCGTCTGATCCTGACTGGTATTGTAAATTCCTTGTTTCTGTTTCTGAATTCTGCCTGTTACCAGACCTGTTTAAGCCTGCTGGTTCAAACACGGAAATTTGAGCCTTCTGGTATTGACCCACACCTGTTATCGGAATCGATTACGCCTGCTCCCTCTGTGCCTCAATCCTGTGCTTACCCGTGTATGACCTGGACTGTTTGTGACCTAGATTTCTGTATTAAACCCTTGAATTCTACCATCTGTCTGCTGTCTCATCGCTGTGCATGTGGGTCCGATCTCCCCGAAGCCTGACAATTCTAGTATTAATATTACAGTAATATTTCAATACCGTCCAAACCATATGACCTACTGGTTCAAAACCTGCTACATAATTTGTGTCTATATCTCTTTATTGGGGCACAGCCATTTTTATGAGTATATAGTGATGCTGCATTACTTTCAATAATATTTTATTGATAATACAGCCCAGCTACATACACAGGTCACAGACATTTAAGGGGATTTTATTTGCCACTCCTAATCACCAGGGGGTGATAAAGCCATTGAAGCCTAATACCAGCCCCATTAAAGTGCCTCAGAACAGAACAAACTTTTGGAAAAGTGTTGCACATGTGCTGCTTATCCTTAGCCTCCCAACACAAATATGGTTCATTTCAAAAAAGGTCACACACAAAAGACTACTGATCAGTGGGAACATGCTAGAGGAAAAGATGCAATAATTAGTTGTTTACCTAAAAACAGTTTTACTACACCTAATGCAGCTATTACAGCTGAGCAGTGGTCTGCAGTCAGTGTCAGTCTTTTTAAAAATGACATTAAAAGCTATTTAAAATGGCTAAAGGTGATATGGTTTCAGGACAGGAAAAGCATCAAGACAAATGTACTTTATTCAGGTCATGTGTGACAGGTAACAAACTGAAAGCTGTATGTATGCATGCTGCTGTGCATGCTGTGAAAGATGCGGAATATCAGAAAGCTACAGACACAAATCAAAGTAGAGAAAACTGAATTGTTGACCTAATAGCCATTTCATGTACTTTTTGTAGCCTCAAAGTGTGACAACACAGTACTTGGCCATAAGTCAAGGTATTGTGTTATGTCACACAGCTGGTTAAGGTGTATTCAATTTTTGAGTAGTGCGAGTGGGAAAGAGAAGATTGAGTCATGCAAAACTGACGAAGAGGACATATTGAAAAGGAAATGTGAAAAAACAGAGGAGTGCTAAGGAAATTGAGAGTAATAGGACGGGCGATCTGTGCAACAGTGTCACAGACAGAAAGGCCATCGAAAAGACAAACAACAAAAAAGACAAATCTGATGAGTTAAGTGGACTTACTTCAGCATGTGAGGAATCAAGGGACACTGTATAAGACATGGTCTCAGATGTTTCAAACTTATTAGCCAGTGAAGACAACTGGTAAAAAGGAAACACAAAAAACAGTGCAAGGAACAAATATGTAAAGACAGCTGTTCACAGCAGAAGAAGATGAAGTTGATGGCAAACAGAGGTGCTAAGGAAAACGAGAGCAATAGGAAGGAAGACTTGTACAACAATGTCACACACAACCAGGACACAAAAATGGCCTTCGGAAAGGTATTACAAGTTCAATTACTTATGAACCAAACAAAACTAAACTAACTAAACAGACAACTACACCTGTAGATTATTGGTCCCCAACATTATTTGCACCACGGACCGGTTTAATTTAACAATATTTTCACAGACTGGTCCTTATTGTGGGGCGGAAATATAACCCTAACCCTAACAAAATAAAATGTTACGACCGGCATGAAAACTGGTATTGTCTATTTATAATAATAAACGTGCATCCACCATGTGTGCAGCTTTATTAGCAGCATCCATGTAACATCGCCTAACCAGTAGAATGCTTGATCTCCAAGTGATGAAGCAGCTTGAAGGCTTCATTGCCTTGTTAGAACCACTCGCTGTACATTTAGCATAGCGGACTTGGAACAACCAGTCGTAATAAGTCCATGTTTCAGGTAGGTTTTCTGTTCAATGCATCTTTCTTTTTATTTGTAGTCGTTGGCTCTTCTTCTGCCTCGCTGGCTCTTTTACGCTGCGCAAAAAACGTGTTCGCTAGCTTGGGGTTTTTAATTTAGCGGTAATGTGTTACGTGTTATCGACCGGAGAAGCCTGTAAGACAGCGTCTTAACATGTGTCAAGACCACGTCCTAGGCAAATTTAGCCAAGAGATTCTGGTGAATTTCCAAAATAACATCGTTCAGAATCACACAATAAATAAAACAGGAATAATGGGAGATTTCTTTTCTCGGCCCGGTACCAATTTATTTTTTTATTGTCCTAAAAAAATCAACGGTGGACTAAAATAAAACCTAAACACGGCAGAAAAAAATCTTAATCCTTCATGGACAGACACAAAATCCTTTTTGTACACTTTCATTTAAGTACCAACATGTCAAGACGGTTCACATTCGTGAAAAGAAATCTCTATTTTTCCGTGCGTCAGCAGCCTTGATGGATGCAAGGCTGTGTATATCTTTACTAAAAATTCCAAACCACAGTCAGCAGATAAAAAAAAAAAAATCAGTTTCAAGGTTAGGCGACAAGGTGGAATGAAACATCTTAAACAACAACAGAAATGTAGACCAGCTAAATACCTGCAAAGGGGAGCTATTGCAAAGGCTGTATCTGCAGGTACCAGTAATTACTATCTTAACAAAGACACCAACACAGGAAGTGCTCGCTGGCAACATGAGTAGAAACCTAACCAAGAAAATATCATCCGAGGTGAAAAGGGGTTCAAGGCTTCACAATGACATAATACTTGAGCTCATGCTAACACAAAAAATAATCAAAGAGAGTGGCAGTCATGCAGCATCAAATGGCTATCTCCAGAGCCTACAGATAGATCCTTTTGCTGTTCATATTTACACAAAGCGAAATCCAAATATTAATGGAGATTCCTGATTAATATAAACGGGTCTTGTATTTTGCACTGGTTTTGCCTGGCGTGGGAAAGGATAAGCCTCCTTTGCCCGTCGCAGAGCTTATTTCAAACAGCCATTCAATCCCAGCCATTTTATACTAGCTCACGGAATTCAGGAGGAAGCTGTGTTATGCTACAAAAAGGAGGATAGCACAGATTTAAACTGACCACAGCTGGGCTCTGATCAACAGTGTACTCCTATCCTTTAACAAGGAAAATATGTGTGCCTTGACCGAGCCTTTGAAATTATATATTCTTTAACACTCCTTTACTGTGGTACACATCTGCTCTGCCCAGATCATGAAGACAGTGGCTCAAGCTTTTGGGAAAAAAAACTGCAGACAAAGGCATAAAAGAGTATAGAAGCTTCACATTTGCTTGTGTAAATGGGTTATATTATTATATTGTTATAATTACACAAAATCTGATCTTAGTACTGTATAATAATATTATCTTATATCTAATTATATATGTAACACCTTATACAAAACTGGAGTCCCTCTTTTTTTCTTTATTTTTCCTCTTTATTTTTTTCTGTATTGGGGATAAATGTGGGCTGCACCCCCTCACTCTCAGGTGGGTGCTGTTTCACGTAGAACAAAATGGCTATATGTCCAATAGTTTTATATTAAGTCTTGTTCAGATTGTTAATATTCGTTATCCCTGTCATGTCACGATCCACCACACAAAATGGTGGATCGAGGCTATAGAAATCCATTAGTCTGAGGCAGAACCACAAAGGGGGCGACGTCGTCTGTGGCGGGGGCCGCCGATGTGTGGCATTTAAGACGTGCAAAGGCACCTCTTGTATTTTACGCCCCCTTTGAACCACCACCCGGAAACGAAGCGTACGTGGCCCCCTCCGGATGAGCACTAGAAGGCAAGGCGGCGTGGTCTCCTCCAAACCACCAGAAAGAGAGGCCGGCAAAAGGTCTGGGCGAGTATCGATGTTAGCAGGGTTAAAATTCAATAGTCCCGAGGAGGTGGATAGACAGATGGCCACCTCCCATTGCCACTCATCCGCCGCCAACAGTTCCCTCCTGGAGTGTCAGCGGGGTCGAGCAGGGGCCATCACCAACAGCAGGGCACGACTTGGAGCTGATGCCATGGCAGACACTGTAGCCAGTGTTGTGGCTGGGGCAGGATACGGACCCAATGCAGCGACAAGACATGGGGCTGGTGTGAACCGGAAAGCAGATGCAGGGACCAACTAAGGGACAGGTGCCGAGGCTGTGGCTTGGTCAGGACGTGGATCGTTGGCTGAAGCTTGGGCAGGTCGTGGAACCATGGTGTGGAGAAGACGTGGAGCTGCAGTGTTAGAAAGTCTTCCAAGAGAGCAACAAGTTGCTCGACTCCACGGAAGCCCTTGCAGTCCTTTAGCCAGGGTGTGGCAGAACACACCTCCTTAGCCCAGTCGAGTGTGGACTGTTGGGCAACTCCGGGATTGTGGCCAGGAGCCTATAAAGAGTCCCGATAATCTGGGTTTCTTAGCCTGCTTTGACTGGGCCTGCTTGTGGCTGGGTCATTCTGTCTGATCCGCCACACAAAATGGCAGGCTGAGGCCTACACTCCTTTAAACAAAACACCACACACTAGGAGGCAAAGATACCAACTTGGCTACATAGAAAAAAAATGAGCAGAACGTAGCAAAGGCACCGCATGAACAACGAGAATAAGGCATTGCATGGCATGAACAGAACTAAGGCATGAACCACGAAACCAATGACCCAAATGATAATGACCCAGCACCAAGTGCTGGGCTGCAGAAGTCTTTAAAGAGAGGCAGAGGGGAAGCACAGGTGTGGCGAGTTGTCTAATGAGGGAAAGAGAGGGAGTGGGTGTGGTCTAAAGGCGAGGCGTGGCCTGGTGAGGGAGAAGGTGTGGTCCAGGGTCAAAACAACAACAGGATGGCTGGCAGAAACAGCCCAGGATTCTGACAGGTCTTTACTTTTATATACATGTATGTCGATACTTTTAGGTCCCAAAGTGGTTTTCTTTTAGTTTTGTTGATCGTTACTGCTAGTTTGCAGTTGCACTAATCAAGCTAACTTCAGTGTTTGTGTCCGGTGCCTTTAGGTAGGTAAGGAGAGAGGGTGGATTTTTACCCTGGTATGGGATGTGTTTCATTTCTGTTTGTCAGAATGAAATGGACAACCGTAAATCCCGGCTGTGAGTCGATCTTTAAAGCCACTACACAACGCAGAAAGTCACCGGTCACATTTGCCTTCTTAACTGCACAGCTATGGACGAGGCTCTTGATATTTATGTGTGTGGTTTTCAATGCATAGGATGATATCCCTCTGGTGAAAAGCAGCAATACTTATTTGAATAAGTGCATCCTACAAACAAAAGATACAAAAGTGGAAGAAAGTGAAGCACACAAAACTGAAACTAAGTGCAGCAGGGACTGTGGTTCCAACAGCGTTGTTGGAGTCACCTTTTACACAAGCATTTCAGATCAAATGTGATCAGGCAGAGTGTGATATCCTGTCAGAGGAGGCAACTAGTGTCAAAAAAGAGTTCTTCTGCTCTGGCATCATAGAGGTCCTCCTTGAATCCTACATGGGAATCTTCCCATTGTGGAGTGGTCTGCTGCTAGGAGATCTTATGAGACACAGAAAAGTCAGAAGCTGTAAAATAGAAGCCAAAGGAGAAACTAACTGTCACGTTGAACTCTGGTTTGGCTTAGTGAAGCATTCCATTCTACAAAAAAAGAAATTTCTTAAGACCGGCAGAATTTGTTTCTAAAAATGTTTGCCTCCATACGAGGGCGTTACTTAGAGCATATCAAAAAACATAATCTGCCATTGGACATCCTGGACAAATAAGTGTCAGGTTCCACAAACACAGAGGATGACCAGCAGGAACAGTGGGCCAAACGGGAGAGCGCAAGTGTTTCCAAGACTAAATCCAAGTATTTTAATCGACCCGACAAGCTGCCAATGCCCAAACCTAAAAAAATCCATCACAAAAAATTTAACAGCACAAAAGACAAGCTTGGTGACAAAGATGCACAGGTATACTAAATTTCTCTGTTGTACAATGTGCAATTACTTTGCATAAAATTAACATACAATAATAAAAATGTTGTCAGATACGATAAGTCTGTTGTTCTACCATATTTTTTTATAATTGATAAAAAATAAGTAACAATGAGTTACTGTAAATTTCTTTCAGTTAGCAAAGCTGTGGGGAAAAAATAATGCAGTATTGCAGTGATTGTTGCAGTACTTTAGTTACAAACCAAGGGTCGCAACATTGTCATCCATCACAGCGATCTCTGTTCACTTCGTCCAAACCAGTGGTTAACAGGCGAGGCATGTAACTGCATATTTTGACTTCCTGAACAAACACTGTGATGTGAATTTTTGCTTTACTCTACCTTAGTAGCATCCAAAATACTTTACAGTAGCTTCTCATTTTGTGGCTTTCAGCCTTTGCGCCGCTAGAGGCGCTCCTGTGTTTTTTATGTGGGTCATCACCTGTGTGCTGTAATGAGTTAATGATTTCCACCTGGTTCATGTAGTATTTAGGCCAGCTTTTTTTGGTTCACCCAGCGCTGGTGCGTTAAGCCGTATATGCGGTCGTAGGTTGGAAGTTACGCCAAATTACTTTAACTAAAGAGAGGAGTTTTCGATGAAGTGGAGCTTTTTGGTTTCCTTTGATGTCAGTGATTTTTAGTTCTTGCATTATCGTGTTAGACCTGAGTCCTGCTTTGCAGTGATTTTGTCTGTGTTTCCAATGGTTCGGAACCGCACAGGGGGAGTTCGTAACACATTTACCCATTGTCTCACTCACTCACTCTGATCATTTCTAGGAATAAATTATCTGGTTGTGTTAACATAATTTTTTAAAATACATTTATTAACTAAATGTATAATGTCAGATTATTATTTCTTTTTCTTTTTGTTTATTAGGTCATTGAAGGCTTGTTTCATGTTGCTGCCCACAAATTGAATGTCATAAGCAAGATCTATATACTGAATCATAAACACAAAACAGAGCTGGTGCAATCTTGTTTGGTGACAGAACACAACTACAGTTTACCAAAGGTAATATGTGTTTGAATATGTATGTGCAGTACATGTGCATATGCTGTTGCCAGCCAAGTGTCACGTGTGACTTTCTGGCAAGCTTGCTGACTCAAACGCATGCCAACATAGTTAAATTCCTGAATGTACCTACTGAGCACAGACTCACTAACTAAGAACACAACTGTTATTGCTATTTGCTGTATTGTTATGGTACATTAATGCAGCAAGAAGCATGGTGTATCTGATGGATCCAGCTTGTTCAACATTAGATTTGCAGGATTCAGAAGATGCAGCAAAGAAAATCCAGTAAATAATGTTTTTTTTTGTAATTGTATTTTATGATTTAGGAATATTTGAATGTTTACATTTTGGCAGTAAGCCTAACACAAAAACTAAAATAAACAAATTAAAACCTTTGGTCATGGTGAGTAAAAAATGATGTAAAGCTAATTTATACCATAATGAAATGTTTTAAATTGTAAAGTAGTTGTGAATATACTGTATACACTATTGAGTGATCTGTTAGTGTTACAAACACCCCAAGACCAGACAGGGCAGAACCCAAAAGCAGTAACAGGCGAGGATGGCAGAATACAAAACGATATATTTATTATACTACACAAAACCAAGGATCACTACAGAGTAGGCAAAAGGTGCATAAACTAAACTGAGGCGCGCTGCGAAGCAGGACCAAACAAACTAGACAGAGGAATAATACAAAACAGAAGCCACTACCAAACAAAACTAGGACACAATATGTCGCTGCACTGAGTAGCCAAATAAGAAGTAACAGGGCTGTTCACGATCCAAACTAAACACAAAACCAACCGTCATACAGGAAGCCAGATGCAAACTGAGAGTCCACCATAACACACTGACAACTGGACGAGTCTCCATCCTCCACTTAAATAGTCCCCAAGTTAATGATGTTCCGGAAGGAAACAGTTACTCAGTGCCGCCCTCTGAGGTTGGGAGGAGACTCACAACAGTTAGTGAGATTTCTGTGATTAAAAATAATGTCATTTGCATTCTAATTACCACATACCTAACTTTTGCTTAGGGAGTTTTTAGGAGAATGTGTCATGGAAAAACTGAATGAGTGGACCTAAAGTGGAAAGGTGAACGTTCAACAGGATGGACATAACTCTGGTGTGATTGTCATCAAGGTAATTTCATAATTTGTATATCATTTGTACTGTATAAAAACACTACTAAGATAATTTTCATAACAAAATACAGTACTAGTATGTACTAAAAATGTTGTAATAACACAAAACAACCTCTATTTGTTTAGTTGGCAAAATTTGTGATGGAAACCTTCCACGAATACCAAGAATGACTTGTGGGATTTCAAAAAAGGAAATGGCAAATGAGAGGCAAAGCCCTGGGGGCCTCAAGTATGTTTACTATACAAATTTACAGTGTTACATAAACAGGTTCATAATAATTGACTTACAAGCTACAACACATAAAATTCCTGAACTTTTAACACATCAATAGTTTGTTGTGTGTTAAAATTACATGTTATAATACACAAGTGGTATATCTTAATATTAGAAGCCAGCAATTTCAAAATATTCTTTTATTTAGTTTGTTTCAATCTTTGATGAGCACACCAACTGTGCAATGCGTGCCACTTTTAAGCCTCCAGGATCTGGACTAGGCATTAAAACTGGGCAAGTTGGTTACATTGAAAAATAAAGATTCAGAAATTAATGAAACTATTATACTGTGACAAAGCAAGAAGAATAAATCATAAACATTTTACAGGTCCGGTGCAATGAGTGTCAAAGATGGTTTCATGCTCAGTGTCTAAGTATGAAGAATGCAGAGTTTGAAAAGGCCAAAAAAAGGAATGTGGAACTCTCTCCTATGTGAATGAGAACATGTTAATGAAGCATTTCCTTTTATTGTGTATATATACTGGAAATAATATTTGCAGTATTGTAGATACTACTGCATGTTCTATGTAAATACAACCAGAAAAAAATTATAAATAAATGATAGATATCCTGTAGATATCCTAGATTATTTGCTCACGTCGTTGAAGGATGCGAAATGACACAAATTGCATTTAAATTATATTAAAGAAATGAAACGTGCAAACTAATAATATCCTACTGAAAATTATTGTGCCATAATCAGTTTCAATTATTAATTGTGGAGCAAGTTTTGGACCAGTATGTTCAACGTCAAACTAACTTCAACGTGGTATCCTCAACCTACTACTACTCTGTTCTTTAAACTGGTGCCTATAGGTCAGAGGACCAAATAGTAGAAGCCAATGTATCCTAAGTGGCGCAGTTGTTAGCAGACTTACAGTAAGTAGGTTTTTGTTCATTTGCGAAAGTGTTTTTCTTTTATTTGTTCTCCCTGTGTCTGTGTGGGTGTATTTTCCACCCCACATACTACAAGATTAATGCAGGGGAGCAGGTTAATATATTAAAAAATTATTAATTTCTTGAAAATCCGAATAATTTATCGACGGTCCCTAAATCGACGTCTTCACTGACGGAGCGGTCTCGTGCTGCGGTCGCGTAGCGAACGCGAAACGTGTCCGTTGAATATCCAACGTCCAGCCAACTTCACCGCGGTGTTGAGGATCAGGTGACTGCCTGTATGGAGTTATGAACATTCAAGAAAAAAATGTGAAAATCAAAGCAAAGGAGCTGCAGAATTGGGAGAGAGAACAAAGTGGTTGCAGCAACGGACAGACTGGTTTACAGACACGTCGAGTTGTAGCAGGTAAGAAAAGAATAAACGTCTTATTGTGAGACTTACAAGAGCAGCTTCTACTAGAGAGAATCTGAGCGCTAGTGACAAGACAGCACGAAGCTAGAGTGAAAAAAGGGCAAAGCTTCTCCCTTCAGTGAGACCAGAGCCTTGTTGTGTTGGTAAAATGATACAAAATACAATCACAGATTTATGATTGAGAATGTATTTACTTAATCTTTGTTTTACTGTGAATTATTCTAAACCCCTCTGGTAAATTAGCAATTCTTAATATAAAAATGGGTTTAACTGGCACCTGATGTAATGTTACACTTTAGTCTTAGTGGTACAACCCACATCCAAAGTTAGGCGCCTAAAAAAAGGCGCCAATAAGGTTTATCAAATCAAATCTATCCACAACAGGAAGAAAGGCGTGGCATTTAGTTAGGATATAAAGCTGTGTACGGTCATACTTCCCCCCCTTTGCCTGATTCATCAGTGATACTGCTGCAGAAGCCACTAGTTTTCAAAGGAACAAGAGGAGATGGACAAGCTGAAATCTCGACTGGAATCGGTCAAGGTAAATCTACGTAGACTTCTACGTGGGTTGTGGAAACTGCTATATGTAGTCGCGCAAAATGTCAAATTTGATATTGGTTTCACCCTGGGTCCGATCTCAATCTTCAATCTCAACGTTGATTGGAGGCGTCTTATGGCTGTGTTTAATAACAGCCATGACCTTACACAGGCTGTAGAATCAAACGACAACGTTGTTGCGGTGCCTGAGAACCGCAATGTTCTTTACTGAAATTCAACGTTAATGTCAATGGATGCTTGCGTCAGAAGTCCAGAAGGAAACTAACGTTCTAGAAGAAACATTCCAACAGGAATTGGCAGAGTCCCTGTTGTTGTTAACATAAAGAATCCGGTCAATAGCTTGAAGGGATCAGTTCAATCCACACCACGAAGTTCATACAAAATCATTCGTTGAAAAAGACCAACAGAATGTACGACGCAGAACCGTCTCGGTTCATCAGAAGCTAGTGACATCCAGCGAGCAGTAGGAAGTTGTGGTTAAGTCCGGGGATTTCCGCAGCGCGGCAACTGACTACGCATGGTTTCCGGCTCGATCTGTGAAAAGCAGCGAGACTACCTTGAATGTCTCTGGAGGTGTGTCAACACACTGTCGAAAATCCGCCAAAGGAGTGGCCACAATGAATTATTCGCATGTTTGTTAGGCAAGTTTTTACACTGGATGCCCTTCCTGATGCAGCCCCTCTAATGATGCAGCCTCAGGACCGACACCAAACTCACTGGTTTGCAAGTCTTGCGCGAACCCGCAACCTGGTCGTCAGTAGCGCAAAGCGCTAACCACTGCGCCAGACGGCAGTAACCAACAAAATATTAACCGTTCTAGAAGGCGGCAAAGCTCGTCAGACATCTCCAACAGGAATCGGCAGAGTCAAGAGTCCAGCCAACGGCTGGGAGTGATCGGTGCAATCTGCACCACAGCATTCATACAGAATCATCTAAACAAGACTTGGTAATTACTCGAGGCAGAACGAAGACTCTGGAAAACTCAGACTAAAAACATACAACGTTTGGTCAGTTTCGGTAAAACGCAAGTCTCACTGCTACAGTCAACCAAGTCAACTTTCCAACGCCACCTGCAGTGGGCGCAACGCTGCATTACTGCCACCTACTATGCTTTACGTACTATTGAAGAAATCCCTCCTCTAAGCTCCCCATGAGCTATACGATGTTGGACTGAGAGAAAGGAGCCCAAAAGATTTTTGGCAAGGCTACATACTGGAGGCGAATATTAAGGGGCCCCGGGACTTGAATTGCTTCCAGTGTGTGAAGACAGAACCGGCAACAAAGAACAGAGGAGAAGTGAACTAACTGTTCTGATTTATGTAGCCACAAGAAACATGGAGAGCTATGCATCCTGCTGCGTAGATGGGTGGCGAAGGAGGACAATGACAACCTGGAAGACCGGCTTGGCGCTACATCAGAAGTCCACTAAACAGCACATACCAGAGGTGTATCAATCATTGCCCCGCTTAAAGGAGAAGGACACAAGTCCGGGGATTTCCACAATGCGGCAACTAACAACGCATGGTTTCAAGCTCGATCTGTGAAAAGCAGTAAGAAAAAAACAGCGAAACAACCTTGGATGTCTCTGGTGGTGTATCAACACACTGTCGAAAATCCGCCAAAGTTTTCCCAAAGTGGCCACCATTGTGAGAGCAATGGAAGGGTGGTAGTCCTTTGGCCCCACCACCGGCTGGGAGTGATCGGTGTGGTTCCCAATTCATACAAAATCATTTCAACATCTAAACAGGACTTGGTAAGTATTCGAGGCAGAATGAAGACTCTGGAAAACTCAGACTGAAAACAAACGTTTGGTCGGCCTCGGTAAAACACAAGTCTCACTGCTACTGGAACCAAGTCAACTTTCCAACGCCACCTGCAGTGGGCGCAACGCCGCATTACTGCCACCTGCTATGCTGTGTCACGATCTGGGTTTTGTTTCTTGTTGTTTCCTGTTCGTCGCAGTTGTTTCCTGTTTTATTTTGTAATACTTCCTGTTCAGTTGTCACGTCCTGGTTTTAGATCTGCTTTTATGTTGAAAGGACTTCCTGCCACGTCACATCACAGCTGTTCCCTGTCAGTACCTGTCCTCATTATCCACATCTGCACTTCATCTGCTATTAGTCCACCCCTTGTATTTAAGCTCCACCTCTCACCCTTGTAATTTGCCAGATCGTTGTATGTGTGTAATCGTCATTGTCCAGTTCGTTGATCTAGCCCTGCCGTATATTGTGTACCCTGTTTTTGATCGTTGATTCCGAGCCTGCCTAATCCCTGCCTGTCCTGTTTGCCTTGATTATCTACTGCTGCCTGTTACCGACCTTGCCTGCCTGACCACGATCTGACGCCCAACGATTTGGTATTGTAACCCATCTCTCGTGTATGACTTTGCCTGTACCTGACGCCGTCTCTGCCTGATCCTGTTTAAACCCCGTATGATCTCCCGCGTATGACGCTGCCTGAATTGGATTCGCTATCTGGAATAAACTGTCCTCTTATCATCATCAAAACGGTGTTGTGCTGTGCATGTTGGTCCTCATCCGTGCGATCGTGACATGCTGGAATCATTCAGAATATCCCTGATTGATTCCAGAGCACATCTCTGCGTAATGTGATGTGGTTAAATTGATCACTATAAGAAATAAAGGGCTTATGGTCTTAATGTCGTAGTCATGTGTTATTTTCACCCCTGGTCTGTTTGTATAAGTTATGTGTTAAAATGAGCATTAAGAATTGTGGGGGGGGGGGGTTCAGGAAAAGGCATATCTAAACATTATGAGGTTACAGTGGCTACAGTGCAACTTCATAATGTACAGTATTATTAAAAAATATAAGACATGCTGTGAAAAATCTTGGAGGACATGGTCAGAAGCAGAGTGACACATGTGCTTTCCAGGGGGATGGTGGGAGAGGTAAAAAGAATCTAAATATCATTACCAAGGCCATCCTGATGAAGCTGGGCTCTGCTGGTGGCAGCATCTCAAGACAGGAAGTGACGTAGTGGACTTTTTTATTGGTTTTATTTGGTTTGGTGTGTTTTTGTTGCATGTTTTTAACATTGCATGTTTTGTATTTTCATGTATTTTAAGTCAGGGCTTGGACTGCACTTTAGTTGTTGGATCCATTCCCTCTTGAGTAGACGCAGACAAACTTGAGAACACTGGACGTGCCAAGGACGTGGAGCCAGGACACACCTCCCGCGTCAGTGGGCATCCCGGAGGATGCCGTACAGCGTTTTTGGTGTGGAGCTGGTTCTGGTGGCCTGAATTCAAAAAGTACGTCCAGGAATACGTTGCCGCGTGTCCTCATTGTGCTGCCCACAAATCATCCCATCAGCGTCCGGCGAGCCTCCTGCACCCGCTCCCGGGGCCTCATCGTCCATGGTCGCACATTGCTCTGGACTTTGTGACCGGACTACCGCCATTGCAAGGGCATACAGTAATCTTGACAGTCATTGACAGATTCTCCCGGTTAACCCATTTTTTTCCCATGCCCAATCTTCCGAACGCCAAACAGACGTCCCAAGCGGTGTTGGAGCACATATTCCGTCTCCATGGATTTCCCCAGGACGTAGTCTCCGACAGGAGTCCCCAATTTGTCTTTCTCAGTTCTGGCGGGAGTTCTGCGCGTTGCTGGGAGCAGAGTCTCTCAGTCTCTCGTCTGGTTATCACCCGGAGTCTGATGGGCAAACGTAGAGACCCAATCAGCAGTTGGAGACAGGACTCCGGATACTCGCATCTAAGAACCCGTCTACCTGGTCCAAGCAACTGACGTGGATCAAATACGCACACAACACCCTTCCAAGCTTGTCCACTGGTCTCACGCCTTTTCAATATGGGTTCCAGCCGCCTCTATTTCCAGCCCTCAAAGAGGCACTCTTCTGAGCCTCTGTATGCTGTGGGTAAGTGTGGCTGTCCACCAAGGACCTGCCGTTGCGGGTGGAATCACGTAAGTTGGCACAGAGATTCATTGGGCCATTTGCAAAAACCAAAGTCATTAATCCAGTCTCTGTCAAGCTCGCCTTGCCTAGGTCCATGCGAATCCACACCACGTTTCACGTCAGTCGCCTCAAGCCTGTCTGCGTCAGTCCACTGGTTCCTTCGGCTCCTCCACAACCTCCTCCACGGGTCATTGATGGTGGCCCTGCGTACAGTCAGGGCTCTCCTGGCTTGACGAGGCCAGGGCCATCAGTACCTCGTTGACTGGGAGGGGTACAGGCCAGAAGAACGCTCATGGGTTCCAGCCCAGGACATCTTGGACGCCAACCTAATCAAAGACTTTCATCAGGCTCATCTGGACCTCCCAGATCTGTCTGGAAGCTGAGGTGGTTCTTTGAACCACTTTCTCTTTCTGTGCCTGTACTGTAGCTGTGCCTGGAACCACTGTGAACATTAAAGACTGCGTACATACCTGCTGGTCTCCATCGCCATGCATGTGGTTCTGCTTTGTCAAGACACCTGCCAGCCCTGACATCAGTCACATTTTAGCAGCCACATGTGTGAAGTTAACCAATCCATAAACAGGTCTTCTCTCATTTCAGGCTCATACGTATGTGACAGATTTCGATGAGATGAGCAACATGGTGTTACCAGCCTTTGACTGAGATAAATACAGACACCTGCTCAGCCAGCAGATGGGCTCCTCGGCCTGTAACAAGAAGCAGAGATCACGTCATCGGACCACCGGTCATTCTTGACCCTACAAAGTGAGTAACATCACGTTTCTCATCCCATATGTCCAAAACCCACATCACAGCAGCTTCTTCCACTTCACATTAGTGATCTGACCACCTGTCCTCCATCTCTTTCCGTTCTCAGCTTTTGATCCTCCAGCTTGTAAGAGTCGTGGTCATGAACAACAGAAGAGACGAGTTGAGGATTCCTGTCAAGCTACAGGATGATAAGTGGGGGATTCTACAGGTCAGCTGGAAAGCAATACTCAGATGAGGTCAATTCAAGTTGTCCAGAAGTCTCACTTTGTAACAGATTCTGCATGTGTCCATTCTTTTCCTGTAGAGACTGCACCCAACGAGATGAAGGCTCTGCCTTAAAGTTGTGGGTTGTGAGCTGCCACCTGCTCGGCATCCGCTGGTGATAGACAGACAGTATAAATAATACAAACTCCTGCTTGCCATGATGAAACAAATATCTAATATAGTGGTTTGTACCTGATGCTGGTTTATGACAAAAGTCATTCTAATTAAGTCTGATAGAAGACACTCAATGGCCATAAAGAAAAGCTAATAAAAAAAACATTATTAATAGGTCAAATGTGTTTTTTTTTGTGGACTGACTGTGGGAGAAAGATCCAAAGAACCAGCACAGACTCATAAGTGGAGAACAGACATAGAATATGCTGGTGATGAATGGATTCATGTCTGTGTGGAAGTTGAGTCTCTGGCATCTTATAAGACTCAAGTTAGCCTCGCTACATCCTCCAAACCTTGAGACATCAAGGCGTTCCTCAATTTGATCCTTTATTCCCTGAAGAACAAAGGCATCACTTTATGGAAAACCTGCCATTTTGTCTGTTTTGATTGATCCTGTTCATGTAATTTGTAAGTTAGTGTTTTATTATCATGCAGTGCCATCATCTGTTTGTCTTTTACAAAAAAATGTTTTTTGTATTCAGAAAAGATAAAAAAGCCTTTTGTTTGAAACTGTATTTCATGGCTCACAAAGCTGGTTAGCTAAAACACTTGACCCGTACCACCATCAGCCTCTCTCTCTCCCAGTGCTCAGATTAGAAGCTGGTACCAAATCAGATACATTGTATCAGATTTAAAGCTGGTACCAGATCAGTTACATAAATTTGGTTAGATACATTATATAAGATACAATGAATGGAATCCATTCAAACATTTCACCCTGTGACGGTACTTCTATAGCAGTCGATGAGTCCGATCACATCAGGTAAATCTGCTCTTGATGCAAACTGTGCTTTAATCTTGCTCTGATTAACCGCATCATATGGGAACTTGATGCCTTGCTGACATACGGATGATTGCGTCCCACAGAGCTGGCTCAGGCTCCACTACCCGACCGGTCTGCAGCTTCCTCTGGATGCCCTAATGGCTGGGACCCTGTGGTCAACAGCTGGATGTGTGCTGGCTGCGCGGGTTCTCGCTGCGTCGCATTCCAGGAATGGGCACTTCCACCAGATTCTAATAGATGCTCTATTAGATCTTCTAACAGATCATCTAACAGAGCTGTACAATATATGTTTTTACCGTTTTGCTCTTATTTTTATATCATCTCATCTAATTGCAAATGTGTGGCTGTATATTAATTGTTTATCGTTTTTCTCCCTTGTGTGACTAATGATCGTTTTCATGAGATTAACAGTTTCCCAGTTACACCTCTTTGTGTCGCTAATGGACCAATAGCTGTAGAAAATTATTTACGTTTCTACGTTAAGTTTTTCTTGATACATCTGACCTTAGGCGTAAATTTGTGCCTACGCCAGGATTTTGTGCGTAAGTACCGTTCTTACATGAGTCCCCTGGTGTTTAATTGGATCATAGTTTAATAACAAGCTCTCACATTCACTAATAGCAAGACACCACAAACCCAGTTGACAGACTAACCATGGTTGTTCATGTTTTGCCTTGAGCTTCACAAATGCCAGCAAAACTCCTATTTTCTCCTGAAATTGACGTGGAAATAAAACAATATTTGACCATGAGACCAAAATTATGTGAACTGGATCTCTCTCTCTCTCTCTCTAGAGAAGTTACAGAGGGCCATTTGTGGTCATTCCCTAAATGAGCCACTCTGCCTCAACTCAATGACTTTCATTTATTATTCTGGAGATTGTAAAACACGTGCATGATTGTAAGCAAAGAGTCAGAACTTATTCTCCACTCTGACAAACACATGTTTGGGCTGTATTTCTTCTATTGACCCGTAACACAGCGCCTGTTTTTTAGGCTGGCTGCCACAGAGGGTAAAGTAGTCAGGACCACGCCTCCCAATAAGTCCAGTACATTTATATTCTAACATTCTAAGGAGACACCTTTTCCAGAAGTTCATTACAGTTTATAGTTGGTTGTATTTTGTATACGTGAAAACCAAGCAGCAGTAGCAGCCCCCCTCAAACACACACACATACACACACAAACACTCTGTAAGATTTGCTCCGACGGTACACACGGCAGCCTCAACACGCGCCCCTTAAGAAAGCGAGACTTCTGTTTTAAAACACAGCACACGGACGGCAAGAAACCGGTGCTCACGTGCAAATTAAGTTTTTTATGATAGTGTTATGATTGTTTTGTTAAGCTTTTAATTTGGTGGAGAATTCAAACGTTTATTCCGTACGCGGACCTGCGAGTACCTTCTGCACACACAATTGCGTCCACTGACCAGCGCCCCTATCACTTTGTTTATTGGCTACTTCTGGTCACGTGATACGCGTTGTTACGCAATCGGTGTCTGCGTTTCGTTCGATGTGACGTAGAGACGGAGGCGTTGGCTGTTCCAGTGTCTTGCGCCAGGAAACTCCAGACGGCTTCTATTGTAATATCCGTAAAAAGTCGCCGAGGTCAAGCGTGTTCAAGTCGTTACTTGATTTTTATTTGTACGACTACTACACTCTTTGGCCGAACCGCTTAAGATGATCAAAAACGGACATCACGCTGCGGAGCAGGACGAAGCCGGCTGCGATAATCCGGTGTGCAGCCCGGTGAAAAGGAAGCGCGTTGTCCGGCTGTGGTGTGACGGCTGGTGAGTACCTGTGCTGCTGCTAACTTACTATTCTTGACTGATTTATTAAACTCTTCCACGTGCCTTATAAAGAGTCACGTGTAACACGCGCCAGAGAACACTAGGTAGCGTTACCATGCTAATGCTACTTACCTAGCTTAAATAGTTAGCATATTATTACCACGTTACTAAAGTGTTATCTGTTAATTACATCGCGACGGAGGTTGGGGTACGCTGTTATCCCTTCATCCTAGACTATTAAACGTAGCCAAAACACCGCTGATGTCAGTTAAATGATCAGAATTGTAGTTATTAACATAGTTAATTGAACTTGTACCCAGAACAGAAACTATGGTCTAGAGAGTAGGAAGGAGCTGAACATAAAACAAACAAAGCAGTGCCTGATGTTGAAAGTGCAACAGCTGATTCTTTTGAAAAACGCTCAATGTAAATCTTATACCATGACACTGACAACTGACACAGCACTATTTACGCCTTCTAATCCTGTTCTGTGTAAGGAGTTTACGCTGATCCCTGTTGGGTTGGCTGTACACATGCCTTTGCTCTCACGTTCACTCTTACCTAGTATGTGGTAGTGACACTCAGAGCCAAGTCATACAGGCTGTGGCTCCCGTGTCTGTCATGGCTGGACTGGAGGGAACAATCTGTGATCATCACACAACATTACCTGCAGCTCAGCAGATACTACTTATGATCTGGGCATAAAGTATTATCTAGACTTATTAACAAGGAACCAGAACCTGGCAGAGGTGGTAATAGCTAGTTTTTCTTGGCCCATCTCATGTGGTGGGTATAAATAACTAACATAGTGAACATGTTGTCCAGAGTGATGCCAAAGCTGCATGCTGTGGTGCACGCAGGTTCGCTTTTTTAGTGGAGAAGGTTGAAGCTTAGTGCTGCTGAAGTGTCATAGAGACACTCTATGCACTCTTGTGAATATAATCACTCTCCAGAAGAAGCTTGATATGCCAGTGGAGAGAACAAGGTTGCTTGCTGGGGATTCAAAGACGAGCTGGCTGAAGTTTCTGTCATTTCTTTGACAGAGACATCGTTTCTGATTTTACTGGAAAATGCTATTGAAAATAAATTATTCAATTAATCAGTCAAACTATCTTCAGTCATACTGTTTATTTCAGGACAAATCTCCTTCTATAGATATGTATTATGAAACTACTTTTGCTGATACAACATTTTTTATAGAAGTGTCCTTGGGCTGTTTTGTAACTGCTGGAATGTGAACGCTCCAGGGTGCTGAACAAAAGCACATGTTCATCTAGACCTGAACAAACTCAAGTTGGGGTTTAACAGTTTCACAGGACTAGGACCCAGATATAGAAGGGATATTAGTGAAGTCACATTCATTGCCTTTGTTTTGATGTGTATTTCACAGGAGTCAGTTTTCAATAAGCCACATGAAATGTTCCTGAATAGTTACTCAGTAGCAGAAAGCAAATAAACACTGGCTCATTTGTACACGTAGTATATGTGGCCATCACTCCCAGTAACCTTTATCATTCTCATTCACTAAGCCAAAAGGTACCGTCAGTCCATGTTATAGGCTCTAACACAATGCACTCTATTGTGCAAGGTCAGAATAAAAGACACAAGCGTAGGTATTCATGGCCAGTGAAAGCTGTGCTGCACGCTTAGACGAAATAGCCAGAGAAGTACGCTGCTGATTAGGAACATCCAGTGCTGCTTTGTCTGAAGCCGTTACATTATCTGTTGCTTTTATACTGAACGTCTGTCTGTCTTCACAGTTATGATATGGTGCACTATGGTCACTCCAACCAGCTGCGTCAGGCCAAAGCCATGGGAGATTACCTCATCGCTGGAGTGCATACAGATGGTAAGACCTTCGCACACATTCAGATTTGTGTGAAGCCTTTTATAAGTTCTAATTTTATTTTCATTTGCCTGAGCACAGTGTCAGCTGATCTACATATTAGTATGGTGACCATGTATTATTAACTGTAATATGGTATTTTAATAATAAACACATTGTTCCTCAATTGATTCTCACAGAGGAGATTTCCAAGCACAAGGGTCCTCCAGTCTTCACTCAGGAGGAACGCTACAAGATGGTACGCGCGATCAAGTGGGTGGATGAGATAGTGGAGGGGGCACCGTACGTCACTGCCCTGGAGACCTTGGACAAGTACAACTGTGACTTCTGTGTTCATGGAGGTCAGTCTGTTGATTTGTGATCCTGACTGTTCACCATGTGTCATCACTGTCATGGACCTCACCTAAGTGATAGGATGTGATTTATGTTGATAATTTTGTTGTCATTGTGTTTGTTTACCAGATGACATCACGCTGACGGTAGATGGTAAGGACACGTATGAGGAGGTGAAGCGTGCAGGTCGTTACCGGGAATGTAAGCGAACCCTGGGTGTCTCTACCACAGACCTCGTAGGACGTATGCTTCTCATGACTAAGACCCACCACAGCAACATGGTGAGCTCCTATTTGCATGTCATGTTGTGTATGAACAACAGTTCTTTTCATGTTGGTCTAATGTGTTGCCCAATAATCATTTCTGCAGAACAACCCAGATTACCAGCAGCACACGGACAACTTTGGAAAGGTGCACAACATACCTTTGTGTTGTTGAAACTTGTTGGGGCATTATAATAAAAATGTATCTGTACTATTATATATTTTTACTGTGTTATGTTCAAGGGTCCTAAAGGCCACAGTCCGTGGACTGGAGTGTCTCAATTCCTTCAGACGTCCCAAAAGATCATCCAGTTTGCCTCAGGAAAGGAGCCTCAGCCTGGAGATACCATCATCTATGTGGCTGGAGCATTTGATCTGTTTCGTATCTTTAACATGTGGTGATAATGTGGTGTGTTATTTTTGCTGTGCAAAGCCACGTATCTGGTGTTTAGGTTTTAGCTGTTGCCTTGACCTCAAGTACAGACATTGGCCATGTTGACTTCTTGGAGATGGTCTATAAACAGGCGGAGAAGCCCTATGTCATCGTAGGTCTACACTTTGACCAGGTACATCTACGTATGAATGTGAACTTGATGGGTGAAATAATCCTCTTTGAAAACCAGCAGTATTTAGTCTGTTGTGTGAAGGTTTCAGATTTTCAGAATCAACAGGATGAAATTAAAAAAGCAGTCACTGAGCACCTTACTGTCTGCATTGTGTTCAGGAAGTGAACCGATACAAAGGAAAGAACTATCCCATCATGAACATCCATGAGAGAACACTAAGCGTCTTGGCCTGTCGGGTGCGTACACACACACACACACACACACACACACGCACACACACACACACACAATTAGGCTGTGCTGTAGTCTTTTTTCTCACTATGGTCTATGTTCACAGTACGTGTCTGAGGTGGTGATTGGTGCACCGTACACTGTGGGCAAAGATCTGTTGGATCATTTTAAGGTAAGTCGCCTTTCTTTCATGATGTTTTTATTTTGTGAGTACAATGAATAAACGCGAACTGTTGGTTTTTACAGTAAACCTTAACAGTCTGGAGGAAAGTAGCCTGATCAGGATAACTGTCCTTTCCCTTCTCACTACGTAAGGCCATGTCGGGGAGGCGTGGTTCTGCAGTGGGCTGCACCGTATTGTGTTGGTTAGCACTGGTTAGCACTCTTTGCTCACAATAAGAGGCTTGTGGGTTCTTCTCCAGCTTCCTCCCACAGTCCAGAGTCAGATAATAGAATTAAGTGGTGGCTCCACTCTGCGGTAGCTGAGTATGAATGGTTGTCTGTGTGTGTACATTGGTGCCTCCTTGTGGAGAGGTCAAACATCACCAACTTCTTCACACTTTGCATCACACATTGTGACGTACTCTATGTGTAATTTGTCAGTGATATAGGTTCATTTAACTTGGTGTTTGTGTAATTGTATAGGTGGATCTGGTCTGTCATGGCAAGACGGAAGTGTTCCCAGACAAGGATGAGTCAGACCCCTACGCTGTGAGTACAGATTTATAGTTTACAGTTCACAGTCTGCTTGGTCGTGTTCAAGATTTCACTCAGTGTAACCTTTGCCGATCTTTGACTTCGCTGACTCTGCGTTTGCATGTGTGTATGTGTGCGTCGTCCTCAGGAGCCTAAGAAGAGGGGCATATTCAAAACTATAGACAGTGGGAACAATCTCACCACAGATGACATCGTCCAGAGGATCATTGAAAATAGGTCCGGAACATTAACTTCCCTCTTGTCTTGGTCGTTTTTTGATTTTTTCTTATGTGGAGCAGTTTGAGTCCTGATATTGTTTATTTTCTGTACAGGCTCCAGTTTGAAGCCAGGAACCAGAAAAAGGAGGCCAAGGAGATAGCAGTGATTGAGGCGATGAAGAAGAGGGAGCAGGAACAGAAGAAAGAAGCTGCAGCTCAGAGTGCTCACTAACGACCCCTCACACTGGACCTGCCTGGTTCTGTGTTTCAGGTCCTCACTCTAGTACACTCAGCTGTGAGACTGTGCACACCGTCAGAATGGCCCTGCACATTTCTCTCAGCTCCTCTGTGTGAAGACGGCTCCAGCATATGTTAACCTGTCCTGATCCGTTTTTTCAGCTCACCCTCCAAAGGAAACTTCCTTCTTATCATCTATTGTTACATCGCGTTTGCATCTATGAATTGACACACTACATGCCCCTGTGTAGGTGCAAATATGGTTTGTTCAATTGCTAATTATCCCTAACTTATTGACAAATTTTAATGCTGTTGTTAGTTATGTTATTTAAAACCTAATTAGTTTTTAATGATCATAAGTGTCACCCATACAGCTGAATATTAGTACACTTGCTTTACAAAATAGAGTCGATTTGTTTTAATTTTTATGCTTTTGAAAAAACTAATGACAGAATTTCTACATTTGGTTGATCTATGAAGTAGTTTACTGATTTTATCTGTATTTTACATGAATTTGCAGAGTGACTGAGTGAGTCAGGGAGTGAGTGAGCGAGCGAGTGAGTGAGTCAGGGAGTGAGTGAGTGAGTTGAATGTGATTTTGTGCCGTCAATGACTAGTGCCTCATTTCTAAAGCTCTATCTAATGTAGGAGCGCTTTCAATGTTCTGACCTCAGTGATCAGTAGTAGTAGTAGGTTGTTGAGAACCTCTTAGTACCTATTAACTCATTTTTTTCAAGATGTATTTTGGAAAACTAGATAATCTACTACTCTTCTTCACAAGACAATCAAACCTGGGAACCTGGGACCCACTTTCACTGTTGGACTGTTGACACTTCTCTGTTGCTTTCTCGGCACTTTGCTTGGGTGGGAATCATTAATAATCTGTGAGATCCTGACAGTCTGGAAAAAAGAAAGTTTAGTAATAAATGTTGGCAACTGTCACCTCTTGAGCTCCATGTTGCAATTTGTAAATGTTATTTTTTATGAAAAGGGTGTATAATATGGCAACGCAGCCTCTGGTGTCTGTTCTACAGTGGCAGAAAAATGTGTGCAGCCGAACCGATCTTTGTTGGATCAGCACATAGTCGCGGTCCACTGAGTCAGTCAATGGGGCCACAGCCGCTCAGAATCTGCTTTTCCAACTGCTCCTGTCTAGTTACCGATGGGCGTCACCTCGTTACAAATACAAAGAGCCTTTAAATTGAGCCAAGTGTCCCGTACCTGCAGGAAGCACCCGGTCTCCTACAGATACTGACCCAAGATACGTTCAGCTGAGACGTTCTGCTGCACATTTACTGCGCTGCTATTTAGACGTTAAAGAAGATGTCACCCTTCATCCTGCAAGAGGCTTTGCTTTATTAGTGTACAGTGGCTGCTGTGCTTCTTTTAGCACCAGTTGAATAGTTGGCAGGAAACAGACTTCTGGGATTCATTAAACGACTGGACTGTTTCACTTGTTCATCATCCAACACTGTATCACCAAAAACTAGGAAATAAATTATTTTAATAAGTTATTTTGCCTGATCTGCCTCCTTACTGAAAAAACCCAACTGTTTTATAATATCATCACTGTCAAGCTTCCTGTCAAATAAACCCATTTTCCTTCCTGAATGTGAAAGTAAGAGCTTGTGATCACAGTAGGTGGAACTTCTCTTTATTACCCACTACAATTATACCAAGGCAACCACGAATTAGTGTTACCATAACTACTATTACAGTACTAATGTGCTTCCTGAGTACCTTCTCTGGTGTCAGGTAAAAGCTGGGTCTGCACAGTCAGCAGTTGAGAGAGCACGTCACTTCCCAGGGAAGTCCCGAGCTCCCAGCTGCGCCGCAGGGGAGGAGGCAGCGCCACCGTTTGGTGCTGCGCCAGGGCGGTAGCGCAGTTTGAACCGCGCTGGCGCACAGGGACGAACGGTTGGGAACGCACGCTCCCGCTGCTGGTTTCGACGCGCTGAAAGGAAAGAGAAACCGAGGACGAACGGCTCGGACCCGTGCGCGGACGCGGTGTGCCCGCGGCAGCGTTGATGGACGGCTCGGAAGATGGCTTGAAGTCAACTTTTGCGCCCTGTACTTGTGCTTGCACGAGCGGTGGGAGGACTCGGCGCGTGCGGGCTGGAGGAAATAACTCGGCTTGATTCCACTGTGGACCCACTGCTTTTGTGTGGCCCGGGAGGGGATGAGCGCTCAGCATGGGACTGTGCCTCGGTACCGAAGTTACAGAGGAGGAGAAGAAGGCGAGGACGCGCAGCGCAAAGATAGACAGAGACCTGTACGAGTGCGCCAAACAGGACATGAATGTGGTCAAAATACTCCTGCTCGGTGAGATTGAAGCTTGGCCGCCTGGCACTGGTTCCTACCTGGCTGTGTGTGTGTGTGTGTGTGTGTGTGTGTGTGTGTGTGTGTGTGTGTGTGTGTGTGTGTGTGTGTGTGTGTGTATGCGCGTGCATGCGCGTGCATGTGCGTGGAAGCCCACTATAACCACAGCCCTCATCCCCTTCAGGTGCAGCGGAGAGCGGTAAAAGCACCTTGGTCAAACAGATGAAGATCATCCACAGTCACGGCTTCAACAAGCAAGAGCTGATCAGCTTTAAGGTCGGTGACACACACACACCAGACACACACACACACACACACACACACACACACACTACCTGCCCGTTATCAGATCACACACTGTTAGCATACAATGGTTTCTGTGTTGGTGAAGAAGTGCTGCTGTTCCCATTGGATCCTCATAGAGTAGTAATGAAGAGCTGACCAATGCCTTCACCCCCTCAATAGGAGGCCTGTCTACACTGGGTTATTATTAGCGTAGCTCAGTGTCAGGACTGAGTTCAGAGGAAACAGAAGCAGGTCAGAGGTCAGTTTATCCTGCAGGCGATGGATCAGAAAGTCTGACGAGATGAAGGATGGGGAATCAGAGATGATTCCTATGGTCAGATTCAAGCTGCATGCAGAGGCTGTGTGTGTGTGTGTGTGTGTGTGTGTGTGTGTGTGTGTGTGTGTGTGTGTGTGTGTGTGTGTGTGTGTGTGTTTTCAGACCACTGGAAGCCAAATTCCTCCACTGTACATGGAGCTGGAGCTGGGATGAGGTGGGGATAATTCAAAACACACAGACACATCAGACATCATGAGGCGTTTTAACTGAGAGCTTGTCTTTGTCCTCCTCGTGCTGCCGCCCCACACTCGTCTGTCTCTCCTTTTATTTAATTACGTGGTTCGTCCTCGTGTCTCTACCTCATCCTCTCAGAAATCCCCATCGGGTCAGAACCAGGTCTGGTCAGTTTTATTCAGGCCAAACAGACCAGTCCTTCTTTATGTAATCAATACATTTATATAATCAGTACTCAAAGCTGTTTTGCATGTACAAGCATCCGTCAACAGGTTTTTTCAGATCTCCTTTGTTGTCCCCACTGTCAGTTGGCGCTCTTTTGTTCTCACTACACACTCATTCTCGTGTAAAAAACTGACACTAAGCCACGACTCGCCCTTCTCTTCTCTCCCCTGACCGTCCCAGCCTCCCACAGCAAACACAGGCACACCCTCCACTTCCATGAGCTCATCATCATCATCAGCCTTTCACACCCGTGGTTGTGTTGATCTGTTCCTCTTCAGTGGTCAGTAGAAGTAGGTTATCCCACAACAGAGATAACATGGGATGAGATGAGAAGGAGCAGAGCTAGGCCGCCCAGCGCCGGACTGGACTCCCTGATGCTTCTCCTTCCTTCTTATTATGTCTGTGGCCCTGCAGCTAGGTTTGTAGTGCATTAGAGCCGTGACGGGAGGAATAATGAGAGGAAAGGTAGGACGGGGCTCCTCTTTGTCTCATCCCTCCATTATTTGCTGCCAGAGGCTGTTGTTTTTACTGTGAATTGGCTGATGGACAGAGGATTGTCCCCTTCATTCTTCTACTGTGTCAACAGAACCGTGTGTGTGTGTGTGTGTGTGTGTGTGTGTAGCAGTGCTTTGCATTTTTCTCTCCTTTTTTTACTTCAGGAATTTCTTTATTGATTCAGGTGTCTGTGTGGACCACGTGCTTCTCAATAAATGTGACATATTTCACTGAGAGCCTGTGTTCGGTTGTGAACTCAGCAGAGCTTCAAACCAACAACCACTCCCGTAGTTCTACAGTGTTTGCACAACAGTCAGCGGTTAATGATTAAATACCAGGCCAGCACCAGTCCAGCCACATTCTCTGATGTTTGTTGTCTGCGGGCAGGAAGCTGAACGGAGAAGAGAAGACGAGCACTACTTTTATGGATTACAGGATTACACTGTCTACGAGTTGTAATATCCCCTCTGACACACAGGCTATCGCAAAGTTCCCACAATACGTGAGACCGTCAGGAAACGTAAGATAGAGGGAGGTGTGAGTCTGCTGGACTTCCTTCCTTGACAACTGATGGACACACACGTACACACACACACACACACACACACACACTGGTAACAACAGGGTGTCACATTACTCTGTTGCTGCTGTTGGATTTAGATTACCATATGAGATGACACTCCTGTGGCCCCAGGCCTGTGTGTGTAGGTGTGCGTTTCCCTGTGAAAATGAAAGAATGTGTGTTTGTCGTCAGCTGAAATGTTCCTGTGTTGTGCACACTGTTCATTACAGTGTGTCCACTACAAGAGAGGACGAGTAATAAACTTGCTGTACACTGTGACTTCCCTGCGGTTTGGTTCTAATCATGCTGTTCATCAAAGCACAACGTGGCCCTCGAGGCTTGGTTGATGCTCGGCTCCTCTGCCTTTTGTGGAATGTTTGGGAAATATCACTAAGATGACACATTGGCCTTTGGTTCCTTGTTCCCATGCCCTGAACATTGACCTGCTCCATTGATCGCTCCACAGCGCCTCTAGTGGTAGAAAACGGCAGCTGATATTTAATTTAATGAGTAGATGCAAAGAGGTTCCATGTTTCATACTTCACACACACACACACACACACACACACACACACACACACACACACACACACACACACACACACTTCAGCAGTTGAGGTTTGATACATGCTTGACTTGGACTCTTGCAGATGACAGCAGATTTGACCTCAGATTTGCAACAGTGTGTTTGTTTGTGTGAGACTGAAGTCGTGAGTCAATCCTGGCTGTCGATGAACTTGACCTTTGAGCTTTGTTTGGTGCAGCCTGCGGTGCTGGATAACCTCCTGACCTCCATGAAGTTTGTCCTTCACGGCATGGGCGTCCTGCGGATCAACCTGCTCAACAGCAGGAACAAGGTAGTCGTTCCTCACATACTCTTACATTCACTCCTCCGGATGAAGCTCCGTTCCCTGCACTGCACCCAGACCTCCAGTAGAGGGCAGCATCCTAGCGCTGCGGCTCCATCTGGCCCCTCCTGCAGAAAGGAAACGGCTGTCTGCTCTGATTATTTGAACTTTGTTGTCAGAAGTATCAGAGCTCATACATCACCCGCCCACTCAGCACATCCTGCTGGTGGACAAAGTACTTCCTCTATTATCTGTCACTGGGGTGTGTATGTGTGCTTGTCCATGCATTTGTGCATCTGTTCTGATTAAAAGTGACAGACAGAGACAGACGCAGGCCTTTCCCTTGTTTCTGCTCACACCCTTTTTTCCGTCCTCCATCTCGTCTTCCTCTAATGGTCCGTCCACTATCTGCCGCCGTCTCTCCTCAGGTCCACGCCCACTCTGTCCTGTCGTGTGGACGGTGTTTTGATGAGGACCAGGTGCTGTTTCCCTTCCTGAGCCATGCGCTGCACTGTCTGTGGGCCGACACGGGCGTGAGGGCCGCGGCCGCTCGGGGATACGAGTACGAGCTCAATGACTCCGCGCTGTAGTGAGTACACGCCGCTGCAGGGGTCTAATTAGCTGATGCCCACTGTCACTGGGAATGTGGGAGTGTGGAGAGAGGAGAGGGAGTGAGGGGCAACAGAGATAATTGATTAAATAAGTACACGCTTGTTTACTTTCGTGCCAAATGTGATGTGAAGACAGTGTTGGCTGCTCCAGGAGGCCGTCTCTTCTCATCCCCGGCCCCAGCGAGAGGTCTCAGGTCTGGGTTATTTACTGCGACGGGCCCCTTGGTTCCCACAGAGAACCAGCGTACATCACCATAACCCACTTTAATGTGTTTGTACTGCTATACTTCTGAGGACCCAGAAGAAGAAAGACATGAGAGATGTGTAAAGTTACAGTTCTAACTGCATGAACCATAGTTTGCTCATTTGCGTTGCACCAGTTCAAATGATTGACAGTATGTCGGCGTTTAGGCCTTTTGAAAAGTCGACCACTCAAACGTGACCCTCTCGATTACTGGTCCTCACCGAGACAGTAGAAACAGTCTCACACACACACACACACACACACACACACACACACACACACACACACACACACACACACCAGTGTTTGCAGTGACAAGAGGCTGATCCTGGAGGACGAGCTGTGAATGTCACAGGCAGTTCAGGCGTGCGTGCGTGTGTGTGTGAGATGCTCTGTGTTACCAGCTAATCTTTGTCTCAAAGCTGAGCCTCAGAGTGTTATTATGGTAAACTGGCTGTAAATATTCATGGCACTGAGCTGTTGCGCCCCCTGGGGCTCCTTTCTTATCACTGCACTCACTGATTCCTACTTTTACTCTTTTGATGTCAAGTTGTCTGCAGGTTATTGTGTTTACAGTCTTTAACCTTGCCCTCTCTCTCTCTCTCTCTCTCTCTCTTTCACCTCTCTTGTTTCCTAGTTTCTTTCAAAACATGACTCGCATCACGTCGCCGGGCTACGTACCCACCGAGACGGATGTTCTGCGAGTGCGGCTGAGGACCACGGGCGTCATCGAGACCCAGTTCAAAGTCAACCACCTCATTTTCAGGTAGTCGCCGTCCACACGCCATTTAACATACGGAGATGCAGGTTGAGGTTGCTGCCTCCCTCAGAGGATGCAGCTGTCGCATTAGCGTTGGCTGTGACGCCTTTATCTCTGACCACAGCGCTGATGAGAGGTGAAGATCAGCGGCTGTGATCAATAGGCCAATACGCCGCCGCCCACTGACGCCGTTATCAGTGCACAGCTCAGGAGTTTCACGTCAGGTGACAATATTTATTTCCAGTCAATGAGCTGGTGTCACACAAAGCAGTTTATCGCTCCCCGCTGGATGAACTCATTTCCTGAAGCTGTGTGTGTTTGTCACACTGTGGAGCACGGCGGAGGTTCCTCTGGATGTCAGTGACTTTCACCGTTAATATAACATCTGTATTTGTGGAGTGTAGAAGTGAAGGCGTCTCTTCGCTGCTTTTATTGGAGGAGTGATGGGCCGACGGGGACGCCGCGTGCTCGCGTGTGTCGACGGGTCCCATCACATTCTGCAGCTCTCTGTTTTAACGTCTCCCTCGATGGCACGTTTCATCCGGAGCTGTAATAATAAAGCGCTTTAGCTCAGCCCCTCATTCGTGCTCTGCTTAGCATATAAACGCTGTAGACGCAGCGCGGTTGTCAGCGGATGACTTAAGGCCGCGTGTTTGTGTCTGTGGGTGCTGCCGATGTGTGATCGTGATTAAAATGTCACAAGAAGGTTTGAGTCACTTTAAAAGTTGAGCGAGTTTCCGTCAGGAAAAGTTCCACCTGCTGCGAAGCGCTTTGATCCCAAGCGACGTGTGAAGATAACCGGTGGCGTTTCCTTGCGGTTTGGATGATGGCGTCACTAGTTTTTATGAAAAAGCATTTGTTTCCATCATTTGATCTCCCTCTGTATTAATGTGACGTCACCATTAAGCGATGGAGCAGCGGAGTCCCAGGTGGCGCTGCAGGATGGAGCCAAGCACACGCTCTTATCTCCCTCAATCCTTGAGCTGATGAATAATTGGGTTTAGAGGATTGGCTTGTTTTTGTGTCTGTGTCTGTGGAGTCATGTCTGATTTGAAACGATGAAGAGCTTTGCATACGTTGATGTAATTATTTCAAACTGGTTTCAAAGGGATTGGCAGACGTTGATGGTTTCCCCAGACAGAGTGAGGGCAGTCAGCAGGTCTACAGCACACGCGTCTGGACCACACAGAGGTTGACTGGTAATGGATGCTAGAATAGAATGGAGCTTGAGGGAATCTACAGATGTGTGTGAGACGTGTCCAGTGCCTCCTGTTGGTTTGGTGAGACTTAACATTTCTCATCTAAGCCAATATCTGTGACTTTCCAGTGACTAGTTTGCATACAGACACTCTAGTTGACCTTTGACCTTCGGTTTAATAGGGGTCACGGCTTGTTCCTTCATCATCAACTATCAGATGGTTGCAATTAAACGTCTGCATACGAGAGAGAATATTATACAACAAGAAAGTCGGGGAACTGTTCTTCTTACAGATGAGTTGAATCACAGTCTCTGTCAGATATTCCTGTACGTTTATGTCTCCATCAGGATGAGCCGTAAAAACATATGTGCATAAGTCAGTCCTCCATCTCCAATAATGAACTCTATGGTTCATGTGGTGTCAGACAGTTTTTAGTGTGAGTGAATTCCATCAAAAATCTCTGTCTCTTCCTAATGTGGTGTTGCCTTCTATCGTGTAATGGAAAATGTGTGCGTGCGTGCGTGCGTGCGTGCGTGCGTGCGTGCGCGCGTGCGTGTGAGCGTGTGAATCCCAGGTTTGCATCTGTCTGACCTTCTACATCCGGTGCTATATGTCACTGATTACAGCCGGGTCATGAACGCACCGTAAGCGCAGCCTTTCGCTCTTCAGCTGGAAATTGAATTGTGATAAAGGACGTCAGTCGCGATGAGAAGCCGTCCCACATATTCACAAGCCGGCAACATTCTGTAGGTGAAGCACAGAGCTGCCTACACGGCCTGATGAGCGATCGGCAGCCAGATGTTCCCCGCTCATCAGGGTGATGCTGCACCGATGATGATGATGATGATGATGCTGTAATGACTTCACGTCATCCAGCAGACAGCAGTGGCCGCTGCTGAAACGTGGTTATGTATAATGATAAAGGCATGTGGCACGAGGCAGGAGGAAATCTCTGTGTGGCCGGGTCAGCTGGGGGGTGGGGGGGGTTGGGTCAGGCAGCGGCGACAGGAAAAAGCGCAGCGCGGCCTCATTCGTCACCGAGCGTCTGTCCTCGCTTTCAGGATGTACGACGTCGGGGGCCAAAGGACCGAGCGGAGGAAGTGGATCGGCTGCTTCGAGGACGTGAGGGCCGTGCTGTTCGTGGTGTCGCTCAGCGGCTACGACATGACGCTGGTCGAGGACCCGTCCACGGTACGAGCCCCGCCCACTCGCGCCTGTGCGCCGCGAACGCCACCGGCGTCACTCACTGCCCTTCTCTGCGCAGAACCGCCTCCAGGAGAGCATGAACCTCTTCTCCTCCGTCTGCAACAACGTGTTTTTCCGCAGCACGTCCATGGTGAGAGCCCGTAAAGACGATCTGGGTTCAGGTTTCCTCATGACTGTTTATAGTGATAATAACTCTACACAGCTCTTGCATTGGGGCCTATGATGACAAGAATATAAAACTATATTAACATCTTTTCAGTCCTCAACTCTTCACTAGTGTCTCGTCTGATGGAGCTGATGGAACGACAGCGCTGCTCCACCACCGCGGCCTCGTCCTCCTCCGTCCTCTGACGCCCGTAATTAAACGCCAGGCCGTAATTACAGCACGACCCCCTCGTTTTCCATCCCCGCGTTCAGTAAATGATCAGGATGAAACTGCGCTGGAACAAGCTTGATCCCACTTAAAACGCGAGGCGCAGACGGTGACGCAGCTGCTGTCGCTCCGACGCCTCTTCTGATTAATCACGTGGGTCGCGTCTTATTCTGGTCTCGAGTTTGCAACTTGGAAAGTCACAAAGATGCTAAAAAAAAAAGTTTCACATTTATGTAGAAGAACATTCTTTTTTTTAATTCATTAGAGATAAATGCGTGCAGGTTGTGTGTGGGCCTGCGCTAACGGGCTCATTAACAAAAGGCTTCAATGACAGCTTTCTCACCGTGGGAGCGACATTTGTCACCTCCACTTTAATTCACTGGTCGCTGTGGCTGCTCAGCGGTAATTAAACACAAAGGTGCTGCTCCGCGTCCCCGTCACTGGAGGTCCCTCGTTATTAACACGGGCACTTTGTTAACCCGCTCGTGTTTGTTTTTGAGATCAAACGAGCAGGAAACGGCCGAAGCTGCTCGTGGTTTTAATTGATCCACCACCAAGACAAAGGTTCCGCTGAACGGCGGCGTCACCGGCAGGAGTCGCGTTTAGAGGCAGCGAACGTGTGACGCTGATTGGCTGGTTTGAGTTCAGCGGGTTGATGTTCTGTCTTTGTTTGGACTGGATGGATTTATGTTTTACACTGGACGACACACTGTGTGTGTGTGTGTGTGTGTGTGTGTGTGTGTGTGTGTGTGTGTGTGTGTGTGTGTGTGTGTGTGTGTGTGTGTGTGTGTTTTGTTGCAGATTTTATTCATGAACAAAATCGACCTGTTTCAAGAAAAGATCTTACATTCTGGGCGACATCTGCGCTTGTACCTGCGTCAGTTTAAAGGTAAGTCTGCTGGTTTACGTTCTAGTTCTAGTGACCGGTCCACATGAACTGAACCAGGCGGCGAGAACGTTTCTGTTAATTGGGTACACCTGACACCACCCAAAGAACCAATGTCCCACATCAGCATCAACAGACAAGTATGAATTCAGACCCAGCATAAATTCAATAACCCTCTTAGTCTTTGCTATAAAACAAATGTAAGATTTGAAATTGTAGATAAAATCCCGACCTTTGAGCCGAACGCTCACACTGGTGTCCGTCAGGGGGTCCTCGCATCGGTTCCTCTCACGCCTCGTGGGCTCTACAGGGGCGGCGTCTGCTCTGCTCTCATGCAAATGTCAATATAAATGCTAAAACCCCCGGGATTGGGGTCATCCAGCGTCTGCCTCACACTGACCTCCGACATGATGAAGTCTGATGCAGAGCCCCCTGATGCCACGACGGACCCCCACCGACAGCTGAAAAGGTTCTGCTGCATTCAGTGAACGCGGCTCCCTCTCTCTATAAACCCCATGCGCTCCTCCAGGTGCAGACTGCGACGTGGACTCGGCCGCTCGCTTCGTGGTCGACGCCTTCGTCTCGCTGAACGCGGCGCCTGACAGGCTCGTCTACTACCACTTCACCACCGCCACGGACACCGGCAGCGTGCAGGTGGTCTTTCAGGTGGTCATGGACACCATCATCAGGGAGAACCTGGAGGCGGTGTCGCTCCTGTGACCGCACACGCCGCCTGTTTCATCACATGCAGCCTCTGAGCGTTGGAGGAGGTTCTGATGGAACAAGCAGCTCGCTGGAGGAGGAGGAGCTCTCGGCCAATCTCACTGAACCCTAAAGTGTTGAATGCAAAACCTTTATCTCAGAAATGGGCATTTGTTTTACATTTGTTCTGCAAAAATCGAATGTGTATGAAGACTTGATGTGTATGTGTCATTCAGAGGCATGAGTTACTGCTCGTCACAGCCCGTTGGTGGAGCCAACGTTCGTAGCACAATCCCCCACGATCGCCCCTGTTGCTTATTGACCTGAGCTCAAGCAGCCGACGCTGTTTTCGGTGGAATCTGTGCCTTCGCCCGTTTTCCAGACTCGTAAAAGTCAGCGATGACGCCGAGAAGCTTTAACAATAAAAATGTGAAATGTGTGTTAGGAAATGTTTGGTTGTTTTAATGTTTGATGATTGTCGTTGCACACACACGTAAATGCTGGAGGAGTAAGTCTGGGTCTGGTCATTGTCCTGTTACATTGTCTGTGCTTATGTTCTCATAGTGTGACAGCAGCAACGTGATAATGGCCGATAACAATAATGAAGGAGAAAGACATAACAAAACACAATAAGTGCCTTTCTATGAACTAGTTCTGTTGTTCTGCAATTAAAATGTGTAATATTCATGGATATGTGAAATTTGTACGTGCTCAGTTGTGTTTTATATTCTATCTCCAATCTTTGAGTCTTGTTTTCCCAGTTACTGCTGTTTTATGGTTTGGACAAAATATGCTGGAACTACGAAACCGAATAAACGGAAGAGGCTGCCAACCTTACGGTGATGAAGTATTGTCTTTCCAGCTCGGCATTTACGGCAGAGACACAGTAGAGTTAAATAACCACATTTGTTCGTTTTAATAAATAAAATAAATTAAAGCACCTTCTAACAAATCCACTCTGCAACTTTCTGGACATTTAATACATTTTGGCAGTGGTGGGTACATGTGGGGTTAAACAGCAACACACGCCTCTCCCGCACCGTTTCTCTCATGTTCCTGATGCGCACCCAAAGTGAAACTGAACAGAATTCGCGTTTTAAATGAGAATATTCAAAGTCCGCAGCGGTCCAGCGTCGGCGGGGATCGGCTCTTCCTCCGCAGCCTCAGTCGCTCGTCGCTCCCCGTCTTCCAGACGCGCTCCCCGGCTCCCGGCGGCACCCGGTCCGACCCGGACTCACGCGGACAGACAGTCCAGGGAGTCGAGGGTGAGGAAGACGTCCGCCCTGCACTGAAACGTGCCCGTCCCGTCCCGCAGCAGCTCGCAGCTCTTCAGGTTCGGTGAGATGTCCTTGACGCAGATGGCCTTAAGAGCAGGAGGAAGGAGACAATGTGAAGTTTGCAACCAAGGTCCACTGAGTGGTTCCATCTGTCCTGTAGCTCCGATAAAATACACGGACTCTAAGGATTTACTGGTTGCGTATCACGTTTTATGACCGTTCTGGATTAATTGCGGTTTAATTAAACCTTTACGCACGAGCCGTTTAAGCTCTGTGGGACTTTGCTCAAGTGTTTGTTTTCTCGCCTGATGGAATGAAGCAGAACCACAGCGCGCGACGGAGCCGCGCGGTCCGCAGCGTCTCCACTCACCATGCTTTTGAGGATGGAGATCTGTCTGCTCTCCGGGATCACGCTGCTCCCCGCTGTTTCCCCGCTGTCGCTCTGCGTCTCCTCGGACTCGGACCTGCGGACGTACGGCGACCTCCGGATACCGGACAGCAAACCGGAGGCACGACCCACCGAGTAGTACGTGGGCCCGGCCGACTGCTTGTACCAGGCTTCGGCTGGACGGCAGTGGATGAGCAGGGAAAGCCCGACGCACACCACGGCAAACAGGACGGACCTCTCCATCGCCTCACACCTTATCGGCACTTTTACCTGCAAGGAAAAACGGTCCTTCTCTAGTCTGTTCCTCAGCTTCTCAGCTGCCGAGTTTATGTTTTGCGGGATGATCGGCAAAGTTCGGGGTCTTTTATGGGCTGGTGCGACGGCGCTGGACGTTCGTCAAATCAAAACCAAGGTGGGCGGATGATGTGTGGAAAGAAAAAAAGACCAAACTCGATGCGATCCTGGTCTGGAGGGGAGTGCGTGTGTGTGTGTGTGTGTGTGTGTGTGTGTGTGTGTGTGTGTGTGTGTGTGATACACACGTCAGTGCTTCTCTGACTCTGTTTATTTGATTCTATGCATTATCAGTCACTCACCTGCATGAAGATGTATCTTTACATTATTAAAAAAAGCTTTATTTGGTTTATTGTTGAGCATTGCAGCAGCACTTACAACAATATGAAAGCTAAATATAAATCATGTATCAAAATATATATTCAGGTGGTGCGATTAGTGTGTGTCAGAGTCCATCAGAGGCCATTGTACAGTGGTCGGCAGCGTGGCTCCAGTTTGTCCTCCAGGACATAGTCTGGTCCACACACCCAGGGGTCCCCGGTCTCCCACTGCCACTTCTGCAGACTCTGCCTCAGTGTTTCCAGCACGGCGCTGTAAGACGGGTCTGACACCAGGTTCTTGGTTTCCAGTGGGTCTGTCCTGTGTTAGTGAAGTACAAGGTGTCAGCCAAAGTGTAACAGTGATGATGCAGTAAGTGGTAAAGACCACACGTCGCTGTAGCAGACCTGGTGTCGAACAGCTCCCAGCGCTCCCTGTAGTAATACTCCTCCAGGCTTTTGAACCAGTGCGTCGGCTCACTCAGTACCGTGTGGTTCAGGAGGTCCTGGAAGGTGGGAGACACGTACAGGTCCTGGTCGATGGGGAAGGGCATGCGGTACTGGAGGTTGTGGAGCAGGCGGTACGCCCCCTGGTGGATCGATCGCATCGGGTAGAACATGCTTATCTGAAACAGAGGGAGCAGCGCAGGCGTCAGCAGCAGAGCCCTGCGTCCGGATCCTCGGTGGCGCCGGTGATGCTGGCAGACCTCATGCAGCGACTGGCTGGCATAGACCGTGTGCCAGCTGCCGGGTTCGGTGACCAGAGCGGGCAGCAAGGAGCGGCCCGTCAGGTGGACCGGAGCGGCAGGGTTCCCAGGGAGCACGTAGGATGGGTAGGGAATGGAGAACCAGTCCAGGACGGTTGGAGTGATGTCTGCCCACAAAAAGACACGGCAGAGGGTGAAAAAGCCTGATTACATGGTTTTTGGGGAAAGTTTACATATCTGCCATACAATTAGTCTCTGTTCTTTTATGCTGTTCAAAGGGGAAAAGATGAAAAACAGACTGTTTTCTTTGGCTCCCAAACCTCACATTTAGTTTAAGTTACATGTTCAAATAACATAACTGTTTCATGTGAAATATTCATAATTTACAATTGTAGTTTCATTTTTTTACTCTCTGCTTTTATTGACGCAGCATCGTTGTGACCCCCTCTTGTGGACAATAATGCATGACATAAAAACCTAGACACCACTATTTGCTCTTTCGTGTCTGCCGGTGGTTTACAGTCTGGGGATGTGAGGACCCAGAACGTTCCAAGGAAAGTCTGAATACTCAAAAGAAGAATAAAACAAAATGTTACTGTTTAATATTTCTGACTTTGCATATGGAACTCTATGAAAAAAGACACGAGACGCTTTTAGTTGAGCTGCTCACAAATTCTCCCTCACTAAGGAAATACCATATAATAAAATATGATGAGCCACAAAATGAGCACATATGTCACTACTGAACCGCGAGCTGCTGTCCAGCGTGTGATCACAGCATGTGCTATTCTTCAGCGCTACCTTGACCTGTCTTACCCAGTAGGCTGACGTAGGCCTGGCTGGTGTCTCCCCATCGCTCCCTGTGCTCTGGAGAGGACACCAGCATGGGCTCTGCAACCCCTGACTCATACAGGTTGGTTCTGCCGTTGGGAAAGGGGATGCCATTATCTGAGCTGTAGATGATCAGGGTGTCGTTGTCATAGCCGGCCTCCCTGAGCTCCTGAAGAACTAACCCGATGCCTGTGGAAGCAGTTGAAACCGTTATTGTTTACTGTTCAGTCAAGTTCCTCTGGTTGCGTTCGTGTCCTTGCCTCCATACCCTGATCCAGCCTGCTCACTGTGGTGTACTGTGCAGCCAAGTCTGCTCGCGCTGCAGGTGTGTCTGGCACAAAAGGAGGGACCTAAAGTACAGATGTATGTTATTACAAAATTATTTGGTGAAAATTAAATTATTAAGTTAAATAAATTAAATTATTTGGTGAAATATAATTGTTGTAAATCACTGACCTTTACTTGCTCTGGTTTGTAATAAACTGGTTTCCAGTCAGGAATTCTACCCATTCCCATTTCACCGTTCCCAAACTTCTCACAGAAAGCTCCATACTGAGGCTGTGAATGTCCACATCGGTGGATGTCGTGAAAGGCAACGTAGAGGAAAAACGGCCTCTCTTTCTCTTTTGTATCATCTCTGTTGCCCTTATTTTCTTTTCTCCTCTTTCGCTCCAATGCTTCCTCTTTATGGAGGTGGAAGAACTTGCGGACCAGGAGTTTAATACGAGTGATGTTCCTCCCCACCTGCAGGACAGAGCTGTTTTCTTCTGTGTAGGCAAAATCAAAAGGGTAAACGGATCCAGGACCAACGTGCTTCTTCCCAATTATACCTGTGTGGATAAAGAGAGAGAGAGAGAGAGAGAGAGAGAGAGAGAGAGAGAGAGAGAGAGAGAGAGAGAGCATGTATGACTGCAGACTGAAAATGAACATGTCTCGCCCGGTTACGTACCTGTGTGTACGTTGGCTTGTCTTAGTAGCAGCGGTAGGCTTTGTACAGCATCAAATGAGTTAAAATTATGGACCCCCTGATGAAGACCATACATGCCATTCTGGTGCTGAAAGACAGGACAAACACAGCTCAGCGTCGTGCCTTTGTGCGTATGTGTTCCTCCTCCAAGTTCCTCTTGCTGTGTTACCTGTGGCAGGCCTGTGAGGATCGTGGAGCGGCTGGGAGAACAGCTACTAACAGAGGCGAAGGCCTTGTTGAACACCAGGCTGCGCTGGGCCAGGGCGCGCAGGTGGGGTGTGTGGACCACAGAGTTGTTGTACACCTCTGTCTCAAAACCTCCATCATCCACTGGAAGAGGACCAGCACAAAACAAAGCAGCAGGATGTGTCTATTTATATCTGTAGGAACACTCGAAAATTGCACCAATACACTGTTAAACTATTCTGCCATTTCCAAGGCCTGAGCATCAATCTCTGTAGTCAGCTGATTAGCTATAGACTAGTAACGACAAGTTTAACGTCTGGATTATCAAGGGTCTAGAATGGAGTAAAGGTCAGTGCAGAGCTGTACTAAGAGGCCAAATCAATGAAAAACAGCTGTCAGGTGTGTATTGATTTATATTCCTCGTTCTCTTCTGCACAGTGTTTGAATACATTATTATATGTGACCACTACAAGGATCATTAGGATCCAGAAATTTTTAAAAGACTGCTAAAAAAAAAATCATCAATCTTAATAAAACGTTGTTCTGTTTTCCCCACTGTCTGATGCAAAAATAAAAACGCGAACTTACCGATTATTAAGAGGACATTTCTCGTCTCTGACTCTCCAATCCAACAAGATGCCAGCATGAGAAACACTAACTCAAACAGCACCATGACGCCTCAGCAGCAGTTCACTGTTAACGTCGCCGGCCACGTTGCAGTCATTAAATCATAAAGTGCTAACTTAAAATAAGCGGTCGAAACACTTGTGTTTATAAAACACTTCTCCAAATTAAAAGACATGTGACATGAAGGACCAGTGGAGTTATAAACCAACAACAAGGCAAACCATAAACAACTAAGCGTCACCTCTTCCGGGTCCCGCCCACCGGTCGTCACATGACACCGGTCACGTGTCCACAGAAAACAGGAACCTGCTTTTTGCTTCCCCAGCGAAATCGAAGATGAATGTGGGGGGAAGTCGAGTATGAGGGAACAGCAGCACTTACAGAAACATGGACCTGACAAATCACTGCAAAGGAGCAAGAGACGCGTTTAAAGAGGAGACACAGTAGAGTAAGAGTTTGTGTCAGTGTTGTGTTTGTTTGTCTGTTCATCCCCTCCCTTCTCTATTGAGACTGTTTTTACCTTATCTACTACACTTGATCTATTACTGTTGTATTGATTCCCCCCTAATCTATGTATCGTGTTGTGGTTCAATTACAATTTGTTGTGTTTTCCTAAATAGTTTCGTTTTTTGGGGTGATTCTTTTCTTCTTTTTAACAATTTTTGTTTTGTTGTATTTATTTGTTTCTGTTCTGTGCAAAAAAATCTTTTCCCAGGTTCACAATTCAAGAGTTTGACAAGGTGGCTTATTCTGTTAACCTTTGAAGATTCTTATGTCCAACATAACAGGATGTAAATACTGGTAATAATAAGTGTAGGTAGCTCCTAACAGAGGAGAAAGTTTTGTGTCTTTTTGTTGGGTTATTTTATGCCTGTGGACAACTGTGGGTTGTAAAATAGTTTCTGCTGGAAGACAAGCATGCAAAGTGCCAGGCCGTCGCATGATGAACAGCTATAAAACCTGTTTTGGGGCAGTGTCACAGAATGGCATGTGGATTGTCTGTCCTCACGAGGCCACATTAGAATAAACAAACAGAGGCATGCATCTGAAACAAGTGACTGTCACTTACTTTGTATCATTGTGTATTTGTTCAGAAAAACTCACAGATAAACTGACTCATACCCGCCCATGGAGCACATCAGTGTTGTGTTTGAGTGCTGGGCCTGTGGAGACAAAGGACTCACACAGTATGTGAGGATGTTTTATACCATAGAACGATAAACTCTCCTTTGTTTTGCTGGTATTTGCATGTAGATTGTTGGTGGTGCACCATGTGGACAGCTTCTGGACTGTGACTGTTGTGTCACCTGTAAACGTGATTATGATGTTAGATGAGTCAGAGGCGATGCAGTCGTGTGTAGAGCAGCTACAGGTATGGACTCAGGACACAGCCCTGGGAGGGCCTGTGCTGAGCTCCAAAGGGCCCAGTCCTTGTTATAAAGGCTGAACTGTAGTCTATGAAGCGTGTGCTGACGCAGCCTGTAGAGCTGCAGCGATGGCGTCCCCTGTTGACCTATTTACTCTGTAGATGAACTGGTGCTGGTCGAAATTTGGTGGGAGGAAGGACCTAAGAGGTTGTAGGGCAAGTCTGTCAAAGCACTGTATAAAGTAGAATTATTACACATAGAGCTGCACACACCTGAAGCCTCACTCTGCTTCCCGCCTCCAGGTCCCCTCTCTTCACCTGTGACCTCTGACCTCTCTCATGGATCGGCCTGTGCGTGGGGGACTGTCAGCTCGGGGCTGCTGCTCCTACAGCGCCCTGAAGGCCTGCCTGCCCGTCCTGTCCTGGCTGCCCAGGTACAACATGGGCTGGCTACAGATGGACCTGCTCGCAGGCCTTACCGTCGGCCTGACGACTGTACCGCAGGCGCTGGCCTATGCTGAAATAGCCGGACTGCCTGTGCAGGTGAATCCAATTGACCGTTTTTCATTTTAATGTTTAATTTCACTTCTATTTATGTGAATTAATTTGTCTTTGTAGTTTGGGCTGTATTCTGCCTTCATGGGAGGATTCATCTACACTGTCCTGGGGACGTCAAAGGACGTGACGCTGGGTCCCACGGCCATCATGTCGCTCCTCTGCTTCTCTGTGGTGGGGGGGCAGCCGCACAGAGCCGCGCTCCTCAGCCTGCTCTGTGGACTCGTCCAGGCTGCAATGGCCCTGCTCAGATTAGGTGAGGAGAGGGTTATTGGAGTCACGAGGAAACAGCGTGGCTGCAGTTTTTATGTCAAAACCCGTGAGCGTTCAAGGTTAGATTTTATAATGACGTGATGCAATATTTTTTTCAGTCTGTGTTGAGAGTTACAACAAGGAAATGAGAACACGTGTCATGTTGAAGGTGAAAGTGATGATGCATAGATATGGATGTACAGTATGAATATAGGCACTGACATTTATTGTGTGCTGCCGCTGCCTCTTTCATCCTCACAAACAGGATGCAGTTTTATCCGAGAATACTTGAATTAATCCACCTTTCACGCACTGCAGGTTTACAGGCAACATGACCGTGGCTTATTAATTGATACTGATATGTCTTGTTCACATTGCCTGCTGCTACTGCAGCGGTGTCCAGCGCTGGCTCATTTCTCTGAAGGGCCCAGATATCGTCATTGTTCCTTTATCTTCATTCAGTGCTATTCTAATATGTTAGTTTCAAGTGTTATGCGGTTGAGTGGAACTGACACTCAACCGCTTTTCTGTGAAATCTGGAGGTTCGTTCACCAACGTGTCTTCTGCAGGTTTTCTCTTGGACTTCATCTCTTACCCCGTAATAAAAGGCTTCACGTTTGCTGCTGCAGTTACCATTGGGTTTGGTCAGGTCAAGGTACGGAGACACACTGGGCACATACAAACACAAACCAAAAGAAAGAAGCAACCTCGCATTGATGCCTTGATGTTTCTGTTCTCAGCATATTCTGGGACTGAAGGGGGTCCCTCAGCAGTTCTTCCTGGAGGTTTATTACACCTTTCATAAGATCCCAGAGGCCAGGCCCGGAGACGTGGTCCTCGGTGTCATCTGTCTCTTTCTGCTGGTCATGTTTAAAGTCATGAAGACGAATCTGGGCTGTGACGACGGGTCTGCATCATTGAGAGTCACCAGGAAAATAGTGTGGGCTGTTGCGACCAGTCAGTATCTGTGCTTCAGTTGTGCCTCTGCGCTACGTTTTAGCTACTGTGCAAGTTTAGGATTTCTGAAAATCGTGGGGTTTTTTTTCCTCTTTTAGTGCGTAATGCTCTGATAGTCGTGGCTGCATCGTTGGTAGCTTTTTCTTGGGATGCTTCTGGTCACCATGTGTTTACTATCACTGGAGAAACTCCTCGAGGGCTCCCCCCATTCAGGCCCCCACCCACCTCAGACACCACATCCAATGGCACCGTTGTCTCCTTTGGAGACATTGTTGAGGTAAGAACGAAGGACAAGTAACAGGATGAAGGCAGGGGCGTTTCTTAACTGCTAAATATTAAATTGCAACATTCACTTTGTAGAATATCTTCATTTCACGTGAGCTGTAGCTGACTGACCAGTCTGCCTCTTTGTTGTTTGTGCAGGACTTCGGAGCAGGGCTTGCTATGATTCCCCTCATGGGTCTCCTGGAGAGCATTGCTATTGCTAAATCTTTTGGTAAGTGCTTTTAGTGATGAAGTCACTCGCTCTAGTCTCTTTCGTCCAGATGCACATTTCTAAAAAAACATTTTTACTGATAATCAGAAGCATTTAAACAAAACCTGCATTTCTGTTTCACCTCAGCAAGTCAGAATGACTACAGGATTAATGCCAATCAGGAACTGCTGGCAATCGGTCTGACCAACATTATGGGCTCCTTTGTGTCTGCTTACCCCGTCACTGGCAGCTTTGGAAGGTGTGTATGTGAAAAAAGCCAGAGAAGACGAAGCGTCAGGTATTTACAGTGTGGTGTTTCCTCCAGGACGGCCGTGAACTCCCAGACTGGGGTTTGCACTCCTGCGGGAGGGATCATCACCAGTGAGTGCTTTTTCATTAGATCTCTGCTGCCCTCTTGTGGTTTCACCCACACCAGAAATATTAATTGGCTAAACATTCAAATCACTTTGTTGTTTCGATGGACTGTAAAGTTCCCAGTTTATACAGGTGCCAATAACAAGATTCACTGTCTGTGGTTTTGCAGATTCCTTGTGTTTTATCCATGACCTTTTCTTTTGTTTGCAGGTGTGATAGTGTTGCTGTCCTTAGCGTTTCTCATGCCGGCCTTCTACTACATCCCCAAAGCCTCCCTGGCTGCTGTTATCATATGTGCAGTAGCACATATGGTGGATTACCGCATTGTGATTAAGATGTGGAGGATATCCAGTGAGTGTCTGCTCAGTGTTTATTCGACCCTTGTGTTTATTGCTCTCAAACCTGATGCCTGTGTGTTCCAGAGTTGGACCTGGTGCCGTTTATTGTGACCTTCCTGCTGAGTTTCTGGCAGGTGCAGTACGGGATCATAGGAGGCGTTGCTGTATCTGGAGTCCTGCTGCTGTACAACACTGCCAGACCCCAGATAAAGGTACACTGATACTCAGCACTGAGTGTGAGTGTTTGAAGCTCAATCCAATGATGAAACCCGTTTACCTACCCTCCCCACAGCTTAAAGCTGGTGATTGCGAGAGCGTTTGTCAGAAGTGCATGACGTTACAAAATCTGAACTAATGAGGTTCAAACTTGGCTGGAACACAGCACAATGTGGCCATTGTATTAGCGAAGGGAGTGATTGGGCGGTTGGATGATATATTATACTGACATCAGCAGTTCCTTAACAAGTGACAGGAGCTTTGATGTCATTGTGCTCCAAGGTCATTTATAGATGTTCCATAATCTCCCTAATGAACAGATCCTATTATCCTTTGAGGGAGTACAAAGTTAATTATTAAACTTTATTCCAGTCATTTGAATCAAAAACGATATCTGTCATAGACGAGTTGAATCATGATCATCAGGCGTCATCGCTTCATCGTATCTAGACTCTTGAGGGTGATTTGTGTTAATGCCGTGTGTGCAGGTGTCTGATCACGGTGTGCTGGTGATGGAGTTGAGCAGTGGCCTCAGCTTTCCTGCCACAGAGCATCTGAGCCACATCCTACACAGTCAGGCTCTGCAGGGTAAGCCTTTGCTGGTTAAGTTAGTAAGGCTTTTTTGTGTGATGATCCCAGTTGTTTTTTGTAGATTTGTTTTGTTTTTTCCCGTCATTCACTCCCCAGTCTCTTTCCCTCCCAGTTTCCGCTCCACGGTCAGTGGTGCTGGACTGCCATCATGTCAGCGTCATAGATTACACAGTAATCAGCGAGCTCGGGGACCTGCTGAGGCAGTTCAGACTACGGGATGTGGAGCTTGTGTTCTGCAGGTTGCAGGTATGATACACATGTCTCACCTTCTCAAACCACACAAGCTAAAACACACAAAACATATAATAAATGAAAAATAAATGTTAGATGTGGAAGGCCAGTGTTAATGCCACATCTCAGCTCAACAGTCCCACTTTGCACTGTACTCTGTTACACTAGTTGTCTTTTTCTGCCCCCCCTTAGCCGTCCGTCCTGCAGAAGCTTGTAGCTGCTGACCTGAAGGACTTCAGGTACACAGACAGTGTGGATGCAGCGCTGCAGGTGGAGTCACACTGCCTGCTCGACTACTGACACCGAACCCCTGCAGTCGCATTCTGGAGAGAAAAGGCAGCAACAACACACCTCGCTGACGTTTCTGAACTGGGATTATTGTGCTGGTATCTGTTGACATGAAACTGTGATAAACCGCCACCAGCAGATCATTGACCGGCAGTGAAGGGAGCAGTATCTGCCACTGGCCAAGTTGTTTTACATTTGGTTTTATCAAGTCTGTTGCACTAAACGTTTTATCTGCTCAATTTATTATCAAAAACGACTGCAGTCATGTTGGTTGCGACACTACGCTCCTTACGCCTTAATGCATTGGACCAGATGTGTTACCTATATAGCTATAGTTACCAGCATTTTGTATACTTCTGAGAGATATTTTGTAGTTTTTAAAAATGAGGCAAATAATATAACTGATTTACATTCCAACTGCTTAGAGGGAAAGAGCTGTCAGAGACCAAGTTTTCAGATAGTGAACAGAGCACAGCGACCTCAAAGGTCACCCATTGTTATGTGTTGCGTTATTTGTCTATGTAAAATCAATTTTTATCTGACTGACACACCTGTACAGAGGATAAATCAAAGGGTAATTTATCTGACATAAAATGTACTCATTATTCCTGAGTGAAAACTTTGCATCAATATTTTAACTGCTAACAGGTGTCATGGTAGAAGGTGTCAGATGATGAATATACTCCATGTTTATGGAGGTAATGCCAGTGGATGAAGCAAATCTGTTTCATTTGACGTCACATCCTGTGGAGCTTTTACTTGATACACATTGAGCAACTCTATTGAACGGCCTGGAGCCCGCAGCCTGAGCAGCTCTGCACCATTTGCTGCATCCAATGTTTTTTAGACTCCAAAGCCACCTCAAGTCTGTTTCCACTTTGAGGTTAAAGTGGCAGTTCGACACTTTTAATAAATGTTTGTTGATTAATTATAAAATGCACTCATTACATGAATCCAGCAGCTTAATGTCAACCAAAGCAATAGAAAGTTTCAAATGAATGTTTTGCAGAAAGAGGAATTCAGTTACGACATGTTATGGTTTGGTGTGCTCTTTTTTTAATACTAATAATTCCTTATTTATCGTATGTCAGAATGAAATTGGTGTTCTGCATTGAACCCATCCCCTATTGTGGGCTGCCACTCAGTGTTAGTGGAAGTGGAACTCACAGTGAGCTACAGTATGTGAAGTGTCTTACTGAAGGACACTCCTGATGACAGAAGCCGGGCCGAGACCTTGTGCTTCCCATGCCAGGCTCCACCAACTGAGCTACAGCCATCTTCACTGATAAAATAAATGATGATGCTACCAGACAAATGGCATCAAACTGACACTTTTATCATCCAGGTAGAAATTCACAGTCAAAACACAGATTCCACTGAATGAGGAGGAAGTTATGATGAAGGAATATTGATCAGTCAAAGCATGTTCAAAGGGCTTTTACAGTAATAGAAGGATCAGGAGCCAAGTTTGAGGTTTTACAGCTAGCGGTAACTGAAACAAGAACCTTCAGTTCTTTATGAGGCTTTATAGGAGCAGCCACTGGGTGTAAAACATTTTCGCAATATTTTCGTCCCACTTAACTTAACCCTTGTCTCCACCCACATACTGGCCACTGTGTGTGTGCTGTGCCAGTTAAACACATTTTTACATATTCTGCTCTTACATCCTCTGATGAATTGAAGGGACTCACGTTTTGGCCCTCATGCTGCAGAGCCTCCTGCAGATGAACTTCAGTCTAACACCTGGAATACTTGTTTTATTTCATATCCTTGATTTTTATTTGCTCTAATCACATTTGTATCAACTTGTACGTCAGTGAAATACAGGAAATACTTATCAGCACAGCAAACACACCCTTGTTGTAATGGAACAAACAACTGGGTCACCCTGTTATCTCAGTAATAAATCTGAACAAAGATGTTGGCCATGAGAATCACGTGGGAACAGGAATTCTGGTAAATAATAATATTTAATTTAGATGTGACAAGGTGATAAAAACAAACAGGTTTCTAAAATGATTTAATATCCACAACCATAAAAGGCATCTGATCTGATCTCAGACAGGTTTTATATATATTTATCACACACGGCTTTGGTTCTGGTCCTGTGTGAATGAGAGCCTTGTCTCCTATTTTTATTAATAAGTAACTGAATGTACAGAGGCTGAATCTCAGCAAATGATTGCTAGATGCAGGACTATAAATCAAAGCCTGCTCAGTCGCTGCCAGCTTTTCCACTACGGGCGCTGAAGTTACTAAGGCAAGACAGAGAAGAAACCTTCTGCAGAGCCTGTTGTTTGAGAATGTATTGATGAGTCTTCTCTTCCTCCCTGTGCAGCAGGTCTGCTCCCTGGATGTGGTCCAGTATGGATGTGCCTGGGGGTTTGTTATGGTTCCTCGTGTTTCTCATTTTCACAGGAAGCACTTCAGGTAAACCTTCGAGTGTGTCATCGTAGAATTTACATTAAGAAAGATGCCTATTTAATATACTTTCACTGTGTTATTACTAAATTATACTCAAATTCATGAAGTTTATGGCTCTTTTCACCTATATTGTTGTGTTTGAATTAATTAAAGTTACACTCAATATTTAATTTTTACTGCCACAAACATTTTGTATAGTGGTTGTTTACATTATAAAAGCATATTAACAATTTTTAGTATGTCACTAGTGTAGAATATAAGAAAGGCCATATATAGGTAATATGTAATAAATATAATAAATTAATAATTTGATTTCATTTGACACCACTACCGTAGTAAAATAAAAAAAATAAAAAACAGTGTGCAACAAACTATTTCTATGCTTCCAGGAGAACTTGTCACCAGCTGTGATTCATGTCACAATGAAGCCACCTGCATGAAGCTGCAGGAGAGAGGCGACAGCTTTGCCGACCAGTCCGTCTCATGTCTCTGCAAAGATGGCTTTGTGGGCGATGGTGTCACCTGCTACAGCGTAGAACTCTGCAGTAACTCTTCTTGCTGCCACCAGGGCTATCACTGGTCTCCAGATGGCGGCTGTGTGGACACTGACGAGTGCTCGGTCAAAGACCCGCCCTGTGCCCCACCACAGGTTTGCCGAAACAGCGAGGGCTCCTTCACGTGTGTGGACCCTCCTTCCTTTAGCAGTTCTGGCTCACGGCTGCAGTTCCATTGTGGAAGCACTGTCTGTCCTGCAGGACAGGACTGCATCACTAATAATGGGAGTCCTCGCTGTTTGGACCCCTGCGACTTTTACACTGTACTGGAAGATATCTGGCGTTCAATAGATAGCACCGCAAACATCGTACACTGTGATACACAAGTTAACTGGCAGGGCTGGTACCGCATGTTTCTGCGGAATTCCAACGCTGAAATTCCGGACAGGTGTGTTGAAAAAAACAGGTGTGGAACCCACGCTCCTCTGTGGATCACAGAACCGCATCCTGCACAGACCGGTGAAATTGTGACCCGCACGGTGTGTGGCCACTGGTCAGACAGCTGCTGCTATTTCAACCCTCAGAACATCCATGTCAAGCTCTGTCCAGGGAACTACTATGTCTACAGGCTGATGAGCCCATCTGCGTGCAGCCTGGCATATTGTGCAGGTACAGTATTGTTCCATTTCAAGCATCTTTAAATTGTAAAACATCATGAAATCAATGCATGTCAGGGTGGTGGGTCAAATGCAGAGTTGAATTCCTGCACTGCTAGGATCACTAAAATTTCTATTATTATTCATATTTTTCCTTCAGTTGAATCAGGAGCCAACACCACTGTTTTTCCAACTACACCTGAGCCAACGTATTCAACTGTCACCATGACGCCCACATCACCAGGGGTCAACGGTACCAACAGTACATCAGCTGAGGGACAGGTCCGCCTGGCTAATGGAAGAAACAGCTCCTGCTCTGGCAGAGTGGAGATCTTCCACAACGGACAGTGGGGGACGGTGTGTGATGACTCCTGGGACCAGGCTGATGCTCAGGTAGTGTGCAGACAGCTGGGCTGCGGCAGGGTCCTGTCAGCGCCACAAAGTGCAGCTTTCGGACCCGGCAGTGGACCCATTTGGTTGGACGATGTCGCGTGCACAGGCAGGGAATCAGAGCTGTCTGAGTGCCACCACCCAGGGTTTGGATCACATAACTGTGGGCACAGTGAGGACGCTGGTGTGGTCTGTGAAGGTGAGACTGTGGATGTGCTCAGTAGTTCTTTCTCACCTGCTGTGTGTAGCACGTCTACATCCTGTTGCATGTCTTGTCTTTTAGCTGCTTCCCCAGTCAGGCTGGTGAACGCTGCCAACCGCTGCTCCGGCAGAGTGGAGGTCTACCACGATGGACAGTGGGGGACGGTGTGCGACGACATCTGGAACCTGAACAACGCAGAGGTGGTGTGCAGACAGCTGGGCTGTGGCAGAGCTCGCTCAGCACTTTTAAATGCTGCGTTTGGACCCGGCAGTGGTCCCATCTGGTTGGACGAGGTCATCTGTTCAGGAAACGAACCAGGGATAACACAGTGCAGACATCCAGGCTTTGGAGTCCACAACTGTGGTCACGGTGAAGATGCTAGTGTTATCTGTGACTGTAAGTATTTCCACATGTTTAAATTATTTTAAAATTCTTATTGCTGAAATGTAACTGAGATGGTGCCTTATAAAAGGGTTTAAATATTTAACAAACACTCTTTTCAAATCCATCCATCCATCCATCCATCCATCCATCCATCCATCCATCAATTCATTCATTCATTCATTCATTCATTCATTCATTCATTCATTCATTCATTCATTCATTCATTCATTCATTCATTCATTCATTCATTCATTCATCCATCCATCCATCCATCCATCCATCCATCCATCCATCTTCGTCCGCTTATCTAGTGCCAGGTCGTAGGGGCAGCAGTCTAATTAGAGAGCTCCAGACTTCCCTCTCCCAGAAATCGGAAACAGATGCCTGGGCCACCTTACCCGGCCCGCCTGGATGTGGAGGAGCACGGACTCTACTCTGAGCTCGTCCAAGTGACAGAGCTCCTCACCCTATCTCTAAGGGTGCATCCACCACTCTACGATGGAAACTTATTTTGGCCGCGTGTATCTGTGATCTTGTCTTTCGGTTATAACCAAGAGCTGAGAACCATAGGTGAATATAGGAACATAGATTGACTAGTAAATTGAGAGCTTTGACTTTCGGCTCAGCTCCCTCATTGCCACAATGGACCGGTACACCGACCACATTGCTGCAGCCGCCGCACTGATCCGACTGTTAATCTCACGCTGTGATGGCCCTGGGCATTTTGGCGCCCTGGGCATGATTTTGCTTCCCCCGATCGCGACTATGCAGGCCCCACCCCATCGACACTATGGTATGGGGCAGGAGTTCTCCTCCAACCTGGAGAAAGCAAACCACCTTTTTCCAGGTGAGAACAAGGACCTCAGATTTGGAGGAACTGATTCCGGTCTCAGACGCTTCACACTCACCTGCAAACCTCCCCAGCGCATGCTGGAGGTCCTGGCCCGATGAAACAAACAGGACAACGTCATCTGCAAAAAGCAGAGCTGCGATCCTGGGGTTCCTGAATCAGTCCCCCTCTGGCCCTGGGCTTCACCTAGAAATTCTGTCCATAAAAATAATGAACAGAACAGGTGACAGAGAACTAGCTGAAGTCCAACATGCACTAGAAACAGGTCTGACTTACTGCCAGCAATGCGAACCAAGCTCCTGTTCCGGTTGTACAGAGACCGGACAGCCCTTAAAAGAGAGCCTTGGACTCCATACTCCCAGAGAACCCCCTACAGGATGCTATGGTGGATGCGGTTGAATGCCTTTCCAAGTACACAGACACATGTGGACTAGTAAGGCAAACTCCCACAAACCCTCAAGCACCCTGGTGAGGGTATAGAGCCGGTCCATCGTTCCACAACCAGGTGGAAAATCACCCTGTTCTTCCCGTATCCAAGGTTCGACTATCAGAAGAATACTCCTAAAGTTGGAACACACTTTTCTGTCCCACTTTTTATGAAGTGGGACAACCACAGTTGTCCAGACCAGAGGAATTATCCCCAGCGTCCATGTGATGGTGCAGAGGTTTGTTACCCAAAACAGCCCCACAACATCCAGATATTTGAGGTAACCAGGATGGATCACATCCACTCTTGATGCCCTGAAACCTAGGAACTTGTCATCTAACCCTGTGACCTTAGCCTGGGTGATGGGCAAGTGCACCTCTAAGTACCCTACCTCTGCTGTCTCAGTAGAAGGCGTGTAGAGGGGAGATACTCAAAGTACTCCTTCCACCGTCTGATAACATCCTTAGTCGAGGTCAACAGCTGCCTGACTTCACTAAAAACAGTATTCGTGAAAAACCGCTTCCCCCTCCTCAGGCGATGAACAGTTTGCCAGAATCTCTTTGAGGCAGAACGATAGTACTTCTCCCTGGCCTCTCCGAACACTTACCAGGCCCGAGTTGTTACTGCCACAACAGCTCGTGCTGCAGCACATTTGGCCTGTTGATACCCATCAGCTCCCTCAGGAGTCCCACAGGTCATCCAGACCTGATAGGACTCCTTCAACTTGATGGCATCCCTTACCTCCGGTATCCACCACCAGGTTCGGGAATACCACCACATCAGGCACCAGAAGTCTTGAGTCCACAGTTCACGATGGCCGCATTGACAATGGAGGTGGAGAACATGGTCCACTCTGACTCAGTGTCTCCAGCCTCTCTCAGGATCTGGTTGAAACTCTCCTGGAGGTGTAAGTGGAAAATCCCTCTCAGAGACGGTTCGGCCAGACGTTCCAAACAGACCCTTACAATAAATTTGGGCCTGCCAAGTTTTTCCAATTTTCTTCCCTGCCAGCGGATCTTACTCACCACCAGGGGGTGATCAGTTGACTCTCTGCCACTCTCTCCACCTATGTGTCCAAAACATATAGCCGAAGGTCAGATAACATGACCACAAAGTCTGTTTTTGATCTGCAGGCTAGGGTGTTCTGATGCTATGTGCACTGACGGACACCCTTATGTTTGAACATACAGTAGTGTTTGCTATGGCCAAACTGTGCCTGGCACAGAAGTCCAATAGAATAACACCACTCGGGTTCATATCGGGGAGGTCGTTCCTCCCAATCACGCCTCTCCAGGTTTCACTGTCACTGCCTACGTGGGTGTTGATATCCCCTAACGATGCAGTCCCCAGTTGGAGATCTTTACAAAAATTCCTCCAGAGACCCCAAGAAAGCTGGGTCCTCCACAGTGCCGTTCAGCCTATAGGCACAAATAACAGTGAGTGATCTATCCCCAACCCAAAGGCATAGGGAAACGACCCTCTTGTCTAACGAGGAACACTCCAACACATGGTGTCTAAACTGGGGAGCTATGAGCAAGCCCACACCAGCATGCCGCTTCTCACTGTGGGCAACTCCAAAGTAGAAGAGTCCTGCCCATCTCAGGAGTTTGGCTCCAGAGACCAGGGTGTGTGTGGAGGTAAGCCCGACTATTTCTAGTCGGGACTGCTCAACCTCCTGCACGAACTCCTTCCAGGCTCCCTCCTCCTCAGTGACATAACATACCATGTCCCAATAGCCAGATTGGTTGCCCACAGATAGGGTTGCCAAGGCTCCCACCTTTGACTGCTGCCCAATTTGCTTAGCACCAGCCCCCTATGGCTCCTCCTGCAAGTGGTGAGTCTACATGAAGACAGTTCCACGTTGCTCCTTTGGGCTCCAGTATGAGTCCCAACGTTGGGTCTGGCTCTACGGTGGCGCCCCTGGCTTTGCCATACCGGGCAACGTCTCGGCCCTTGTTTTTACACAGTTCATAGGGGGTGTTGTAAATCGCTCTTTGTCTGGTCTGTCACCTAGCACCTTTTGCCATGGGAAACCTTATCAGGTGCAACATACAGTAGCCTCTGACAGAATAGCTCCTAGGGTCCTCTGAACAAACAACACCCTAAAACAAATTAGACTCACAATTAATGAAACCCTTGTCTAAAAAAGCCTAAGGTCTCCACTGTCACCAGGAACAGAAACAGTGACGTAAAGCTTGGTAACTACGGCAAATGATTTATGTCAAACCACAAGACACAATCACTTTTATGTATGAAGCCAGTGCTTTCATCTGGTGCTGGTCCAAGTACAGTCTGACGCTGTCTGGTGTTCATGTTCATTTTCTCAACAGTTGAATCAGGAGCCAACACCACTGTTTTTCCAACTACACCTGAGCCAACGTATTCAACTGTCACCATGACGCCCACATCACCAGGGGTCAACGGTACCAACAGTACATCAGCTGAGGGACAGGTCCGCCTGGCTAATGGAAGAAACAGCTCCTGCTCTGGCAGAGTGGAGATCTTCCACAACGGACAGTGGGGGACGGTGTGTGATGACTCCTGGGACCAGGCTGATGCTCAGGTGGTGTGCAGACAGCTGGGCTGCAGCAGGGTCCTGTCAGCGCCACAAAGTGCAGCTTTCGGACCCGGCAGTGGACCCATCTGGTTGGACGATGTCGCATGCACAGGCAGGGAATCAGAGCTGTCTGAGTGCCACCACCCAGGGTTTGGATCACATAACTGTGGGCACAGTGAGGACGCTGGTGTGGTCTGTGAAGGTGAGACTGTGGATGTGCTCAGTAGTTCTTTCTCACCTGCTGTGTGTAGCACGTCTACATCCTGTTGCATGTCTTGTCTTTTAGCTGCTTCCCCAGTCAGGCTGGTGAACGCTGCCAACCGCTGCTCCGGCAGAGTGGAGGTCTACCACGATGGACAGTGGGGGACGGTGTGCGACGACATCTGGAACCTGAACAACGCAGAGGTGGTGTGCAGACAGCTGGGCTGTGGCAGAGCTCGCTCAGCACTTTCAAATGCTGCGTTTGGACCCGGCAGTGGTCCCATCTGGTTGGACGAGGTCATCTGTTCAGGAAACGAACCAGGGATAACACAGTGCAGACATCCAGGCTTTGGAGTCCACAACTGTGGTCACGGTGAAGATGCTAGTGTTATCTGTGACTGTAAGTATTTCCACATGTTTAAATTATTTTAAAATTCTTATTGCTGAAATGTAACTGAGATGGTGCCTTATAAAAGGGTTTAAATATTTAACAAACACTCTTTTCAAATCCATCCATCCATCCATCCATCCATCCATCCATCCATCCATCCATCCATCCATCCATCCATCCATCCATCCATCCATCCATCCATCCATCCATCCATCCATTCATTCATTCATTCATTCATTCATTCATTCATTCATTCATTCATTCATTCATTCATTCATTCATTCATTCATCCATCCATCCATCCATCCATCCATCCATCCATCCATCCATCCATCTTCGTCCGCTTATCTAGTGCCAGGTCGTAGGGGCAGCAGTCTAATTAGAGAGCTCCAGACTTCCCTCTCCCAGAAATCGGAAACAGATGCCTGGGCCACCTTACCCGGCCTGCCTGGATGTGGAGGAGCACGGACTCTACTCTGAGCTCGTCCAAGTGACAGAGCTCCTCACCCTATCTCTAAGGGTGCATCCACCACTCTACGATGGAAACTTATTTTGGCCGCGTGTATCTGTGATCTTGTCTTTCGGTTATAACCAAGAGCTGAGAACCATAGGTGAATATAGGAACATAGATTGACTAGTAAATTGAGAGCTTTGACTTTCGGCTCAGCTCCCTCATTGCCACAATGGACCGGTACACCGACCACATTGCTGCAGCCGCCGCACTGATCCGACTGTTAATCTCACGCTGTGATGGCCCTGGGCATTTTGGCGCCCTGGGCATGATTTTGCTTCCCCCGATCGCGACTATGCAGGCCCCACCCCATCGACACTATGGTATGGGGCAGGAGTTCTCCTCCAACCTGGAGAAAGCAAACCACCTTTTTCCAGGTGAGAACAAGGACCTCAGATTTGGAGGAACTGATTCCGGTCTCAGACGCTTCACACTCACCTGCAAACCTCCCCAGCGCATGCTGGAGGTCCTGGCCCGATGAAACAAACAGGACAACGTCATCTGCAAAAAGCAGAGCTGCGATCCTGGGGTTCCTGAATCAGTCCCCCTCTGGCCCTGGGCTTCACCTAGAAATTCTGTCCATAAAAATAATGAACAGAACAGGTGACAGAGAACTAGCTGAAGTCCAACATGCACTAGAAACAGGTCTGACTTACTGCCAGCAATGCGAACCAAGCTCCTGTTCCGGTTGTACAGAGACCGGACAGCCCTTAAAAGAGAGCCTTGGACTCCATACTCCCAGAGAACCCCCTACAGGATGCTATGGTGGATGCGGTTGAATGCCTTTCCAAGTACACAGACACATGTGGACTAGTAAGGCAAACTCCCACAAACCCTCAAGCACCCTGGTGAGGGTATAGAGCCGGTCCATCGTTCCACAACCAGGTGGAAAATCACCCTGTTCTTCCCGTATCCAAGGTTCGACTATCAGAAGAATACTCCTAAAGTTGGAACACACTTTTCTGTCCCACTTTTTATGAAGTGGGACAACCACAGTTGTCCAGACCAGAGGAATTATCCCCAGCGTCCATGTGATGGTGCAGAGGTTTGTTACCCAAAACAGCCCCACAACATCCAGATATTTGAGGTAACCAGGATGGATCACATCCACTCTTGATGCCCTGAAACCTAGGAACTTGTCATCTAACCCTGTGACCTTAGCCTGGGTGATGGGCAAGTGCACCTCTAAGTACCCTACCTCTGCTGTCTCAGTAGAAGGCGTGTAGAGGGGAGATACTCAAAGTACTCCTTCCACCGTCTGATAACATCCTTAGTCGAGGTCAACAGCTGCCTGACTTCACTAAAAACAGTATTCGTGAAAAACCGCTTCCCCCTCCTCAGGCGATGAACAGTTTGCCAGAATCTCTTTGAGGCAGAACGATAGTACTTCTCCCTGGCCTCTCCGAACACTTACCAGGCCCGAGTTGTTACTGCCACAACAGCTCGTGCTGCAGCACATTTGGCCTGTTGATACCCATCAGCTCCCTCAGGAGTCCCACAGGTCATCCAGACCTGATAGGACTCCTTCAACTTGATGGCATCCCTTACCTCCGGTATCCACCACCAGGTTCGGGAATACCACCACATCAGGCACCAGAAGTCTTGAGTCCACAGTTCACGATGGCCGCATTGACAATGGAGGTGGAGAACATGGTCCACTCTGACTCAGTGTCTCCAGCCTCTCTCAGGATCTGGTTGAAACTCTCCTGGAGGTGTAAGTGGAAAATCCCTCTCAGAGACGGTTCGGCCAGACGTTCCAAACAGACCCTTACAATAAATTTGGGCCTGCCAAGTTTTTTCCAATTTTCTTCCCTGCCAGCGGATCTTACTCACCACCAGGGGGTGATCAGTTGACTCTCTGCCACTCTCTCCACCTATGTGTCCAAAACATATAGCCGAAGGTCAGATAACATGACCACAAAGTCTGTTTTTGATCTGCAGGCTAGGGTGTTCTGATGCTATGTGCACTGACGGACACCCTTATGTTTGAACATACAGTAGTGTTTGCTATGGCCAAACTGTGCCTGGCACAGAAGTCCAATAGAATAACACCACTCGGGTTCATATCGGGGAGGTCGTTCCTCCCAATCACGCCTCTCCAGGTTTCACTGTCACTGCCTACGTGGGTGTTGATATCCCCTAACGATGCAGTCCCCAGTTGGAGATCTTTACAAAAATTCCTCCAGAGATCCCAAGAAAGCTGGGTCCTCCACAGTGCCGTTCAGCCTATAGGCACAAATAACAGTGAGTGATCTATCCCCAACCCAAAGGCATAGGGAAACGACCCTCTTGTCTAACGAGGAACACTCCAACACATGGTGTCTAAACTGGGGAGCTATGAGCAAGCCCACACCAGCATGCCGCTTCTCACTGTGGGCAACTCCAAAGTAGAAGAGTCCTGCCCATCTCAGGAGTTTGGCTCCAGAGACCAGGGTGTGTGTGGAGGTAAGCCCGACTATTTCTAGTCGGGACTGCTCAACCTCCTGCACGAACTCCTTCCAGGCTCCCTCCTCCTCAGTGACATAACATACCATGTCCTAATAGCCAGATTGGTTGCCCACAGATAGGGTTGCCGAGGCTCCCACCTTTGACTGCTGCCCAATTTGCTTAGCACCAGCCCCCTATGGCTCCTCCTGCAAGTGGTGAGTCTACATGAAGACAGTTCCACGTTGCTCCTTTGGGCTCCAGTATGAGTCCCAACGCTGGGTCTGGCTCTGGCTCTACGGTGGCGCCCCTGGCTTTGCCATACCGGGCAACGTCTTGGCCCTTGTTTTTACACAGTTCATAGGGGGTGTTGTAAATCGCTCTTTGTCTGGTCTGTCACCTAGCACCTTTTGCCATGGGAAACCTTATCAGGTGCAACATACAGTAGCCTCTGACAGAATAGCTCCTAGGGTCCTCTGAACAAACAACACCCTAAAACAAATTAGACTCACAATTAATGAAACCCTTGTCTAAAAAAGCCTGAGGTCTCCACTGTCACCAGGAACAGAAACAGTGACGTAAAGCTTGGTAACTACGGCAAATGATTTATGTCAAACCACAAGACACAATCACTTTTATGTATGAAGCCAGTGCTTTCATCTGGTGCTGGTCCAAGTACAGTCTGACGTTGTCTGGTGTTCATGTTCATTTTCTCAACAGTTGAATCAGGAGCCAACACCACTGTTTTTCCAACTACACCTGAGCCAACGTATTCAACTGTCACCATGACGCCCACATCACCAGGGGTCAACGGTACCAACAGTACATCAGCTGAGGGACAGGTCCGCCTGGCTAATGGAAGAAACAGCTCCTGCTCTGGCAGAGTGGAGATCTTCCACAACGGACAGTGGGGGACGGTGTGTGATGACTCCTGGGACCAGGCTGATGCTCAGGTGGTGTGCAGACAGCTGGGCTGCAGCAGGGTCCTGTCAGCGCCACAAAGTGCAGCTTTCGGACCCGGCAGTGGACCCATCTGGTTGGACGATGTCGCATGCACAGGCAGGGAATCAGAGCTGTCTGAGTGCCACCACCCAGGGTTTGGATCACATAACTGTGGGCACAGTGAGGACGCTGGTGTGGTCTGTGAAGGTGAGACTGTGGATGTGCTCAGTAGTTCTTTCTCACCTGCTGTGTGTAGCACGTCTACATCCTGTTGCATGTCTTGTCTTTTAGCTGCTTCCCCAGTCAGGCTGGTGAACGCTGCCAACCGCTGCTCCGGCAGAGTGGAGGTCTACCACGATGGACAGTGGGGGACGGTGTGCGACGACATCTGGAACCTGAACAACGCAGAGGTGGTGTGCAGACAGCTGGGCTGTGGCAGAGCTCGCTCAGCACTTTCAAATGCTGCGTTTGGACCCGGCAGTGGTCCCATCTGGTTGGACGAGGTCATCTGTTCAGGAAACGAACCAGGGATAACACAGTGCAGACATCCAGGCTTTGGAGTCCACAACTGTGGTCACGGTGAAGATGCTAGTGTTATCTGTGACTGTAAGTATTTCCACATGTTTAAATTATTTTAAAATTCTTATTGCTTAAATGCAACTGAGATGGTGCCTTATAAAAGGGTTTAAATATTTAACAAACACTCTTTTCATATCCCCCATAACCTTTTTTATCACCTTACCCGGCCCCCCTTGATGTGGAGGAGCACGGAATCTACTCCAAGCTCCTCTCAAGTGACAGAGCTCCTCACCTTATCTCTAAGGGTGCATCCACCACCCTACGAAGGAAACTTATTTTGGCTGAGTGTATCTGTGATCTTGTCTTTCGGTTATAACCAAGAGCTGAGAACCATAGGTGAGGATAGGAACGTAGATTGACTAGTAAATTGAGAGCATTGACTTTCGGCTCAGCTCCCTCATCACCACAATGGACCGGTACACCGACCACATTGCTGCAGCCGCCGCACTGATCCGACTGTTAATCTCACGCTGTGGTGGCCCTGGGCATTGTGGCGCCCTGGGCATTATTTTGCTTCCCCCGATCGCGACTATGCAGGCCCCACCCCATCGACACTATGGTATGGGGCAGGAGTTCTCCTCCAACCTGGAGAAAGCAAACCACCTTTTTCCAGGTGAGAACAAGGACCTCAGATTTGGAGGAACTGATTTCGCTCTCAGCCGCTTCACACTCACCTGCAAACCTCCCCAGCGCACGCTGGAGGTAATAATGTTCATTAAAATAATAAACAGAACCTGTGACAGAGAACTAGCTGAAGTCCAACATGCACTAGAAACAGGTCTAACTTACTGCCAGCAATGCAAACCAAGCTCCTGTTCCGGTTGTACAGAGACCGGACAGCCCTTAAAAGAGAGCCTTGGACTCCATACTCCCAGAGAACCCCCTACAGGATGCTGTGGTGGATGCGGTTGAATGCCTCTCCAAGTACACAAACAAATGTGGACTAGTAAGGCAAACTCCCACAAACCCTCAAGCACCCTGGTGAGGGTATAGAGCCGGTCCAGCGTTCCACGACCAGGTGGAAAATCACATTGTTCTTCCTTTATCCAAGGTTCGACTTTTGGACGAATACTCCTAAAGTTGGAACACACTCTTCTGTCCCTCTTTTTATGAAGTGGGACAACCACCACAGTTGTCCCGACCAGAGGAATTATCCCCAGCGTCCATGTGATGGTGCAGAGGTGGTTACCCAAGACAGCCCCACAACATCCAGATACTTGAGGTACTCAGGATGGCTCTCATCCATTCCTGATGGCCTGACACTTAGGAACTTGTGATCTAACCCTATGACCTTAGCCTGGGTGATGGGCAAGTGAACCTCTAAGTACCCTATTTCTGCTGTCTCAGTAGAAGGCGTGTAGAGGGGAGATACTCAAAGTACTTCTTCCACCTTCTTATAACATCCTTAGTCGAGGTCAACAGCTGCCTGACTTCACTAAAAACAGTATTAGTGAAAACCGTTTCCCCCTCCTCAGGCGTGGAACAGTTTGCCAGAATCTCTTTGAGGCAGAACGATAGTACTTCTCCTTGGCCTCTCCGAGCCCTTACCAGGCTCGAGTTGTTACTGCCACAACAGCCCGGGCTGCAGCACATTTGCCCTGATGGTACCCATCAGCTCCCTCAGGAGTCCCACAGGTCATCCAGACCTGATAGGACTCCTTCAACTTGATGGCATCCCTTACCTCCGGTATCCACCACCAGGTTCGGGAATACCACCACATCAGGCACCGGAAGTCTTGAGTCCACAGTTCACAATGGCCGCATTGACAATGGAAGTTAAGAACATGGTCCACTCTGACTCAGTGTCTCCGGCCTCCCTCAGGATCTGGTCAAAACTCTCCTGAAGGTGTGAGTTGAAGATCCCTCTGTCAGACGGTTTGGCCAGACGTTCCCTCTAAAGACTCTCACAGTACGTTTGGGCCTGCCAAGTCTTTCCAATATTCTTCCCTGCCAGCGGATCCTACTCACCACCAGGGGGTGATCAGTTGACTCTCTGCCCCTCTCTCTACCTGAGTGTCCAAAACATATAGCCGAAGGTCAGATGATATGACTATTGTACAAAGTCTGCCTTTGACCTCCAGCCTAGGGTGTACTGGTCAGTGCACTGACGGACACCCTCATGTTTGAACATAGTGTTTGTTATGGTCAAACTGTGCCTGGCACAGAAGTCCAATAACATAACATCACTCGAGTTCATATTAGGGAGGTCGTTCCTCCCAATCACACCTCTCCAGGTTTCACTGTCACTGCCTACATGAATGTTGAAATCCCCTAACGATGGAATCCCTAGTTGGAGCGCTTTACAAAACTCCCTCCAGAGACCCTAGGAAGGCCAGGTACTCCACAGTGCTGTTCAGCACTCAGACCTATCCCCGACCCAAAGGCACAGGGAAGCCACCCTCTTGTCTACCAAGGAAGGCACTGATATCTAAAACGCAGTTAATGAGACCCTTGTCTAAAAAAGCCTAATGGCTCCACTGTCACCAGAAATAAGAAACAGTGACGTAAAGCTTGATAACTACGACAAATGATTTTCGTCAAACCAAAAAAACACAATCACCTGTATGTATGAAACCAGTGCTTTTATCTGGTGCCGGTCCCAGGACATTCTGGTGTTGTCTTGTGTTCATGTCCATTTTCTCTACAGTTGAATCAGGAGCCAACACCACAGTTTCACCAACGTCTCCCGAGCCAACGTATCCTGTCACCATGACGGCTACATCACCAGGGGTCAACGGTACCAACAGTACATCAGCTGAGGGACAGGTCCGCCTGGCTAATGGAAGAAACAGCTCCTGCTCTGGCAGAGTGGAGATCTTCCACAACGGACAGTGGGGGACGGTGTGTGATGACTTCTGGGACCAGGCTGATGCTCAGGTGGTGTGCAGACAGCTGGGCTGCGGCAGGGTCCTGTCAGCGGCACAAAGTGCAGCTTTCGGACCCGGCAGTGGACCCATTTGGTTGGACGATGTCGCGTGCACAGGCAGGGAATCAGAGCTGTCTGAGTGCCGCCACCCAGGGTTTGGATCACATAACTGTGGGCACAGTGAGGACGCTGGTGTGGTCTGTGAAGGTGAGACTGTGGATGTGCTCAGTAGTTCTTTCTCACCTGCTGTGTGTAGCACGTCTACATCCTGTTGCATGTCTTGTCTTTTAGCTGCTTCCCCAGTCAGGCTGGTGAACGCTGCCAACCGCTGCTCTGGCAGAGTGGAGGTCTACCACGATGGACAGTGGGGGACGGTGTGCGATGACATCTGGAACCTGAACAACGCAGAGGTGGTGTGCAGACAGCTGGGCTGTGGCAGAGCTCACTCAGCACTTTCAAATGCTGCGTTTGGACCCGGCAGTGGTCCCATCTGGTTGGACAACGTTGCATGTTCAGGGAATGAACCGGGGATAACACAGTGCAGACATCTGGGCTTTGGAGTCCATAACTGTGGTCACCATGAAGATGCCAGTGTTCTCTGTGAATGTACTTGTTCTTTTATATGTTGGCCTCTTTTTACATATTGAGGTTTTCCTAGGCTTATGTTTTATGTCATGATGTTTCTCTTACGCCTTTATTTTCTAGTACCGGACTCTCTGCTACACGCGTCTCAGCTTATTTGTGGCACCAGTAAACTCCAAGTAGGGGTGGACATGGCAGCTATTTATTTGGACCCATATTCTGGAAACTTGTTAGATCGCAACTGCTCCTGGGTCAGCGTGCATAACAATGCAGTTTGGTATGAAGTGGAAGCTGTGGAAGGTGCCTGTGGAAACGTCTTGAGGGTATGGCTTTTTGACATTTATTAAGTTGGTTCTACTGTATGTTTTAAGCTGTAAGGATGATCCCTCGGGTGCATGCTGCTCCCTTGCCAGGGCCTTGGGATTCTACAGCACCAATCTCCCACCTCCACTGTATTAACCATGAGTTAGTCCATCAGGCATCAACAACAGTGTCGAATGTCTCGTCTTCCCTACCACTGCTTGGTGTTATTGTGCGCTGTTGGTTAATGTGACATATCTAAGAGAATAATTCCACAGGCTAATAAGTGAACCGTCTTGTGTGTTTCAGACTAATCAAACACACGCCATCTACTCCAACACCTTATTTATGTACCCGATAAACAACGGCACCTTTGCTGTTCCCGATAGTCTTTCCTTCTCCTGCGCGTATCCTCTCAAGACAGACACCAGCCTGAATGTGGCTATCAGACCAGCAGTCACGTGAGTAGCTTTGGCTTGAATATAACATTAACATTTGTAAAATAATGATCTCGTCATTGTGCGATTTAAGTATTTGTTAAAGACTGGTGAAGGTCATGTGTTGCATTAAAACGTTCATTCCTTTGTAAGTGCTGTGTTGTTTGAGACCATTTTTGGGACTCGTCACTCACCCACTACAGGATTTTAAAGACAGTTTTTCAGATTCCCTGAACCGCCGCCTTATCGTGGTGGAGGAGTTTGTGTGCCCGAATGACCCCGGGAGCTATGTTGTCAGGGGCTAAATGCCCCTGGTAGGGTCTCCCAAGGCAAACAGGTCCTGGGCAATGGGCCAGACTAAGAGCGGTTCACAACCCTCCTATGAAAGGCAAACCACCAAGGCCAGAGACGTCGCCCGGTATGGCGCAGCCGGGGCCCACCCTGGAGCCAGGCCCGGGGTTGGGGCTCGTATGCGAGCGCCTGGTGGCCGGGCCTATTCCCACGGGGCCCGGCCGGGCACAGCCCGAAAGAGCGACGTGGGGCCATCCTCAAGTGGACCCACCATTCGCAGGAGGAACCGTAGGGGGCCGGTGCAGAGTGGATTGGGCAGCAGTCGAAGGCGGGAGCCTAGGCGCCCCAATCCTGGTGTGGGCTTGCTCATAGCTCCCCAGCTTAGTCGCCATGTGTTGGAGTTTTCCCCGGTGGACGAGAGGGTCGCTTCCCTGCGCCTTTGGGTGGGGGATAGGTCACTCACCATCATCTGTGCTTACGGGCCAAATGGCAGTGTGGAGTACCTGGCCTTCTTGGGGTCCCTGGAGGGAGTGTTGGAAAGCGCTCCAACTGGGGACCCCATCGTTCTTCTGGGAGATTTCAATGCCCACGTAGGTAACGACAGTGATACCTGGAGAGGCGTGATTGGGAGGAACGGCCTCCCTGATCTGAACCCGAATGGTGTTATGTTATTGGACTTCTGTGCTAGGCACAGTTTGGCCATAACAAACACCATGTTCAAACATAAGGGTGTCCATCGGTGCACATGGCACCAGGACACCCTAGGCCGGAGGTCGATGATAGACTTTGTAGTCGTTTCATCTGACCTTTGGCCATATGTTTTGGACACTCGGGTGCTGTCAACTGATCACCACCTGGTGGTGAGTAGGATCCGCTGGCAGAGAAGGAGGCTGGAGCGACTTGGCAGGCCCAAACGTATTGTGAGGGTCTTTTGGGAACGCCTGGCTGAACCCTCTGTTAGACGGACCTTTAACTCACACCTCCGGGAGAGCTTCGACCAGATTCCGAGGGAGGTGGGAGACATAGAGTCAGAGTGGACCATGTTCTCCATCTCCATCGTCAACGCGGCCGTTCGGAGCTGTGGGCGCAGGGTCTCCGGTGCCTGTCGTGGTGGTAATCCCCGAACCCGGTGGTGGACGCCGGAGGTAAGGGACGCCATCAAGCTGAAGGAGTCCTACCAGGTATGGTTGACCTGTAGGACTCCTGAGGCAGCTGATGGGTACCGGCAGGCCAAGCGTGCTGCAGCCCGTGCCGTTGCGGAGGCAAAAACTCGGGCTTGGGAGGAGTTTGGGGAGGCCATGGAGGAGGACTATCGCTCGGCCTCAAAGAGATTCTGGCAAACCGTTCGGCGCCTCAGGAGGGGGAAGCAGTTCTTTACCAACTCTGTTTTCAGTGGAGGTGGGAAGCTGTTGACCACTGAGGTAGTTAGTAAGCTCCTCGGTGGCAGAGCAGCGGGTGTGGATGAGATCCGTCCTGAGTACCTCAAGTCTCTGGATGTTGTGGGGCTGTCTTGGGTGACACGCCTCTGCAACATCGCGTGGAGGAGGGGGACAGTTCCTCTGGACTGGACAACCGGGGTGGTTGTCCCTCCTTACAAAAAGGGGGACAGGAGAGTGTGTTCCAACTATAGGGGGATCACACTTCTCAGCCTCCCTGGGAAAGTCTATGCCAGGGTACTGGAGAGGAGAATTCGTCCAATAGTCGAACCTCGGATACAGGAGGAACAATGTGGTTTTCGGCCTGGTCGTGGAACGCTGGACCAGCTTTATACCCTCAGCAGGGTGCTTGAGGGTTTGTGGGAGTTTGCCCAACCAGTCTACATGTGCTTTGTGGATCTGGAAAAGGCATTCGACCGCGTCCCTCGTGACATCCTGTGGGGGGTGCTCCGGGAGTATGGAGTCCAGGGCCCTTTGCTAAGGGCTGTTCGGTCTCTGTACAACCGGAGCAGGAGCTTGGTTTGCATTGCCAGCAATAAGTCAGACCTGTTCCCGGTGCACATTGGACTTCGGCAGGGCTGCCCTTTGTCACCGGTTCTGTTCATTATTTTTATGGACAGAATTTCTAGGCGCAGCCAGGGGCCGGAGGGGGTCTGGTTTGGGGACCACAGGATAGCATCTCTGCTTTTTGCAGATTATGTTGTCCTGTTGGCTTCATCAGGCCAGGACCTCCAGCGTGCGCTGGTGCGGTTTGCAGCTGAGTGTGAAGCGGCTGGGATGAGAATCAGTTCCTCCAAATCTGAGGCCATGGTTCTCGACCGGAAAAAGGTGGTTTGCTCTCTCCAGGTTGGAGAAGAGTTCCTGCCTCAAGTGAAGGAGTTTAAGTATCTTGGGGTCTTGTTCATGAGTGAGGGAAGGAAGGAGCGTGAGTTCGACAGACGGATCGGTGCGGCGGCTGCAGTAATGCGGTCGGTGTATCGGTCCGTCGTGGTGAAGAGGGAGCTGAGCCGAAAGGCAAAGCTCTCAATTTACCGGTCAATCTACGTTCCTACCCTCACCTATGGTCATGAGCTTTGGGTCATGACCGAAAGGGCAAGGTCACGGATTTAAGCGGCTGAAATGAGCTTCCTCCACAGGGTGGCTGGGCGCTCCCTTAGAGATAAGGTGAGGAGCTCTGTCACCCGGGAGGAGCTCGGAGTAGAGTCGCTGCTCCTCCACATCGAGAGGAGCCAGTTGAGGTGGCTCGGGCATCTAGTTCGGATGCCTCCTGGACGCCTCCCTGTGGAGGTGTTCCGGGCATGTCCCACCGGTAGGAGGCCCCGAGGAAGACCCAGGACTCGCTGGAGAGACTACGTCTCTCGGCTGGCCTGGGAACGTCTTGGGGTCCCACCGGAAGAGCTGGAGGAAGTGTCCGGGGAGAGGGAAGTCTGAAACTCTCTGCTTAGACTGCTGCCCCCGCGACCCGGCCCCAGATAAGCGGATGAAAATGGATGGATGGATGGATGGATTGTCAGATTAAACAGCAGTGATTGATCATATTTTCCCCTTTTTTCTTGTCAGGGTGGGAGGTGGTCTTTCAGGCTCGGGTAGTAAACCCAGAGCCTCCATGTCTTTGTTCCGGACCTCCAACTTCTCCGAGCCATACCCAGCAGGAAGGGTCACCCTCCCAGTGGGGGCTCCTCTGTACGTGGGCGTCTCACTGGAGAAGAGAGATTCTCGCTTCGCAGTCGTCCTTGAGGACTGCTACTCCACCTTTTCATCATATCCTTATGATCCTGTTAAATACTTTCTCATTCAGAATAAGTGAGTTGTTTTAATATGGGCTGCAGTAGGACATTTGTTAAAAATAATGACACAGGAATTCTGTAAATTTCCTGATGATATGCGTCATTTTCTCCACCAGGTGTCCCACTGACCGCCAACAGGTGTCGGTAGTTGAAAATGGCTCATCCCTCCGGGCTCGCTTCTCCACCCTGTTGTTCCTGATGCAGGGTGAATACCGAGATGTTTATCTTCACTGCAGCCTGAGCCTGTGTGACCAGAGAAGTTACTACTGCATTCCAGTGAGTCACACGTCACCACACTGACAGAGTTGTTAATCTACATTCAGAGCTACTTAACTAACTCACCTTGTAGTCCTGCAGGAGTAGAAATCGTCGCTCATTTGCCGGCTCTGCTCCTATGAAGCCTGTCACAATTGGACCAATTGCTTGTGAGTGTTAATGAAAAAAGTATAACCAGAACTGATGGCTCAGAGCAGTATTTGATAAGTTTAATACAGTTAATAACAGTGGTTTTTTTTTGTTTTTATCTTTGTCTTTAGGGGACAAAGGACAGGAGTGAAGTCTGGGTGTACATACGTGATACAAACACATTTTATACTGTGATATTTTGTTTAAATCACAATAGTACAGTGGTATTGCATTGTTTAATGAAATGCTACCATCATTTCTATTACCTTGAATATTGCTAATATAAAGCAATTTCAAAGAATCAAAGAAAACTATAATATTCTTGTAGTTAAAATAAAAGACGAAGGTATTGTCTTTTCTGTGTTTATTTTTGGTATTGTCTTCTCTGTGTTTATCTTTGGTTTGATAAAGCCATGTGTTTTACACTGTATTTCATTTCAATCAAACACTAACACCACCTTTATATATATATATATATATATATATATATATATATATATATATATATATATATATATATATATATATATATATATATATATAAACACACGTTAGGATGTCCCCTGGGATTCCTGTCATAAACAAACTATAAAAGCTTTATTTCTTTTTATTGCTAATATGTGCTAATATGGAATTGTTCATAAAGTAAAGTGAGTTTACTCAGACAACTTCTAAAGTAATCGTTTTAATGTTCATGTATCTCAAAATAAAAATAAAACATTAAACAACATTTACCAGTGAAATATTTGTGCCATTTTTGTGACTACACATATTTATTAAGCAGCATCATGTACGTGGCGTGGACCTTTCAGTTGAGTACTCATACTTGTGTACTTCAACCACCTCCAACGCTACACTGAACTGTAGGAGTGTCAGGAGTGTGAAGGTCAGATGTGCTCGTGCTCGCCCCTCCACAAAACTCACAACAATAGGCAGCGCGAGCAGAGGCCCTTTTTGATTGACAGGTCCGCTGTCCAATAGGATGCCTCGCTGGCGTGGACAGGGCGGTACACCGAAGGCCCGACGTTCCCCACTCGGGTTCGGAGCAGTTGGGGTCAATTTCCGCTCGGTGGTGGCCATTTATATGAAGGAACACTGAAGTTTTCATCCGCCGACCGCCGTCGCCATGTCCAACAACAATGCCAGCAACAACTTGATCATCGCTCAGAGGGCGGTGAAGCAGCTGCGCTTGGAGGCCAGTATCCGCAGGATCAAGGTAGGACTGTCAAGCCTGAGGCGGAAGACGGGGCGGACGAGCGTTAACCTGCCGCTGAATGGCGGAGTCCGTGTGTCGCGACGTCACGGCGCCGGAGCCGAGTGCTTTAACAGAACTTTACTTAACTTAACTTTACCGTTCTCAGCGAGACTACAGCGCCACAAAGCAGCTGTGTCCCGCGCGTTGACCGCCAGGGGCGACACGTTTGCTGGTCCGACCAGTCAAATGAGTAACCGCGTCTGTCCGCGCTTCGCCGTCGCTTGCAAATCTAATCCAAACACGGAGCAGCTAGTTGGCGGAGTATGGAAATGAAACGTGTGACCGCAGCCTCATCGCGGCTCGTGTCGTCGTGCAGGTTTCCCAGGCGGCTGCCGAACTCCAGAAGTTCTGCCTGCAGAACGCCAGCCGGGACCCGCTGCTGGTCGGGGTCCCCTCCAGCGACAACCCCTTCAGACCCCCCAAGTCCTGCTCCCTGTTCTGAGGTCAGTTCTGACGACCGAGACGAGCAAATTCAGCGCTGAGTGAAATTCATCATCAATGTCCCGTGTTTAGACCTGCACCGCTTCCTAAGCTTTAACTGTCAGAAATAAGTCAGTTTGATGGTTTGGGTCTCACATTGGGGTAAACGGAATATTTCAGGGTTTGGATTCTTGTACTTATTACTTTAAACAACATATTTATCTGTGATGGATGTTGTTGACTGTGTTCTGGTGATCATGTTAGCGCTGTATTAGCAGCAGTTTACTTTGTCAGAGGTACGAGTAGTCCACTAGAAGTAGAATCTAAGGTGAATAAACTAAAAATACCAAGAAAATAAATGTAGAAGTTATGTACAGTTTGTTTATTTGCTTTTTGTCTCCAGGACTGAACACGGTGAATATGAAGCCTTCACTCTGCCTTGATGCCGCTGTTAGACCTGCCAGCTCCTCGTGGGATGGAGCTCCGTGGGGGTGATGGGGTGTCCACTTGTTTGCCAAAACTAACGCAACTGTTACACAAAACCAGGGCCAAACTCTACTTGTTATAAAACGCTATTAAGGATTTTTCCCCAGTTTCTGTTTGCTTTTTTTTATTGTTTTTGTTGAAAATCAATATTAATTCAGAGCGGGTGTTTATGAACATGCATAATTTAAACACTGTATTTCATATTGTCTTTCCTGCCGGAACACTGTGTGTGTGTGTGTGTGTGTGTGTGTGTGTGTGTGTGTGTGTGTGTGTGTGTGTGTGTGTGTGTGTGTGTGTGTGTGTGTGTGTGTGTGTGTATAACATTGGCTTCTCAGCTAAACTGAAGGGTGTATGAAGCTTCTAGTTTTTGTGGTGAAGGTTAAGTTGTTGCTACTATTGAGGTACAACCACATGGTGCAGATTTAAATGCTTTTAATGTAGGTTGTGTGATTGTTGATTAATCACCATATCTGATTTTGTACATATTTAACAGCCTATTAAGGTTGCTTTTATGTGTGTGTTTTCTTTCATGTTTAATAAAAACCTTTTAAAGACCTTTTAGCTTGTAAAACCTGGTAGCAAATGTAAATTGCAATATAAATGTAAATCACTTGATAAACACCCCAGTGGGAAAAAAAACAGGAAATGTTTGCACAGTGTCTGTAGAAAACATTTAAACATTGTTCGTCTTGGTGTCTAGTTTTTCCCACACTGGAATCATGCTACAATTGACCCAAGCTTTTGCTACTGTATCGGTCTTATCTTTGGTACTGTGGGAAGTCTCTCAGAGAATAAAGAACTTTTTCAGACACAGAGCAGCTGTTTTGTGTGTTTCTGTGCTTATCAGGTTTTTTGCTGGGAAAAGCTTACACATTTAGCTGATAAGCCAACACTTCAGGTCATTCACGCAACATCACTGAATATGGTCTTAAACGTGAGTTGGTTAAGTATGTGATGTCCCACCATCTAACAGTCGACTGCGTACTATACAGCAGCGAGCACCACTGTGGAGTCATCGGTCACTGTTGGACTTGTTATTCCTGGAACGTGTCCAAGCCCAATTTGTTTATTTCTAAAGGGAAAGATGTTGAAAATACGTGCTGCATTTGCATAATCCATTCTCTGGAACTACTTAAATTCACATGTTGATGTGATTTGAATTTTGGGACTTTCCAGTTTCTTCTGTTTTTCGACCAACCAAAAAAAAGGTTTATCTAAACCTACTCATCCCCAAGGTTCTGTTTAGTGGCAACTGGTCTATTTTAACTCTCCACAGCTGGTATTTAAAGACTATAAGCAAGAAGCTCATCTTTGTTTATAATTTATGTTCATTAGTCAGAAACCAATATAAAAAAAGTAGTAAGTTCACCTGTGATGGAAGGATTGGTCCATCTGCTGTCAGTGTCAGCAGCTGCCAGTGGTAATTAACAGGAGTGGCATCACCTGGACATAAAGCAGGCTGCACGTGACCGAGCAAGTCCTGCTCAGGTAAGACGCGAGTCTCATGACTACATAAGAGCAACGTGGACTGTAGATACTGCGACTTGATTTTATTGATTTCTACCGTGACGCATTTAACATTCAAATGCAGGAATATTGAACCCAGATGGCTTCCAGAATTGGCCAGAGACGATTTGCCAAACAGCGGGAGAATTTAGGTGATGAGACCTGAGCCAAAACCAGCGGATTATAGCGGCAAAGCGAACGGTCGGTTCCAATCTTCCCCATTTCTGCTGTGTTTATTCGTTCCGCTTTTCTGCTCCGCTAGACTCCTACCTGCTTAGAGGTCCCGGCACCAACCCTGTGAATGAGCGGGTCCGTGGCGCCACCTGGTGGACGGACCGGGACGAGCGCGCGGAGCAAGACTCCCTCAGAGTGAGTAAGCCGCGTGTGTAACGAACCTGCGGGAAGTAAAGTGAATAAAAATACACTCATTGCAGGAGCAACTAAAGGAGATGGATGAACACGTGTCCAGGCTTCAGGACTCGCTGAAACATGAGCGGACCAAAGTAAGCAAAACCTTGTGGAGTATGAGCCCGTGCAGACACCTGAGCCGTCCGTCCTTTGCTCGCAGGGCACCCGCCTGCAGCTGCGCTGCAACCACCAGGAGGCGGAGCTCCGGCGCCGGGAGCAGCAGTGCGCCAGAGTCAAGGAGCGCCTGTCACAGCTGACGGAGCGAGGCCGGGACAAGGCCCCGGGTGCGCGCGGCTCCGGACACGCATGGCACCTGCTCCGTCCCACGCTCGAAGCACTAAGTGATACTTGTTCATTTCAGTCATGGAGGCGTTGAACTTTCTGCCTGGAGGCCGAGGCCAACGGGAGCAGCCAGTCCGATCACTCAGGTTCCTGCTGAGCATCGCATCGCACCGCTGCCACGGTTTGCCTCTTTCTGACGCTCACGTGTTCCTTTTGTCAAAGACACGAAGAAGCGACGCTACGGTTGATGCTTGAGCGCCGAGAAGCGGAGCTCCGGGAGGAGACGAGGCTGCGCCACAGCCTCACCACTGTCCTGCACGCGCTCAGCGTGGACATGGGCCAGGTGAGCAAGGGAGCCCGGTGAGCCGGGTCTGCCCGTTCGAAGTAATAGTTGGAAAAACTCTGTCCGCAGTTGACATGAGGAAACCAAGTACAAGAGCAGAGCAACTCCGTGAGAGGACAGACATGAGAAACGGTTTGCTCAGTTTTCAGGCAAACATATTTACGCAGGGTCTGTAAAATCAATTATTTGCCATACACCAAAAAGTTTTTTGCTATCTGCATGTACTTTATAAAAGAATATGAATGGAAAAAATATGAATTTTGAAAATCAATTTTTAGATTTTATAAAGTAGGCCTGTGACAAGCCTACTTTAAAAATGAGGTGATTGGTTTCATGGGCTCATGAATAAGCATTTCTTATGCTAACACATGCTCTCTGTCCATACTGGTAATGGATTATTGACCTAGTAGCCTTTTTAAAAACGTGGTTTGACTGAAAGTACTAGAGCAGCCTGTATGTGAATGTATGTGTATGTGAAAGTTTTTTTTTTTTTTGAATGCTGAAGGAGCCCAATCAAAGGTTTAACATAACCAATGAATGTAATCTTTAAAGGCCCTGAAGGATGCGGTGCCTGTGCAAGACGAGGCCCAGAGTGCAAAGCTGACGCTGGATCAAGCTGAGGGTTTGCTCGGTGTCCACGCGACGGGAGGAGTGATTCAGAGCTGGAGGCAGGTGCAGAAGAGACTCGGTGAAGTCCTGCCCGAAGGTAAACGATGAGTCATCACATTGTCCCGTCCTCGTCTGTGACCTGCGATTGCGGCAGAACTCCAGTCTTGGGGCTGTAATGGGGCCTTTCTGTTCTTCTGTGGAGGCCGTGCGGATGCTGGAACTGACCACGACAAGCTCCTGGCTCAACTGGAGGCTGAACTGAGAGAGAGCCAGCAGCTCGTCCGACTGCAACAGCAGCTGCTCCAGGTTTGAACCTCTCAGCCCCACACTTTGCGCGTCGCCTTTTACGGACCCTGCCGTTGGTCCGACCCTGTAGGACAGTCTGTCGTCGCCCGTCAACCCCGAACTGGCCGACTGCTACTTCGTGGAGGAGTGGGAGCGACTTCAGATGCGGCTCCTGGAGCTTGAGCAGCAGCGGCGCAGCTTTGAAAGGGAGCGGCAGGCCTTCACCGACGCCGCCATCCGCCTCAGCCACGAGGTGAGCAGAGCTGCAGTGACGACGTGAAACGACGAATGTGGCCTAAATGCACATCCTGTGTCGGCAGCGCCGTGATTTTGAGCAACAGAAGGCTCTTCTGTTGAAGCAGCAGTGTCTGAGTGACTCACCTCTGTTTGGTAAAGCATCGATGAGCAACAGGAGAGAAAGCACCGCCCTCAGTGAGTAGAACTAGAACACGACTGTCGTTTCACCCCAGAAGCCACGAGCTTGTGCTTTTCTCCAGATTTTTCAGGTTTGGGGCCCAGTAGTGTATCTGGCTGCCTTCCCATCACTCCGTCGTCCACTGAGTCCGGCGCCAGAGTGCGATTTCAAACCCCCACTACCCCTGAGCTCTACTCTGCCCTCAATCTGTCCTACAACTGCAGGTGAGCTGCATCCAGTCTTAACGATGCTGAATGGAACGCTCATCCAGTCATTTCACATGAACTGTGATCTGGGCTGGTGTTCTGTTAATGCCTGGTCTCGTTCCCTTTCTCCTCCATCAGAGCCAGAGATGTTTATCACCAGTTACATGGGACCTGGGACGGCGTGACTGAGGGGGTTGTACAAGCGCCACACTTGGACTGGTCATTTTAGTATGTTGGACGTTGTTGGTTTTTAATAATAAAGAGAATATTTTACCATTGGTTTGTTACGCTTTTGTACGACATTAAAAGGTGTCTGTGCAGTGATACATGATCCTTACAAATAATTTGACGTTAACTGGTGTCAGGATTCCACCACGAGATGAAGAGAACGATGGAAGCTAAACTAACATCCTCCCTCCGGCACCACTGTGGAGGCCTAGCATAACATAAAGGAACCATTTGGTTCTCGAGGTATAGTATGCTGTTAATAAAAGGACTTTGATGTTCCACGACAAACCGGAACCCAGACAGATTTAGTTTGTCTTCTGTTTTCCCATAATTATAACTGTTCTATAACATAACTACTAATAAGAAAACTTTTTAACAATCGCACAGTGGGGAAAATTCATCTCACAAACAGAAACAGAATCAAATTAAGTTGAGTTGGCAGTACAACACTATACAGACACTTGTAGAAGTAGATCTAGAGATGTCCCAATTGAACCAAATGGGTTTGTGCTTGATAAAATAATACTATAAGCTTTGTGAGGACTCTCAGTGTGCAGAACGATAGGCACCTAAAACACATTGAGTAAAGCTAAGAACGTTTCTGACAGATTTTGTTAATATTTTAATCATTTTTCAGCAGATTTTAAATTTGAAAAGTAAACTTAACTTTTTGTCCAACATATTCTTTGCATAACGTCTGTGTGATCAGGATAACAGACTTACTAATCTGTCTTTGCTTGGTTTATATTAAATTTAAGCACTGAAACATTATTAATGTTCAAAACCAATGTGTCAAACCTGGCTGAAAAAAGTTAAGTTACAGTATGTGTAATAAGATCCAACCATACAATGAGATGGGAAAATCAGTGAGTCCGACTAGAATGACAGTCATGTGTAAATGGAAAAAGAAATCGGCAAGTAGGGGGAGAGTTAGAGATCTGTCCCGCGCTGTCTCTGTGAGGAGCTTTGATCTATCAAGGAGACATCATCTCTACAGGAATCTGAAGAGTTGCAGGAAGACTCAGAGGTGGGATGAAGAAAACACCCCAGGACACAGTCTGGTCAGGATGCAGAGACTCACTGACTGTTCCCTCCAGGAAAACGTTTCCTACAGTCGGTGTTTGTTGATTACAGGCACCGGGATCAAAAGAAGAGAAGATGTGAGTGCTGGAAAGTGAAAACGGGAAGATGTTGGTCTGTGGTGAACTGAGGGACGGAGGAACAGCTGCAGACGATTCAAAGGACTAAAGGTGATGGAAGGTTACACCAGCCGGTCTAAGAGGGCTCCATGAAAACGTGTGAAGGAGACGGCGGCGACACTTCATGGTCCTTCATGGTTCTGACCATAAAGAACAATCACACTGAAAATGAATGACTGAGTCACAGATGCCATGGCTTTAGTTTTTACTTTTCCTTATTGTTAATGAGGGGTCGTCAGCTGGACTTTCTGCTTATGCAACTCTCAAACCCAAACTGAGTGAACCTTGAGGAATGAATGAGGAAATGGTGCAGTACTGTTGTGCACTGGGCTCCTCAGCTCATCTTTCCAGTCGGTGGGTTACACAGCATCCAGCCTGAGGAATGAATCATGATGAAGGATCTCACATGGAAGAACTGGGACCAGGCCTAAATGAAAGCACGGCTGTCACTGCGCTGAACAGCTGACCTCACCTGCACCATGCGCTCCTACAACGCTGTGGTACATACTACATTCTTCTGTAACATCTGTACATACACTCATCTGTATATACTGTCCTACCGTACATTCATTCACTGTGATACATTCACTGCAAATTCATGCTACTGTACATTTATGTTTTCCTGTGTTATTTATTTGTAAATAGGCACTTCTAGTGCTGCATTTCATTCGCTTTGTACTTGTGACTTGTACAATGAATAAAGTTCAATCTAATCCAATCTAATTATGATTCACTTTGTGTTGTTTGTTTCTAATGTTTCTAATGTAACAAAAACAAAAAACAAGACAAGATCACTTCTTAGGATCATAACTGCACAATCCAAAATGTACACACAATGTATGAATGGAATAGCAACTAATAGCCTATAAATAATAACAATATTAATAATTGTCATTATTATTTGCTGTGTGTTGTCATCCTACACCCATAAAAAAATTAAACAGTAATTTGAACGTAAATACTAAATCTAAACAGTCCTGTTCGTTATTGAGCTCAGACTCCGTCAAGGGTGTTTTCGTCCATACATTTCATGGTGAAACCGCATGCGCTGCACGCCCAGTGCGCCATGTGATTGGCTCCCGGCCCCGCAGGCGTAGGTGCCCGACGTGTGCCCAATTAACAATCAAACCCGGAGGTCCGTCGGCTCAGCAAACAACTGGACGGCCTTCCTCAGACTGGGAGCTGGCGCACGAGAACAAGCCACGTTCGCGAAGAAGGCCATGGAGTTCCAGATGTGGACGGATTACATGGGGCTGTCGGAGACGCTCAAAAAGATCGTCGGGCAGAGAGGCGACACCGAGGGCCCGCTGCCGGTGCCGGCCCCGGCCCCGCAGCCCGGGGACCCGGTGCGCCGCGCAAAGAGGATGACGGACGCGTGCGAGCGAGCGCTGCACAAGACCGCCAAGCGCATGTTCTGCAGCTTCTGCAAACATAACGGGGAGACGGAGACGGTCTATGCGTCCCACTGGCTGAAGAGCCCGTCAGGAGAGGTGCTGTGCCCGTTCCTGCGGCAGTACGTGTGCCCCCTGTGCGGAGCCACGGGCGCCGCGGCGCACACCAAGCGCTTCTGCCCGCAGGTGGACAGCGCCTACAGCTCCGTGTACACGAAGGCAGCCCGCTGAGCCCGCAGCTGTCAGCGGGCGGGACGCGGCCCCCGAGGAAAAAAAGTTGCGCGTGATTTGAGTTGTTTTTATTCCATTCGATCTTGCTTTTATGTGTGTTTTTTAAGTTTGTGTTTTATTTGCATGTTTTTGCACGTTTATTATTAAGTTTCCGTTTGTTTGCCACTGCGTTTACTGACGCCCGTTTGGGGCGGGTACATAGACAACTACTGTATGAATAGTGAATTAGTATTTTTAACCCCGGGCCATCTGATGCCCACATCACACGTCCTGTCATGTATTCATAACCTTCTTCACGGAACATTTAAAAAGACTCATTACTTCACCACAGTATGAATGTAACCAAGCATTTTTAAATTTTAAAATAAGAGTGACTTGTTCTTGTTCTGAAGTCTGAGGGTCATTATTGTTTTGTCTTCACTCTTCGTTTGTCGACAGACCGACATCAAAAAAGTGCAGAGTTTTTACAATAATACAATAATGACATAATATCAGATTACTGAGTTATACAACCAGCTTTATTGGAACAGGAACGCCTGACTTCTCAGTCTAAACGATATACAAAATATAATAAACTAAAATATTCATTAACAGTGGAACAATGAACCCTCCAGGCAACATTAGGCTCAGTGTCCTCAGTGTGTGGAGCTCCTGGAACTACCACGGCGCAGGTTCTCCAGCTCCCTGTGTGCGGCCATGACCTTTCGACTGAAAGAAAGCAAGGGTAAATTTGAATTATTTGTATTCGTGATTACATATGTTTCACCACACTGTCCTTTAGGCACACAGGAAGGCTGGAGATGTGCAGTGGGAATGAATTTTATAAATTTATGAATTTAATGCTCAGAAACCAAATCAAAATGCATTATGTTAACACACACCTGGCTATGTAACACTGGCAATGTTTTTGCTAGTCTACACTACTGCATCAGATTTAACATCCAGAGTTTGAACCTCCAGGGCTTGTACCGACCAGATGTCCCTGAGGTGGCCCCTGCAAGGTGCCAAACAGTCTGACTACCACACGCTAACCAATCAGAGCACAGAGAAAGTGACCAATGGCAGCAGAAGTCAAAAGTTCATCAAATGCACGACAGAGGGAGTTTAAGAAAACAGAAGAGTAGAGTTAGAAGAGAAGAGTTCTGGGACTGACTTTAAAGAGGAGAGTTCTCTGATGAGCCCACAGACCAGGTTTGTGGCATCTTTGTGGTTTGTGGTATCCTGTGGACAGGATGAGAAACCAGCATCTTCCTCTTTCCCCATCCTCTTCTCCTCCCTGGATGGTTGAAAGTAAAAGATTAAGCACATTTAAAAAATGGAAAATTACCACATGCTCACACCTCAACTTAAAATATGACTACCATCTGGAAGATGGGATGATACTGACATAAAAAATCAAAATGTCTCTGAGATAAAGTTTCACTTATTTTAAGTCAAAGTTTACACCCTGGCACTAGTGAATTGCTCAACCATAAGTTGAAGCCAATATGGCCTTGATCATGTTTACTCTAATGGCTTCCTCGTCCCCCTCTATTCACACCTCCTGCAGAAACTTCCTTACATCAGAGCAATGGAGTTCAGCTGTGAGTCTGAAACATCATCAAAGTGCTGTGATCCAAACGGCTCCATGGTGTCTCCGGTCTCATTGTGCTCTGTGTTCACAGTGGAAGAACCAGCAGCAGGTTCCACATAAAGAGCACACTATGTACAAAAACAATGTAAAGGGACAAACATATTTTTGATTATTATTGAAAGACACAGAATAGAAATAATCTTCACTAGTATTCATTGATAAATGATCAGATGTTCCCCAAAATTCAAATACAGACATGATAAACTCGATTAACTTGGGAACTTTTATTCAGATCATCACCTTCATCCTATTGTATGTTACTGTAATTATAACCAACTAATTATTTTCTAATTATGAGGAAGAGAGATGAGAGATATGTGTTTTGCTGGTTCATGCCCTGATCTCTACAATTACATTGTCTTTCTTCTCTACTGGGTTTAACTGGGTGTCTCTGTATCCTCACATTCAGCTTCACACAGTTGAATCCCACTGAGTCTGTGGCGGCAGCGCCTGCTTCGACTCCATTGTCATCCATCATCTCATCTCTCATCCCAGTCACACCTACCAGCAGACTGTCAGTCTCACTCCCATTGTTCTTTTTCTCAGTCTCTTCATTCTGAGATGTTTTAGTGTAATTGGTGGTGAAAGGAATGCGGTCAAAACGTGCTGAGTCCTCCTCCCCATCTTCTCGTTGTTTCACAGGTATAGCTTCCTCTTGTTCCTGTTCCTTCAGACTCATTGAAGGGCTGCCCACTGTCTTCTCTGCACCTTGATTTGACTGTTGTTCTGTCACTGTGCTTTCCTCAGCCTCACTGGTCTTTCCCTCAGAGCCGTCCGAATGGACCAAAGCACCGGTCCCATCTAACGTAGTGACTTCAGTTTCTGTCCTGAGTGTGTTGATAATATTATCAAGGGATGAAATAACAGTTACATGTCTGTTAGTCTGTTAGTGGAGTACGTTGTACTAAATTTGTCTAATTGTGTTTTAGCGTATTCCACAAGTAAAGCACACAACAAAAGACTTTTTAGTTTAACTTCAAGTGCCTCCTATGTCTCTTTGTAATCTATTTTACAGCTCTTAACATACAGCATGCTACATAATCTGGATACCTCACTACACGATTCTCACCTTGTATCCCCTCCACAGAGGCTGGACTGAAGTTGTATCTCTGCCGAAGGGGCTGGAGTTACAGTGTCATCCTGAGCCACAGGGTCCACCGCGTTATTACAAAGCTGCTTTTCAACCTCTACTTCGCTGTGCCCATTTTCCCGCTTTTGTGTCTGTAGAAAATAACTGCGCTCCTTCTCTGTCAGACCACACATACCCATCCTTCGCTTCTTCCTGACAGGTAAGCCCAATGCAACGTCTCTAAAGTCATCCACACACACCTGGCTCGGTTTGTCTTGGCTGCTTTCATGGCGGCTCTCCAAGTTACAATAAGACGTTGTCTTTGCATCAAGTTGCTTCTCCAAAGCGTCTACACAGAATCCATCAGCATCTTCAGCAGTTAGCACTTGTTGATGATCAGTGAGTGTATCGGATACCAGTACGGTTACTTTTTCTGGTTGTATTTCTTTCTTTCCAACACCATTTTCAAGATTTATTATACAGCCTTGTGGCTGGGGATCCTGGTTGGGACAGGTGGCTGGATTCTCTTTCAGCTCGTCAGGAGCTTCCATCTTGTTTTCTGCCTGCTTTTCTTCAGTGAAGGCGTCGTGTTTGGTGGGACAGGACTGCTCTGCTGCCTGAAGTAGATGACTTGTAATAGTAGCACATTCCTGCAGAGGGGACTCGAGACTCTGAACATGTGTCCTGACCACTGCTGTATTGTTTCCTTTAGAGTCCTAAAATATATTTAAAAAACAACATTAATAGCCATATCCTGAACTGCACTGGAGGAAGATGAGGGGTCTCGGTTGGTCATTTGAGCTACCTGTTGATGGAGAGGAGCTTCAGCATCCACAGAAAGCTCCTCACTTGGACATTCCCTCTTTCTTGACCTGAGTGATCTAGGCTGTGGTGCAGCTACGCTTTCTTTAAACATTAGACCAATACAATCAAAACACAGGGGATTAACCGTGGCTCTAAACCTGCCTGAAAAAAAATACTGGGCACAGGTAAAATTTAATATGCAATTTAATCAGCTTTCCATAACCTATTGAACAGTGACATTATCTCAACCAGAGCATCTCTCTTACCACTGCTGAACTTCGCTTTCCCTTTGGCCATGTCGTCTTTTAAAAGGATAAAAAAATAGACAGTAACCACATGAGAAAACTACTTCCCGTTGTTATGTCCAGCTAACACTCACCTACATTAATATATTCTACTTACATGCATTTATTAGCTAGCTAACATAACGAGGATTCACATACTCACAGCTATAATGTGTATTTCCTGAGTTTCAAATAACAGACTTGTGTAAATTAAGTTAATTGACAATGTATATGTTAACGATATTTAAGGAAAAATAGTTGATGGACATCTTCTCCCCGCCAATAACCCAACCAGACGCCCGCTCCACCGACAGAGGCGTTGCGCTACGTCGAGCTTTACGTCAGTAATGGGCGTGTTTCGTCCAGCCGTAAAGCGCGGCGTGCGTTGCTATTGGAGACACAGTATAGGAAGTAATGGTACAGCTTACCGTTCTTGTTTTGACACTTCGGAATAACTGCTAAGCGTTAGGGAAAACCTGTCTTGGATACACGTTTTGCTGCTCCGTATCCTCCACGGGGTCTGAACTGTAGTCGAGTCGAAAGTCCGACTCGACTCGCTCTAACGCCGACGTCCAAGTTCGTGGCACTGACCAGGTAAGTGCCCGCCTGCCACACTGTTGGTCTTGTATTGTATGTTATGCTAGCTAGCTGTTAGCTAACATGACAACAGAGCTTAGTCGACACTATCAGTACATAAGAAAATGAATTGTGATAAAAAGCGGCTGCTGTTGGAAGCAATGCAAACTGACTGATGTGTGTAGATACATGTGGGAACTGTTTTTATTCTCATGGCCTGCCTTCTTATTTTAATGACGCTTAATTTAGCCTGCCTTTAACTTTTTCTTAATAAGAAGTCCATGAGTCGCAGCCGGAACCCCGCTCCCCGGGGCCAAGGGGCAGCTCGGGCCAAACAGGTAACACCCTCCATGACCAACAATAAGCTGCGATGTTTGCTGTTACTTTAATTGACAGCTGTGATTCAGCACTTTTCTCTTTCTCTGCCTGTTTGTGTTCCATGTGCTAGATGGGGCTGCTCCTTGACCTGTCCCCAGATGGAGGGATGGATGACGATGCAAATGATGAAGCTCTGGAGGCAGAGCTGTTAAACCTGATGGGGGGAGGAGGAGGTGGAGGTAGATCCCAAGGGAAGAAAGATCAAGGAAAAGGTGAGAGAGTAACTTTCAATCCTATAGTGTAAACCACATCTTTTGCTGTTCACAGGCTCGTGTTTAGAATTGGATGTAATATCCATTATTTGGTGCCACTGTTCATGTATTTGTGCTTGTTTAGCTCCTGTTCCCATGGCTGATATCGAGAGGATGGCAGCGCTTTGTATGAAGGACCTGGATGATGAAGAAATTGCGGATGAAGATTTGGATGATGAAGATCTACTGGTAGCATACTCACACAGTTATACTTTTTAGAGTGGATTAGTTGTTTCGTTTCATTGCATGCATATTTCTTTTGATATTGTGACGTTATCCATCAACAGTGGTTAGCAAGAAAGTATCAAGCCTCTGCTTAGTAAATGTTTGTGTGAGCATTTACTGCTTTGTTTAAATATTTAGATGTGTCTTGGTTTGATCTCATTTAAAGAAGAAAGATATTTGAAAATGTTTCTTTTGGGGTCTAATGAATTGGATTTAAGTCTAGCATAAATATATATAAATTGAAGAAGAGATTAACACACTAGCTGTCAGTACAAATGTTGTTGGTTACAGCTACAGCTTACAGCTACAGGTTTTCTCACTGCAAATAATTTCATGCTCATTTTGCCTTCAAATATCTCCATTCATTCTGGTGGTGTCTTCCCATACATAGGCAGAACTTAATGACGTTTTGGAGGACAGTGAAGAACAAACTCCCTCCCCTCCTGCAGTCACTCCAGCGGCTCCTAAAGCAAGCATCCCTTCCCATTCTGCACCTCTTGTTGCCTCCAGTGGTGCAGGAGGATTGGAGTCCCGCATTTTGCAGCGCACTGAAATGTATAAAACAGCCATTTCAAATGCCAAGGCTGCGGGGGAGACCAGCAAAGTCAGACGATATGATCGCGGGTTGAAGGTATAAGCAGGAGTAACATCTCAACCCCTCAAGTTGTTTCGTCATACTTGGTCTGTGAAGTGTGAATGGAAGGCCTTTTGCTCTCTGTAACCTTTATTTTTGGTTTAACCCTAGACATTACAGTCTATGTTAACATCTGTAAAGAAAGGAAAACCAGTCAATGAGGATGAGATGCCACCTCCTGTTGCTCTTGGTGGAAACACCAACGCTGATTCGGAGTCTCAGTCAGACAAAGAAAGGGAATTGCCACAGTCTGCGCAGATGCCTCCCCCTCCAACTAATCAAAAACCTCTGCGGGTCATTACACCGACAGCCACTAATACCAAGTCACTCCATCCTACCCCCCCTCAAAGGCCTCTTGCCATCACCCCAGAAACACCTGCAATCTCCCCGCTGACCCCCAACCAGCCCAACACGCAGTACTCAGGTAAGCTGGCAGCCAAAAATGTATTTCTCTACTGTCTTAACAACTGTAAGACGAGCAAAAGTTAAAAATGTTGCGATCGTCGTGTCATGTACAGTATAAACATACAAATATATACATATTTAATATGTAATTACCCATGACCAATTGTGATAACTTTTTAACAGCCATCATCAAAAGCCATCATGTTTTTTTTTTGTCTTTTTGCTCTTTCTCTCTTCCCCTCTCCCCTCCCACTGTCTGTTTCCCAGAGCTGAAACAGGCAGTGCTGTCCAGACAGAGGGAGTATAAATTGGCTGCCATAAACAACAAAGAAAGTGGTCACATTGACCAGGCCAAACAGCACTACGTTACCGCCAAGGTACTGTAACTTGTCCAGTTATGGTTATGTCATTAATTTGTGTAAGAAAATGTCAGAAAAACAGATGGGATCTCACTTGTGCAGAAACTGAACACTCTGGTGGAGGCACTGGACAGGGGTGAACCAGTAGACCTGAGCTCACTACCACCTCCTCCTGGTGAGTTTATGATTATGGACTTTATGATTGGGATAAATTTTAAAAGCATTTATCTTTATCAACTGAAATTAGGACAAATAGTAGATCTTATGGTAAACAGTTTGACAGTCAGATTAAACAATGGAGTAGTAAGACACAAATTCCATGTCTTGTACTTTTTCTGTTGGAAAAGGGGTTGTTTACAAATGGAAAATATAGTTCACCACATGGGGACCATGTTGTTAATGCTGGACTTTAAATGACTGCTTTGTAGGACAAAACAAATTTATATGTTTTTATATTTATAAGTAATTTTAAAACCTAATGTTATTTAGCCTTTGGTAATTAACCTTTTGGTACTTTTTGCAAAATTGTCTGATTGTCTGATTGTTTTTTTTTTTTTACCCGATTAATGAATGGTTTTAAAAATAACCTTGTTTATGCAACTGCTTATTTCTGATTTATATGCAGAAGACATAGAACAGCATGCACCTCCACCTCCTCAGTCTTCCTCTAAACCTGCTGCCCCTCCCGCTCCAGCTGCTGCTCTACATGCACCTGCCCAGGTGGCGTCTGCCGGTAAGGCTCCAGTAACCACAGTGTATTCCTTTCCTTCAAGTTATACAGAGGGATACGCATTACATTTTAAAATGTGTGTGTGCTTTGCAAAGACCTACCTGCTCCCAGCAGTTTGGCTGAGGCCCTTCAGCAGAGGATGAACATTTACAAGTCAGCAGCAGAGGGAGCCAAGAGTAAAGGAGACGATCGTAAAGCTCGCATGCACGAGCGTATTGTAAAGGTAAACAACATACACTTTAAAATATTGTGTATGTAAAACAGGTAATTAAAAGCTGGAGAATATCAGCTATGGAATTTTTTGTCACTTAAACACAGCTGTTGTGATGAGTCTACAGTTTTTACCCTGTGCTGCCGTTGTATCTTGTTTCTCTAAATACAATGTCTAATTTGATTATTTCGACTGGAAATACCCTCTTGTAACTGATCTGTAATTTTTTCTGTTGCTCATTTAATTAATGGCTATAACCTGGTCTGCGCTGCCTCCCTTCTTAATTTACAGCAATACCAGGATGCCATCAGAGCTCACAAAGCTGGACGGCCCATCAACTTGTCTGACCTACCTGTTCCACCAGGTAGCACTCAGATTCTAAGTTTGTTTTAGCGCCTGCTTCCTGTATGTAATGTACTGTATAGTCAGTTTTTTGTTATGTGGTTATTCTAGGCTGTCCACCGCTTCAGGGCTCAGAGGGAGGCCAGCAGAACTTAATGGGGGTTCTGGAAACGGCTATGAAGATAGCTAATCAGGATGCAGACGCAGAAGATGAGGAAGAGGATGGTCCAACAGAGGCTGCAAAGGTATAAAACATAAAAGCACCACCAAATGGTCAGATTGTTATTGTGCAGCCAAGGAGTTCCATTTGCCACTGCTATGTCATGCTGCAGATCTAATTTTTTTGCATCACGTATGTGCGTCTCCTCAAGTATAGTGGACAAGTAATTTACGGCTTTTTAAAGTAATGAAAAAAATCAAATTTATTCCATTATCATTTCTCGTATTCCCAGGCTGCAGTTCGTCCTCCTGTCCAAAAAGCAAAATCTCCAGCTCCTCAGCCCCCTGGAGGCTCCACAGCTCCCAAACTGGGACCCAAGGGTATGACTTGAGTGTTGGATTTGTACATGCATATGTGCACTTCCTGCGTGGAAACAGTAATTTGAGTGTTACACAAAGAAAAAGTTGCACTTGTTTTTCTCTTGGCCTTGTAGCCCAGCAGCAAGTGGACTTCCTGTTGCTTAGGCGACAAGCATTTTTGCGTGCAGCGCTGCATTCTAAAAATATGAAGGTAAGGAGGGCTCCATTGTGGACTTTTGTTCCCATGGATTACAGCAGTTTGAGTCGTGCTTCTGCTGCTGTTTGGTTGTTTGTAGGACATGTCAGGAGCAGCGCAGCACCTCCGAAATGCCAAGGGACTGGACCCTATGATCAACGCTGCCAAGTCTGGCCTTCCTGTTGATATCACCAAGGTTACAAATGTTTTCAAGTAAATCATACAAGTGCATGATGGTGTTGAAAATGTTGTTGGAACTTCTAAATGTAAAGTGTGTTAACACAGACTGTGACTGAAATAGACAGAAAGAAGCAAAGATAGCATGTAATCACTTTTGTGCTTTTCATAATCTTAGCTTGTTTTTGTCTGTCTGCATATTTTCAGCTTGATTCATCACTCCCATATGACTTTTTCTCATTTTCCTCACTTTTATTTAACATAATTTTATTATACAACCCATGTGTTTTCCTCTGACTCAGGCCCACAGTGTATTAACCAGGTACTGTATATTAAGCTTGTGCCTTTGTTTGTTTGCCTTCTTGTTGATCAGCAGAATATCACACAAACTCAAAAACACATTCTTAATTTCTAGTGAACAGATTTATTGAAAGGACCAAGAGAAACAGACAAAGATGTGCTGCAAGCTGAATCTGAGAACCTCAAAAATGGGTTACAGATTTAAATATTTTGAAGTATCTGTTAAAATCATGGGGCTTTTTAAGTACTGTATATGTCGACATTTAGTTTGTTCTTTCTGTCATGCTGTATTTTTGCCCTGACAGATTCCCAGCTTTCCTGTAAGCGAGGATGATTATTCCCTGGCTCGCTCACGGACCTCCCCTCTCTCTCCTCGTTCCAGTGAGCAGTATCACGGCCTCATGGACCTTTTAAAAAAGCAGCATGAGGTCAGGAAATGCACATTCATCACTGTGGTGCAACTTCTAAATTGCTTTTGACTCAATAGACCACACCCTCACAATGCTGTCGTTATCATTTGTCCTCACAGTAATTGGACCACGTTCTGAGATGTGTCTCTGTGTGATGTCTATATGCAGTATACTATGTGACTGTTGTAAAGATTGTCTCAATCCTACTCCTTTCTTTTTGATCTACAGAAATGTATAACTTGCTCACAAGAGTTCATACGCATGGGCAATATGTCTGAGGCTCTGAAGTAAGAAACCATTTCCTAATTGTATGGTTGTATGTATGTTTGAATTAAGCTACCAGTGTGTTGGCAAAGAGCTAGCCTATGAAATAACATCTTACTGCAAGGTCTCATTGTAACAGTCTATAAATCTGGGGCTTTGTGTGTAACATCCATCTCTGTCTGTCTCCAGGTCTGAGAAGTTAGTTGAGGAGTGTATGCAGAACATAGAGATCCTGAAGAAGGCCCATGCCAAAGGTCAGCCAGTTCCCAAGTGCCGCACAGAGGAGAGGACCATCCACTCTGTCAAGTCAGCAACTAAACTAAATTATATAATGTATTTCAATTCACAAGAGATGAATTGATATTGAAGTGTCTTGTTTCTGTGTGGCATAAACAAAGGAAGAAACTGAAGTCAGCATTTTGTAGCCATCAGGCTCTGAAGATGTCTGCCAGTCTTCAGCAGCGGCATCCTGTCCGTTTGTTAAAAATCCATGAGCGGTCGCTAGTTTCAATACAGTAGATGACAGTCAGTAGATGGTTGTGCCATCATCAGGGTTTAGTAATTATATAATTGTAACGTAACCTTCGTGTTTTCTTATTCTTGAAATCTGACCTTAATGTGTAGTCTTGAACAAAATCAGGTGTTTAATTGTGGAAACACAATTCATTTGGATGAGATGAGGGTTGCTTTCTCTGACTACAGCAAAAATGAGTCAGAGTGACTCACTGTGACTCACCCTGGCTTTGCTCCAGTATCCCACCAAGCTAACAGCTAGGTAACTCTGGCAGTGACTCATTCAGCTGTTAGAGCTGTTTGGCACTCGCGGATGCTGAGTGATTGATGTCTTTTACTCAGGATGCCCGTTCTGAATGGCCCGTGTTTGTTTTCTAGGACCTACTCCAACCTGACACTTAATGACCTGATGCTGTACATCATAAGAGGCATCAGTCTACCAGCCCCCTCAGGTAGGTGTGCCTGCATCTTAATAATATCCAGGCCACACTGTGTCAAATGCATGTGTACTCACACCTACCTCGCTACCTTCAGGTGTCTCGCCTAACGATCTAGATGCCAGTGTGAAGTTTGAGTTTCCTTTCCCCAGCGCTGTAAGACTTTCACACTAAGTGCTGATACTGTATCACTCGTTTTGTGCTGATGTTGTTTTAATAAATTTATCTTTCTGTGTAGGAAGAGGCTCAAAGAGACAAAACCAGCACAGTAAAGGGCACAAACAGTCCAGACTTTAAAGAGCAGTTCAAACTTAACATCAACCGCAACCACCGAGGTTTTAAGCGTGTTATACAGTCCAAAGGGATCAAGTTTGAAGTCATCCACAAGGGGTAACACAGGGCTTTATTGAAGCTATAGAGAGAAAGGCCTCCATGCTTATCTGCCTGATTAATGCTGTGAATATGAACTGACTTTTGTTTGTTTACAGAGGCCTGTTTAAAACGGACAAAGTGGTGGGCACAGCTCACCTGAAGCTGGAAGGTCTAGAAAACCACTGTGATATTAGAGAGATCATAGAGGTTAGTGTTGGAAATGATGGAAATGTATGCAAATACCACCACTACCTGACAATATGTATGTGTGGCATAGGTGATGGATGGACGCAAGGCCACAGGCGGAAAGTTGGAAGTGAGAGTTAAGCTCAGAGAGCCTGTATCAGGAGCTGATATTCAGCCGGTGACAGAGAAGTGGCTGGTTCTCGAGCCAGTTTTAGTTTCTCCCCCAGAGAGACAGAAGGAAAAGGTGAGCAGTGTTTTCACTGTTCAGTGAAAAGTTCAGTTTTCTGCATACTAATGTTTGAATCTGAAGGTGGGCGACATCCTATTTTTATTTTATTACAACTTTCACCAACTTTACATGCTCTCAAGTGAACACCTGCAGTGTCTCGAGCATCTACAATAGATTAAAAACCCAACATGGGCACAAAACCCATAAATGCCCGGAAAGGATATTATATTGAATTCATGAGTTAATACAAAAGGCATCAAAATAAAAAAGAAACAGCCTTAGTAAATACTGTCGATCATATATATTATTAAAGTCCACTGAAAAGATGAATAATAGAGGCTTGACGTGTACTGTTCCGTCCATCAGTTAATATGTACTTCCTCCGTACAGTCAACCACTGGCACACAACACAATGGTAGTGTCAGTTTATTAAACTCTCATTTTGTATTTTCAGGCTCCTTCACCTCGATCCAAACCCAGACATGAAGAGAGCAGCAGGAGCAGTCACCCCAACAATTCCCCACCACAGTACAAACTCCACAGCTTCAGTCTCCTCAACTATGACAAGGAGCGGCTGGAGAGAAAGGTTGTCTGTGTGTTTGTTTGGTCTGAGCCTCTTCACAGCACGCTCTTCTCTAATGACTCGTAATGACCTGGAGGCGTAAGCTCTTATCGGTCATTCCGCTCTCTCCGTCTCTCAGATTGCAGAGTACCGAAAGAACCGGCGGGATCCACCATCTGACCTCATCCATCAATACAAAGAAGTCACACACAGGCTGCAGTGGCAAAAAGCAGAGCTAGAGCGAGGCTCCCCTGCTCTGCTGACAGGTAACACACATGTTTCCCATTGACGTGTGCAAGTAAAGGGTCTCAACCTCTTATGCATGTAACCAGTTCCCTCCGCTGCCCGTCTGTGTAGAGTATGAACATGTGCTGCAGCGCTTTACCCAAGGACTTTCTGAGTCTGTGAAGAAGTATTCCAGCCAAGGCAACAGAGTGAGTTCAGGGCCAGAGTTACATAAATGGGATTGTTGCTGTGTACATGCTTATGTATGCTGGTGTTGTAAAGAGTGTTTTTTTTTATTAGGAAGCTGCCAAGGATGCACTGGGCAGGTTGAAGATGGTAGAGGGTGAGGTAAGTTTGCTAGTTTTATATTTAAAAACGGTTTTAACGTCTTATCGTCCATACATAAACAGTTTTTCTTTGTTTTTCAGCTGGAATCACTGAGAAGGAAACGTACTGGATGAAGGAGGGAATAACAGATGGAACGAAGCAGAGACTTGGCAAACGTACTGTTATTTCATCTCTCCCTGGTTCATACACTCGTATACAAACACTACAGTTAGTACTTTTAACACAGATATGAATGATCTGTACCGTCAAGAAAATAACACAGAAATCAAAGCGCTATGGGAGAACCAGGCTTATTTGCACTCGTTTAAGAAAGACACTACAGAGAATAGATTGTAACGTTCAACTTTACAGATTCCACTTGTTTATCTTTTTTTTTTTTTTTTTTTATTCCATCTTTCCTTTAATTTGTAAGTGAAAGATAAGCTAGAAGACCTTTTACACCAGGTCTGTTTGGGTCCAATGATCACCAAATATGTGTGTGTTCTGAAGTGTGTTTAACCCATGGACTTAGGTGTTTTTAACCCTTTCCCCCATATTTTATGTGTGTAATGAGCTTAATGTAATCTGTCTGCTCCAGTGTTTCCAGATTACAGTAATCTGCTCCGTTTGGAGTGGTGTGATATGGGAATAAAAAAGCAGAAAAAAACGGGACTTCGGGGCGCTGCAGCCTACATCCCATAATGAGGGATTAGTGTTTATGTCACCAAGGAGACGACGAGATCAGACGTAGAGTCGCCTTTGGGGCTGGGGAGAGGGGGTGTTAACAGCGTGCCATGAATGTGGAAGGAGCTTAGCCCTGCCAGAGGATTGCCTCCTCTTCTTCATCAGCTGCTGCGTCTTTGTTGTCAGCTTCGTCTTCTAGCTTCACACTAATTCCTTGGCGTCTATTCAGAGATTTTTCAGACAACCAGCAATACGTTGGCTCCTTTTGTATCTTCTTTAAACTCTTTAACCATATTAGGCCCTCTTTGCTGTCAATTAGAGAACAATTAGCATCTGCTGTGCTCGTTTCCTGCTATTGTTCATGAATGTTGAGGTGTGCTGCTGAGGGGGGAAGAAAACACGGGTTCTGTCCCACTGAGCACCACCGTAGAAGATAAATACACATGGGCAGATGAGCCAATATGTGTCAGTGAGGCTGGGTGATGGTGTATCTCTATTTCTCGTCCACCGAGGGCATCCCTGTCTTCAGGGTCCTCATGCTTCCTCTCTACTTTACTTATTGTGGCTGTAATCATGATGCTCATTTAAATATAGATTTTAGATGTACTCACTTGTATAGATTTATTGTTTACCTAAACCACAAGATGCACAAAAGCAGGAAGTGTGTCAGTTTGCTGCCACGTGTTCTCTGCTCTGTTGAAAACTGTGGACAGATGCCTCCTCTGGAACCTGCAAACCTGCCGGTAGATTATGTGGAACCATGTTGATGCACGCGGCCACGATGTGACCGTCTACCTGTGTGTTTGGCTAATGAACTCCTAGTTAGACAACCACAATCATGACTCTCCACTTTGACATGGGACTTCAAAACTATTCTAACATCCCTTCCTCCCAACTTTTTTAAATCAACAGAAAACATGTTCTGACTCTAATGTGGTCATACCAATGTGGATTCATGGTTAATGACCTTGACTGCTTGTGATGTTAATTTAAACACTTGTGCAGCGCGGCTGCAGATGTTGCATGTTAGGTCTCCACTCTTTCAGGCAGCCATAGAATTCCATTAATTTCCACATGATACCAAAATCACTTAGCAGACTAACTTGACTTTGAGCCAGACATTTGGCTCTTTGAGTTGTGTAATCCATCACGTCCATAATCCATCAAGTCTACATTAATGTTTTCCAGTGATGCATTAGGTAGCCGAGCAGTTTAAAAGCAGATTTATTTGAGGCTTTGCATCAATGATAAATATTATGATAATGTTACTGACAAAAATGAATGTGGACTCCATGGACTACACAATTCAAGAACATTTCAAGGATCTACTAATTGGTTCTCATGCTGCACTGGAATGAAGAGAAACAAAAGCTTGCCTGCAGCTAAAGCTAATAATTACTTCCATAAATCGATAATTGTATTCATCTTGTGTTCTGAAATGTTTGTTTTTGATAGAAAAGTTGTGATATTGTAGCCAATGTTTAAATCTACCACAGCTGTCTATGGCACAGCACTATGGTTAAGTTGCACCAGCTTTTATGTAAAGCTTATGTGATTCAGGCTAAAACATGCAAATCCACTGGTATTCTTGGTCACGTTAAATGTGGCTCTGATTCAGTGAATGAGACAGCGTAGCTCCAGGCTGACCCTTTAACTCCATTTTACCCCAAACACACACACACTCACACCACATCACCCCTCTCCTCAACTAACCTCATGGCCTCTGAGGCCACACTGTTGTTATGGCAACAAGCTCATCAGCATTCAGTGTGATTGTATGATGGTCAGGACGTATTGTTAAAGTTTGTCCTGCTGGTTGCTGACTGCCTTCCCTCCTAAGAGTCAACACTACTCAGCCCGTGTTTCAGTCTGTGTCTCTGCTTCATGTCCTATTCTGTAATATGTCTACACTCCATTTAAAGAAAAAAAAGTTTGGTGGATTGTTTAGCATTTTTGTCTTAATCAGCTTCAGGAAACATATTCATCTGGTCTTGCGGGATTTTTTTAAAATCTGTGAACTGGTGGAAGGGCAATCAATCTAAGTGTAATATTTATGTACAGTAAATATACAGCGGGATATGCTCTGTCTCTATTTTTTAGTGTAAGTCATGCTGGTTTTTGTGCAGCTCAAACTTCGATTGTATGAAGGCCTGATTGTTTAGGCGTTATCAGCTAATGTATGAGGTTTAATTAAAATGGCCAAACAACTTGACTGTCTGAACTGGCATGTTTGTTTCTCTTCTGTGGGAATGAGGCGTAATCAAGACTTCCAGTTAAACCCTGGGACTTCATAATGAATGTAAAACCAGGTCTACGACAGCTACTTTCTTACCAGAAATAATGTGTTTTATTGACATTTCAGTTAACATTTTGTGCTGCAGAGGCTCCAGTTAAACACAGTGTTGATTCTACTGCTGATGACACAGTAAGATCCTAAACAATGTACAAGCAAAAGAAATCAATGATCTTAATGATCGGGTGCCACTTTAGACCTAAGTGTGTGGTCATTGGATTTAAGGGAAACCTTTGCACGTGCACATTTCTGCATGTGTACTATTAGCTTCCCTGCAGGCTGAGCAGATGTCAGCCGAAGGAACAGGGTTAAAACAATAAAAGACAGTATGTCTCTTTGGCGGGTGGCTGAGGCTTTGCTGTTATGCTAATAACATGAATGTGAAATTTACCCCCTGACAAAAGGAGCTTCGCCGAGAGGGGGGATGGTGCACAGACACGACGCGGGGCTCCCGAGCAGCTCGGATCGCCCGCGACACCTCGGTGGGCGTGGCCAGCGAGCCGAGGGCTTCCTGCTCGGGTGAACACGTGGTTCCGTGTCTACCTCTCTGCTCGTCTGTCAGCGTGTGAGCGGTTCCAGTCCCTCTCTTCACTCCTTTCCCTCCTTCACCCTCCCGTCGGCACAGCAGATCATCTCTTCTTTTCATTTTTTTTAAACTCCGTCCCGCACGCGCCTCCTCCACCCTCACGCCGTATCCTGCTACACTTCCCCGTTCTTCTCTGCGACGGTTCCCGGAACTACCGACAGCCAGGCCGCGGTCACTTCGGCGTGCGTCCGCTCCGAGAGAGACGAGGGGGAAAAGGAGAGTGTGTGTGTGTGGAAGTGTGTGTGAGTGCGTGTGCGCGCACCTGACCGCAACCGGTCCATACGTGCAGCCCCCCCTCCCATTTCACTCTCCCGCATCGTTTTTCGGTCATGACGCTGGAATCGATTCGCTACCGGGCCGGGTCCCTGCAGATCCTCAACCAGCTGCTGCTGCCTCACCAGACCGCTTACGATGAGATCTGCTCGGTGCAGCACGCGTACGAGGCCATCAAGTCCATGAAGGTACGGAGCCCCTTTCTCCTTCTCCACCCCCTCCCTGTCTTTCATTCACTCCGGGCTCTCCCCTGCCCGTCGCGTCCTGCGTGTCTGCTGCATGTCCACGCACTCGCGTCGTGCGTGTTTTCTGTCGGCTCTTTGTGCTCCCACCGCTCCACGCATGTGTGTCTCGCCGCCGTGCACCCGTTGTCGGCCTGTATTTTTATTCTGGAGGGAACCTGCAGCACCCCCACCCCTCCCGCACGCCACCCCAGCTCCTCGATCATTTATTTATAGTTTTCTCTTAATGCCAGCGGAACTACCCCGTTCACAGAAAGCACGCTGATCTATGTGGTTTTGTTCTAGCAGGGTTGGTATCTGCACACAGGCTCCCACCCGTGAAATATGCCCCCCCATCCTCTTTCTTTCTTAGGGGAAGATTATTGATGAATTATTAATGGCCTTTGCCAGGGTTCGTCTGCGTTTTGGTCTTGTGCTACACCCAGTGACACCTCCACTTCATCTGTGTGTGTTGAGCCCTGACAGACAGAGGTGTTCAGACAGCTGCGGGTTGTTACGGTCCTCTCTCAGCTGGCAGCATTCTCAGATGTTCACTTATTAGGGCTGAGCGGTTATTCAGTCTTTGTCTTCCCACTGATGCACGCACGCCGTAGCTACACGTTTGATCCTGTGTGAGCGCGAGAGACGGGAACGTGCCATATGCAGGAGGGGTGACGGTACTGGAGACGAGAGGCAGGGCGACGGATGACTCCAACTCAGATGTCATGACAACCTCTGGCTCTGTGATCATCCACTCTGAACTCTGTTGAGACTAGATTAAAAGTCCTCATGAAAACTAGGGATCCTTCAGAAGTTGGCTTAGAAACCGCAGTAGGACCACGCTGTGACGACGGCTGCCTCTCTCTCTCCTCCAGGTGCGCGGCGCCCCGGCCATCGCCATCGTCGGCTGCCTCAGCTTGGCCGTGGAGCTGCGAGCGGGCGCCGGCGGCGATGACCCCGTGACCTTCATCAGGGAGTCCCTGTGCCACCTGACGTCGGCCCGGCCCACGGCCGTCAACATGGGCCGCGCCGCTCGCGAGCTGATGGAGTTTGCCGAGAACGAGAGCATGGAGAAGAACGCGGAGCAGCTCAGGGAGAGGTGAGCGAGTCGCCCCGAATTCACTTCACTCACTTGATTAATGCTCATTTGAAGCCTTTGAATTCCCCCGCGTGTGTGTGTTTACCTGCCTTTTACAGACTTAGTCACAGCCAAGAGTCCCTAGTAATTACAACAGCAATGTTGGATGGGTGGAACCCTGCGTTGTGTTTAAAGAAACCCCATGCATGCCTGCAAGTGATGCTGCTGGACTTAGTGAAAAAGGATGCAAAGAATAGGCTTCAGTCTGTAAGTGTGAGGGATGTGAAGGAGCAGCTACAAGGATACAGTAAATAGAACCTTTGTTTGCATGAAAACAACACAGGGCCTTAAGGCTTAACAAACTGAGTGTACGACCGGCTTCCTGCATAATGAGCCTCGTCCATTGAAAGCACACTGGGTGCTGTACATTTCAATGACGCGACCATTAGCTGCTGCTGTTTCACCTGCTCCTTCAACACCTGCCGCTGGTTGACGGGGAACGCGTCGCAGTGTCGGTGGATGGGAGCGGGTCCAGGGACGCGAGGCGCTGTCGGCCCTGACACAGACCTCTTTGTCAGTGTTCTCCTCAAAAGCGTGCTACTGATATCGGTTACAGTCATTTAATCACAGCAGGCTGATGAGTCGTGTCCAGCATCCGCCCCTCATCCTACCTTTGGTGACAGTGATTCATCTAAGTGAAAAATGAAACCAGAGCGGTGGGTTGAGTGACCTAGAGCGGACGTGCGAGGTCTTTTTTTTTCGTGGCTTTGGCGAGTTATTCAGTGGAGGAATGTGGTGGTTTGAAGGTAACGCGTCGGGATGCGAGCACAAGCCAGTGTGTTAGTTGGAGGGAAGGTGAGCTGGATGGGCTGGGCCCCAGTGACAGACGAAGGCTAACCCCACCCCCCCACCCCCCCACAGTGTAATCGCCTGGATCGAAGTCATGCTGGAGCGTGACGTCAACGACAACAGGAAGATCGGTAACTATGGCGCGCAGCACATCCTGTCGGGCGTCCCGAGGGACTCCGTGACCATCCTCACACACTGCAACACCGGCTCGCTGGCCACCGCCGGATACGGCACCGCACTGGGTAAGACTGGAGCGGCCGGGCCGACTGTTGTGCGTGCGTCCGCTGCGGCGTTACTGACGGTGTGTGTGTGTGTGTGTGTGTGTGTGTGTGTGTGTGTGTGTGTGTCTGTGTGTGTGTGTCTGTCTGTGTGTGTGTGTGTCTGTGTGTGTGTGTGTCTGTGTGTGTGTGTGTCTGTGTGTGTCTCTGTGTGTGTCTCTGTGTGTGTGTGTGTGTGTGTGTGTGTGTGTGTGTAGGCGTGGTGAGGAGCCTGCACGCGCTGGGCAGGCTGAAGCGCGTGTACTGCACGGAGACGCGGCCGTACAACCAGGGATCCAGGCTGACGGCGTACGAGGCGGTGGCGGAGGGAATCCCCGCCACGCTCATCACAGACAGCATGGCCGCCCTCACCATGCGGGAAATGGGCATCACAGGCGAGTGTCTGTCAGCACGCGTCGCCCTCCTCTCGTCCGCTTCGCCTTCATTCACACCTTCCTGTCATTTCTTGCCCCCCTTCAGCTGTGGTGGTGGGCGCCGACCGAGTGGTTGCCAACGGCGACACGGCCAACAAGGTAGGCACGTACCAGCTGGCTATCGCCGCAAAGCACCATGGGATCCCCTTCTATGTGGCGGCGCCCAGCACGTCGTGCGACCTGAGCCTGGAGAGCGGCAGGGACATCGTCATTGAAGTGCGTCCACCCGAGGAGCTCACCAGCATCAACGGGGTCCCCATTGCCGCCCCAGGTAAGCGTGGCCCGATGGGGGGGGGGGGGCTGCAGGTCCTTAGCAGAGAACGCTGGAGGCGTGTTTTAGGTGAATCTGTCGACTCTAAGTTGACTCATTCGATTTCTAATTAGTTAGTCGGTGACATCACAGTAATTAAAGCACGCTCATTTAATGAGCACATTGGCCTCAGGGGAGGGACGCGTGCATGTACATCACATTGCATATCCCCCTCTGTCTCTCTTTAAAGCAGAGATTTAAAGCTGTGCATCTACGCCAGGAATCAGCTGACCACTGACGATCACTTCCTGTGTGGCTGTCCTGATACAACCTCAATGTAAAGAAGATAGCACGATATTAATTAAAGGCAGAGAAATGTGGTCGACAGGCACCTGGGAAACCTGAGTGAAGCCTGTCCTTGTTTGGATGGGTTCCACTGACCCATGGACCCGGAAGCGAGTGACTCACTGCTGGCAGCTGAGTCCTGCTGCTGTAGCTACTGACCAGCGCGTTAATCCTCTGCTGAAATTCAAAACCCCTGTAGTCATCTTATTTTAGGAAATGAGTCAGACTTTTTTAGAAATGAAAGTTTATATTTATGAGCTGCACACGGCGTAATGTGCATCTAAGGTCAGAGCTCTCATTAAATAAGCGCGTTTTAATAACTCAACATATTCTGTTGAACCAAGCAGAGGAGGGTAATTAAAGTGAACCAAAATCAACCAGTGGTAGAGAGGCATACATCAAACATCAAGAGTCCCTGATGTTGTAAAGTCAATGATTCAGACTCACTAAACAAAATCAGAATCTAGTGCTGCTGGATTAATAACCTGCAGCAGTTCTTTGTATCGTAATTTCATCCGAGTTCGGCTTCACAGCGGCTCAGGGAGAGGGATTTGATATGTGCCCAGAAAGACATAAAAAAGCTCCCACATTCCTCCCATACTCACCCGGCTGCTCCCCCGCAGGCATCGAGGTGTGGAACCCGGCCTTCGACGTCACCCCTCACCAGCTCATCACCGGAGGCATCATCACGGAGCTGGGGGTCTTCCTCCCCTCTGAGCTGCAGGCTGCGCTCACCGGCCGCCTCACCGCCCTCTAGAGCCGCCGGCGCCTCCTGCTGCCCAGCGTGCGCCACTGCATCTTGATGTCACACAGCTGGAGACTCTCACGTCATCGCACAACGCGCCCATGGTTGTCGATTAATTTACGTTTGCTTAACGTGGCTGTTACACGCGGGAGAGTGTGTGTCCCTCACTCACAGAACTACGTGGATTCAACGCAGGGAGTCACATGCGCAGTCTCATTTCTTTTTTGGTTCCTTTTGTTTCGTGGCTTGTGCATTTCCCAGGTTTTCCATCTTGTCCTTCATTTTTCCTTTGTCACCTCTACCGTTCCTTTAACAACAGCTGGGCTCCATTTCTCCAAACCCTATTTGGCGAAACATACAATGAGGTCTTTTTTGAAAACAAAAGTGGCATGACTGATGTTTCTTTTTGTCAGTAGTGCATTTAGCTTCGATTTCTAAAATGCTGCTACCCACTTGTAAATAGACATATTCTTGCTGGTAGTTTGTACATATGTAGAACACTAACCCCTCCTCTAAGGTACCGATATTATAACCAGATATGTGGTTATTCAAAATTAAATTTGACTTTGGAAATGTTATATTAACATTTCTTTCATTTGGCCTGTGTAGAGAAAAAATTTAAATTTAAATTTCTCTTACAATTTGAGATAAAAATTTTGAGCAAGTGAAATTTGTCTCCCTCTAGTCAGCTGAAGCCTAAAACAATACAGCACCAGTCAACAGACCAGTAGATACAAACATCCCATATAATGTCAGCCTATGGTGGTGGCTTGTTCTCCATAGAGTGTATGAAATTGGTTTGTAAGAATAAATGGGTTTTAACTGGTTAATCTGTTTTAAACTGCTTTTCACATTACCCGTAATGAAGCGTCTGCTTTCGAACTCATCCTAAAGCGTCAGTCAGGTTCAGATCAGGCGCTTCATGTTGTTGGCGTGTCACCGGTTGGATGCAGAGTGAGTTGGTGGCCTTGCTGGGTAATTGGCAATTTCAGAAAAAAAGCACCAATAGTGTCACCAGCAGTGAACGCCCACACGATCGCACCTCCTCCTCCTCCACCGGAGCTGCGCATGCAAAGACGTCAGTACAACTTTTAACTTAGACATGTTTTAGGCGTTTTGTGGAACCAAGAAATCTTTTGTATCTGCTGGTTTGGCCTCAACATGAATTTTGGTTGTTAATAGTCAAATCTTCGAAGTGTTTTTAAGGCACATGATTTGTGGGATCCAAACTTCTATTTGACGTAGTTTTGCTCATCACATAGTTCCTTTAGTCCTGGTGCCTTCAGTAACTTTATAAAAAGAAAGAAAAAACACTGAGTGGAGTCCTGTGGCTGGTGCTGTACGGCTGTGTTAAAGCTCACTCATGCCTTTATTTGTATCATGGATTGCATTCTTTCCCTTGTCACATCATACATTGCATCATAATGTGCTTCTGTACATGTACCATAATATATAATAAGAACGTTGGAGCACTGATATAACTACACGTCACAGCACACTCTGTAAGAATGAACAACACAGAGAAAGGGATTGGTTTGATTTTCACTGTGGCAGCGTTGGCTGAGAGACGCTTCTAAGACAGTTGTGTTTCTGTAATGCAGGCCTCACTATTAAAGGAGCAGTTCACCCCAGAATGAAGGTTTGGGATCTGCTCACATCTGTCAAGGTTTTACAGATTAAAATCTGTTGTTCTTAAAGTAGTTACAGTATTTTTTAGTGAAAACTTCCCGACAAATATTTTCTCACCTGACTCTTCGGTTTTCCCAGTCTAGTGAGCTCGTTGTTGGTTTACACCCACACTGTTGGTGAACGCTAACTGTGCTTGTTCAATAAACAGAGGGCAGATTAAAGTAGCGCTGCAGGTGAGCACAGTGCAGCTGAAGAGACGGGTTGTTCCCTCAGGAGCTGAAAGGAGAGTAAATATTGGCCGATGTCCGCTGCACACAAACCTGAATCCAACTGACTGATCACGTAGCTCCATGGCTGCAGCATGTGTTTCCACGCAACAGTTTGCTAAAATGTCTGCATCAGCATCTTTAAAGTGATAACAATGTGTTTAGAGCTTCTGTAGCGCAGGCAACACAATGAATGAGCGTGCGTTGATCTCACACCCAAAGTGTGAAACCTAAAATGTCAACGTAAAGTGACCCGATGTGATCTTGGCTTTGGGACGTCATCGGGACAGATGAGCACTGGCTGAAGTCTGATTCATTCTGAGGTGAACTGCTTTATTATTGGGTGTTTCTCTGTGCAGAAACTGCTATTATCAAGATCAGAATGTAACATTCAGCTCTAATGACCCTTCTGCAGTCACGGGCTACAGACACCCGGTCCATTCTTGCCTTTGTACTCCGATCAGAATGTGTGTGGACTTACATGGCGATAATCCCCGCTCACAGCTGAATAGCTGCTACACACTGATTCACCATCAGAGTTTCCACCAGATTAGGTAGATGAAGAAACTCCTGTCATTAGCAGAACTTTGCAGCCTTCTCATTTTTTGAAATATGAATATTGGCTTTTTTTAACTATAAATTTGTGATAATTCTACACCTTTTATCCACCCGTAACCAGTAGACTGTTATTTATTGTCCTGTGTCAAATTATGTACAGGATCCAAAACAACAAATGACTCCATTCATAGATCTTGTGTGCATTCACCTGTATGGGATGCACTTGACTGCTGAACTGAATGTCACTGCTCACTGCCTTACAGGTGCAGCAACAATACAACTCACGGGCATGAGTGGACACGGTAGCGAGAGCCACTCAGTCTTCCTTCTGACCTGGTTTACCGTGGCCACACAGTCACCTTGACCAAGCTCAAAGGACTCTGGAGTGAATCTCTCTGGGTGTGTGATCATGATCACGAGCTAGTGTCAGCAGTGAGCAGACAGCTGACTGTCTGTCAGACTGTTGACAGCTGTTTGAGGGATTTTTTTCTTTGTCGAATTTCTCTGTGCTGGATGAGAAACACATGGAACGACTGACCACATAACATATCAGTCAACCTTCTCACCACCTCTACTGTGACTTCACACATTGCTCTTGTTGACTGTATTAGTCACGTAATTCATTTTAAGAAATTGACACTTGATCCACCCTACTTTTTATTCAACAGGGCCGCTGATGGGTTCAGAGAAAACCACAAGAGATATTAATGTGATTAATATTAACAGTTCAAGTATCCATAGTGTTATTGTCTCTATCTTTAAAATGCTGTAATATTAGCTCACATCCTTCACTTTCATCTTCCTTCTTGTATCACCGCTCACACAAATGCTGTTAGGTCACACACGAGTGCAACGACACCTGTGTTTGTGAAGTTTCCTTTCTGTTTTGTACAGTTTAGACCTCACGTGTTCGGGGGCGTTTTTAGACAATGTTCCAGACATATGTAGCAACTCTCTGGCTATCAGACCTGCCACATGTTATTTCTTTGTAAATCTTTAAAGAGCTATGGGAGTTTTGTTTGTCTACATCATGATTATAAGCTTTTCGCTTGTGGTTTGTTCTTTTATTTCATGACATTGTGATTCCTAGTGATTAGGCCATTAGTACAACACACTGGGGAGGCCTCCTCAACCATACACACTACCTCTCTGTCTGCGTACACGGACTCAGACGCTGAAATGCATGAACACGAGCACTTGGTGTGCCAGGTTGCAGCAGAGCAGATTGACAGATTGCAGAACAAAATCTGGACTAAATGTTTTCACGTTTCACTGAGGTTGTGTATAAAACACAAAGTGACAAATTGTGGCAGTGCGTTTAGTTGCCAAAGTAGCCTATAGAGCCAGGCAAGTTTTGTTTGGTTGAAGTTTGCATTAGCTGTCAGCTTTATATGAATTATCAGCAGTATTTAAAAACATGTTCCACCACCTTTCTAGAACTAGAAAAACCTAGTGTGTCTGTTTTCAGGTGCCAAGATTCAGCACCGCTTGCCACTTATGTGTTCACGCGGATTGGAATATGTGATTATTCACAAACGGAGTGATTTTCAAATTATTAGTTCAGCCTCCAATTACAGTGGAAGGAGTATTGTTCAGATGGCCTCTTTAAGTGCAAATATCCTCCTGTTGTTATTGATAATCACTTGAATTGGGTCTTTATTTTATAAGGTGAAAAGAGTTCAAAACTGGATTTTTTAAATATAAATGTATATGAATATAATGCTGTAATGTCATTGATTAAGAGATTTCTCTTTCACATCAATACAGTAAAAACAATAAATGCGCAGTGAAATTGGTTGTTCTGGTCATTGTCGCTGCACTTTAAGTTCCGTTTCGAGAACAACCCATAGGTGGCACTAAAGCGCTAAAGACTGGGATGTCAACGACTCGATAAAAAAAGCGCAGAAGAAGAAGCTCCTCCTGCTTCCGGTTATCAAAATGGCGCAAGGAAAACAAGTTGAAAGCGCAGCGTTCAGGAGCCTCAAAGTAACGGCCTCAAAACAAGCAGAGGATGTATGTTTGTCATTATATTTGAGAGTGACATGATGAAAGGGCTTTGGTGTTTTGTGCAAATACAAGTACAGTAAGTGTTAATAATATCACGTTAGCATTGGGCCAATTCTGGTTTGGAGAAGGCTTTTACAGGACATCAAACTAATCTGAATTGATATAGTTTCTAAATATTGTATTACTAACCATACAGTATATACTGTAGCGACACTGCCTGTTTTAGTCCTGACACAGCATGAACTCACCTTTAGTGTCGGGGGTGTAGATGGTCTTGTCTGTCTGAATGAAGATGTATCCAGACTGGAAGGACACTAAGACGACCTTCTCCAGCAGCCGGTCAGGGAACTGAGCTTGGAGGTAAACATACTGCTTCAAGTTGGGATCTTTACTGAAGTTGCCTGCAGGAAGCTAAGAAAAGTATAATGAGACACAACAGTGTGAGTTACATCATGAGCCTGTCAGGACTCCACATCTAGAAGCCAACAGGACTTGATAATGTTTGCTTCATTCAAACAAAGAACATATTTTAAAGATAATGCCATAAAGGCCGAGCAGTGAATTAATACAGCATTTTATCCACTCTGATGAGTAAGGTCTACTTACAGTGGAGCTCCATCAGCCAGACACGTCAAAAAGGCCAGAGGCCAGTAGCCAGAGCTGCGTCCCACTCATCCTACTGATCCTGTCTTACTTCAGATTGTTGCTCTGACTGTTATAGACAACAGTGCACTTCTACAAGTGTTGGGCATCTCTGCGCAGACGGCTGAAAGATGAACTTGTCTGTGGTGTTATTCAAGCAGATTCCTTGACTCTTGTGGACCAGCAATCTGGTGCTACATCACATTAAAATAGCGACTGTGGGATTTGTTTTGTATAATACTACTGTACCGTATGTAGTTGTCTTCTTGAATTCTGTATGTTTGTAAACCTTATGTTAGCCGTTTTCCGGTGACTTTTGTTGAGACCTTGCTCCATATAAAAACTGAACTGGTTTCCAGATGTAAAATGTTGCAAAGGTCTGCAAAGAACAACAAACTCATGGGAGAGGCAGCAGGCTCTAGTTTGTCTGACTTGGGTCGAAACAAACTTAGTTTTCCAAAAACACGCACATAAAACGCAACTTTGCTTAACCTTAGTACAGTACATAAACTGTTCACATCAGTTCATACTGATATAGTATATAGTTTAATGTAGTGAGCATTTTCCAAACAAAGATACGTCATCATTGCACTTACAAGTTCACTGTAATCTCTCACAAAATCACCAAAACAGCTGGACGTTCGTTACAGTTGCATTTATTATTTAGGCAAATTGAAAAGACAAGTAAAACCAAAGTAAGCAAACCTAATCAAACAGTAACCAAAGAGGCCAGATCAGAACTTAGAGGTGAACTCTATGGTCAAGGTATATGCAGGTTAGGTCAAATCCAAGGCTGAGAGCACAAGTGCAGCATTTGTGTTAGCTTTTATCACTCTGAACATCCAAAGGCAGTATACTGCAAGGCCATCTCTTTCAGGCCCACACAGGTAACTCTGTGTTCCGCAGTCTGACACTCTGCCGCTGTGGGCCAGTACTCAATCCAGGTACTCTCACCAAGCGCATACAGATACCTGGGAAAAGGGAAACACAATGTGTTTTCATAGTCAGGTTCTGCAACAGCATGGAAAAGTAGCACTTCCTCCCGAAACACATAGCAAATTAAAGCAGTGAAATAGTTTTATTAAATGAATAAGCTTCAAACATAACAAACTAAATTACAAAGACAGACTCACGATTGACTTTGGTCATCACTGTAAATGTCACGGGACGTGCCCATGATCAGGTAGGTTTTGCCTTTCTGCACATCTAAAACATTTTTGCACTTAGGTAAACTGAAGAATATGTGCAATTTACTCTCAGGTGCCGCATCATGACATTCTGTAATCAAATTATAAAATAAAGAATAATATATCAACATAAGCTGAAAACGACTTAAACAATTTTTAATTTGAAAGTAGATAGTGACCTTTCTTAATGACTTCCAGTACTTTCATTGTGTAATTGTCAGCTGACAAATCCTCCAGTCTCACTTTGTATGCTGAAAACAGAAGTTTCACCTTCATACTTTAGACTTTGAATTTCTTTACTAATGCAAACATTCAAGTCAATCTCTTTACATGACAGATATGTAAATACAGTCCAGGTTCTTACCAAAATCTGTTTTACTTAAAGGCGTATTTTCACAACATTTAGCCATGCGCTCTGCACTGCTGATCGGCCCCTGCTTACGCATAACACATTTCTCTGGAAATGAACAACAGTAACATGAACGTGTGTCTGGGCAGGTTTTTGTGAGTGCAGGTGTGTGAAGTTTAATTTAAGTACAATTGTTACTGTGATCCTACAGAAGATTAATTCCACAGGTGATGAATGTCTTTAAATCAAATGCACAATAATGTGTAGTAATAATTATATGTCAATAGCATCTACAGTGTATTTTTTCATGATTATATTATCATCGGGAACCAAGATAGCAACTATAAGTCAATGGCTGCTTCTCAGGGGTATCGCACATATAAAGTCTAAGTGGCAGAATATGAGTGGGTGGACATGTCAAATGCAATCGAAGTGTATTATAAGTTTACAACTAAAGCAATTATTGATTATTAGTGATTTATTTCTGTTCATTTGTTCCATCAGATGTTTTTATTTACAAATGAAGGCACAGAAACTCAAACGTTCAAATAAACATATTTACCTTCTGCACATATGCAAATATTATTTATGCAGAGCAAATTAATCTCTCCAGCTTTTTTCTCTGTGTGGTAGAATTTCACACAAGGTTTTGCTACAAGAAAAACAAATATTTGGATAAACATGTAGTTATAATTGCAGTATAACAAAAATGCAAGTGAGCTATTTTATTTCCAGGTTTAATTTACACTGACATGAAAAATCTTTAAACCTACTGCAGCTTTCTAGACTTACGGTCGTAGTATTCGTAGACAGACACAGCAGCTGGTTGTAAGACACCAACTTTCAGCTTCTGATGGAGCCTAAATCTGATTTCTTCTGGTCGTGTGTGAGAAACCTGCATAAAAATGTAAATCAAAGGTGAAGTAGAAATGAACAGAGTGAATAGGAAACAGAGAAGTAGTGATGTCTCACCTTGTCCAGATAAATGATGAGTGAGCCTCTTTCTGACAGGACTTTGTTCATCTCATACTTTGAAATAATGCGAGTGCGACCTTTAGACAACTACACACAAACATGTAGACAGTGAGAAAGTCATTTAAACCATAACACAAACTTGTGTGTGTGTAAAGATTCTTACTGCATCCAGGTCATTTGTGTTAACTGTGAAGCCCGTTAACAAACCGATATCCAGGATTGACATGGTTGCATCACGTGTCTTGTCCTTATATCTGCATAAAATATGCAAAAAATATGTAAGAAGTCAATGACTGAATGGCTAAATTGTTGTCTTGATTGTACTCACAAAACATCTATTGTCAGCGTGTATATCATCTCATCGGCCTGTTCCTCTATAAGAACAAACATCACAGACATTAATATAACAGAATTTTAATAGTTGGTAGAAAGAGAAAGAGAAAGATGGGAAACTCAAAGAATAAAGAGAGAACCAAACTACCTGGGGTGAGCGTCACGGACATGTCAAACTTCTCACAATCACTCTCCTTCTCTTTAGGTAAAGCATAATAATACGACACCATCTGACACACAGACAAAACTAATGTTACACTGGCTTCTGTCTGACGTTACAATATAAGGTTAAGAAACGTGTGAAACTCACAGTCAATGTTGCTTCTCCTGAGCCAGTCGCCATCACTTTGACATCTTTGTTTATGTCATTGAACTGTAAAGATTTGAAACACACACACACACACACACACACACACACACACACACACACACACACGGTATAAGAGTAAAGGTTTCACTGAGCGAGTTTTATTCTTTGTGTTTTCTCACTGTCATTGCTCTTGTACCACTTGTAAAGTGGTTTTCTCTGCTGAACTTGTATTTATTAGGAATCGATCGGTCTGGCAACAAGACGTCCACATTTAGTTCATAGTCTGGTTCTTTAGCACTGGTCCAGTACTCTGCTACTGCCTGGTACACTATCATAGTGGCCTGAAGCAAACAGAAAAAGCAAAGATACATTATAAACACTGATTAACTCAACTAAAAACTAAAACAAGATTAATAAATTTCTGTTACCTGAGTTGATCTGTAGCCTCCATTTACTTTCTGCTGCTGGTTGAACCATCTCATAACAGGTCTGGCATCTTCAAAAGCCTTAAAACAGAAGGCATGAATCCAGTTACTTTATTTGGTTATAAAATAATTAGTCAGCTTTATTTTATGTCAAATACATATGTTTTTGAAAACATGCTCTTTAAGGTCTCTGAAGGTTCTCATTCATACAGGTTATGTTTATCCTAAAGTGATGTGTGGTCTTCTGTGTTTGTGCATGTGCATTCTCTGTGATTTCCTGTCTTTGCAGTGAATTTCAGTTTGTGTTCGGTTCTGTTCTGTTCTGTTCTGTGTTCTGAGTTGGGTTTTTTTTTGTCTGTGAACAGTCATTGGTTGTTCCTTTCTTCATCTATGTCGAGAATATCTGTGTTCCCTAATAAATTTACAGTACACATTGTAGACAGTACAATGCAGTTCTAACATCAATAAATGCTAACGATTTATCGATTTATGAACCACATAGTATATAAACTTAGTACCCCACACCCAGACTGCAGTACATGAAGTAACATATTCTCACCTTGGCCCTGACCAGAGCCAGAAGAGCGTAGGCCGTGGCCTCCAGTGTGTAAACATTTCCCTTGATTACAGGCCAGTGAGATGATTCTGAGGAAAACACAACTTTAACTTCTTATGACATCTGATGGACCTCATCCACTAATAACTGGACATTTTATTTTTTTTTTCCACTTACAATTAGTAAATAAATTATATAAATATTTAGTATATTACAACCTTATGCACAAATTAAACACCTTTATACAACTAAAAATCCAATACAGGCATTTGCAAGAGGTAAAACAGTTAATAAAAGTGAATTGTTCAAACATAGTTATACTAAACATACTTCCTATGACAAAATTCTGTCATAGGATGCTTCTATCTTTAGGTAAAGTACAGTATCATCTTTTCTCGTCAGGGGTCGTCACAGCAAATGAGTCACGTGGTTGTTTTGGCTGAATGCCCTTCCTGACGCAACCCCTCGGGACCAGCAGAGAAGTCACTGCAACTCCTGCGGTTAGATTCAAACCTTCGACCTTGGCATCAGCAGTGCAATGCTCTAACCACTGTGCCAAACAGTGCCAGGGTGCTTTTAATGTCTTCAAATTATTAAATTCATATTTTATACTTAATATAGGAAGTTAACTAGTTAACATTTATGCAGTGAAAGGAGCAAAAAATTGCTTAATCTCAATGTGGCCATTTTTGGCCATGAACACACAAAGGGAGTTTTTTGTGTTTTGCTTTCCCTGCAATTTTTTAAAAATAAATAAAAATACATAAAAATATTGTTTGTGTTAATTTGTTGAATATGTGGTATGACTGACGCAAAAATCACCTTGGCACTAATAATATAGAACATTTTCATCACATAATTTATATAATAATATATAACTATTATTATATATAACAATTATAATTATATATACAATTATAAAATTTATAATTATATATAACAAAGAAACAATTATAACAATAATAATAATAATAATAATAATAATAATAATAATAATAATAATAATAATAATAATAATAATAATAATAATAATAATACCTGAAGAAGCAAACTTGTAGAGGAACCCTCGGTTCAGTTTGCCTTCGTTGGCCAAAGCGTATGACGTCATGGCGGCAGCATAAGGGTTGGTGAGGCTGGGCAGACGCTTCTCAAGGTAGGTCACAGCTTTGTTTATGCTGCTTGGTAATGACTGTATAGTGGGAAAAGTGGGAAAAAACACAGCAATCAAATAGGGTATATAATAATTCATTTCACGAGTCCTGGGTCTTCTTCGGGGGCCTCCTACCGGTGGGACATGCCCGGAACACCTCCCCTTAAGGGAGGCATCCAGGAGGCATCCGAACCAGATGCCCGAGCCACCTGAACTGGCTCCTCTCGATGTGGAGAAGCAGCGACTCTACTCCGAGCTCCTCCCGGGTGACAGAGCTCCTCACCTTATCTCTAAGGGAGCGCCCAGCCACCTTGTGGAGGAAGCTCATTTCAGCCGCTTGTATCCGTGACCCAAAGCTCATGACCATAGGTGAGCGTCGGAACTCAGATTGACGTTTAAATTGAGAGCTTTGCCTTTCGGCTCAGCTCCCTCTTCACCACGACGGACCGATACACCGACCGCATTACTGCAGCCACCGCACCGATCCGTCTGTCGAACTCACGCTCCTTCCTTCCCTCACTCATGAACAAGACCCCAAGATACTTAAACTCCTCCACTTGAGGCAGGAACTCTCCTCCAACCTGGAGAGAGCAAACCACCTTTTTTCGGTCGAGAACAATGGCCTCAGATTTGGAGGAACTGATTCTCATCCCAGCCACTTCACACTCAGCTGCAAACCGCACCAGCGCACGCTGGAGGTCCTGCCCCGATGAAGCCAACAGGACAACATCATCTGCAAAAAGCAGAGATACTATCCTGTGGTCCCCAAACCAGACCCCCTCTGGCCCCTGGCTGCGCCTAGAAATTCTCTCCATAAAAATAATGAACAGAATCGGTGACAAAGGGCAGCCCTGCCGAAGTCCAACATGCACCGGGAACAGGTCTGACTTACTGCTGGCAGTGCGAACCAAGCTCCTGCTCCGGTTGTACAGAGACCGAACAGCCCTTAGCAAAGAGCCCTGGACTCCATACTCCCGGAGCACCCCCCACAGGATGTCACGAGGGACGCGGTCAAATGCCTTCTCCAGATCCACAAAGCACATGTAGACTGGTTGGGCAAACTCCCACAAACCCTCAAGCACCCTGCTGAGGGTATAAAGCTGATCCAGCTTTCCACGACCAGGCCGAAAACCACATTGTTCCTCCTGTATCCGAGGTTCGACTATCGGCCGAATTCTCCTCTCCAGTACCTTGGCATAGACTTTCCCAGGGAGGCTGAGAAGTGTGATCCCCCTATAGTTGGAACAAACTCTCCTGTCCCCCTTTTTGTCAAGAGGGACAACCACCCCGGTTGTCCAGTCCAGAGGAACTGTCCCCCTCGTCCACGCGATGTTGCAGAGGCGTGTCACCCAAGACAGCCCCACAACATCCAGAGACTTGAGGTACTCAGGACGGATCTCATCCACCCCGCTGCTCTGCCACCGAGGAGCTTACTAACTACCTCGGTGACCGCCTCTGAGTCCCCTGCCTCTTCTTCCTCAGCAGAAGGCATGTTGAAGGGTTTGAAGAAATCCTCAAAGTACTCCTTCCACCGTCCAATAACATCCCCAGTTGAGGTCAACAGCTTCCCACCTCCACTGAAAACAGAGTTGGTAAAGAACTGCTTCCCCCTCCTGAGGCGCCGAACGGTTTGCCAGAATCTCTTTGAGGCCGAGCGATAGTCCTCCTCCATGGCCTCCCCGAACTCCTCCCAGGCCCGAGTTTTTGCCTCCACAACGGCACGGGCTGCAGCACGCTTGGCCTGCCGGTACCCATCAGCTGCCTCAGGAGTCCCACAGGTCAACCATACCTGGTAGGACTCCATCTTCAGCTTGATGGCGTCCCTTACCTCTGGCGTCCACCACCGGGTTCGGGGATTACCACCACGACAGGCACCGGAGACCCTGCGTCCACAGCTCCGAATAGCCGCGTTGACGATGGAGACAGAGAACATGGTCCACTCGGACTCTATGTCTCCAACCTCCCTCGGAATCTGGTCGAAGCTCTCCCGGAGGTGTGAGTTGAAGGTCCGTCTGACAGAGGGTTCAGTCAGGCGTTCCCAACAGACCCTCACAATACGTTTGGGCCTGCGAAGTCGTTCCAGCCTCCTTCCCTGCCAGCGGATCCTACTCACCACCAGGTGGTGATCAGTTGACAGCTCAGCCCCTCTCTTCACCCGAGTGTCCAAAACATATGGCCGAAGGTCAGGTGAAACGACTACAAAGTCTATCATCAACCTCCGGCCTAGGGTGTCCTGGTGCCATGTGCACCGATGGACACCCTTATGTTCGAACATGGTGTTTGTTATGGCCAAACTGTGCCTAGCACAGAAGTCCAATAACATAACACCATTTGGGTTCAGATCAGGGAGGCCGTTCCTCCCAATCACGCTTCTCCAGGTATCACTGTCGTTACCCACGTGGGCATTTAAGTCTCCCAGAAGAACGATAGGGTCCTCCAGCACTCCCTCCAGAGACCCCAAGAAGGCCGGGTACTCCACACTACCATTTGGCCCGTAAGCACAAATGACAGTGAGTGACCTATCCCACACCCGAAGGCGCAGGGAAGCGACCCTCCCGTCCACCAGGGAAAACTCCAACACATGGCGACTAAGCTGGGGAGCACCGCAGGCAACTCCAGAGTAGAAGAGGGTCCAGCCCCTCTCAAGGAGTTGGGTTCCAGAGCCCAGGCTGTGTGTGGAGGTGAGCCAGACTATTTCTAGCCGATACCGCTCGAGGTCCTGCACAAGCTCAGGCTCCTTTCCCGCCAGTGACGTGACATTCCATGTACCAATAGCCAGATTGGTTATCCAGGGATTGGGTCGCCTAGGCTCCCGCCTTCAACTGCTGCCTAATCCACTTTGCACCGCCCCCCTACTACTAACTCAAAACCCCATATTAAGAATGATTATATTTTGAATTGGATATATTGAATGGGGTGTTACAGAAAGGCAAACATGGCAAGCCAGCCAGGGGCTGGGTGATTAGTGACGTATCATTGCTATCGCTTTGCTTTATTGCTGATGACGTGGAAATTGTAATATGTGAGGCTGTTAAAGTTTCCAATTCTGCTATCAGTTAGATGAGGAATGTCATTGTTACTTAGAGCACCATGGATCAACTAACAGAATACTTCTCATCAAAGAACTAAGTTATGAGTTTAACAGTATCATTCCTTAAGTTTAAATTTGGCACAGCAGTTTCTCCATTGTTGCCATTTCATTTAAAAAGTTCCACAAAACGTGATTAACATTGGCATTGGTAACATAACATTCCATGTGCGCTCACTAGCTGCTGTGTACACACCTATTATTAGTAACAGTGGTTCCATTTTATAGTTGAAGGCTATTGCTTTAATGACAGAATTTCCATCAATTTTTGCAGGAGGGGCCGCCAGGAGTAAATATTTTTATGTAGACTGCCTACTTCATTCATTCCCCAGTGGGGAAATTAAAAGCCATAAAGAAACAGTAAGATGCAGAAGTAAACAGGAAATGTGCAAAATGTTTGTGCAGGATTAAATATTAAATAAAAAACAAATCAATTAATAACACTTTCTTTTAATAAGCTTAGAGTCAACTTGTCAGCGTTTCACAGATGATGGACCCACATGCACAGCTCCAGACCAGGGAACAGCCTCTTCTGGGCCGACAGGAAATGGGGCGGGAATGGACTCTTCTGGGCTGAAAAGGACCAGAATGACCTCTCCAGGACCAGGTCCTTCCTCAGGACGGACGGGGACTGAACGGCCACTGCTACTAGACCAGACTCCCCTCTGGAGACGGCCGCTGAGCTCAACGTGGCAGGAACCGGGCCCGACTGGGCTAGGGCTGGGCTTGACCGGCGTGTTGTGCAACTGGGCTGGGGCGAGGCTGTCTGCGCTGAGATCAAGGCAGTGAGGGCTGCAGGCTGAGACGCAGGTACTGATGCAGGCTGAGACGCAGGGACTGATGCAGGTTGAGACGCAGGGACTGATGCAGGCTGAGATGCTGTGGCTGGAGCAGCCTGCGGTTCTGTGGCTGGAGCGGGGGCACGAAACATGAAACTGCACCAGTGCAAAAATTCCTCCCAGAGGACTGAAGTTTAAGCTGGGCAGGCTGGTGCAGCAGCAACAGTCAGACGTGGCTGGGGAACGGAGGCTGATCTGGAGCGGGAGGAGGGTCAGATGGACCGGCTGAAACCGAGGACATCGGTGGTGCGACCGGGACTGGCGTAATCTGAGAGGCCGGCGTGGAGGTAGGTGTGGCGCCGAGCAGGCGCTCTAACTCCTCGAGCTGCGCGTACAACTGGTCATAGAGGCGGCGGACGCCGGGACATTCTAGCGCGCTGTCCTCGTCCTCCAGGGTGAACACCGCCACCTCCATGGCGCTCCGCTGGGCTTCAGGGTTGGGCATCCTCTGGTAATCCTCGCCGGGCAAGTCGGCACACGTAAACTCCATGGGGGTAACAGAAAAAACCCTCCTCCACACAAAAAACAAAACCGAGCTTGAAACAAGCCGGCTGGGTCCAATTCTGGCCAGATTGTTCTGTCAGCGTTTCACAGATGACGGACCCAAATGCACAGCTCCAGACCGGATTTGGTAGAAGAAAACAGGTTTATTCAGGCAAGGTCAGTTCAGGCAGGGTCATACACGGCAAGACTTGGTGACAGTACAGACTGGTGCAAACAGGTTTAGGTCACAAGACAAGCGAGATCATTACCAGGCAGACACGGCGACAGGACAGACGAGGATCAGGCAGGATTCAGGAAACAATGGTCAGGAAACAGGGTCGAGATCAGGTGCAAGCCAAGTAAGATAACGCTGGATAGTGGTGAGTACACGCAACAATCTGGCAACTGGTTCAGGTGATTACTGGTGCTTAAATACAGGCGAGTGATTACTGATGGCAGACTGGTGTGTGTAATGAGGAACGTAAGTAAAGCGGAAACTGATGTGGTATGAGCAGAAACGGAAGTGCTTTAGATCTTGACTGTAGGGGGAGGTCACACAACATTTTCTATCTATTTTGTCTTCTTTTCTCCTGTAGTTTTCTTTGTCCTTATCTACAAGTATCATGAGGCTCACAACCCACCCTTTTGCAGTTTCTGCCTGGAGTTGTTACTCTTTTCACCTCATCCCAACAAGTCAAGGCAGAAGATGTCCTTCACATTCATGATCAAATGCCGGGTTGCAGGGTGTATTTTGCTTTTTTTGAAATGAGGGATGAGTTAATAAAACTCTGAGTATGTCTTCCATTTGTTATTACATCTACTGTAAATCTACTTTACTATTACATCTACTTCTAAATTGTTGTGATTGGACACAAGTCATTGTCAGGCATTAAGTGAAGATAGTTGCTAGGGTAGTGGAAACTTTTATACAGTGATGGGTCAACAATTAATACTTAACCTGAAGAGAGAGACCATGTATCTGCTTGTTGCTTGGCTAATGATGGATTTCAAAGACGGTTTTAACTTCCAAAAACCGCTGGCGGTTTCGTGACAAGTTTGAGAGCTTGTCCTACAGCCAATACATAACCTATTAAGGCATGCTAATCCTTGTTACAAAGCTCAGATTTGGGAATCCAATTAACTAAACAAATTTGAGATTTAACTAACACTAATAATGATATAACTCAAAAAAAGAAGTGAGTTGAGGTAGTCAGTTCTCCTTATCTTTAAAGGGATGAAACTCACGTCAAACATTAATAAATCCATACGTGTATGGTCCCATTTTGTCAGCAAGGTAATAACAGCATGCTTTTAGGTCCAAAGCTACGTTAGCCAGGCCAAAAAAAACAAACTTTTATACAAAGAGATCAAGTCATCACACAAAAAAATGTTATACTGTATAATAATATTTACTTATATCTTACAGAGACACTGCTGAATTAAACGACACCCTTCCTAGCTTCATTAGAAGCCAGCATAGCGTAATCAGCTCCTAATGCACAAAATGGGGCTTGAAAGCTACTGTAATAGCATCGGATCAGAGAGTAGTAACTGTCTAATGTACTGATGAAGATGGATAAATAGAAACGGAACCTGTGCATCCTGGTGACTAGAAAACAATGTTACTGTGTAAATGAATAGTGACACCTGCTCAGGTTTGTTCTGGACATGTAAAAACCAAACAAACAACTGTATGTGGATGATGACTCACATTTACAGAGGCAGCACAGATTTGCCGCGACTCTTGAAGAGCGATGAGGCAGAAGGCCGTCATGGAAGCATCTGAATCTGTGCCAAACACATCACCCTACACACACACACACACACACACACACACACACACACACACACACACACACACACACACACACACACACACACCAACAACAACACTTCACAATCTACAATCACAGTCATTTGAGACTGGACTTAAAGCAGTCAACTTACAGTCATCTCTCCATGATCCACCTTTCGAATTTCTCTAAACAGTCCATCCGACTGCTGTGTGTTGAGGATCAGAAACTTGACAGCCTCACAGATCACGTTGGTTTGCACTGACACCAGACTGCTGGCCATAGAGAACACCTTGACAACATAGGCTGTCAGCCTTAGAGAGGATAAGGCGAGGAGATATAGATCATTCCAATTGATTTGTACATTTAAACACAAACATGTTTTACTACAGAGATGTTCAGATGCCTCACCAAGTGCTGCTTGATACACTGGAGAATGTAGTAAAAGACCCATCTGATTTACGATAGGCAAGCATATTGCGATAGCCTAGACACAAACAAGTCTGATTGAGTCCTGATAAACGTCTTTTAAAGCCATTATAAAATAATTTTTCTGATATTTTGCAGCACAAACAAAATGTCAGACAATCCTGTTAAAAACTACTTATAACTTAAATTGAGCCTGTAGCTACTTCTGCTTATAACTGTAAAATAAAACACTGTATCTGGTACCTGTAAAACCAACAGTGTGTGTCAACCTACCAGTTGTGATGTGTTGAAGGGCTTCATTACGTTTGTCAAAGCCCACAGTTTCCCACTGGTTGGTTTTATCCAAATACGTTGTTGCAATGACAGGTAGAGTCATACGGATCATGTTCAGCTCTCCATCACCTGATGGCTGGATGATCAGAGAACCCATGGAGTGGCCACTAATAAAGTTCTCTACACCTATATTTTGTCTCCCTGCATGTACGCAAGAAACGGAATGTTAAAAATCTACACAAAACAAACTCAATCGTGAAGCAAAGGATCCACAGACACTATTTAGATCATCCTTCATATTTAAAACAAAGCCTGTGCTGGTCTTTCATTATATAACATTACTGTACATCTCACCTGTTATAATGATCTGTGTGTTAGTACGAGTGTTTGGAACCAAATCCTTCTTAGGAATAGCACTGTTGAGAATGACTTCTTGTTTACCTCCTAAAGGCAGAAGCTGAGAATCAGTGCATATACTGTATGTATATAAACTATTAAATGTTTGTTTGAATACATAAAAAATTAATTCAGCTCACCTGCACCTTTTTTAATTGGATTAATTTGGACTACAACCGGAAGAGATTTAACAAGAACAGCTTCGGGCTGAAAAACAATATCACAAAGTTAGTGAAAGATCGAACATTTACTGTACACAGGGCTGGCTCTGGGCACAGGTGAACTAGGCGGCCCCACTTGCTGGACGGGGTGCTGCTCCAAACCATCCAAGGCTGTTTGTTACTAATGTTATAAGGCTTGCTGTGTATGCGCTTGGGGGTGGGGGGTGTTGGGCGCAGAATTATAATCTCACCTAGGACACCAAAAAGACTGAGTGTCAGCAAAATATCTCTGCTTCACTTTTCTCTCTTATCATGAGAAGCACAGCAGATCATTAAACAAATTATCATTAAACAAACAGTTTGAATCATTTTATCCTAGACTGCAATGCTTCCTTTATTTTCACCAAATACTTAAGTTTAACTAAAATTGCACATGAAACATGAAACCCAACAAATTGTATCTTTACTGTAGTTGTCTTCATCCAATGATCAGCTGTCAATTGCATGAGAGTTAAAGTTTTCAAAAACCCATAATCTTTTGCAGATAATAGGCTTCAGCTCCTGGGTCTGACCCTGTCGGTCATTGTGTGGTTCTCCTCTCTCTCACTGTGACCACACCTCTGCTTTGGACCACGCTTACTCTCTCTCTATTCTTTCAATGAGCTTAATCAGTAATCAGGTCAGGTCTTTTTTTTGGGTCCCACAGCCCTACTGTACCATTGACTTCCACAGATGCTTTTTGTTGTTTTAGTAACAGTAACAGAATATGAACAATGCTGTATTAATCTAAAGTAGGGGTCACCAGTCTTTCTGAACCTGAGAGCTACTTAAAGATTAACGCGAAAGGCTCCATCAGCCTAAAAATAGCCTGCAGGCAGTTCATGTGGTCCTTGCGGGCACCACGTTGGTGACCTCTGTTCTATAGGCGTGAACACTGTATTTTTCCATTTAATGTAACTTAGTTTTACTGTCAGTAAAAGTGGTTACTGTACATTAAGCAACTCAGCTGAACATTGGTCGATGTAAATTAGGGCAGTAATTAACGTCTATTTTGATAATCGATTAATCTGTTAATCGGTTAATTAATCAGATTAATTTAAACAATTTAAAAATAATATTTGATGTTTTGCTTATTAGAAATCCCTTATCAGGGTTTTTTTTAAACCAAATTTAGATTTTGACTCTTTTAATCTCAAACAAAACACAAAATTCAGCTTTTGAAAAATAAAACTTCCATTTCCAAAATATCCAAAATATAAATAAACAAAGCAAGCAAAGAGTTTTGTTCCAGTGTGAAGATCTGCAGCAGCTCCATAAGCCTGACTGTGGGAGAAAACCCACAAACACACGGGAGAACACGTAAACTCCACAGAGACTCCTGGGCTCCTTCTGGCTCTGAGGCAACGGACAACCACTAAAAACCATGTCGTCATATTTTAATTCTGCTGTTACATTTAGTGTCTGCACCGTTTAAGTTGCGCTGTTCTGTGGTTGTGCCATTTATCACTATACGAGATGATTGCGATTAACGTTGTCTTTGTTTGATATTTAATGCTCATATGAAGAAATTAGGGCTCAGCCTTTGTCCTGCTGCCGCCTGGTTTGTTTTCTTTTCTCAGGCATTTCACCAGCGGCTGCGTTATTTTGTGTCGAGCTGCGCCTTAAAATGAGCAGCCCAGTAATGGCAAATCATTATCGATCAATTTCCGTCATCGATTATAATCGATTCGTTTTTGCAGCCCTAATGTAAATAGATAAAGTTTACAACAGATGCATTAGAAGTCAGAAGGTTATATACCCATATATGAGATAAACTCTAAAGCTTTTGTTGCGTTTGTTGATCTGTAACTTTACAACAGAGTCTGTGTCTTACCACCACTTGCAGCATCTTTGTGATCCCATCAGACAGTGATGAGCCTTTAACAGCAGCTTTGACCTCAATCGCGAACTGTCCTTCCTTCATGGGTATAATAATGTAGGGAACAGAGACTGTAGTCCGGGCTCCGAGGTTTACCTCCTGGCGATATCTTCCACGTTTATTAGCTGCACTGCAAATATTCTCCACCTCAGTCATATCCACGCGAACCTTGGATCGCCACAGATGGAGAAATAGAAGGATGCAAGTAGAACAGTGAGTGATAAAATATGTTGTTTATTCTGGAAATGTATCTTATTATTTATCTGTCAGGTTTGAGACATTATATTGTTTACATATAGGTACATGATTTAGGTATCAATGTATATCTGTGTGAGGCTCTCCTGTAGCCTCAGGTACAAAGACTTGCATAGACTTCTCAATAAATTTTTGTGTAGATTTAAATCCAGAAAACTAAAAGAAAATGCAGCAATAAAGAAGTAGTAGAATGAGAAATAAAAACGAATAGGAAGTCTCTACATTAGGGCGATATTTAAGGGCGCAACAAAAATGAATATTAGAGCCATTAAATTATTTACTGACCAAGAAGCCACCGATCTGGTACCAGCTTCCAATCTGATTCAATGAATGGATCATCGTTAAACCAGGCACCTCGCCTAACAGATCATCTAACAGAGCTGTAGAATATATGTTTGCACTGTTTTGCTCAAGCTTTTATATCATTTCATCTAATTGCAGACTGTAATAATTGATAATTGATTGATATTACTTTTCTCTGGTGTGACTAATGATCGCTTTCACATGATAAACAGACAAACGCTTTTCACCTTTGAAAAGGTCACCAACAGACCGATAGCTGTAGAAAAGTACAGTACTTATGCAAACCAGGGAGCTACCGTAAACCTATGCATATTTCCCCGGTCACGTAGTTGTTTGTACATCGGAACGTTGGCGTAAATTCAAACTTACACCAGGTTTTTGTGCACAAGTACCCTTCATACATGAGGCCCCAGGGCGTTAACTAGAGTTTAGGGATTGACCCATGGCTCATCCAATCTACAGTACTAGTCCGAGTGATTGCAAGATGTCACATACACCATTGAGAAAGAATACTATCACATAAATAAAGTTTAGTGTGAGACAATGTGAGGATAACTTTATGAAGTCATATGTATAGTAACACAGACTCACAGTGATAGGATCAGGGGTGTAGTTGTGGAGGATTGCTTTAACTTCCAGCTGCTCTCCGCGGACAGCGGCGTAGGGCAGTCTGAGATCAATGAAGAAATCCTTCCTGACAGTGACCTCTAGTGGATCCCCAACACAGATTCCTGTTGAAAGACAGAATGAGTAAATGTTTGTAAGACCATCGATTCACACTATAAAAGGGGCAATTTATAATCACTGAGTCCTCACCCTGAGTCCTTGACAGACTAATACCAGTGAACTGCCAGGCTGTGATTGAGTCAGGCAAAGAAACCCTCTGTTCATATGATGTAGATGCACTAATAAAGGACAAGTGTTACATAGAAGACAGTGAAGTTATCAGTGCAGTATTTCTGTGTGTTTCTGTTTCCTCACCAATCTGGGTTTTGTGTAGAACAAGCAGGCAGTTTGATGTTTTTCCACAGCCAACTTTCAGGGAAGAGTGTGCGAGTAACTATTTCATGGCTGTCCATATAACTGTCCTCCTCTGCAATGCAAATTAAAAGAGATGTTAAAGCTTGGTTGTTGTGAAACTACCAGGTGCACCAAATCAAGCTTTCCTTCATTGTTGGCCATCGTTTGGTACTTTAACCCTCTTGGACTTGTTTTGTGAGGCTTTTTTTGAAAACAGCAGTTGTAGCAGTTCAAAATGACCAAAAAAATGTTTTCACTGCGGTACAGTTGCGTCACTACTGTACTGCACCACGGGCAACACAAAGTTGTTTACATGCCTCTAATCCCCTGCAGTGTTACTCAGGCCAAATGGCTCATTTCTACCTGTAAAATACATACATTACACCAAACATATTTTGCTATGAAGTATAGTAGTTGTGTGGTTAGATGTTCAGTTCCTTATTAAATAAATATGAGTGCATTCAAAGTGACCTATTTTTCATGACTAATTGTCCCGATCTCCTTTATCCTCAGACAGCACATGGTTTAGCTGAGTGACTGTTGTCTTGTCTTTGCTCTTCTAAAGGTTTTCTTTTTTTCTGAAGAACACAGCTGTCTTCCGGATAATGTCTTCACATATTTATAATTCATATTATTAATGAATTACAATAAATTAATAATATAATTTAGTGCATTGCCTAGTAAACATGTACAGTGCAGTCCATCTGTGACTACAGTCGCTTATTTTAGTTTTAAACTGCCTTACAGTAAGTTGTTAAGACAAGTTTGCCAGTGGTCGTAGATATAACGTAAACAACCGTAAAAATCACTGTAATTTGCTGTGCAGCAGTAATCAATTGTAAAATAAGATAATCCTTTAACCTTACCCGCAGTACATCAGAAAAAAAATTATCAGGATAATACCAGTAATAATACTACACTGTATCCAAATGATAATAAAAAGAATGTAAGTTACATTATATACATAGGAAATTTCTTGCATAGGTTATTGCACAATGTGTGTTTAGAGTCTAGTGGTTCACTGGGAGCAGCTCTGATTGAAGAGTCTCACAGCAGCAAGGATAAAAGACTTCTGGTGTCGCTCCTTTAGAGACTTAGGGTGTCACGGAAGGAGCTTAGAGACATCACTGTACAGTCGTACACTGTACAGGGGGTGGGAGTCGTTCTCCAGCACTTTGCTACCATCCTCTTCCCTCCCACTTTCTGCACTGAGTCCAGGAGCATCCACAAGACCGAGCTGGCCCTCCTGACCAGCTTCTCCAGTCTCTTCCTGTCTGCTGATGAGATGCTACTGCACCAGCAGACCACTGCATTAAAGATGGCTGAGGCCACCCTAGAGTCAAAGTCTTATGTAGTGCTCTCCCCAAGACCTCACCTCCTCAGTAAGAAGAGTCTGCTCTGTCCCCTCCAGTAGATTCATCCGTGTTCAGGTGAACACCCAGATATTAATGAGTCTACTCTCTATGTCTCGTTCCTGCAGGTTTACTGGTAGTGCAGTGTGTGAGTGCTGGTGGAAGTCCACCACCAGCTCCTTAGTCTTTTCTGTGTTGATCTGGAGGTGGTTCCGCTGAGCACAAAGCTGCACTGTAAACCCTAATGGTCAAAATAATTAAATTGATTTAATAGTTAGGAGTAGGAGTGTGTCTTTATGTCAGTCTTGTTTTCATGTTTCATGTTTAGGATTAGTGTTCACCCGTAGTGAATGAAGTGTTAGGTTTGTTCAAGTTGTGTGTTTATTTTCCTGCATAGCATAACATTTTTGTTAGAGCTTTAGTCCTGCCTTGCAGTAAGTGTGTTTTAATTTGTTACCTGCCTGTGTTTGCTATTTAACCTGCGGTAGCAGTGAGTTTGCGTTTGTGTTTAATAAATCATTAACAAAACCTAAAACAAAACAAAACAAAAAACTTAAAACAACAAAATGAATCAAACAAAAAAAAAGTTCATTTGCGTTTTTTTAATTTAGGTTCACTGGGCTGAAAAGTTTTATTTTGTTGACTTATTGTTTGTTTGTTTTCGTTGCTACAAACCTTAGAGGCAGGGTACACCCTGGACACACACCAATGTAGGGCTGCGGCTGAGTGTTTTGTGTTTGAGTTGAGTTGAACTGTGGAACTGTTCGGGTTTACAGTGTAGCTGCCATTTTGCTCATCCTCATGCGAGACCTCCTATTCCCTAGTGTAGGGATTTTAGTCTGCCTGGCAGCCCTTAGCAGCCTCTGACGTTAGCCTCCTGTTAGACTTTCTCAGTGAATTTATACCAAGGTTGTTATTTTATCATTAGAAAAAACACTTGTTTGTTTTGCTGAAAGTTACAGAAACAGGATGTCCAAAGAAAGACATGGGTTTTTACCTGAGCTGTAATCTGTGGTGTCGCGTTTCCTCCTGCTGGGGGACGGACATTTCAGCTCTGGAAACCATAAACTAAACTGTATTTAAAAAGGTACAAGCAGATCTACACAGATACAGATGTACACATTATAACGAATGAGTATTTATTTAAAAATACTTGGCAACACTCACCAACATACATACATACATACAACAAAAATACATACATAGATCATAGCAACCAGCAGTGTGTGTTTTTGTTAATTGCTTCACTTACCTTGCTATTCACATCATTTCCTTATCTCTTCTTCCCTAAAGTAATGATGATCATCATTTACAGTTTTTATCAGTCGCTTTGACCAGTTTTACTGAACTAGTTTTCACTCAGTCTTCATCATCACTATTCCAGCAGAGCATCAGACACATGTAGCAAATGTGTGAACCTGTTCTCATTGGATTGACACATTTTGTCCTTCCTTTTACAAAACAGTCAACACTGATGCCATTCAGGCAGTCTAAGCTCCAGTGTTTTAGCTTTTTGACCAAAGGAAGACCATCTGTTCCTACCTATTAGAAACCAGTAAGACCAGTATGAACTCACCATAGCACCTGTTTGACATTACTCCACCAAAATCTTTAATTTGCTATCTTTCTTTAGGCCTTAAAATGGTGCCAGGTCTGTGTTGTTGTTTACTAGCATGGATGGAGCAGGTCTAAAGCAGAGACTGAGTATCAGTAGTGGCTGTGTCTCATCCTCCAATAGGTTTGACTGTATTTTAGTTTACATGTATTTTCTGTAATATTTACAATATTTCAGTTTTCTGCTACAGTTTGAAAAAAAAAATGAATTTCATGGATTCAATAAATCAAAGCATTTCTTCATCTGTATCCACGTCTTAAATTTGACATAAACTACAAAGACAATAAAGAGCAACAGGCTCCAATGACAATCAATGAAGCACTGATTCACACTGAGATCAGTGGTTTGTATTTTGCTGTCCACTGTGTTAAGACTGATTGTACTTGTTTTCAAGTTATATTGTTTGAAGGCAAAATGACCTTTTGCTGCATATTTCCAGTTTTGACATGATTAGAGGTTTTTTGCAAACAAAGCGTTTTATTGTGATCTGTATGTGAACTGTTAAGAAAATGTGTTGTTTTATTGGACGGCTGCGTCAAAGCGACTGAAAAAAAATGTAAACCTGAACTCCAAACTATGTACATATGCCATACTCACTCGTGCTACAGTATAAGTTTATTCCTGGTTGCATCTTGTTAGTTTCTTATTCCATACTGTGACATTCTGGTTGATGTTTAAGAACTGATCATTGTATTTGGTAATTCTCATTTTTTGTCGCTGCAGCAGGGTTAGGTTTACTTCCTGTCATTTTGTTTTTCCTGTTTATGCAGTGATTTGTTTTTCCTTTTGTTTTGAGTTATTGTTACATAAGTTCATATATAAATAATTATTTATTAAAACGTGAATACAGAGTGCAGTGTATCATAAACATGTAGAATGTTTTTTCAGATGAAGAAATAAAGAATATTGATTGAAAATTGATTCCTGATTCTGGTGAAAAGCTGGATAAAACCAGAGCAGCAGTAGTAGTAGTAGTAAACCACTAGTCACCTTGTCTGTATGGAGTTCCAGAACCAGCAGTGGACTGAAACACCAAACCAGCATCATAGAAAACACCCATACTGTCCTTCCCTCCACCTGGTGTGCAGCCAGTGTCATACTTCTCCACAATATCCCACACCTGAGTAAACACAAACACAAATTATGTATTTGTGTTATGGTTCCAGCAAGACATACTGTACAGACACACTGTAACTGTAAACTGCAGCCTAAATGATATACTATACCTGCTGCTGGACTAATTTCTACTGGATGTTAACTGAGGGAACAGACTACATAAGAGTGGCTAATCCTGGGTTGCATTGACCTGGATTAGGACTGTGATATGTACTGAAAATGAAAGTGGTGCAGTTTATTTATTGTAGCTGAAAAAATAACTTGTCCATGAGGGAGATGGAATAAAGCAATGACCTTTTTCTGAGTGAGGCGATGCTGGTTGTTTAGGCTGTAGACACCTTTGTCCACAGCCACCAGTCCCACTGTGGCCTCTGGATCGCCAGTGACCTTCAGACCAAATACTTTACGAGGCTCATAGGATAGAATAGGTCTTGATGGTTCCAACGTCAGCTGATTGTAAAATCACAGAAATTCAGGTTTTGCATTTCCTAAATCAGCTAAATATTACATATTTAACTACAACTCTTGATTATTTTTCTTTTATTATTTTTACAGGGGGTGTTTAGTGTTTGTGTGTCTTACCGAGCCCATGCATGTGTCCTTCACATCCACCCAAACAGAGTCTGATACTACTTCATTATCACTTGGATGGTAGTAGGCTACAATGCGGAAAGACGGCAGCATGTCTTTGGTGATGGGGACGATCAGGGTTATAAATACTTGGCCTTGTCTCTTGTTACGGCCATACTGCCTTAGTTGACCTCTGCTCAGGATCTTAAGACAAAGATAAATACTTCAGTACTTAGTTATTCTCAGCTCGATGCCAATAATGCTTTAACATTTTGCACACATGTAAAATCCACTTTTTGGACATTCTGGTACATTTCTATGACTCCCTGGTACATGTTAACACACTCTGGGTGTATTAGAAATGCACTTGCTATTTATTTTACATTTTGCTATTTTAGCCAATCCCATCTGAGAACGATTTGTGTTAAACAGGCCACACACAGAACGACCTCTGGTCCGACCCAGACAAGCACAGAATCCCGGAACAGTATTTCCGATGCACACAATTGGACAGAGGGGAGCTGCAGCATAGCATGTATCACACAGAGCTAAGCAGCTACTCCTGTGTTTCAGGGTGCTATGTAGATTGTGTGGTCCTCTATAGTGTCAGGCTGTCCAGCTGGAAACATGAGGCCCATTCACCACCGGCCGCCTTGTGTTGTTTTGGCAAGCTGTTGCTTGAAGGAAAAAATTGAGATAATCTCCTAGAGACAATACATAACCTAAGAAGTCATGCTTGTTAGAAAGCCTAAACATCTGCAAATCCGATTCAATACACTAATTCAATGTTCAACTAACACTGAACACTGTATTGGTGTACGTATCATTTTAAGAAAGTCACATGACCGATACAGGAACGGTTTCAAACTGACACTGACATGTCAAACAGCTTCTTCCTCCAAGCTGTGTCTGAGCTGAACTCACCATAACATAGGGGAAGGGCTAAGTGAAACATGTGAGCTGCATTTTTTAATGTATCCTATTCTATTTTTTATTTACTATTATGCAAATAATTGATGTACATATCTCAAATTAATATTTAAATTATTAATGTTCGGTATGAGGGTATGAAAAGACAGAGTGAGACCGGATGCAATTCCATGTTTGTCTTGTGCAAAACTGGCGAATAAAAATTATTCTGATTCTGATGTACAGGTAATGAGGAACTTCATGTTAACTTTAACTAATTCATCAGTATATCCATCCATCCATCCATTTTCTAAACCACTTACTCCCTAGTGCGGGGTCACGGGGGTGCTGGAGCCTATCCCAGCTGACTATGGGCGAGAGGCATCGCAGGGCAACACATAGACAGACAACCAGTGTTATGGCAAAAAATGTCTCTTCCTTATTTCTATGCAGTTATTATATGATTTATGACTTATGTCCTGCAATTAATATCTTATGTTTTGTCTTACTGTATGCATTTGACATTTCACCTAGATTGTTCAATGGTCGTCTCTGCCTGATAGACTCTCAACTCTAGCTCCCAAACCCAAAGTCGGGGAGTTGTGTCTCTGTCTGTTGAGACTTGGTGCTCCTTTCTCACAGATAGTTGGAAGTCAGCGATGCAGGTGTGAGAATGTAAAAATCTTCACACACACTGCGACAGGGAGGAGATGGTGCATGTCATTTGATTGGGTTAGAAAGACATTCCACCCTAGTCGGACAGAGAAACTAAAAGGCAGAAGCAACTTGAGGATCGTGGGCTCTTTGCATCACACCTCCGTGGTGTGTGCAATGATCTCCCCAGCTGGTTTTTGGTTTGTTGATGTGCACCATCAACATCCATGCTTTTGATTTGCTTTCCCCATTATTTTTATTTTCCTTATTATTTCAATAAATCACACAAAAGGACAACTCTCTCTCATCTACTTCTTTATGGAAAATTTCTACCAAACCATTCACACCTACGGGCAATGGAGAGAGAGTCCAATCAACCTAATGCACGTCTTTGGACTGTTGGAGGAACCCTGAGAACCTGGAGAGAACCCACGCCAACACGGGCGCCAAACTCCACACAGAAAGGCACCAGGGCCGCCTCCGGGAATCGAACCCAGAACCTTCTTGCTGTGAGGCGACAGTGCTATCCACAATGTGCCACCCCTCATCAGAATATGTTTATGTGAAACATCTACATAAAACAAGATAAGACACACTTCATTGATTCCATTGTGAAACTGTGTTCTCTGCGTTGGGCCTGTAGTGTGTTACTGAAGGACCCACAAGCTCTTGCTTCCCAGGCTAACACTATGCCCAATGAGCCACCAGTGGAGGCACAGTTTAGACATAGCTAACACCATATTCAAACATAAGGATGTCCATCAGTGCACATGGCATCAGGACACCTTCTGGCACACTGTTCGACACTCCAGGAGGCGGAAGCAGTTCTTCACCAACTCTGTTTTCAGTGGAGGTGGGCAGCTGTTGACCTTGACTGAGGAGGTCATTGGACAGTGGAAGGAGTACTTTGAGGATCTCCTCAATCCCTCTGACATGTGATCTGCTGAGACAGACGCCAAGTCTCTCTCCGATCGCGATTTCTCAGACCAAGCTTTCTGCCCGTGTCTGTGGTATCGGTGACATCTTGAGAGATTCTGCAGCAACACTGGGCGTCTGTCTCCTTGTAGATGGTGTTGATCAGCAAGAAGCACCAAGATCCTGCACTGAAATCCAAGCCTATCTAACAACTGCATTACATATCAGGCTGTTTAAAAGCATTGTTAAAGTAAACGTATTTATTGTGGTCTGATAAACGATCACACAGAATCACAACGATAGCGTTCCTGGACCTACCTACTATGTCTATGAGCAGTGGCTGGGGCAGAGAAAGCTGTGCTGGCTTCACGTAACATAGCCCTGACGATGGCGACCCTCAGACTGTGTTGATGGCTCCGCATCTAGAGACCCTGCTTCTGGCCAATGTCAGGTTGTGTATGAGCTCAACAAAAGCCAAAACAATCACCTGCTAAAACAGGTCGAAATGAATGGCCTGTCCATCAGGGCACAGACGACACTCAACGAAACAGCGAAAAAAAGACAGAGAAAGTGTGTGACAAAGTAGTTGTCAGGCCGTATAATTCTGACACTGACGAAGACAAGTTTAGTGGTTTTAATGCGCAGAAGGCAGCGGTAGATAGTGATCAGTGAGTTTTGTGGTACGCTCTTGTACTTCTTATTTTTTTAACTGCCCGCATTTCAAATTCAAATGCACTCTATCCCAGAAAATACAGTATCAGTTTGCGAGATAAGGACACTAGAATGAAAAAGAACTTGTCATTAAATGAAATCCAACTATCCATCCTCATGTGATGCCCCTTTCAAGCAGGGGTCTGCAAAACCTCTTTTTATTTGATTCCTATTCAAAACACTTTAATAAAAATGACTGTTTATTGCTAATACAGGCTTCAGTGTTTCAACACTTTTGGTTGGTGGTTTGCCTTGTAAAAAATGTACAGTATGATACACGCTAGGATCTAGGTTATGGCACATGTCTAACAACAGTTTATTTACAAAAAACAAGGAAGCATGTAATTATTGTTGTGAAAAAAGAGAAAAACATTCCTCACCAGGTATGTGATGTCAGTGCTTTGAGTTGACCTCGTGTTGAAAGCAAGATTGATTTTGAGTAGGTCTCCTAAACGAACCTCTTCTTTGTCCACACCTGTAAAAACCCATTTTGCATTGTTAGACACTGATAAGATTTAGTGACTGGTTACCTTAGGATTTTAGCTTTTTTTTACCTATGTCGATATAGTTGTCACTGTTTGTAATATATGGCTGAGCTACCATGGTGGCTGTCGCTTGTCTTTCAGCTAAAATAGAAGGGTCAATGGTCTTGGCCTAAAAACAGAGCAACATAGAGGTAAACATGGACACACCGGATATGTTAGAATACAAGGTATTTTTCCTACAATTCTGACATTCTGTGTTTGCAGCAGCAGTATGACAGTTTGACAAGACAGGATAAAAAAAGAAGAAAAGAAATAACAACAGTATTGTCTCCCAAACCAGGGGTCACCACAGTAATTTTCAGCAAATGATAGTTTTGGCAAGTTTTCAAACTCCCCTCTCTGAGGGGATTGAGCCCGCAACCTGGGCAACAGAAGCATGACGCGCTAACCACTAAATATCTATTCAAACTAAAATAGTGGCAAACACTTCATTCAACCAGATTGTAATATACAGTAAAGGGGTGAAATTCTGTCAGTACATTTTTGAGACTTACAGTGATGGATAGTGTCTGAGACCCTGGCACTGTATTGATGGTCAATTTTGCGATGCCGTTAGCTGCAGTGAAGCCCTTCACATTACCTGGATCCACCACCACTGGGACACCTTGTGCTGGAGTTTTATCAGGATTCATAACTTCAACCTGTCCTCAGAGAAACAACAACTGAACAGTAAGAAAATATCTGACTTCATAAACCACAGCTTATCAAGAAATCACAGTGTACCTGTGTCAGTACATTTTCTGTCTAGTTTGAGTGGTTTAAAGTAACTCAAAACACAAAATGCAGTCAGTGAAGTTTTACATTTTCTCTCATATTGAAGATCTGTACATTTGCAACTGAAGCAGATGTTTTTCACAATAAAAGGCTGAATTAAAATGTTTACGGAATCAATTTAATTTAAACTGTCGTAGTGTCTTTTAGTATGGTCACTGAATTGTGCTTTACCGCCACATCGAACGACATTCCTCGTTGGAAGTATTTGGGTGTTCTTCTGAAGTTGATGCTATAAGGTGATGTAATGATCTGGATACCTCTCAACTCTGCTTCCACCATTTCACCACCTGTTTAAGCAGAAGCACAAACCCAGACACAACTAATTATTACCCCAGTCTACAAACCAACATAACAGCTGCCAGATCGTTTCAGGCTGTGTCTTCACTACTAGGCTACTCTGATGATCAGTACGATATCCTTATAATACAATATATAATACAGTATTATACTATATAATATACTACTATGTAATATGATATACTACTACTGTATATGTTCTGCCCTGCAATAGACTGGCGACATGTCCAGGGTACCCCGCCTCTCGCCCAAAGACAGCTGATATAGGCTCCAGCCCCCCCGACCCTATGTGGGAACAAGCAGTAGAAGATGGATGGATGTATATGTTCTCTAGTTTAATTTCAAATGTTGTTTAATTTCCAATGTTGGCCTCACCCCCAGGCCCCTAGGCTCCAGTGAAAGAGCCCACCCCCGGCCCTGAATGCATGTGTATGTGGCTAGGTATGAGGATCTTTGGGAGATTGACAGTTCCCCCAAGGGGTCCAGCTGACAGAGCCATCAAAGTGAAGGCCCTGACCACTGAGTTTTGTACATAGATGTACTTGTAGTTTTTAGTTAACCACACACATACTGAGAGTCAAAACAATGTGAACAGACAGAGTCACAGTTTTTTGTTTTTCTTACCGTTGTCTGTGAGCACACTCACAGCAACAAATATGGAACTTCCAACCAGATCAAGGATGTTTGGAAACGTCTGTGTGATGTGCTCTCTCCTCAGAGTAACAGCTCCATTACCATTCTCAATCTAATGTGACATCATAGAATATGACATATAGTGTTAGTATCATACTCAATAACTGGTGAATTTGTTTGTTAGCTGTGCACTGAACAACAAAAAGCAAAGCTGTCAAACACCACAGTAAAACATAGATTTTCGGCTTGTTTATAAGTTTGTGCTCACCATGACCCTCTGACGTGAACTGGGAAAGCTCTTTTTCTGACCCTCTTGCAAAACCCCAAACACAACAAAAGCTGCTCCCTTCACATCTTCACCAAACAAATACCTACAGTAGAAACACAAGAAAGTCAAACTGGATAATGAAGATTAAAAAATGATCGCAACATGTGAACACAAGCCTTTACAGTATGTTCTCCTCCAACAACTCCACCAAACAACAATGCTCTGAAGCAGGGGTGTCCAAACTTTTTTCACCAAGGCAGTAAAATGTACAACAGCCAGGCCACTCACTTGAGGTGAAGTACGTATTGCCTCACCTGGTTTATTTAACTCAACTAAATCAATCAGCCTACAACACAACAACAACAAAAAATGTTGGCAGTTCATTCTCAAAACAGCTGGCTCTTCTTGACATCCCTGAAGGGGGTGGAGGTAGAAAATACATTATATACTATATGTTGCTTGTTATGCAAATAGGTTAGGATTGTTAACAAATCAACTAATATTTGTTTAAAATATCAACATAAAACGATTACATTTATTACAGTAAGCAAGTTGAGCCTGCAGGATTGTTGGCAGGTCCAGAGTCAGTTTTGTGGTTGAGAGGCAAAGGACGTCACAGAGGTGGTCGTTGGTCATTCTGGTTTTTAATCTGCTTTTGTTAAGCGTCATTAGAGAAAATGGAAGGGAAGTTGCGAACAGCTTGATATCTATCTAAAGAAAATTAGATAGATCCGTCTGAGAGATGTGATCACAGACACATATTGCACCTTTTTATCATTAAGATCGTGCGCAGATCTGATTCCGTACAGTGTCAGAAAGTGCACCACATTGAAGGTGCGTAACTGAGGCTCAAACAGTCGGAGCTTCACACTTTTCATATGTGCGTAACACTGCTATACGAGTTGGTCTTTGCCCTGTAGGTTTTTGTTGAGAATGGTGTTCAGTAAGATCAACTACAAACGCCAGGTCCGCCAACCATAGAGCATCACTCAGCACTTGAAGAGGTTGGTCCTTTTGCTTGGAAAACTGGTCGACCTCTGATCTCAGAGATTGAAACTGCTGAAGTACGGAGCCAGCACATTTCTGAATGGTCGATGATACCGTGCATTTCACCTGCTCACCTCTGCTCTCCCTTGGCACACACCAGAAACTACCGTTCAAAAGTTTGGGGTCACTTAGAAATGTCCTTATTTTTGACAGAAAGGCACTTTTGTTTGCAATGAACAATTCAGCAATACACTGTTTACATCACTGATAACTGGTAAATGGCCCATTTCCAGCAACTGTCACTGCAGTGCAGTAATGGTAAAATGTGTCTGCTCATTGCGTCAGAAGGCCCAGATTATAACAAAATAACACCCAGAATGCCAAAGGCCTGCAATGCTGTGATTGCTGCAAATGGAGGATTCTTTGACGAGAGCAAAGTTTGAGGATTAAAAAAAATATTATTTTAAATACAAATCAATATTTTTAACCTTTTCAATGAGACTATATTTTCCATTCATTTTACAACTCATGCTGGTAAATAAAAGTGTGACTTTTAAAGGAAAACACAAAATTGTATGGGTGACCCCAAACTTTTGAACAGTAGTGTACATTCACGTGAGGGCCATATTTTTAAAATTTGCTGTGGGCCAATTAAAAATGTGGACACCCCTGATCTAAAGCAAAATGTAGGAAGTGAAATTCTCCACATACGTAGCCTTGATGTTGAAGATGAGTTCTGGACTGTCCACATGAAAAAAGGAGCTCCTAGGCGTCAGTTTAACTTCAAAACTGGGCAAAACTGTAAAATTACACATTAGTTACTGAATGCTTTCTAGCAAATAAGAGTTCAAGTAAAATGGACTCACCATATTCTTCTTTTCTAACTTCAAACTCTGCAGAGTAATTTTGCTGAGGCAGTGTGTGGAAATTGGCCACAACTTTCCACAGTCCAGGACTGAAAACACGAGGAGGATACACAAACAGTCAAAGCAGAGCTGTCTTGTTTATGCCTCTAAATAGCCTCTTTGAAAACATGTTGCAATACTAAGATCCTTAGAGTACTGCAGCAGATATATGAAATCTGACTTAGTATTTATCATTGCATTGTAAGCATTATTGCTACACAAGTCCAGTTTTACTGTGTATGTGTTACTGTGTATTTACAGAGTAACCAACATAAAATAACAGTTTATTTGTAAGATGTCGTATTTCTGAATCTCAAGAGGGGAATCCAAAAGGCCAAGCACTGCTACAAACTAAAGCTAGAGGAGCATGTTTCCAACTCCAAACGTCAACGCATGTGACAGGGCATCCAGGCCATTAGTGACTACAGGTGCAGCCACTCCACTCCGCCAGCCACAAATGTCTTCCTTCTCAGCTACATATTTCATAGTATTTTACATGAAACCACCAACCAAGTCTGTTAAAAATTACAATTACATTGCATTTACAAATATGTTGTATCTTCTGGTCAGCCTTATGATTAAATGTATTTGAGAAGTTTCCTTTTATTCGGGTCGCAGCTTGTCATTAAGGGGTGTTGGTGGGTCCCGAAGCCGGACCAGTTAGAAACCACTGCTCTAGCCTAACATGCCTGAATGAATAATGACCTGTAGCACTCACACCCATCATTATGAAGTGCTTTGAGTGGTCGGTCCTAGCACACCTGAAATACTCTCTCTCATCCACACTAGACCTACTGTATACCATTTTGCCTACCATGACAATAGGAGCACAGAGGATGCAGTGTCCATTGCTCTGTACTTTGAACACACCTAGACAATAAAAACACTTATGCACAAATGCTGTTTGTGGACTTTAGCTCAGCAATCAATACTGTTATTCCCTGTAAGTCACTGTACTTATCAAACTTAGTGGCCTGGACAGGTAAACAGAGAAGAAGTGAAGATGTAATTGTTTATAAACAAAAATGTTTTTGTATATGTTCAGCATATATGATGATCTGTTGTAAATCCCTGATTATAGTCAATTTATACCTGTATGTTATGTCCATTGTAGACCCATCTGTAAATCATCAGTTTTTTCTTCTGCACATATTTATATCCTGCACTTACTGCTTATTGCACGTTTGGTTAGACCTAAACTGCATTTTGTTGCCATGAACTTTAACTAAATGTGTAATGACAATAAAGTTGAATCTAATCTAATCTAAATTTAAACCTGTTTCATATATTTAAAGTATTGTAAAGGTTATTTTTTATATTTGTTTTACACATAGTATATGTTAGAGCATATTTGCATTATGTTTATTTAAAAAAAACAACCATTTGAAATCCTATTTTTCATGTGTATAAGACCTAAAAAAATAATTATGTTTTATTACATTAAACATATGTATATTATATATTATTGATGTTAAGCATGTCTAAAGACATTCATATTCAGTGCATTGAAAGTCCTTCAAACCCTAAATCTGGTGTTTAAAAGTTTGCCGTAACCTGGGTGCTAGTTTGACCAGTTTGTCGGTTTATATATCTGAATGAAATTAAATGTTCACCTGGCAACTTCATCAAGTTGGTAAGTTCCCGAAAAGATGCCTGAATCCAAGCAGGATGTAAGAAATGGTAGAACAATGTCATCAGGAGTCTAAAAGACATCGAACAAACATTATTATGTTCTATAGCTTTGACAACAGAAACAAGGGAGAATCAAATGTAAAACTAATCCACTAAAAGGAAACATAACCTCACAAAAAATGTTCTGTGTGGAAAATCATTTTTGAGAGTGACATGATGGTAATACTCAATTGTGATTTTTAGATATTTAATACTATACCACAATCTTAACATCAACACATCGCAGGTCAGGTTCTGGTGTGTCTACAGGCTCCATTTGAGGCATCACTGCAAACAGCCTGTAATAAACTGACAGCGAGAATCTGTGTTAACAACTGTATCTCTATTAGTCATGTGGGGTTAATATTGTTTAGACATTACTAAATAACATTACTACCTTTACAGTTCTTATCGGTTGCTTTGACCTGTTTTGCATACCTAGGTTCCATTTATTTTCATCATCACTATTACAGCAGTGCATCAGACACATGAAGCAAATGTGTAAACCTATTCTCATTAGATTGACACATTTTCTTTTTTGCAAAACAGTTAACACTGACATCATTCAAACAGTCTAAAGTCTACTGTTTTAGCTTTGTGACCAAAGGACAACCATCTGTTCCTAACTATTAGAAACCAGTAAGACTAGTATGAACTCACCATAGCACCTGTTTAACAGTCCAATGATGATCAATGAAGCACTGATTCACACTGGGATCAGTGGTTTGTACAGTATTTTTGCTGTCAACTGTGTTATGACTGATTGGACATGTTCATATACTTGGTTGCTTTTTTGTTTGAAGGCAAAATGAGTTTTTGCTGCATATTTCAAATGTTTTGACACAGTTAGAGCCTTTTGCAAACAAAGTGTGTCATTTTGGCATTGGAGCCGCTGTTTAGACCAGTGTGTGAACTGTTAAGAGAATGTGTTGTTTCATTGGACGACTGCCTCAAAGCGACCAATAAAAACTGTAATAACTTTACTGTCAGGCATCTTCCAGACATTGTGTAAACACAGTTTCTTTCTGTCCTGACACAGCATGAACTCACCTTTAGTGTCGGGGGTGTAGATGGTCTTGTCTGTCTGAATGAAGATGTATCCAGACTGGAAGGACACTAAGACGACCTTCTCCAGCAGCCGGTCAGGGAACTGAGCTTGGAGGTAAACATACTGCTTCATGTTGGGATCTTTACTGAAGTCGGATGCAGGAAGCTACGAAAAGTATAATGAGACACAACAGTGTGAGTTACATCATGAGCCTGTCAGGACTCTACATCTAGAAGCCAACAGGACTTGAGTTACCGTTATTTGTCCAAACTGCTGGAAGTTGTTTGCTGCAGTGAGAGTCACAGTTGTGCTTGTCAGTGTTTTAGTTTTGGTTGGATGGTTCATCACAATGATTTCAACCCTCTGGTCTCCTCCACTACAGTCCTGACACTCCACAAAGACGTTCTCTGCTGTTCCTACCCTCAACAAGTTGGGAGCAGACATCACCTTCCTGCAGAGCAACGAGAACAGATGAGGATGAATGTGTTGTAGCTACTGGTCATGTTTTCTTATAGATGCACCGACGTATTGAATATATTCAGTCTACTGTTCACAGTTTATAATCAATAAACACATTCTGATGACAAAACAAAGTTTGTCAGTTTTTCATCATGTGCTTGTCAATCCTTCTTAGACTTTATGTTCTGGTTTATTTTCTATTTACCAAATATTAAACCAAGATTTTGCATTAAACTAAATTTTACCCTTATTCTCTTTTACCATTTGTTTTCCATCTTTGGAAGGATTTTTAATTCTTGTGTTGATAACCACTGTAGTTTTGTTTGTTTTTCTTCAATTAAATAACAAGAAACATATTTATTTAGTCGTTCTGCTTGAAATTGCTCTATCAATGATCTAATGATTACTGTGCAAAGACTCAGCAGTGAATTACGTAATGGCATTTTATCACAGCTGTGATCAGGAAGGTCTACTTACAGTGGAGCTCCATCAGCCAGAGAGGTCAGAGAGGCGAAGGCCAGAGAGGCCAGTAGCCAGAGCCGCGTCCCACTCATCCTACTGGTTCATGTCTTACTGTCAGGCTCTTGTTCTGCTCTTTACCTTTATTCTTCTCAGTTCCTCCTCCTTTACCTCTACTCCACCTCCTACACTTGTGTGAACTCAGATGCCTGCATAATTTCCCAACATCTGTTGAGAAACATTGTTTGGCTAAAAGTTATGCAATATTAACTTTAGGAAATCAATGAAGATTTTCATGTTTGATTTGTAAATGCAACAACAAATTAACTGTTGAAAAGCAGAAAAGAACCTATTCCTACACACTTGTAATAAACATTCTGTAGAGAACCTTAATCCACCTGAAATATTATTTACTGGTTAAAAGTTGTGCCAACTGCCAGCATTGCTTGAATTAGCTCTGGAATTTGTCTCCTGGAAATATTTTTGGACTATTAGCGACATATCTTCATTGGCTCATACATCCAACAACACTAATCAGGCAATAAGGTAAATAATGTCACCGACTCCCTGTTTACTTAACAACGACCAAGTCAGTGCTCACTTGATATGAAACCTCCACATGACAGAACATTCTAGAACAAACAGCAGGCGTTAAAGGCGAACATCTAAGCTAGCAAAAAGGCAGACTCTAAAATATGAGCACAAATCTTATCAATAACAAGCAAATATAAAAACAAAGTAAAACATATTTCCACAACACATAATCCCACTGTTAAAAGTTGTCATCGCCATGAAACCAATTATATCATTTTTGTTAATGATCTACGAGGCTTACCTTTAGCATTTTTGCACCTCTTACTGTACTGTGCGCTTACACCGCTAAGTCTCTACTACAGGATACTTTATTAATGGATTGCTCAAAAAATATACAGTAAAAGTAGTTGATATTTATGGTGATAGTAGTCCATGAAGTACTAAGTAGAACTGTGGAGAAATGGTGATGTACTAAGGGTGAAGAGAGGAAGGTGGAGGAATGCATAGAGGCGAAAGAAAAGGAAAAAGTTGTGAGGTTTTAAAAAAGGAAGTCAGGGTGCAACAGGTTAGGAAGGAGTATAGTATGACATATACTGTAATGTGGAGTGCACAGGAAGGGAAGTTAAAAATAAATAAAAAGATTCAAAAATGAGGAAAGGAAGCAAGGAGAGGAAGTGGGGTAAGAAGAAGATGTAGTGACTTTCATAGCAGGAGACATCAACACTGCGTCTGATATAAAGTCAAAGACGGAAAGAATTAAGATTATTGTGAAGGCAGCAGTTCACCATCTGGGCATAATAATAATTGGAGGAAGTGAGGGATGAGCTGAATGAGGAGGCGAGTCAGGAGGAGAGGTACGATTATTGCAGTGGAGTGGAATTTGGTAGATTATAAAGGGGTGAAAGGTGACGGGACTTTGGACACAGAGCGGTGTTTGAGTTTGTGGTGGAGACGGGATTGGAGAGTAGAATATAATTCTTTCCTTTTTTCGAACAAAATATACTCCAGCACAGAGGGTGGCGGTAATGCACTACTAAATTTGCCAAACGCCAATAAACAAAATCAAGAAGAAGAGCTCCTCCTTCTGCTTCCGGTTATCAAAATGGCGCAAGGAAAACAGAAGTTTAAAGCTCAGCGGTCAGGAGCCTCCAAGAAACAGCCTCAAAACAAGCAGAAAGGACCGAAGAAAGGAGGTAGGAGACTAACATCTTACCTGCCGTTTAATAAAGCGTACAAAACGTTTACTTTCAGCTATTTAAATGACATGTGACCTAACGTTACATGGAGTTTCAGACTCAACACGTGACTGATGTGCTTATTTACCTCGCTAAGTGTGCGGATGATCCGGTGTCCAGCACAGAGAATTAGGACGCAGCCTGATACTAGCCGTCTCTTTTTTTGTACAACGTATATGTAACAGATAAATCTCATTAAGACAAAGTAACCTAATCCTTAACTCATTTATTGTCTTAAACGAATCCCTTTAACGTGTGACAGTTTCCCAACCCGCAAAAATTGGGACATAAATTAAGACCCACTAATACCTGTATTAAAAGCTTTTTCTCTTCATGTTAGCTCTTATGTGTTATAAACATTTTGAGCAATATATTCAAATCTCCTAAAACAGATTCATACAGTAAAATAACGCCACACCACAACAAGTCAGGTTAATCAAAACGCTTCATTTACCTTGTATTTCTGTGTATGTTTTTCATGTGACGTTGCAAACACTTGTTTTACCGTTTGTAATTTTTACTATAATTTCACCTTACAAGGCAGAATAATTGCTCCAAAGAAGGCTAAAGTGGTCCAGCAACAGAAACTGAAGAAGGTGAGCAAAGTGTCAGTCGTAGTCACAGTGGTGGCCACGTCTTTTCATTTAAAGTAACACTGTTCCGTCTCTTTGAAGGGTCTCGAAGTTGCCATCAGAAACAAGATTGAGCAGGAGGTGACCCAAAAGGCCAGCTCCTCCCTCCACAAGCCGCTGAGTGTGGTGAAAGGGGCAGAAGGTAAAGGGAACCCAGGCACATCTCGTCCAGGAACCAGCTCCAAATAGGACCTAATGCACATCTACAGACCAGCTCTCGTGGCTTTTTTAGAACAAGAGAGAAGAAATTGTGGACTTGCATGAATTACCCTTCTGGGACCTAATGAGAACCTAATATACTGAGGCAGATTGCAATAAGAAAAATCAGTTTGTAGATTTTGGTAAATATTGCTATGCAGAAATTATTGAAGCTGAGAAAAAAACAGGAAGCCACAATCTTTATTAGCTTGGTTTTAAACAAAAATTGACTTAGTCAGTTTACTGTATCTATAATGTGCCAGCTATAAATATTTAATACATCTTTAGTGTAAAAGTGGTCATTTTGCCATTTTAATGTCTATGTCTGGTATATTAAAGACCTGAAAGTAACCAGGGCCTCATGACTGCAGCCTGTTAGTAGTGACTGTGTTGATGAAACCTGCTTTCTGCTGAAACAAGCAAACACTGTAAAGCTGACACATGCACAGGGATGTTTGCCCTGAATAAATATGACCATTTAAGGAAGTGAACTTGACATTTCTCAAGGCCTCCAACTAGGCAGCGATAAGATACAACATACATGAACCTGTCTGTACCTGAGCAAGTGGCGCATGTGGTGTATAATTAAAGCTCATGCTGAACTGTCAGAAACTGTTTGGAAACTTAACCCTAATCCTCCAAAAAACTCCCTTTGGAGACCCCTTGTGGCTTTTTTTTGCCATGCTCTTAAATCTTTCAAATCTTCGTTTAAAAATCCTTAAAAGTGATTAAATTTTTGGCACTTTGGGGCAGGTGTGAAGTTGTTTAGGTGATCTTAAAAAGATAATGTATGATAATTTTATAGCATTTTTCATGAGCGTGTCAAAATAGCTACGAGGGTTTTCACTGTATCCAAAATGTGTAACTTCTGTATGAATGACAATAAAGTGAAAAGACAACGGATTTCACAAATTCAACAAGATAGAAGCATTTTTGACAAAATTCATGCTGCCAGCTGTAACAGCTTTCTGCAGGTTTGTACGTTTTATATTATCTCAGGTTACGTCACCAGTCATTGAGTTTCCATGGATTTGACTGCACATGATGGGCTTAAACAATGATTGATAATATGTAAAAACACTGCACACCTCAGGAAACACAAAATCAGTTCTTCATTTCTAAATCTTTATTTAAATATTGAGTTGATGCCATCTGTAGCTGATGTATTACAGTTGCTGCGATGTGCAGCTCATGGTGGCCTATAAATATAGTAAATTACATTCAACATGTCAAGCACTGCTAATTACTCAGCACAAGCTTCTAAAGTATGTCTGTGGTAATTAACAGTGTGTATGTTTAAAAAGCCTTAATTGCCTCCATGCAGTGATGGGAACGCAGGAACCGAGGAAAGGAGTCTTTGGCCATCAGACTAAAGATGCCCTGCTGGGCCTTATCGAATGTGTTGGCACATGGAGAGTCCATCGTACTCAACAAAGTCTCACGGGTCTCAGCGTCCAGGTTCACCTAGAAAACAGCACATGCTTTCATTTCGCTACACATACGTCAGTCTCAGCACTTCGTGTCCGTTTCTGTCCACCAACCTCCTGTGGGGCGTCAGGGTTGATGAACTGGCTGTAGATGCTTGCAGCCTTGGTCTTCTGCAGGGTTGAAGGGGAAACCCTGTAGTCCTCACAGGCCAGCCAGAACTCAAGGTTCTCCTCACTAAACTCTGAACGCAGGAACCCACGAAAGGCCTGCAGAGCAGCTGAGACAAACCCGAGGCAGCAGACAAGATGGGATAATGAGGGTTCACTTTTATATGCATCATCAGCAGAGAAGCTGATTCCAGCAGGATTGTCTTGCATGATAGTATGCTGCATGCACGTTTTGCAGGTGAAAATAATGATAGCACAAATTTACATCTGAGGAAAAATGCAAAAGCTATAAAATTCAAGTACAATTTTCATAAAAGGAGAAAATGTGCACATGACTAAGTCATCTTCAAGAAGAAGCTTTGAAATTGTTTTTAGTAACTAAAAGTAAGTAAGTAAAGTATTTCTTTGTAATAAAGTTTTCTAAAGCTTAAAATGCTATTCCTGGTCGTATTCAGTAGTGTAGGAAGCACTGAGCTTTAGATCCACATCTAAACTTGCTCTGCATGCGTAACTACAAGATGTTCTGGCTACTAACACAAGCAGGATATTTATGGAAAAGTAGATGATACTGTAGATTCCAGCTGTGTAAATCCAAGAATCATCTTAAAGGTGAGGCCAAATAAAGACATGTCTTACTTTTGTTGTTCAGCAGTGTTTCCAGGTCTTGAGGGGTTTTTACATCTTGAAGCCTGAGAAAAGAGAACCTGTCAAACCGGAACCTCGCTGTGAGTGATGAAACTGCTCCTGCAGAAACGCAGCTGTTTTTACCTGTGCTTTGGGTGCGTGTCGGCCAGATGGCTCAGCTTCACCCGCATCCCTTTAGCCCTGAATCAGAGACGGGAACTCGTACATGAACATCACATCACAAAACAGACTTTAACAGACTCACGTTAAATACTTACTTCTCCAGGCAAGTGGAGGGCAGGGAGGAGAGCCCTTTGCACATTGCTCTTTGTAGTTAAGGAAAACCGGTAAAAGAAAGGGATGATTTAATCTGAATATCTGTCTGACTATGTTCTGAACACCCAAGCCCGCAGCTCTTATATAGACCACTTGTGTGTTATCTGCTGTGCCCATCAGCCTGTCCCAGAGCAGCAGATGTCGAGACGGGAGCTGAACAAAGACAAAGGCAGCGGAACATGTTTATGGGCCACGTAGAGCTGTCATCAGGGAGAAGCGCTGTAAGTGTATATGTAATCGGAAAATTCACCCGGGGCTGTGAGTGTTTGGCCAGAGGTAAGTGATGGTCTCAGAGGCCGATGAGTGAGCAGCAGGTGGGCGACAGCAGCATTGTGTGTGGAGAGAACTCCAGGGAGGTAATAACAGAATTAGTGCTCTCACTGTTACCAGTTGTTCCCACACTTAAAACGTTTCTGTTTTTTTCCTTGACTGTAAAACTTCTCCAATACATTCATTCAGTCTCACACGATGAATATAATATAGTCATTTTAACAACACATGGAATGTGGAACTGCTCTGAGGTCCTGAGCCTGATCTCACTGTACACATACAATATATTCAGTATATACTGACTAATGGTGGTAGAATATTAGTACAGGCTGAAGTGACAGTACATGCTATTATTCTCTTTGTCCTTTTCCCCCCATCATTAAAGATTTAGCATTTCTCTTTTGTTTCCACAACATTTTTTCCTCATTTTATGTCAGTTTTTTCTACACTGATGTATTTCATGATAAAGGAACAAACTCCAAAATTATTAAAATGTAGATTGATACTATATATAAAACTGGACTCTTCTGAAGAACACAGGCCTGAATGTTAACTGTAGTGTACATACAGTAAACACCAATAGGACATGTCGTGCAGTAGTTGTAGTTTTTAAAAAGGGTATGTGAGGAATGTAACAGTGTTTAACAAACTGTGTCATTAATCTTTCTTTGTGGCAAAGTTCTGCTACAGTTACTGTACATTGATATTGTACAATTACCAAGCTGGAATCATTTTAGGAGCACGTTTCACTTTTTAAAATGATGAATAACGCAACATAACGTCAAGGGTCCAACTTTAACTTGCAGACGGTCACTCAGACATGTGCAGTGTGTGTTATCCGCCACTGGGGGGCGCTGGTTACTGCCTGCGATGTCACATCATCTGTGTCTAGTCTCTAGTGTCTTTTGAGACACAAGTTGGCAGGAAGCACGTGTGTTCAAATGTGCTTTCCCATCACACATGGGAGTTCTGCAGACGCGTGTCTTTCTGTGTGGAGTGTGCATGTTCTCCCCAGTGTTTGCGTGGGTTCCAGCTTTGTGCAAAGTCACGGTGTCAGTGGTGACTTTAAGAAGCTGGGTGTAAATGTGTGTTTACTTGTGTGAGCTCTGATACGGGCCAGTGTGAACCCTCGCCCAAGGACACATCGTCTAAACTTGCTGGAACCTGTGATTTTCACACTGTCACAGTGCGCTTGCTGTAATTATGTATAATTAATTAAGATGATTAAATATTTATTCTATCATGAATGTATTTTTTTTTTTCAAATTTACGATGGAACGTGCGATTGTTCTGTTATGTATAGAGACTCCTATATAGAGACAGACTAAAGAGACTCCTTAAAGTTTTCTACCCAGAATGTCTTTTTTTGGGGGGGGGGTCACTGCGGGGCAACACGTGTTATGTTATGGTCCTGGATCGAGTTTATGACAGGAGCAAACCGCCCCATAACACCCAGTTCACTAAGCGGAACCAGCGCGCTGCGTCTTCGCTGCGTGTCTCTCGCTTCCTGTTTCCTCAGCAGTCGCGTGAATATCCACACTACGGAGCGTTCGCGTGGTGGAAGCGTCCGAGGAGCAGGGAGCTGCCGCTGCGCGTCCAGCTGTTTCTGTGCCTCACCTCAACAACCCGGTCAGCACCGGCCATCCACCATGGACGGCGGCGGGGGCGGCGGCTCGCTGTGCGGATAAACAGTGAGTCACGGAACGGTGTCGTAGCGTTAGACAGCTGTTAAACGTGGGCTGCTTTGCTCAGGACCACCGATCCACCAGCGGAGCTTCGTGTTGTAGCACAGAGCAGGATGTGTGTATAGAGTGATCAGTTCAGCCGCGTCGTTGATTTACCTCCCACGTGGAATATTATGGAGAGTGACACTTCCGCTCAGCCTGATATGTTTGAAGCTCTCTCGGCTGCTCCTGTGCCCATCCTGGCTCATAGCCTCTTACTGAAACCCAACTTTGACTCCATGTCTGATTACAGGTCCCGCTCCATGTGCAGTGAGAGCTTTGTTCCTCCAGGATGAGCAGAACTATCAACCTCCTCTGAGGTCCCTGAGCCGCTATTGGCAACCGGGGAGCGCCGTGAAGTCCGACTGACGGATGCTCCCGTGTCCCGTCCGTCAACTCTGACTGGCAGCTATGGGATCCGGGCCGGCTTGGTTCTGCTGGGCACAGTGCCTGGACGGTGAAGCCCCCTGTCCAGACGAGGAGCGAGAGAAGCACTGGGCCCAGCTGTTTGACCAGCTGGACGTCAACAAGGACGGACGCATAGACGCGCTGGAGCTGCGCGCGGGGCTGGCGGGCCGAGGACTTCCCAGTGGCACCGTGGAGAGGGTAGGGACACGCGGATCACACGCGTCCCAGCAGATGTGTGTGTACCAACCACACAGATGTTTGCACAGTCAGATGAACATAATAATCTGACACCATGTCACTCAGTCAATCAATAACCTCAGCTCTCACATCCATTGTCTGCTAATCAACGCAGTGATGAACTGGAGTATGTCGTTATCACACACATCACAAGCCCCCGATCTATGATTTCTAACCTTTTTTTTTGTGAAACATGCTTGACTTATCACCCTCCCCTTCATTTCTGCAACTGCAGCCAAGAAAATCAAGTGTGGTGATTACGTTTACTTGGTGTGTTTGTGCACACGAGTAAAGGGCAGCGTGCTGTCTATTTTGGTACAAGCAGGAGCACTTTGTAAGACGAGAGTGGTAACCTTTGTATCAGTCGGACACTCTTCACATGCAAATCATTGTCCAAATCAAAAAATGTCATGGGTCTTTCAAATATGTCTAATTAGGAAAATCATCCAAATGAATCAGAAGCTACAAATTAAAATGACCATCTGTCCAGAAAAGTATAGTTTGTATATTTTCCATATAATTGTCTTTATGTGAAAGAATCAAATTAAGCTGATTTTATATCATATATTTAAATATTTACTATAAAATCCTGAATATAAATGAATTACTACTACTTAGGCCCATCGTCATGTACACAACACGCTGTAGCAGGTTTCATCCAACAGATGGCACGACAGCGGTTTATTTGAGTCCTGTGATGCCAGATATGTGGTCTGAGCCCAAAGTCTCTGCTGTCAGATCGTGGAGACCGGCGACACCAACCAGGATGGAGTACTGGACTTTGAGGAGTTCATACAGTTCCTTCGCAACAACGAGAAGCAGCTTAAACTCATGTTTAGCAGTCTGGATCAGAACCAGGACGGTTTGTAAAGCCCTCCATCACACCAACTCGGTATATTTTATTCTGTGGTGATTCTTTAACATCTCCTAGCGTCTCGCTGTGTGTGACTGCTTGCAGGTCAGATAGACGCAGGGGAGATCCAGCACTCTCTACGCACCATCGGCGTGAACATCAGTCTGGAGGACGCCAATAGGATTTTACTCAGGTTGTTGCGTCACCCAATGCAGACAACGCTGATCCTTTATTTCCCAACTCTGTGACTGCTTCAGTTTTGCTTGTTCGGTTCCCAATATTACTAATGTTGAACTTTATGCTGTATGTGTTTACCTGCTACTTGTAGCATGGACAGGGATGGTACCATGACCATTGACTGGAATGAGTGGCGAGACTACTTCCTGTTTAAGTCTCTCAGCAACATGGAGGACGTGGCGCATTATTGGAAGCGTTCACTGGTGAGGTCACGCTCATCTTGGACAGCTGTGTGCACTGTCTGCGTCTGTGTGTGTGTCTACGTCTGACATCTCTTATTGTGCTTCTGTTTTCCAACCACCGCGGCTTCAGTAGATGTTGGATATAGGTGAGCAGTTGATAGTCCCAGATGACTTTTCAGAGGAGGAGAAGAAGTCTGGCTATGTTTGGCGGCAGCTGATGGCCGGAGCCATGGCCGGGTCCGTGTCGCGGACTGGAACGGCCCCTCTGGACCGTCTGAAAGTCTTCCGACAGGTCGCGCTCCCTGACCTTCATAAACCAAGTGACAGTCGAAGCACGTTACTGATTCATGCTTCAGTGCTTCACTGTACGTGACAGTTTGCTTTCCTCCACCAGGTTCACGGCGCAACGCATTTCAGAGGCAACGTGCTGAGCAGTTTTCAGTATATGGTGAAAGAGGGGGGAGTTCGGTCGTTGTGGAGGGGCAACGGGGTCAACGTGCTTAAGATCGCCCCAGAGACCGCCATCAAATTCACAGCCTATGAACAGGTGGAGCCAACATCAGGCCTTCCTCATCCGTCTTTTTACTTTCTCGCTGTCCTCGAGCTTTTACTTAGCTTTTAGTTTGCAGGAATTTAGAATCAATTTTAAAGTCTCCTCCGCGCTAAACGTTCTGTGGTCTCTGCTGGTGTGGACACCTGAGTGATGATATGACACCAGAACATCTTGATATTCCAATCTTTTTCCATCTGTTCTGTTACCATTTTTTATTTGCCTATAATCATACAACGTTTACATTTTGTTAACTCTATTCTTTCTGTTGCTCACTATTTCTGCGTAGATCAAAAATGTGATACGTGGTAATAATGAAACGGCAAATCTGAGGGTTCATGAGAGGTTTGTTGCCGGCTCCTTGGCTGGAGCTATAGCCCAGACAACCATCTACCCAATGGAGGTAATATCAGGGTAATACACATATCAAACATTTGCGTAGCATCGTGACAGCATAGAGTACTTTCCTGTCTGGCTGATCAGTGAATGACTCCCTTCTTTTTGTCCCTTCGCTACGTCGTCCCTACAGCTGTTAAAGACTCGTCTCACACTAAGAAAAACAGGCCAGTTCTCTGGAATAGCAGACTGTGCCAAGCAGATCCTCCAGAGGGAAGGCGTCACAGCCTTCTACAAGGGTTACGTACCAAACCTGCTAGGCATCATCCCCTACGCTGGCATCGACCTGGCAGTCTACGAGGTCAGACAGTGGCGCACCAGGCTCTGAGTGCTTTGGTGTCTGTGGTGTTTTCTGTTTTTTTACACACTTTATTCCCCAGACTCTGAAGTTTACCTGGCTGAACAGGAACAGAGGTCTGGACCCGGGTGTCATGGTGTTGGTTGGTTGCGGTGCTGTCTCCAGCACCTGTGGACAGCTGGCAAGTTACCCGCTGGCACTGATCCGCACCCGAATGCAAGCACAAGGTCAGGATGACCAGTCTGACATCATCACAGACTAATTATGTTAATACGAAAAGTTGGAAGGGCAAACATTGGTTAACGTAACAGGAGTAGTGACAGACAAAGGCTTTGCTCTGTAGGTGCATTGTTAGCCATTTCCAGTGCTTTTAAGTCTTTTAATAGGGTCGTCCTCATCACATGACCCGAGCTCTTGACAGGCCGGTAAGCGGGCAAGAAAATAAATTAAGCCCATGGTTACAGGTGGGAGGGAAAAGCTTACTGAAGGAGAAATGTGTGGCCAACGTCCTTCAGACTGAAGAAGCCACCTGGATCGGTGGTGAAATGTTTCTACTGAAAAGAAGTCCAGTTGACTCAACTCAACCTTCAGTCTATTCCACCTGGATGACTGAAAATCTTCACCGACTACATCTATATGAGAAAACTAAAACAAAAGAAAACATGGTGTCAATGAACGTCTGTTGAAGTAGTTTTATCATTATATGAAGTGAGATACCAAAATGTTTTGCTCTCCCGCTTTCTCTCCTCAGATACAGAGAAAGGAGCCCCTAAACCCTCCATGCTGGCCTTGCTCCGCAGCATCGTGACCCAGGAGGGCGTAGCTGGACTTTATCGAGGGATTTCACCCAACCTGCTTAAAGTCATCCCTGCTGTCAGCGTGTCTTACGTCGTCTATGAATACACGAGGATACTCCTGGGAGTGGACATTGAGGGTAGGAAACGAGGGAAAGTAAAAGGGTAGAAAAAAGGATTGACGATTTGGGGTTTGCTTTCATGTACAAGCATGAACTGATCTGGAGGCGATGCCTGAGGATGAATACGCCAGAGTGTAAGTTTGGACTTTTCAGCTTTAAAGCTACTTTGGACAAAAAAAGGACAAATCAACTTTAGATATATGGTCTTGTGAAAAGGTCACCTTTGGATAAACCTCCCCAGAAATAGCGGCTGCTATGGAAAAATATACTGCAATGCATGCCAGTGGTGTGAAAGCTAATCAGCTACTGCATCGCCTTGCACGGATGGCAACTTGCACGAACCTGCCTGAGAATTACCTGAACTAAAGGGTAATGTTACATTCCTGCTGCATCATTTTTTTCTCTCCTAGGTGGCACATAGAGAAAACACAGCATTATTAAGAACACTGATCCAAGCTCCTGTTCTCTAAAGGGCAGGATTCTGAAGGGCAGCACAGCTGTGACGTTACAGAGTTGGACACGTCCTTAAGAAAAGATCCTATGAAACACGTTCTTCCTTTACATAACTCTTGAATGGCACTAAAATGGAGAATGCAGATGTTTTTACTGCTGAGGAAAGCACAGCAAGGACTGTATATTTATTCACAGGAATGAAACAGCCAGAGCCTTGGCAAGAAGCACAGCAACCTGCCATACTATGCCTCAGTGCTTCCTAAGTGTTCTTATGTAAAGAAGTGTCTGATGATATGTGACAACACTACAGGGTCCAGAGCCACATACATGCAGTATATTAGCTACTTATATAGTACTATACTTATACTGTATATCTGAAGATATGCATACATAATTATTAAATAATACATCATTGTTGATTATAGCTCAAATACACCAAATTATAAATTAAATATATACCTCTCTCCCTTTCATTGTGAAGCGATCAAAATAAGTCCATGATACAAAGTTATAATGGAGTCATTGTGGTCTCTGCTCATATTTGCAAGTAAAGAGGCTAAGATTTATTCTGTGTTGGTAAAAATTCTTTCTACCAGTGTTAGATGTACTGTAATAATGGACAAATATATTAGTTACTGGTTGTTTTAAATGGAAAGTGTGACTAGCGTTGGTAAGTGGTGTGTGTCTATAAACACTTGCCATAACCAGCTGAAGGGCCCGAACGGCTGATGATGCCGGGTTAGGAAAACGCAGTTTCTGAACTAGAAAGTAATGTGGGCACCAATAGGTCAGCTGTATGAGAAACCATGAGTTTAAGATGGGCTTGAAGGCTGCCAGGACACGTTTCTTTTCAGCAACGTCGCTGCAGAAGAGACACAAGACAACTTCACCAAACAACCTGAGGAGAGCACACATGAAGAAAACAGGATGTTCCTCATGCTGATCTGCATGTCAGGGTGCAAACCAGTGTCTGTGTGTCTAGATTTCTGGGGTCCATAAGATAAAACGTAAGATGAACAATTGTAGAAACGCTATTTATCTGTTTATTGAACATGAATAAAGATTCAGGTGAACACTTTGCTCCTCCAGAACAAACAGCTCTGATCAGACAAATGTTACTGATGCTCATGCAAGACCACTTCAACATGTGCCGATACAGTCCATCAATTGTCATGTGCTGTAACCATGCCGACATGGAACTCATTCTCTAGCAGGAGAAATATCTAGAAAGCTCTGAAAGCTTTGAATGGAGCGCGCGTGTCTGGCGCTGACAGGGAAAGAAGCGTGTAAAGGAGTGTGAAGTGGGACTAGCGTGGATAAGGCTTGCGGTCACACAAACACGTGGGGCTATATTCTGCGATATAGTCACGTGATCGCGGAAGCGTGCGCTGTTGGTGCGGTCCGGTTCGGTCCAGGTGTGCGTCGCAGTGATCGGGGAGCAAGGGTTGCTCAATCCTGGTGAGAAGGCCAATCGTTTCGTCGTGGAGAGAACAAGGGGACGGAACAAGGGGCAGAGAGAACAAGGGGCGAGTCTTTGGTCACGGCAGCTTTTTATAACCGCGTTGGAGCGGATTGGAGCATACGTGCTTGAGACAGCTGACGTGGAACGAGGGATGAATCCGCATGGACCTAGGTAAGGCAAGCTTGGCAGACACCGGATTAATGATCTTGATAACCGCAAATGGCCCAATGAATCTTTATGCCAACTTACGTGACTCCACCCACAGCGGGAGATCCTTAGTGGAGAGCCACACTCTGTCCCCCACGGCATGCCCAGGCTTGGCTCGTCTGTACCCATCAGCTGCCTCAGGAGTCCCACAGGTCAACCAGACCTGGTAGGACTCCTTCAGCTTGATGGCATCCCTTACCTCCAGCGTCCACCACCAGGTTCGGGGATTACCACCATGACAGGCACCAGAGACCCTGCGTCCACAGCTCCAGTGAATACTGGTTGTTAAAAACCCTGACTGATTATCTATTGTGATAATCTTAATTTTATCTCTTTCTACTCCTCTTGCTCCCTGTCCCTCCATCATTCTCTCTTTCCAAACTCACTCTCTTCCTACCGCTCTCTCCAAGTTCCCTCCCTTTCCCTCTCTCTCTCCCTCTTTCTCCCTTTCTCCTTTTTCCCCTTTGCCTTCCTTAGGAAAATTCACCGTCACCAGTCGAGGGAATAGAAACCAGATGACGACCATAGGACCTGGAGAGATGTCATCACCTCTGTTTCTGGAGGCTCAGTACAGTAAGTCATCACCTGAGCAGTAATTTATTTGAGTAATAGTAGTGACATAAACTTAAACTGACAATGTTGAAACGTATGTTAACAACACATTTGTTCATGATGCTTCTTCTTGCAACCTGCACCTCTCTGATCGCTCCACAGAGGAAGTGACTGGATCACTGCTTCCTCTGTGCTGCTGAGTTTGAAAGCTCTTCAACTCACTGTTGGTCTCCCTCTGAGCAGAAGATGGTCAGGATGAGACATCAAGCACCACTTTCATAATGTAGAAACATGTGATACAAGCTTCAGTAAATCAATGTATTGTTAAACATATACTTTTCTTTGTAATGCTTCATGTTCTGCATCCACTATGAGATTGTGACTATGTTGGTGAAATGGAAAAAATGCTTCTACTTAGGATGTAACATCTGTAAAAAAAAGTTAAATCAGAATAGTGTTGACCAGTAAGATCTCAGCCCGTTCGGAGGAAGACAGGAGACTGAACACTTGGTGAATATGGTGATAGCCTTGTCAGACAGGTTTGAGGAGATGTCACGGGTGACCCATGGTCCCACAAGAGGCGATGAAGCCCAGAGTTCTGACCGATTGGACTATTGATCTGGACAAACTAATCATGGATTGTTAAAATGTTCTAGAATTGGCTGTGTATTATTCTGTCCGTTCTCCCTTACTCCCCCCTTCCCGGGTCCAATCTAGCTCATCAGCTGTGCCTCTGTCTTCTTTCCCTTATTGTGTCTCCCTTCAAGGTCAACTGTTGGACTGGCTTGTAAACGTCGGTCATACATCTATAAACAACACTTCACTATACTGACGCAGATTACCCCCCCACCTTCTGTTTTTTTCTTTTATTGAACTAAATAGCCTTATATTATTTATACGATGAGATGTAATTTCTGTCTCCACATTTGCGCGTTTACAGTTGTCCACCGTATCACGCATGGCGAAGTTGCGCCCCGATGTGCACACACATGTCGCATTAGCCTTAAAAGAAGGCAAAAATATAGTTTTTTAAACGCTTCAAGGGGGCTGAAGATGACAACACTTGTTCTGCTGCGAGTAGCAGCCTGTGTAGCTCACCTCCTAGCCAACAATGAATGAAGAGTTTTTGAAGAAACTTTGTTTTGCTAACCTTTTTTTAATTTTTTTTTTAATAAATCTGATGGTTAGTGTTTAGTTCAGTGTACAGTTATTACGTTATTGTACAATAATTGTTCAGACGTTATAATATATTGTTAAACAGTAATTAAAAGAATCATAAACACTATGATTAACAACCCCCCCAAAGCCACTGCAAACACTGCAACAATCATGTCTCTTACAAATAAATAGGTTCACTGAGACCGGATGTGATAAGTGGTCACAGAGGACAATAAGGTTTTTATATTCCCAGCTTTGAATTAAAATAGTTTTATCCATTTAAACTATTTTGTAAATATATTTGGTATGCATGGGACTTGCTGTCGGTTTGATACCGCTATTTATTGCGAGGTCCAGTGTTGCCAAGTCTGCTTATTATAAGTGAAGTGACTTTTTTATATTTACAGTGATACTTCACGACTGAAAAGCAAGTTGTGTTACTGAAAATGGTCATGTCCAACAACACCCAGAATGCATTGCGTTCTGTCGAATCACCTGCGCTACAGTGATTGGACCTACCTGTCATTTAGCCCCGCCCCCTCTCAGCTTGACCGTTGCTCCCCCTGCTGGACTCTTCATCTTGAAGCTAACGTAAAGTAATGTACAGTACGTACGGTGCTTATACTTGTAAGCTGCTTGGTAGAGCCAAAGAAATGTATATAACTAATTATTAATATGAGCAGTCTGAGAGTGCGATAAGTGTTTGTCACCTTTTTTAATGACTCTTTAATTGATGGGTATTGAAAATAATAAGTCCTCTAGTTTTACATGTAGAAACTTTGACATTTTTTAGAGGCCATATTTGACTTTTAATGCTGATCGAAAAATCTGTCTGCTGAAATAATTAAACCTCTTAATTCTTGACTCTAAAATAAGACGCCGTCAGGTCGTCTCCAAACCAGAAGGCGGCGCTGCCATTCCTTCAAGACGTCCTGTCCCTCCAGAGGGAGAAGCCGGAAGCAGAAGCTCCGGCTTAACGTGCTGTGATTGGTCATTTTGAGGAGGAACTATGCCGGCGTGCTCGGTGAGATCGCTTACATTGGTGCCCCTCTAAGCTCTCGTCTAGTCTTCCCGCTTCTGCGCAGCTCGACCCGGCCACAGCGCTCCAGTCTGCCCCCAGTGTGTCTATAACTGCCAGCATGTCTGATTACGGCGGTCTGTCGACTAATGGAGTCGGTGCTGGGATGAAAAAAGACGCTTTTGCTGATGCCGTACAACGAGCTAGAGAGGTAACTGAATGCACGGCTTGAGGAGAGGACAGCTAGTTAGCCGTGGGGAACACAGCAGCTAATCGAGAGGTTAGCTTTACTTATAGAGCTAGCGGTTAGCAGTGCCATTCATTAGCTAACGTATATGTCTAACAGATTCACGGGTTTAGGGGGCAGCTTTGCTTAGTTTAATGGGCAGCGACACAAACATAGGTCATTAATTTATGTAAATGAAATAAAGCGGTGCTCGTGATCTAGTTCTTTATGTTTCGTTAGACGTCGCTATTAAGCTAAGTTAGTAGCATTGCTAGCTAAGTTAGCTAGGTTAACGTTACTAGCTACATGTAATTACGGTGTCTGTATGTAAAATATAATGTAAAAAAGTTAAACATTGATATGTTTTTGTATGTTAATGATAACTGTGTGACCTGTTAGTCATGAAATTGACAAGAGATCTTAATGTTATGTAGTGAGTACATTTTCACTGAGTATCGGAGTGTAAATAGTTGGGGTCCTCATTTACGGCTGTAAACTTGCTGGTCTGTTTTTTAATCACATTGGTTTATGTATTTGTTTTAAATGTTTCGTCCGAGGTCCAACATTAAAGATGCCAAAGTGATTATGAATATTTCTAAATACAGACATGGAAGCTTAAGATGCTCATGAAATAACTCTATTTATTGTAAGTATTTAAAAATAGTTTTTAGTACTGATGCAGCAGATACATAGGTTTGCTGAGCAACAGTTCACAGAAGGGGTAACGCTTTGTGGGTCTACCTTGGAGATTGGTTCTACCTGTCTTTTGAAAGTTCTGCAGTTAGAAATTTTTATTTAAATCTTTGCCAACACTCTGTTAGTGATGTAAATTTGTATGAAGACTTGTGTCATTCAGTCATCCATAGCTTTCTCAGTGTTGCAAACACTTAATGTTTCATTTACATTTGTGCCCTTCTAGATTGCAGCTAAAATCGGTGGAGACGGAGTCCCCCCAGTGGGCAACAACGGAGGAGCTGAGGGCTATCCATTTGCTGCACAGAAACGATCATTGGAAGATGCAGGTTAAAAATCAGCACAGTCAACCTCTAAGCTACATATATTTTGTACTTCATATGTCCCATTGAAAGGCTTACCCTTATTTTGCCTTTCAGATGAGCCCGATGCTAAGAAGATAGCGTCACAGAGTGAAATGGATTCAGCGTTATGTAAGTTATATGCATGCACACTGTTGGTTTTACTACAATCACCAAGCGTAGTTCCAACTCTTCACCAGGTTTTCTGTTCTTGCAGCTATTGGAGCTCAACTTGCTGCTCTATCGCAACAAAGGTACAGCATTGTTTTTTTACATTGACCTTTGAGATGAGGTATGTATGTATATATAAATTTTGATTTCTTATTACAGTGTCAGGCCATCAACAGTGATGGAAGAGTACAGGGTACCAGATGCTATGGTTGGTCTCAGTGAGTACATGCACACATTGCGTTATTAATTATTGAGAATGTACTGTTGACTTATACACATTCCAACTGACATCTAAATGTGTGTGTTCATATCCTAAGTCATCGGCCGAGGGGGAGAACAAATTAACAAAATACAGCAAGATTCTGGTTGCAAGGTCCAGATAGCACATGGTGAGCTACATGCTAGATGTGAATTTTGAATACCAGCAATATTTTTTCCCAGCTCTCCTTGAATTGACTCTTTCATGTTTCATTTAGACAGTGCTGGTCTTCCAGAAAGAAGTGTTTCTCTCACAGGGCCACCAGATGCCATAATGTAAGTTGTGTTCTCGTTTTAAACAAATCACAGCTACTGAGGATATTTTGGTTATTGCTGTATTACTGCTGGTTTACTCAAATCCTTTGAGCCTGTTGACTAAACATTACATTACGGTGTACAGTTGCTGTTATAGGTATTGTTCTGAAACTAACGATCATTAATCATGATCATGTATGTGTATAATATAATAGTTAGATTGTATGTATGGTGATAGTCTTACACTTCAACAATTTCCTTTCCCTTTTTATATTTTAATTTGCCTCCAGGAGGGCAAAGGCTCTTATCGATGACGTGGTGTCCAGGGGTCATGAGTCGTCTAATGGTCAAGCAGGTTCTGTGCAGGAAATGATTATTCCAGCAGGCAAGGCTGGTCTTATTATAGGAAAAGGAGGAGAGACCATTAAGCAGCTACAGGTGAGTAGTGCCTGTTTTGTGGCATTATTAGAAAGATCAAATCTGTTCTAGTGAATAGTCAAATTGAATATGTTAATTTCTTGCCTTTTATACATTTTAACACGTCTTGCAAATGTCTAGGAGCGAGCTGGAGTTAAAATGATTCTTATTCAAGATGGATCCCAGCCACCCAATATAGATAAACCCTTACGGATCATTGGAGACCCCTATAAAGTGCAGGTACTCTTTAGGCTTCCTGGAGATATTTTTATCTGATTGGCAGGTGTCTTGTACTCAAGTGTCACATTCTGTTGACTCGCTTGTTTTTGCTTCATGTTGCTTCTTGTAGCAAGCAAAAGATATGGTCAACGAGATTCTTCGAGAAAGGGATCATGCAGGTTTTGGAGATAGGAATGAATATGGATCTAGGATGGGTGGGGGAGGCATCGAGGTAAGTAACATATTTCAATACAAAAATTAATACTGACAGATGATGCAGTTGTGCATGTTTACGCATCTCTGCAAAAACTGCACATTTTAGGTTGTAACCATTTAGTATTCATTTTGTTGGTGTGCAGATAGCTGTGCCACGCCACTCTGTAGGAGTTGTTATTGGTCGTAGTGGGGAGATGATCAAGAAGATCCAGAGTGATGCTGGAGTGAAGATACAGTTTAAACCAGGTTAGAACTCAAGACATTATACTATATATAATATAAAACTGTTTTCATTAATTACTTTGCATAAATGCAACTCTTACTTACATACAACAAAACATATTGTTATACATGCTGTTGCAATGTATTTAATATGTATTATTATACCAGTCTGATTTGAGTTTGGTCCAAATTGACCTCCTTTAGAATCCGAATTACATGTTAACTTCACTAAGACTTAAGCTTAGTTTGTTGTGATAGTGTTTTTTTTCTCATTAATAATTCCAACTGTCCATCCATCCATACAGATGATGGTTCGGGTCCAGAAAAAATTGCCCATATTATGGGTCCACCAGAACAGTGTCAGCATGCTGCCTCAATCATCACAGACCTGCTACAGAGCATCAGAGCCCGGGAAGAGGGTGGGCAAGGGGTAAGTACAGTGCAGAGGTGTATTTTCTCAGTCTGTGGTGATAGAAACTCGTATTTTATTTTTTTTCCCTACACAGGGTCCCCCAGGTCCTGGTGCAGGGATGCCACCTGGTGGGAGAGGGCGTGGTAGAGGTCAAGGGAACTGGGGTCCACCTGGGGGAGAGATGACCTTCTCCATTCCTGCTCACAAATGTGGGCTTGTCATTGGCAGAGGAGGAGAGAATGTCAAGTCCATAAACCAGCAGACTGGTGCGTTTGTGGAAATATCTCGCCAGCCCCCACCAGATGGTGACTTAGACTTTAAACTGTTCATCATTCGTGGCTCCCCGCAACAGATTGACCATGCAAAGCAGCTTATAGAAGAGAAAATTGAGGTACATTCAAATAACTAAGAAGCGGTGATGGGAAACAATGATATGGTTTTAAAATGATATTTACTATGTATTTTTTTTCTCGGTGTATTCCCTTTAGGGTCCACTGTGTCCTGTGGGGGGTGGTCCTGGTCCAGGGGGTCCAATGGGTCCTTATAACCCCAACCCTTATAATGCAGGGCCTCCTGGTGGTGCACCACAGTAAGTGCAGTTCACAATGTGAACAGTATGATATGAATGTATGTGTTTAATGTTTAAACTGTCCTGTGTTCCTTTTTAGTGGAGCTGCACCTGGTGGTCCTCAATACTGTCCTCAGGGCTGGGGAAATACCTACCAGCAATGGCAAGCCCCAGGTCCCCATGACCCCAGTGAGTACTTTTTTTTGTTATTTTGTGCACTTGCATAAATTCTTCCCAAAAATTCTGTATCGATACTGACTTTTTTTGCAGTATTATGTTGAACTGAGTTTTTTTTCTATTCTAACCTGCATTAGGTAAGACGGCAACAGATCCCAATTCAGCATGGGCAGCGTACTATGCACAGTACTATGGCCAACAAACAGGGGGTGCAATGGCAGGTCAGGCTCCAGGAGCCCCTTCAGCAGCACCAGGGGACCAGAGCCCAGTAGTACAGACCCCTGGGGGGCAGCCAGATTACACAAAGGCTTGGGAAGAATACTACAAGAAGATGGGCATGAGTAAGTTAAATAAAAATTTAAGTAAGCGTTGCAATTTGAATTGTAGTATTTGTCGTGAATTGAGTATCTACATTTGAAAGATTTAATTAGGGCAGTGAGTGTTCAGAGTTTTAGAATGATAAAAGTGATGCCAGTTTTAACCGTACAGATAACCATTTTTATCAAATGAGAATTTACAGTTATCACAGCTGTTTTGTGGCCTGGTAGCTCAGTGGGTGGGGCTTTGGCAGGAAAACGAGAGGTCCTCTGTTCGATCCCTGACTACAAGGCGTGTCCTTGAGCAAGATATTTCACACTAGCTCCCCAGGTGCCGTTTCATGGCAGCCCACTGCTTCCCCGGGGAATGGCTCAAATGCAGAGAATTGAAGTAATTTCCCCGCTGTGGGACCATAAAAGGCTTTTTTTTATCTCTTAAATATCAGTGAGAAGATTTATAATTAAAGAATAGTTTATCCCAGTTTGCTGTACAACGTTTCATGTTTTAAACATTTCATTTAGGTGATCTAGTTAAAGAGTAATATTACTTGTTGTTTTTCCAGCTCAACCATCTGGAGGAGCAGCAGCAGCTCCAGGCACTGCAGCAACTGCTGCCGCTGCAGGTGGCGCTGCAGCTGGAGGTCAGCAGGATTACAGTGCCGCCTGGGCTGAGTACTACAGACAGCAAGCTGCGTACTATGGCCAGGCAGGGCAGGCACCTGGACAGGCAGCTGGTCCACAGCAGGGACAACAGGTATCACAAGCATGTCTCAAAAAAACGACAACAAAACTTCTTGTTGGAAAATATTTTGCGCACTTTTCTGTGTTGGGGAAGAAAGTGACAGTGTATTGGTGTAAAACAATAGGTGCATGAATACCACTTAACCCTAATCTGATTGGATTACTTCAAAGTAACAAGAGCTAAATTCATTCAAATGAATAATCCATTAGGTATTTTCCAGATCTTAAAGTATTAATTGCACTTGATACTTTATAACTGTATTTATGAAAGACACATGGGAGCAAATTTAAAATTGATTTCTGTATTTCTTTTCAGACTCAATAAAGTGCCACGGACTGTTGGACACTTGGATCTGGACTTGTTTAGGGGTTTGTTTGTTTTTTGTTTTTTTGCCAAGAGGTTTCCCTTTTGGCTTTAATAGGACAATACCATGGTTTGCTCATCCATTTAGGCATTTTCTATTCCAACATACTTGTTTTTTTGTTTTTGTTTTTTTGACGGCGGGGGTGTCAAAACATGAGAGAGAAGAGGAACACATTTTGCCCATACATTGAACAAAGCACTAAACTACTGGGGTTAGTATTTAGTTTCTCCCTTCACCTTACCCTTTCCCTGTAATACATTAGCTTTTTTAATAAAGGTGAAATAAGATTTTTTTTTCCTGCAATCTAGCACAACACTGACACACGTCAGTATTCTGAGTGTAAAAACTGTCAGTATTTTGATTATATTCAAAAATTGCGTTTGTAAGAAAGTCAGACCTTTTTCCCTACTTGGTACCTTTTTTTTCTTTTTCTTTTAATCTTTATTTTTAAAATAACATTCCCCATGTTTCAGATGCAGGCATATTTTCCCTGCTACCATGGCTTAATTTTATTAATTGTAATTATTTTCCTTGAGGGGGCTGTGTGTGTCTGTATACAGTGAATGTTACTGAACAGAAGTGTGTAAGCTGACCATAAATAAGGCGTAATAAGTCTTGTGTGGTGGCTGTGTGTGTATGCGCATGTATGTTTGTGTGCTTGACTGCCCTCTGCTTAATTCCTACAGATTTGTTGGAAGTTATTTTTTGTTTCAGTTGGTCCTGTGATTGAATGATGATTTTGTTAATGTCATTTTTTTACTGCTTGTTTTTAAATACTTAAAATAAAAATATTGAAATGATCAGTCTCCTGTGTGGTTATCACCTGTATTGTATTTAGGATGTTTCTGTAAATTAAAGCATAAGAGTGCGCTAAAATATCTAAAAATAAAAATCCTAATTTGTCATGTTTATGTTTAATGTCTCGTGTTGCAAGTAGAGGCAACGAGACAGAGCCTATAGGTACTTTGGTGTTGCCCTTCTTGAGCTTTAGTCATCTGTCGTGAAACGCCTTTGTTTTGCCTTTGATGGACGGTGCTACTGACGAATGAGGACAGTCCGGTGCGGCCCGCGGACCAATCAGGACGATCCTGTGTGAACGAGGCAAAATAGTTCGGTTGGAGATGGCGCCCAGCTCGAAATCGGCAAAGGACGACAAGAAACAGAAAACGCAAAGAAAACATAAAGACCATGTCGTGAAGCTTCTGATGCGTGGGAAGGTAGGCATAAATCCCATTAAACGTCCCGTTAAAGCGACTTCTTCTTTAAGGACGCGAGCCTGCCTCAGCAAACGCCTCTTTTCAGGGGCGTCTAAGACTGTAAGCTAGTTGCTAACTAGCTTTCTAGCTAACTGCCCTAACGGCTAATGGATGGCAGGTGGCTAATTGACTAATGCCTCTTAAAGGAAGCAAGATCATAATGTAGTTATTAAAGGTGACGTAGAGCGGTGTTACGTTCTCTCACTTTGTCTCGTTAACAGATTCGCAAAAATGTAAGTAAACCGTGTTGGCATGCTAGCTATTTTACCCAGCAGTAAATAATTGCTGTAGTGTAATGTTAAAGCCCTTTCGGCGTTAGCTTGTGGTTAACCGCAGCTGAAGCTGTCAAAAAACACAACCTTCACCCTTCTAGTTATTGTGACCCGTTTAGATGTTACTCAGTAAACACCTTTACTGTATGAGTACTTAAGGTAATCAAGAAACCTCTGCTGGGTGTAGAATTTAAATAAATGTCTTTGCCATAACCATTCTGAAAAGCTGTGTGTTATGAACACGTTTCATGTTACACTACGGACGTTTATGTGAAGTTGTCATCTCTTCCCGAAGCTATCAGGTCAGTTTTCTCAGCGTCTGTTTAGGAAGCTTCCACCTCGAGTGTGTGTCCCGTTGAAAAACATCGTCAGTGAGGAATTCCTGAGAGCGGGGTGAGTGAGGTTTGTTGTGATAACACGTGTAGCTCCACACACTGTTGTTTTATTTTGGTAATGCTTATGGTTTACCACACTGTCTATTTCAAACAAAATGGGGGTGACTGACTTGATCATTCTTTAATGTTAATCCCCGCATCTGAAATCCTAAATACTTTTATTCCCTCAGCTGAGACAAACATTTTACACCTCAAATGTACAGTCTACAGGTGAATACATGGTACCTGAGCACCACTGTGCTGTGCTGTTTGTCAGTGTCTATGTCAGTCCTGCACCACAGTGTTCACAGTGTGGGTCTATCATTGTTCAAGCTGTTGATTACTCTGTCACTTTTTTGGTTTTAGTCATATCTTTCTTGGCTTCACCAAATGTGGCCGCTACGTTCTGTCATACACCAGTGACTGTGGAGAAGATGATGACTTTTCCTTCTACACCTACCATCTGTATTGGTGGGAGTTCAACCTGCATAGTAGACTCAAACAGGTAACTCAGAAAACCACAGAACTTGTACAACTACAAAAATGTGTGTTAATGGAGAGCTGTGTTAAATCTGCTGAATGTTTTGTTACTATATCTTGTATCTTATATCTTGTAATATCTAATTCTGCTTATACTTTTAGGTTCATCATGTGCGGTTGTTCGCTGGTGAGGAAATCTACAGTGATCTATACTTGACAGTGTGTGAGTGGCCAAATGATCACTCCAAAATTGTCATCTTTGGGTTCAAGTAAGCAATGATATTATTTGCTAAAGAACGATATGATATAGAACTGTTGTTTAGCAGTTTTTGGTTCAAAGAGTTTTAATTTTGTATGTGTGTTTCTTTCTGCCAGTACACGCTCAGTACTGATGAATTTGATGATGACAGATGAAAACAACAGAGATATCTACATCACTGTTGCTTCTATGCCTCCTCCCAAACCTTGCTCTTACTGTTGTCCAGTTCCCACAGTCAGTACTGTCCGCACAGGTGAACACACATATCCACATATGCACAAAATGCCCAACTCTACTAGCGACATTGTCTGTTTATCTCTTATCTTGCGTCTTCGTATCTCTTCAGGAAGTGGCGAGTGTCTGGAACATGGCTATGTGCTCAACAGCAGGTACCAGGTGGTGTATCCATTCCCCACTTTTCAGCCAGCTTTCCAACTAAAGAAGGACCAGGTCATCCTGTTAAACACTAGCTACTCTCTGGTGGCTTGTGCCATTTCACTTTGCCCAGGTAATACACACACAAGAAGAATACTTTACGTAACTCTGTAAGAATAGTCATCTGGGTTAGGTCATTATAAACAGTTCAGGTTAAGCCATTTCAAAGAAGCTGAAGTTAATAGAAATGGATTTGTGGAAGTCGGAAGATTTTATAATTTAGCATTAAATATAATTTTTGAGTCTTTTCATTTTGTATTTCTGCAGGTAAGGGGCAGTCCTCACAGATTCTCTACACAAAAAGAGTATCTCAGTCAAATCAAGCCTCCACGTCTGCTTCCTCCACCACCTCTGCCTCTTCTTCCTCACTACCTCAGGGGTCTCCCGAAAGCCGACCACCACCTAGCAGGCCTGTTCCAATCCCCTCATCTCCCAGACAGTCTCAGGCAGCTGTGAAAGCCAGAGAGTTTGCAGCTGACCTTTTTAGGCGGTCTCAGGGTGGTGGTGGAGGAAGTGGGAGAGAAACAGAGAGCCAAGACAAGAGAATAACTGATGGTGGTGAAAGAGAGGCAGCTCAGATACCAGGAGACACAGTGATAAGTGTCGAGAGGAGGAGAGAAGAGGAGGTTTTTAGAGAGAAGAAAGAAGAAGAGAGACGGACTACTTTATTTCAAGCATCAACATCAGATGTGAGCCACAGTTTGCATCCACGCCTGGAACAAGTGATGTCTCCTGCATCATCCTCCTCATCACCTTCATCCCCCCCAACCCCATCCTTAATACAAGATGTTGGTCCCTGTGAGCCTGGATATGTAAACTACTCACGCCTGCACTACTGCCTTCAGCAGCCAGGGGCACCAGAACAGAATGCAGGAGGTGCTGGAGGTGAGAGGCAGAAGCAGACACAGAGACACTCAGCAGGGCAATTCTGAAGGTGCTAAACGTCCCTATTCTGCTTCTATCTGTAGGTTATGAAGATGATAAGGTCCAGCTGCCTTTCACAGTCACAGATCTGAAAGGACGAAACCTACAGTTGGTCACTGGGCCACACAGTGGGCAGGTGTGTGGATCAAATAAAAAACAGGACAATGTATTTAATGTGTTAAGTTGTCCCATCTGTACTGGTGAGCCGATCAATTAAGGTCAAGATCAAGTTGCCTTTGTTTGTTTAAATTGATTTCATATGTGATCAGTGCATGTTTTTATGTTGTTAGTGTTGATTTACCTCTGTTAATAAAGGAAATGTTGTCTTTTGGTAGTTTGACCTGTGATTTCTCTTTTTCAGAGTGTGTGTGTGGAACAGTTGACTCTAGACTTTGAGTATCTTATCAATGAGGTGATCAGGAACGATGCTGTCTGGGCCCCTCAGTTCTGCTCCTTCAGTGACTATGATGTCGTGATATTAGAGGTCAGTGCACCCACATAAAGTCCTGATGACTTGACAACAATAAATATATTTAAAAATGTCTTCCGTATACTAAAATATACAAACTGACCACTTTAGAAATGACATTGGTACAATTCATTACAAACTAATAGAGAGGCCTTTTTTCAATCAACCTTGACCATGTTGACTTGATTGTAGGTGTGTGCAGAGACCAACACTGTGATGATCAACATTGGTCTGTTGCTACTTGCCTTCTCCAACTCAGAAGAGGAGCACTGCAGGTACCTGATTTCCTCCTTACTGCTGAACAGTGTGTTAATTCATCCAATGCATTTTCATTGACTATATCTGTCCCTATTTTTTAAGAATCAACACTCATTTGATCTTTAAATGCAGCTGTCCCACACTTTAACCAGTTCCTGCTAATTCAGCTTTTCCTATTTTTGTTGCAGACCAAACACCTACCATTCCAACCTCCAAGTTAGCTGGGACCTTACCACCAGTGTATGTCGCACCGTGGGTGTTGGTGACCTTACAGAGGTCAAGGGTCAGACTAGGTGAGAAACTGCTGCCAAATGTTTTCCCTGTTACGCATTGAGGTGTGGATAGATGCGCTGATCTTTTACTCTTTGTCAGTGGGAGTGTGTGGAGCACTTACAGGAAGTCCTGTGTGAACACAGTGATGAAGTGGCTGGTTCCAGAGAGCAGCTCCCGCCATATCAATCGCATGACAAATGAAGCTCTACACAAAGGTGGGTTGTAGAGGATTATGGTGTCCTGATGTTTGCTGCGGAATATTCCACACAATTTTCAACTTTTAGTGTCAAGATCTTCTCTGTGCATTTGACAATTTAATGTATTTCGGTTTCACTTGGATACAAAGTAAAAGAAAACAGAAGTGTGTGGATAAGGATTAATTGTGTGTGTGTGTGTGTGTGTGTGTGTGTGTGTGTGTGTGTGTGTGTGTGTGTGTGTGTGTGTGTGTGTGTTTTGACATTTCAATGACACTTATGTACTTCTGTTTGTAAATGTAGAAGTAAATTCATTGGACAATCTCACCACCTTTAGGCTCCTCCCTGCAAGTGCTGGCAGATAGTGACCGATGTACCTGGATTGTATTATGAAGAAGGAAGAGGGCTGCAAGTGTCAAGAGCCACAGAAACTAAAGCACACATGTACATGGCGTCATGTCTATATCTTCAGCACAGAGGCCTTTGGCCTTATTCTGAGGGAAATTGCATACATTTGTTTAAATGTGTCAAACTGAATAGTGAATGGGCTTTATTTGTAACTGTGTACTGTATTATTGCAACCACCAAAGCCACGAGCTGAAGGGAAGTAACTTTTTTCTTTTAATACATGAAGAGATGATGAAATGACGTGTGTGTTTTTGTAATTGAATGTATGCATTTTCTGCACCAGTGCAACAAGGTAAATTCATTGTGTGTGTGTGTGCGCGCGCATGAGAGAGAGAGAGAGATTTCGTCATTTGACAGATTTGCTGCTTCTGAATAAGCCGTTCTATTATCTGGCCTGGACTACTTCAGTTTACCTGTGTTTACTCATAAGGCCACATTATTTAAAATTAGACCAGGTGAATGAAGGGCATCATTTGATTTTTTTGGTTCTTAACTGGCATGTAAGTCACACTATGATCTGTTAGATTATTTTGTTAAAAATAAAATGTTTAAAGTGTAGGGTTTTCAATTTATTTGTAGGTTTTCACCTTGTTACACTGAGAAATAAGTTTAATGTGTGTTGGAATTTCAAACCTCACAAAAGAGTCAACAAATAAATATCTATACAAATTGATTATAACCTGTAAGTTCCTTGATACTGTAGCGCTAAATCAGTTTTACCCATTCAGTTCTGTTCACTAATCAAAAGGTATTACCTTCTAAAAGCTTTCTAGGCAGACATTAACTGTGTTAACTTTATACTTTATCAGATGTTCCAAATGGGCAGTTGCTTTAAAACGTGATCCATATTAGAGAAGTGGGACCTACAGCCTGTTATTTCAATCAGTGTTAATATACATTGCTTGTAAGTTTTTACTACAATTCTACATCAATGGAGCTAAAACAGTAGCTAAATTAATGTAACGTGGAGTAATAAGACTAAGAGCTGAGTCCATGAGGGAATAAACGTGGCACAGGTTTTGAGAGCAATCACATCCTTTTAACAGTCAGACTTAAGCTACAAACGTTTATCACAGATACAAGTTCAAAGTCTTCAAAGTAACATCAAGAGGACCTCAAGAGGTTTCAGCAGCACAGGCTAGGGACAGGAGCCAAATATTTTTTTTCATTAAGAACATTGCAGTTAGCTGTTGATTTTGGTTTCTGCCCTTCTCTATGTGAGTAAATGCAAATATAGCCTTTTTCTATGTAGTGCTCTTTGGTAGTCAGATCATCCTGAATGTCTTCCCACTACTAAATATAATTTAATCTTTATGCTCTTTGTCAGACCAGCACAACAACATCAACACCTACAAAATCTGCTCAGGCCACACGAAAAAGCTGCTGGTTGAGCATGTGCTCCATCTAGAAGTAACCACATTCACATGCTTGGTCCATCATTATCATTACAATAAAAATATATCTCAATGCTCTGGATGGTGGACAAACTACAACAGATTTTTTAAGGCAATAATGGTTAAACAACATACAAATAGTAAGTGTATATGTTCACGAAAAGGTACACAGTTTATGTTCTGTACAGTATATTCAACACACATAACCAGAAAATAGGCGTTTTCTTTTAATCTACAAAAACTTTGATATAGCTATAGCTGGTACATCAAGCTGCTTGGTATTAAGGTTGTCATGAATACAGTTAACACCAGTGATTGGGTTAGAAAAACACTGTCCTGAGGCAAGTCATCCTGCACTGCACGTGTGTGGGGTAGAGTAACAGATCAGTTTGGCCAGTTGAGTTGTGTATAAAAGAAAAATGAATGGATAATGAATGGAGAAAGAATAGCTGAAGAGCCAACTGCATGGACTCATCACTATTTAGTTTTACTATTACCTTAACAACTAGCAAAATTTCATGACAACACCCAGACTACTCCACAGGACCTTGATTTATTAATTGAGCGATACATAATATATAGAATACAAACTTTTACCAGGCTAGAAATCTCTCAAAGGCACAGGTACCAGTTAGTTGGCCAAATTAAGAAATGACAAAGAAGTAAAATATCACAAATTGTGACATTCCATGCAAACAAAACACACCTTGCAGTATCACTTCAAAAGCTACACTCAGATAAAGATATATTTTAGATAATCCATTAAAGTCCCCTGCATAGTCATTGCATTAAAGGCAATGTAAAAGTAAACTAAAAATAAAGAACACTGAAGTATTCTGATCTCTCCACGGCAATCAGGTCAGTGGTTAAGGTGGAGCAGGAGGGAATCAAGAATATAGATCATATGGTGTACAGTAAGGAGTGAAAGGATGGCGAAGGCACAGGAAATGAGAGGACAGTAAGTGATCAAGTGAAGGCAAAACTAAAGAAAATGGCAAAACAAAATTAGTCAAGCAGCTCAGCAAACGTCATCTGTTTGCATGGGAGATGCATATACAGGCTGACAAAATAGGATGGTTTGATGAGAAACTGAGCGCAATGGTGTGTGTCAAGTGCTAATTTGTATTCATAGGGAGGATAAGCTATGGTGGAACGCTGGTGTGACTATCAGCGAGTGAGTGCAGATTCAGACTTGTCCTGGGCTGCTTGGCGGGTGGCTCCGTTGGCTCCTTCTCATCAATTGTGTCCAGAGAGCTAGACTGCAGCACGAGATCACCGCTCTCGTCCTCGCTCTCGTCGTCTTCGTCCTCATCATCTTCTTCTAACGGAAATACAGTTGGAGGCATGGCGACAATGAGCATGCTGGAGTACAGACCTCAGCTTAAATGTTTAACACTGACACTGAATTTACCTTTCTCTGGAGAGATTCGGCTCTTCACAGTGCTGGCAAACTGCAACACAGATTAAGTGTGAAGCAGACATTTATAATGCAAATGCTCATTAATGCAAGGTAATGTCTATGCAGACACTTACTTCTCCCATGACGGCTATGGGCGTCTCTCCTTTAGCCTGGGCCACCCTGTGCTCTATCAGGTAGTACATATACTCGTCGTACAACAAGCGGATCAAGTGGAAAGAGCCGAAACTGGCAGCACTGCGCAGGGTCAGGTCCCGTATTACCATAGAACTAGTGAAGGAGACAAGACAATGTAATAATGAAGCAAACATCACTGCTGCCTTTTGCCTTTTGTACTCACCTATAAAAAGACCAGTTGAGCAAGAACACCTTTGCAGCCTTTGGTAAGGCTACAGGGTTGTGCTCATAGGGTTTTAAGACCTGGGTGACAACACCATCCAACCAGGCAGCCCACTGCTCCAGAGAGCTCTGCTGCTGCAGAGTCATTTTAAAGTCTTGCTCCAGCCTCTGGATCACAAGGTCTTCACACTGACACACCCAGGATGCCTGCTCCTGTAGGGGATGCGGATAGGCACTGTCAGGGATGTGCTCTATTTCACTTTCACAACAACATATTGATTCTAATGGGGCCTGTGCAGGACAGTACAAACCTGCACATTAGTGAAATCAACCCTGTTTAGGTCAGACAGCATCTGGTTGATCTGGGCTGTGTTCTGGAGGACAGCACGGGCGGCCTGGGCTAGGTGGTTCAGACTGGTGTAGCGACGGAGCGTCTGGGAGAAGGAGCTTACACACACCACCTGAGGGAAAAGGGTAGAAGAAAAAGCCATAAGATACTGGTGGAGTTTCAGGAAGGAGGAAAAAGGCCCAGTTCACATTTGGAACTAAATGCTTCTGTACCTACATAGTCCCTGTATCTAGTCTAAAATAATATTAGATTAAAACTTGTTAAAATGGATATATATTACATCATACATTCATACATCTGAGAAAAAAACAGCACTCACCTGTCTGAAATAGACACATCAAAACAAAAGAACTGAAGCAGAGCTTTGACTACTGAAGCCATTTTTAAATATACAAATACCTTTATGCGGACCATCTCCTCTGGGATGTTCATCATGGCACTGGTCAACCAACTCTCCAGACTCTTTGCAAAGTTACGGATGGCCTGAGTTAAGGCACCTGAAACAAAGGGGGAGGTGATTTCATTAGTGTGATTAGATGCAGTAACTTATTTTTCTGTGCACCGTCTATAAAAACATCTTCCTAACGAAGTAAGGAAACAGAACCTTATTACACCCAAAGGGATTTCTAAGCTGAAAGGTTCTAATGTAATAATCTTTTTCATCTTTAAACAAGCCATTATTTTTGATATTAGATACATTATAGTGATTTCATTTATTTATAATTTTTTGTTTTACATCGGTTTCATCAGATTCTATCCTATTATAATTACATTTGGAACATAAACTGGCACGTACTGTAGGTTACACACAGATACAACTAACAGCGGCTTGCTAGGAGACCTATTACACCCCAGTTACAGGTCTTAATCACTTACTTGGGATGGGTCTCAGTACATCAGGGATGAGAATCTCTACCAAAGTCTGATAGAGCAGGTTGTCGCACTCTCTCGTCCAACGTAGCACTGGCTCAAACTTACACAGCACCACCAGACATGATTTGGGCAGACGCTTCTCAGACTCACAGTGCCTGGCAGAGCATGTCAGACAGTCATGACACAGTAGATGATACACATATGTTCACATGTACTTTTTCCAATTAAGCTGTTTGTGTGTTTGATACCTACGTGTTGAGTGATTCTGTGTCATTACTCTGGCTAAACCTCCAGAATGATTTCCACAGTGCCTCCACAAGTGTGAACTGAAGGTTGACCATCACGTCCAGAATTGCCTGTGGAGCAAACACATTTATACCCATGAGCCGTGTAAACCTTCTTTCCAGTTGTTATTTGCTTGTGCTCAATGGTTTAAACCAAGGGAATATGTGTTAGAGCAAGTTGGGCTTGCCATTGTGCTAGACAATAAAAGCATGTTATATAGCAGAGCAAGTTAAAATGTATTTGGAACTCTGCTTAGATGTAGGTTACATTTGGAGTTCCATTTAAAAGAACCATTGCTTCATACCTCACAGTGTTCCCTGTAAAGAGTCTGAAAGGCCTTGAGGTGCTCTAAGAGGACCCCATCAGGGAGTTTGGTGTCTAGCAAGTCCAAGTCCACAAACTCTGGCAGTGGACGTGATGGCTCTAAACAAGAAAAAAAGCTGCTGTAACTGGAAGCCTAGGTTGTGATCATGTTACAACAATAAAGCGTGCAGGTGTTCCTCACCTAGAAACTGCTGATACTGTTGAACCTGAGCTGAAATATCACAGAGCCCTGCTCCCTGCTGTTGACCTGCCCCACCCGACGTTCCGTTGGTGATTCCTTGCGCCTTCTGAACTTGCTTGATCCTTCGTGATGTTTAGACATTCAGAGAGAAGAGCAACAGGTGAGACACAGGTTATGTTGGAGCACTTTTAGTGTTCACAGGCCAGTGTGTGGATACCTGTTCTTTTGAGAGAAAGGCTGTTGCCTCATCGCCATGTGCTGCTGTTCATCCATCAGTCGGAGCAGAGGGGAACCTGATTTAATCCTCAGACCATAGTAGTGATACTTCGAGTTCCCTCTGAAACACAGGATATGGCTGTAAGAACAAGTTTATCCAAATGGACATGTGTGTGTTCGGTATGTGTATATACCTGGTCCCCAACCTCCGTGTACGCAGGCCCATGAAGACAGACCTGATGAGTTTGCCGAAAGATGCAGCATTAACTGGTTCTAGTTTCTGCTCCTGGCAGTGCAATAGGTAGTGGTAGTAGAGGGTACAGCGAGGTAAACTCACCCCCTCTGCCCCCTCATAGTTATCACACAGCCATTGCACCTAGGAATGGTGGATGATAACAGAATTAGCCTTCACATTATTATTCCCTTTTAAATCTATTATACTTTTGATTATGCACTTGAGAACTCACAGTAGCAGGTGGGGCACGAGAGTTTGGGCTTGAGTAACTTTGTCCCACTCCTCCACCAGCTCCTGTTGCTCCTCCTCCTGCCCCTAGAACATATCCTCCTTGAATGACAAAGCCTGCTCCACCTGCTGCAGCTGCTCCACTATTGGCTCCTCCGGTTGCCACAGAAACGGGCTGCGAGGCCACAGAACTAGTGATGTCTGACTCAGAGCTGGGTGTGGCCTCATAGTAACTGGATGAAGAGCTGGGAGGGGTCTGGGAGTAGAGGGGTGAGTTGGAGAAGGGGTAGCTGCTTGATCGGCTGTATAGAAAACACAAGTATATGAACAAATGCATAATAGTCATACATAGACAAATGCATACACACTGGTGTATGCGATTAAATGTATCTAAATAAACATGTCTGTGAGATATACAACATACACATAAAGCAGCCTAACTTTCTACTTACATGGTGGATGTGGTAAAAGCTGTTTCTCCTCCTCCATCCACATACTGCACCTGGCCAGTGTACACATGCTCCACCTGAACAAAATGCCACGACAGAAAGACGCTTTTAAAGATGTCAAACAATCACCAGGTTTGTATTATTCTTTGCTGATTGGTGGAAATTGGGGGGATACTGTGGGATGTAGAGAGTACGTTTTTACAGAAGATGTTCATAAAAACCATTAGTAATGAACATATAATATTACCTCTATCACCTCTACAACTGAAATGAATGTAGTGACTGTCTATTCTTTTCCATGAAGACGTGAAATGCTGTGTGTGCTTACCTCCTGGTTTAGGTTCACAGACTGCAGGTTGCTAATGTGACCTGTCTGAACCCTCTTGGTCGCCTGTGACACTGCTTGCAACACTGACCTCTGTGGGATATAAAAGCACAGTGTCAGGGGAAAAATTTAGATTTCTATCATGACCTATAGCTACCATGTCAAGTGGTGACATGTGATTTGTGTATGTGTGTGGGCCTTACCTGTGGGGTGGTCTGCACTGCTTGTACCACTTGCGTAGGAACACCAGGGGCAGATGTGCTGGAGTCTGACTGGCTGTCATTGGAGTGACAAGAGCCCTCTGGGGATGGCACATGGAGGGTGAGGGAGAGAAGTTTCATTAGACGATGAACGAAATGAAAAGGCACTCATCATTCCAATTATTTCAGTACTCACGGCATACTGCTTCCAAATTGTAATAACAGCTACTGCAAAACATTCTTATAACTGTTTTTTTTTGTTTAACTGAGAAGAGACAGAAAGTGAGGAGCAGAGAGAGTGTGCCTGTCCGACTCTCCCTTCATCCTTATATGTTGTATGCAGAAGGGCAGCCTTGAACAGCTAATCTCCCCAGATGGAGAGAGAAATCCCTCAATCTTGTAAACATGCAGATCAGATGAGAGGGGGGGAAATGAGATATATATGAGGGATGAAGAAAAAAGGATGCAGGGCAGAGTATTAATCACTCGTTTATACCTATCACATGAGAAAACACTTTAACTGTTTTGCATTAGTTTGTGACCAATTTGTTATTGGGTTTTTTGCCTAAATTTACCTTCAACAACACCTGGGGCTGAGGCATAGCTGGTAAATTGCAACACCAACAAACAAACTCTGAATCCATGTATATTGACACAAACCCTCATTGATCCATGGCTAATCAAGCAGATAAAAGGCGTGGAGGTCGCTTTGGGTATCATGATTGCATTTGGTTGCTGATGTAAGTTTTTTGGCCAAGATATGCCAGAAACGTTAATATAATATATACTGAATCAATATACTCAATATACTGAAACCTTAATATTGTCACCTGGACACCAGAACAGTCAATTCAAAGCTGGATGGAGTTCGTGGCCCGACACTGTTCAAATGTGAGATGTTATCTTGGTTCCACACATAAAACCTGTTCATGAATAGGTCTAAGATTTGCGGATATGTTGCTAGGACAACAGGCTCAATGTGACTTTCTAATCTTTTATATTTAAGATAACCTTTTCTTTACGACTATTGCCAATAAGACCACGAGCAGCAAAACACTATTATTTCTGTGAAAGATCTGTGAAAGAGCTGTTGTGTGTACAGAATTAACATTGTGGATAGAACTGTCAATATATCTCACCGGTGTGGATTCTATCTATTTATATAACTAAGATAACAGCTTATGTACTGACAAAGGCCAGCTCAGTTTGTTGCATGTTTCACATATATATAAGATATAAGGCAGGTATTCAGCTAAGAATGTGACAGGCCTCAAGGCAGCGAGACTCACTGTGTGCAAAGTGCTACTTGATACTAGAGGGCAACAAGATTTATGAGTAGACAGGCCTAAAATAAACTTGCATATAGACGCCAGTGTCAATTCTCTCGTACTTTCACTAGCTAAAATTAAATTCAAGAATACCAACCACAAGCCAAAATTCTATTGAAAATGATCTACAAGATATATTACATTGCACCTATAGGCTCATCTAATGTTCTCTAACACTTGTTACTTAATTGAAATCAATTGCAACTGTAAACTTAAAGCTGTGCAAATGTAGTACACAACAATAATATATAATAATAATAAAAACACAACTATGCCACCGTTTACATTATATACAACAGCAAAAGTAACACAGTACAACAGCAGTCAGCATGTATCCATCAACAATCCACACTCCAATGATTGGGACTACAACTAGCCACTAAATGATGATCATGATGAAATGATGGACGCATCTCCCCACCAGACAAGGAACCACAACAATGTTTTTTTCAATCCTGATGAGGGTTGGATGTCTGCTGATGTCATGTGATCTTGCCCAAGAAACCATAACTAAAACCCACCACAACTTTTACATTAAAATTTAAAATTCATTAAGAAAAATTAACTAAAAATAATACATTTATACACAGTAAAAATAAGTAATATTAGATTCAGAAATGTTGTTGTTCCATGATAAGTCCCTTTTGAGGTTTGGTGTAATTATGGTTTGTAATGTTTGTTACATGCATGCATGCAACTAAATCCTTATAACTGCTTCTAGTCTCCATGAATGATAAAAAATATAATCAAATAAGGAAACTCATAACAAGATCTTATCATTGCTTTAAACATTAAACAAGTTCTGCTATAGACTGACTGATCACTAGAATGCAATATTTCAAACACAGAGTCTCCAAACAGGTGAAGCTTACAACATAGAAACAGACTTTCTGGACAACCTGAAGCCTAATCAGAGTAACAGTATTATCATGTCCTCCGGGTGCTTGTGTGATATTTTAGTTGTGTATTACAGTATGTGTGTCTACAAAGTTATGGATGTACTGTACATGTGTGTAAGGTCATTCTCAGTGTCTTACCTGTGACAGTTACTATGATATACTGAGGCGACCTGCTCTGACCATTATTCTTCTGGACCACAGAGTGCTGGACTTCGTTGGTTACGTAGTGCTGTGTGGGAGTGGTCAGAACCGCTGCCTTTTGGCCCTGGGCCTGGGTAGGTGGTGCTTGCGAACAAAGTGCATCCTGTCCTGTTTTTGAGGCAGTGGCTGATTGGTTAGCTGTTGCAATGGTACCAGAGTTTGGTGGAATCTCAGACAGGAAACGCGCTGTCTTCGCGGATGAGGGTGTGGTGGCAACAGGTGTTGCTATGGTTACTGCGTTGGCCGGCTGAGGCTGAAGGTCCCCGGAGTATCCAGATGTTGCCATGGCAACCAATGCTTTGCGGCACTAGTTCTGTGGATATTAAGCACTCATCATGAAATTGCTCCACACATATCCAGGAAAACTGTGTTGTGTCACGCCTTGTCAGACAGAACTATTGTCTGTTGCGGCTGTATGACACAGAAACCAGAGGAGGAAGTAGTTTTTTTCTAAGCAGTGATCTAGAGACTTTCCTGTTTGGTCTAGTACAAGTTTAAACACTAGAAACAAAGCAATGGATTTAAATGGAAAAGCAACATTAACTGACCATGACCACAAAGCTTTAACTGAATGAAAATGGAATTTTTGCAATTACGGACAATCCCATACATAACCGTTTGGAAATAGGCTGTCAGTCAGGACTTTAGACCAGCCCACTGGAAAATAAGCCACTCCTGCGTAAAGCAACGAGGCAAACAAGGCAATCAGATCAGGCACACCGTGGTCATGGGAGTGCTTTTTCGAATCTAATGTAATAGTAAAAGTTTTTAAAGTCGCAAAAGCACGATGAAACATTCTATTCACGTGTCTCGCTTCAGGTCCTTTACATAATCTAACGGGTTTGCGTGGTTTTCTGTATCTGTAGTCTTCGGATATCTTGCTGGGGAAGTTAAAAGACAGCGAGAGTGATAGCTTCCCCAGCTAACCTAGCAGCTCACGCTGAGTTGGGACGTAAGAACCAGTGAGCTAGTTGTTAACTATCAGAAGAGAACAGTCAATCAAACTACGACCACATCATCAATCACGTCTCGCTCTAACTCCCAAGTAACGCTACTATAATAAACAGCCTGAGCATTCTGACAAATGAGCCAAAAAAGTACTATTGGCAGTGCAACACACCCGCCATCTTGTGCTCTTATCAAAGATCTGACATCGCCATAACAACGGGCTGCGTTTGGAAAGAAGCTAGCAACCACTTTCATCGCCGACACGCCAGACCGATTTCACGTTAACGCTGACGACTCTACTAACAAGCAGACGTAAATAATTTGCAGTACAGGAAACGACATTTCTGACACCGTGCACTTTTTCACCTCAAGTTTATCCCAGTATTGTCCTTTGTATTCGTTAAAGTTTTTTTTTCCCTTTGGATTTAGGTTGTTGTTGTTGACTCCCGTTGCTTGGTTCTTGTCGCCAGGACTACCGTGACTATGGCGCCTTGCCTTCACCGGGGCAACTGTTGCTACCCTCTAGTCATTGCTCCGCCCAGAACCAAATCCCGATTGGCTGTTTTGCGTGGTGGTCGATGCGTCAGTAACAAAAACCATCGATAATTGGTGGACGGTTCCTGTCTGTCAAATCTGTCAGACTCTAACGTCAAGCATTCACATATCCTTTTTTGAATAATAGACAGAATGTGTAAATTAAATTAAATAAAACGTTGCTGCCTATATATATATATTTTGTATATACTGCTAAAGCCGTTAAGTAAATAATATTGTAACATTCAACATAACATTGGAAAGTTCACTGCTTTTGTCTCACTGCAGCAAAAATCAGCTGTCCGCAACAATCTAGTTTGTATTTCACCTGCAGTAAAGCCAAGTATGGCACTCTAAGTTGTCCTTTGTTTGAATGGATTGAGATCTCTCTCCATTTTGCAACAGAACAGATACAGGCACAATTGTGATGATACATAACCTAACCAAACTGATAAATAACAGAAAGGTCAACAAAAGGCCAAAGGCAGGAGATAGACAAGAGCGCTGTTGACATCCCGTCTGCTATCACTTGCTACTTAATCACAATTTCTCGCTTTCTCCTGTGTGCATTGTTGTATGTAAAGGTCTCTGACCTAATCTCTGGGCATGACGAAGAGTAGAGGTAAGATGAGGTCTCTGAGATGCTGAGGGCTATATAAGAGCAAACCAGAAAGCAACACAAACCACATAAACACCTCAAATATTCCAAAACCCTTTAGACAACTTTGCCATTTCTATATCGTCACTATGTGGAAGTCAGCAATCTTGACCCTGGGCTTATTGGTAGCTCTGGTAGACAGGGTGCAATCTAATGATGGCCATCCTTCCTTTTATGGTGTAAAACTTTGTGGGAGAGAGTTCATACGAGCTGTCATCTTTACCTGTGGTGGATCTCGATGGAGAAGGAGCACAGAAGACTCGGGTAAGCAAGTGTATGTCCACTATTTGTGACATTTTTCTAGAACCAAGGTGTAACTTTACCCCTCCATTTTATTAGTTCTTTTTGGAGAAGAGGCCTTTAATCCCTGGAACACAAATTTGATGCCTCAGTCCACCAGAGAGCAGGATTCTGCAGAGACACAGACATGGAAACACCAAACACTGGATGTGGCATCTGTTGCTGCAGGATTCAGCCGCTCAGTTCGCTCACCTGTCTCAGAGGAGGTGCTAGAGGCTCTAAGAAGCGCAGACAGGAAAGGACGAGATGTTGTGGTCGGATTGTCCAATGCTTGCTGCAAGTGGGGCTGTAGCAAGAGTGAAATAAGTTCTCTGTGCTGAACCCCCTTTCTTTTACATACAGCTTATACTGCCACTAAAATAGAGTTCTCTCTCTTTTTCTGTGATCACTGTCACCTTTATTTCTTAAGTGTGTACCCCAAATGTGTTTACTGTGGTTATCAAAGACTGATATGTGTTTAATAAAGTATTGTGTCATAGTTTTAAAGGTGTGCTTTTTAATACAAAACATATGTTTAAATAATATTTCATGCTTTCTACTGTACACAAATCAACTAGTCAAACTTCAAATATGTTTAAAAGAAAAACAAATCTGGATGTCCCATAACTTCCTTTAACTAAATTCAAATAAAGCCAAGGTTATTATAATTGGGCCTAAAATAAATGGAAATAATGGAAAATTAATCATTGTATTTGTCATCTCTAGGCTGGACTAATGTAGCTTCCTACTCATAGTTTTTTCCAATAACAATCTAAAAGCGCTCCAGTTAATTTAAAATGTTGGACTGGAAGAAGAGATCACATTTCTCCAACATTATCTCTGCATTAACTGTTTCTCGCTTACAAAGGACCTAATGATAATCTTTAATTCAAAGCTCATGTGCTGGTGTAATTGTGGTTCTGAGAGTTTCTAATGTAAAATGGGAGGCAGCGGCTGCCTACTTTTCTCTTGTGACCAGTAACCTATTAGCCTGACTTTAGATGGTTAGAGGAAGCGAGAGGACAGAAGCCACATATGATACAGAGAGATCTGCAAACTCCACACAGAATGCTACCTAGCTGGACAAAGAATTTGAACTCAGGTCATTCAATCTGTAAGGGCACAAAACAAACCACTAAACCAGAGTCTAAGCTCAATATTTCTGCATCGCTCATGCTTGCAATGATACTTGTGCAGGTTGTATAGAGAAGTTGCACTGATTTTAAAGGCTTAGGGAATCATTGCACTTAAACAAAAGACCATACTTTTTTGTCTCTCCTCTTTTCAGTTTTCTAACTTGCAACTAGCCCTAAGGCTCAGCTTTATTTAATTTACTGTTCTATTAAATATTACTAAACGTACTTACTGTAAAGATTCCAGAATATTTTAAGTGTTCAAGTTGCTGCTTTAACTGCAAGTGTATATGCAAAATAAGATTTACAGTTTTTCTTTACCCTTGATACAGTATATTCATCCGACGAACGATAAACAAAACTGACGCTGTAGTTAAACGATTCTTTCAAACCATTAGCTCATGCAAAACGCGATTTAAAATGAAAAGTCACGCTCCAATACTATTCTGCGGCTGTCACAGTTCTACAAAGAAAGCTTGGACCATTAACACAACACAAAAGAAAGCACATAGTTTCGCTCGGTTGAAATGATGATCATGATTGAAATTATCTTTATAACAATAAGACAGCGTCTATACAACCGTTGACTAAAAAGAAATTTTGGCATCATTAAAAGTTATTTAGCCTTTCAGTACGGAAGCCGACCGTGACCAAACTGGTCACCCGGCTTGATTGCAGGGTATGCAATCTCTGTCACATACCAGCTAGCATAGCAACCGCACAGATCTACTGAGATCCGAAGTTTCTGTTTGGCTTTACAAGTAGCAGTCATAATATATTTCATGGTGATTGCTACAGCGTAGTTGCACTTTTGTCCATAGAAGCACAGTTGTACCACACCGGGGTTACCAGGTAATACCTTTTCGCGGTACTTTCAAGATGATGCTAGCTGTGAATGCTACTGGTAGCTGTCGGGACTGATATGCGAATGCTCTGTTTTGAATATTAATGCAATTCATTTTGCACTGTTGTCGTTGTTTTGGTGTTGAGCTACAAGCACCGCTTTGACAGCGCAACGTGGCGCACTGGAAGTTAACGTTAATGTAAAATGTCAATGAGTAGCGTTTTACGTGGGGTCAGTTTTGGATGGATAGTAAGTATCATAGCGACGCTAAGGTAGCTCGCTAACGCTAGCTTAATGAAGCAGTCATTTGCGCTGGGCCTGGGTAGACAACGCTGGTCAGGTCGTGATTGATGTATGGTGTGGCTATCTTATTCGTCGAGCTGTAACATGGAAAAGTGCCGACTCTTTACAGGTTCTGTGGCCCAAACCGAAGATGATTATTAACATTAGCATATGTACCGCAGTGTTTAGCTAGCTGTATGGAAGCCGTAAATATGTACAATGAATGTATTGAGGTAAACATTTAAAGCATGTCATTCGTAGGCTAAACAGTTTGAATTGTTGCTACAATATACTGGCTCTAACGTTTTGATATTATCACTTTCCGTTACGTGATTTGTGTAGTCGGCAAGAGAGGGGACATTGTGTTTGAAAGCAGATGTGAGTGCTTCATAAATAAGTAATGTGTGTGTGTGTGTGTGTGTGTGTGTGTGTGTGTGTGTGTGTTTTGTAGGATGGAGTGGCAGCCAGATGAGCAGGGTCTGCAGCAAGTGCTACAGCTGCTCAAAGACTCGCAGTCCCCTGACACTGCAACGCAGAGGGCTGTGCAAGAAGTATCCTTTCATCAGTGCCTGATTGTGTGAAACTGTGGTAGTTAGGCTCAAATAGGACTTCTCTACGTCTGCTTTTTTTGTCAAAGTGAAATGCACACTGTGATGCCATGTGGCGCTTGTGCAAAACTAAGCCGTTTGGTTATATAATAATCTACACTACCCAAATGTTAGACAGGAACATTGTGTGTGTGTGTGTGTGTGTGGGGACGGGTGAACTCCTTAACAACATTACAGAAATTGGAACAGCTCAATCAGTTTCCAGATTTCAACAACTATCTCATCTTTGTCCTCACAAGCCTCAAATCTGAAGGTATGTACTGTATGAGCATGACTTGTATGTATGTAAGAATGCAAACTATAGAAGTCATTTCTTAATAACCTTTCTAACTTTGCTACAGTTCTGTACCCAACATTCTACTTCCCTAAAATATACTGTTTCTTTTCTGCCTTTCTCCTAAAGATGAGCCCACTCGCTCACTGAGTGGTTTGATATTGAAGAACAATGTAAAGGCTCACTACCAGAACTTCCCTCCCAATGTGGCAGACTTCATCAAACGAGAATGCCTCAACAACATTGGAGACCCTTCACCGCTTATCAGAGCTACGATCGGTGGGTGTTTTCAGTAAGAAACAGATTATAGAAAGCCATGTATTCTAGCTAGTGAGTCAGAATACTGTGTAGGTGGTTGATTTTTTGTGGCTGTGTGGGAGTAGGTTCTGTATTTTCATTTTTTGATGACTGACGATGAAGACAAGTTAAGTAATCAGTTATACCTATGACTGGTAATGACTTCATTAGTTTTCTGTCTTTAAGGTATCCTGATCACAACCATAGCCTCCAAAGGAGAGCTGCAGACCTGGCCAGAACTGTTGCCTCAGCTATGTAATCTGCTCAACTCAGAAGATTATAACACCTGTGAGGTCAGGCTTTTATAATATTAGTTTTGGAACCATATTTATGTTTTAATATATTTTGTACTGTCTGGCACATTCACTCACTTTTTTTACTCTTTGAATGGCTTTTGTTGTCTTTCAGGGTTCTTTTGGAGCACTGCAGAAAATTTGTGAGGACTCATCTGAGTTGTTGGATAGTGATGCACTAAACCGACCTCTCAACATCATGATCCCCAAATTCCTCCAGTTTTTTAAACACTGCAGCCCCAAGATCAGGTTAGTGTTTTTGCTGTGCCGCTGAAACTACCTGCATTGTTCTCAGCCTTTGTGGAATCTTCCTGTTATGTTCAGCATTTGTTTGACCTTTCCTCAGGTCCCATGCTATAGCATGTGTGAACCAGTTCATCATTGGTCGAGCTCAGGCTCTAATGGATAACATTGACACCTTCATTGAGGTTAGGACTTCAACATTTAGGTGGTGCTCTAGGTGTTTTTTATGAAAATTGAGTGCATGTCTGAGAGTTGCGAATAGTTATTTTGTTTTGTCTACTTCCATGTTTATTGACCCAGCCTGTCTTGCCATTTTCCTGCCACCCCTCTCATACCTCACCTTGATTCTTTGCTATCCAGAGTCTGTTTGCACTGGCTGGTGATGAAGATAGCGAAGTCCGGAAGAACGTGTGCAGGGCTCTGGTTATGTTGCTGGAAGTTCGTATCGACCGCCTTATCCCACACATGCACAGCATTATACAGGTGAGGGTATGACTTGAACTGAAGTTGTAATTTACACCGTATAATCTCAGATTTTTTGTTCTTCATCCTGCTTTATCATCGTTGGTTGTTTGTCATCAGTACATGCTGCAGCGGACACAGGACCCAGATGAAAATGTTGCTCTGGAGGCCTGTGAATTCTGGCTGACTCTGGCTGAACAGCCCATCTGTAAAGAGGCCCTCTCTGGCCACTTGGTCCAGTAAGTGCACGTACTGTATGCCAACAGGTTATTCCAACGTGTTAAGTTGATGGCAAGACTTCTATGAACAGTATTTTGTCTAAATGTCTGTCTTTTTTTAGGCTGATCCCTATCTTGGTAAATGGCATGAAATACTCAGAGATTGACATAATTCTGCTAAAGGTTAGCCAACCCTGGAAACAAAACTTACCATTATGTTTACACAAAATTCTAGTCTCCTATTCATTAGTTTATTTGTGTCCATTCAATGTTGACCTTTTTCTTTGGTCTTCAGGGAGATGTTGAAGAGGATGAGACAATTCCAGACAGTGAGCAAGACATCAAGCCTCGCTTCCACAAGTCCCGCACAGTCACTCTACAGCATGAAGGAGGGGAGGGTGAGGAAGGAGAGGACATTGATGACGATGAGGATGATGACGATGATACACTGTCTGACTGGAATCTACGTAAGTCACAGTCATGCACTTTAGTACAGTACAAAGAGGTAATTCTGTTTCCCATTTGTGGCATCCACTATTTTAATCACTGAATATGTATGCTGCATTGTCAGCTTTTACCTTGCATTTTTCAGTCATAAATTTCATCACACTCTAGGGAAGTGTTCCGCAGCAGCTCTGGATGTTCTTGCCAACGTGTTTCGTGAGGAGCTGCTTCCCCACCTCCTACCACTGCTCAAAGGCTTGCTTTTCCACCCTGACTGGGTCATCAAGGAGTCCGGCATCCTGGTCCTGGGGGCTATTGCTGAGGGTAAGGCATGACACAGTTGATGTTGCCCATATTAAAGTATGCACTGTGTAGATTCAGTACATTATGTGAACCCATAACTTGAACCCTGCACCCATCATTTTTTGGGGCCATAACCCACAACTCAGCCCAGGAGAGATACTTGCTCTTTTTGACTTTGAGTTGGTCATACCTTTTTTTCTTTTCTTTTCCTTTCTTTTCTTTTCTTTTCTTTTCTTTTCCTTTCTTTTCTTTTCTTTTCTTTTCTTTTCTTTTCTTTTCTTTTCTTTTCTTTTCTTTTCTTTTCCTTTCTTTTCTTTTCTTTTCTTTTCCTTTCTTTTCTTTCTTTTCTTTTCCTTTCTTTTCTTGTATTCTTCTCACTAAGTGTAATAGCCTTGGATGATTCTTGACTATACTTTTTTAAAAATGTTTTGATCTTCCAGGCTGTATGCAGGGAATGGTACCTTATTTGCCTGAGCTCATCCCTCATCTCATCCAGTGTTTGTGCGACAAAAAGGCACTGGTTCGCTCCATCGCCTGCTGGACACTCAGCCGTTACGCCCACTGGGTGGTCAGCCAGCCTCCCGATGCTCACCTCAAACCCCTCATGACTGAGTTACTCAAACGCATTCTGGATGGCAATAAGAGGGTCCAGGAGGCAGCATGCAGGTCCGTTTTAGTTTCTCTCTTTAGACAGAAATATAAAATAATTTGTGGACACTATGCTTCATAATGAAATGGGTTGTAGATCTTACTAAAGGATTATTAGTGAAAACCTGGGGATCTTGGGTGAAGGTGCTCTGACTTCCAGTTCTAGAAAAGATTGGCAAAAGTACCGAATGCTTTCCACTTATAAATAATAGTTTCACTGCACAACAGTCTTTAAAATGTTTCGTTTTTGCCTGTGCTTTTTTTAAAGTGCGTTTGCCACCCTGGAGGAGGAGGCATGTACAGAACTGGTTCCTTACCTGAGCTTTATTCTGGACACACTGGTTTTTGCTTTTGGGAAGTATCAACATAAGAACCTCCTCATCCTCTATGATGCCATAGGAACACTGGCAGACTCTGTGGGACACCATCTCAACCAGCCGGTGAGCTCAAAATATATATAATTAGTCACACACTTTTATGCAACCTTGTTGTATGTGTGATTTATTTTTAATTGTTTTCTTAAGGTACAGGAACAAATAAATCACATGCCTGTGTTTTTCAGGAATATATACAAAAACTGATGCCTCCATTGATAGCAAAATGGAATGAGTTAAAGGATGAAGACAAAGATCTCTTTCCTCTGCTTGAGTGCCTGTCGTCTGTTGCTACGGCGCTACAGAGCGGCTTTCTCCCCTACTGTGAGCCCGTCTATCAGCGCTGTGTCACTCTGGTGCAGAAAACGTTAGCTCAGGCCATGGTGAGCAACGCACACTCAGTTACCCACTATCTTTGCATAGGAAACATATACTTTCTGCCGACACTTTGTGTCCCACCTTTTTTGTCTCAGATGTACAGTCAGCAGCCAGACCAGTATGAAGCACCCGACAAGGACTTCATGATTGTTGCCCTGGATCTTTTAAGTGGCTTGGCAGAGGGACTTGGGGGGCATGTGGACACTCTTGTGGCTCGCAGTAACATCATGACTCTGCTTTTCCAGTGCATGCAGGTAAGGAGAGGATGTGTGTACCATATTTGACCCCAATGTTACAAACATGCATTGATTCTATAAACAGATGGTGTTTACGTTCCGTGATAAATGTTTCATTAGAAGCGTCAGAGTTGATTGTTTCTTCATGTCAATATGCATGTACTGTGCTTTATTGTTTGTATGTCTCTGAAGATTCTTGTTACCCCACTGACAGAAGTTTACCTGCCTATTTATAGCATTCACGGTATTCATTATGGTAGTTTCCTTTAGGAGGAGGAGGTATTGGGAGCTCACCCATTTATCTTTTATTGAGCTAAACTTTGCCAGGCAGAGATATAACAAGCACGATGTTCACATTTGTTTTTGTCTAACTTTTGTACCAGGATACAATGCCCGAAGTAAGACAGAGTTCATTTGCTCTACTGGGAGACTTGACCAAGGCTTGCTTCCCGCATGTCAAACCATGTATTGGTAATTGTTTCATAATCACCTTCACAATAAGTTCGAAATAGCCTGTCATCAATCTTTATATCTGTCTACCGTCACAATAACAATTTTATTGGTATATTTCAGCGGAATTCATGCCGATCCTGGGTACAAATCTGAACCCAGAGTTCATCTCTGTCTGCAACAATGCTACCTGGGCCATAGGAGAGATCTGTATGCAGATGGGTGAGTTGCCATATAGCTTCATATGAGGTTGGTAAATGCATATAAATATAGTTTATATATTGATTGACTTTGGGTGTCACTGGAATTTTCTGCAGGAGTGGAGATGCAGCCTTACATTGCTATGGTTCTGAGCCAGCTTGTTGAGATTATCAATCGACCCAACACCCCTAAAACTCTCCTGGAAAACACCGGTAAAATAATACAAACATATTTTAATGCTTGTTTTGTAGAAGACTGAAAAATAAAAGTCAGAGCAATTTGTAAACGAATAAATGCATTTTAGTGAGTCATATCATTTTGATCATTATCATCAATTTGTATTCCAGTATCATCATCAATTTGTATTCCAGTATTAAAAACACACTCATCTGAAGTAATCCATGTCCTCTTTTTAGCAATCACCATTGGTCGTCTGGGCTACGTGTGTCCTCAGGAAGTCGCACCAATGCTGCCACAGTTTATCCGACCTTGGTAAGAGACAGTTTAATCCCTGTCTTTTAATCCCCATTGCCACAATACCGTTGGTGTAATTTTAATTTACCACATATGCACATACACACATGACACTTGCTGTATATTACACACACATACACACTCATCACGTCTCATCATCTGTGTTCTTATCACAACACGTTACCCATCCTCTCTGGTCTTGACTATTTTTATTCCGCACATTGGACATTGCTTGACCACAGTTGGCAAGGAGCATTTGTCTCCAGGCAATATTGTTGTTTTTAACGTTAATTTATGGCTCAGATTTTCACATTTTTCAGTGTGATCACATTGCAAATTCACACCATTATTAGAGCTGTGGCATTGATAATCTTCATATTTTTTGATCCAGGCTAATAACTCTTTGTTGTAGGTGTACATCGCTGCGCAACATTCGAGATAATGAGGAGAAAGACTCTGCCTTCCGTGGGATTTGCATAATGATTGGTGTAAACCCAGGAGGTGTGGTCCAGGTGCGGCATTGTTTGCTATATTATACAATCTCAAGATCCAGGTTTAAACCAAGCAACATTTTGAAGCTTGGTCTTGAAATATTATTAATTACTAATCTTATCCTGTGTTTATTCAGGACTTTATTTTCTTCTGTGATGCGGTGGCCTCGTGGGTGAATCCTAAAGATGATCTGAGGGACATGTTTTACAAGGTGAGGGTCCGGTCATACGTAGGATCAGCTTTTTCCAAGATGATGATGAGATGGATCCTAATCTGTTGTCATTCTCCTTGCCCCCTGCTATGAGAGTCTTGGTGTGATTTTCAGACCTCAGGCCAGACAGAGTGTCTGATTTAGTTTTGAGGATTGAAATTCAACAACACAGGCGCTAGTATTGTTCTGTTGAGCAATTTCAGAAAACAGTCATTTAGGACATTTAGGTCTCATTCAATTCTTATAATATTAGGAAGTTTAGCTCTGTTCATCAAAGGGGTTTATTATACATTTTAAAAATTCTACTTTATTGTATCCAAATCTACACCTGACTACGCCGCTAGCACATGCATGAATTTACACTATTGCAATTTTAGAATTCATAGTAGATGAGACTAGTTGACTTGTCTGGCCTACTTCTGTGCTTAACCTGTGTGTTATTATGTTTGTGTAAAAATCTTTAAACATTGTCCATTTTTTTTGCATAGCATAAGCATGAGGTCTATTTCCTTTCCACAGATCCTGCACGGTTTTAAGGAGCAGGTTGGGGAGGAGAACTGGCAGCAGTTCTCGGAACAGTTTCCCCCCCTGCTGAAGGAGAGACTGGCAGCCTGTTATGGCGTTTAGATTCTCTACACCCACCTTAGAGGTAACACCACACATCTAACGCCATCATCTGAGATTGCATTAAGTTACCTGAAGGCCTAAATTGAAACTAACGTCTTTCTGCATCTTGCGTCCTCCCAGGTGAGCCAGCAGGAGGAGGGTGATTGGGAAACTCATCCATCTGTGTATTGCACTGCCCTGATCTGGGGGGAGGGAGAGGGACACTATTGGCCACTCCCCCTGACGTACGGCCCCCACGCCCTATGTGTTTGTCCATAGAGGGAGGGAGGGCGGGTGGGAGGGAGGGACAGTGGGACACCTCTAGATTAACTAGGCAGGGACCTGACACAGAATAACTAACAGGTAGGGACAGATAGCGAGAAGGACACGCAGAAGAAACGGAGGAAGGCAGGGACAGAGAGGCACAGAGAAAGTTCAGGGAAAGAGAGGGAGGGGACGCAGTAGCAAGGCAGCAAGAGCTACAGAACGCTCTTACTTGGCTGGGAGGACAGGGACGGTTGAGGATTTCATGGAATTTGTAAACCGAAGAGTAACGATAGCTTGACAGAGACGGACCAGCATATACAGACTCACACAAACACACTTTCACATGCAGTACATTGAACTGACTGTGGGTGGCACTATGATTTAGACTTTTTGAGACCTACTATATGTAGTTAGGGACAGACAGGTGTCTAAACTCGGTTCATTTCCTGGGCTGTATCTTTCTTTTCTGGGGGATAGGATCCAATATGAATTTCTTCATCCGTTGTCACTGAATTCTACTCAACTGTAAGATAAAGTCACTATTCACATCCGTTTCCTATCCTTTAGTCTGACCATAGTGCTGCTTCATAGAGCTGTCAATCTACCTGACATATTCCTGTCACATTTTCTACCTGATCAACAAAAAAGACTTCACAGAATCCATTCCTCTAGGAAGGGAGGATTAGGGCTAACACATTTGTTTTTTTCTCACCAGAAGGGAGGGAAACGTAAAAACAAATCACATCTTTACTTGTCTGAGGTTTTGTGTCTGTATATGTGTGCACGTGTGCGTGTGTGTGTATGCATGTCCAGTATGTAAATCCTGACTTCAGCGTTCTGTGTTAAGAGTTTGTAAACCATGTATTGTTTTTGATATGGTACCAAGCTAAACTTGACTCCCACCGCAATGTCCTTGGCACCTGTTAACTGTGACCAAGCGTTTGTGTGTGTATGTGTGTGTGTGTGTGTGTGTGTGTGTGTGTGTGTGTGTGTGTGTGTGTGTGTGTGTGTGTGTGTGTGTGTGTGTGTGTGTGTGTGTGTGTGTGTGTGTGTGTGTGTGTGTGTAAGTATGTGTTTACATCTACATTTGCGTCAATATCCATGTGATGCCATATTGATATCTTAAGTAAAACAGTGATTGGCAATGTCATTGTGATCTTTATAATGTTTTAAACTGGTCCATTCTTTTGCTGCTACTGATGACATTTATTTCCATAGTGGACTTAAATTTACACATTTAACGCAAAAAGGTTTTTCAATTAATGCTATTGTCAGTGACTGTTAAGTTGTTTTTTTTGCACTTTTTATTTTATTTACTTTGTATTTTTTTAAGCTCACCCATATGATATGTCTTGACCCTAATGTCAGTGTTTGTCATACTGTGTTGCACTGTGAAATTAAGTGTCTTTGGCAAAAATATCTCAATACTAAATGGCAAATAAAAACACCTTTGTGAAATTGCGACTAATCCGCACTTTTACAACTGCTAATCTTGCCATTGTGTGTGTGTGTGTGTGCGCGTGTGGTATACTTTTTGCATATATTTCATTGGAATATAATTTCCCTTTACACACCAACACACCACCTCAGTTCACAATCTAGACAAAGCACAGTTTACTTCAAAGAGGAAGAGCTAGGACACTGCCAAAGAGCAATAGCCACAGAAATTTAAAAGCAGATACAATAAAGAGAGAAGCTGCTATTTCACTATTTAACATGTGCATTTTGATAATGTAAAGGTACAGACAATGTAAGGCTTTATAGGAATAATTTGAATTGTTTGCCTGCAAAACCTATTAAGGTATTATATTTTTTCATTGACTCTCTTTGCAATTGTTTTCTAGTATGTAGCCATTTAAAAACCCTTAATGCTTAATTTGACCTAGACTGTGACCACTGAGATAATCCTACTAAGCATAAAGCTGAAAAACAAGACAATCTGAACCCACAACTCCAGTATCTTAGTTCAGATCTTGTACAATTTTTTTTTATGTGTTCTCTTCAGTGTTTGCTTATACTGAGGTTCTATGAACAATGTTGCTGTAGTAGTAATGCTGTAGTAGTCTGCTTCAGTGAAAGATTAATTCTGTTAGAAAGCAAAGACTGCATTTTTAATAGGTGGCAAAAAATGTTGGGAAAAGGAATGAATAGAAGACAGATTACATACTGTTTATTTAATACGGAGCATGAAATTGTTTGTTGACAGAAAAGTTTTAATACTTTGCTTTTTCTGTGGATTTCATTCACCAGTCATTCTTTTATCGAAGGTGGAAATAAAAAAACAATTTTTGTGTAAATGATGACTGATTGAAATAAATAAGAAGTTCTTATGCTGGGTTGAAATGCATCATTAAAAATGTAGCCATGGCCACTTAGATATGAGGTTTCCCGTGTCTGTGTGTCTCCTTTACATGTCCAATAAAAGCCTGTATCTAAAAGTAAATTATTCTAGAAGCTGCAATTGTTGTGCGTGAATCATTGATTATTGAAATGAGTCCTTCTTCATCAGCTTCTTTTATTTCTCATCATACACAATGTGACTCGATCCAAAGTGAAACCAGATCAGCTCAAAGTGTGTGAACACAGTTCCCTCACTAATAGATTAGTCAAAGCTTTGAATCAGTGCAGGATTTGATGGCAGCTTGAACAATTCTTTACTCAGAAACCCTTTCATGCAAAATTGGCTTAAAAATATACTGCTTTTCAAGGATAACTGTATGTCTGTGTAGAAAGTCTAATGTCACCAGATTTAGATCTAAACAAACCTTCAGTATGACTCCTCTACTCGCAATGATCGCAATCATGAAGTAGAACGAGCATCCTGATACTCTTAAGTATATTGTTTTAAAAGTAGAATATTGCCAGAGCGGTGGCATTGGATTGTCTTAGTTTGTGTGTGTGTGTGTGTGTGTGTGTGTGTGTGTGTGTGTGTGTGTGTGTGTGTGTGTGTGTGTGTACCTACAGTAAAAAAATGGGTTGGATGTTCGTCCTAGATATAGGCTGCAAAGACAACACACTCTTAGTAAATGGGCTGCCAGTCATTTATTGCCTTGTTTAGTGCAGGATGTGTTAACAGCACATACTTGATATCTTACTATGTAGTTCTCACTGAAAGGTTTATGGACGTTGCTACCTGCCTTGTAGTTGTCTGCTGGAGGTATCTTAGTCTTCTATAAGAATAATAATAGCTCTATTTTTTCTAAAGTGATTATCCTCACAAATAGTGAATCATTGCATTCTGCTGTCAGAAGTTGCTGAAGATCTCCTGCTTCTTGCTCCAGTCCATCGGAGGCGCTCTCTTCTTCCAGCGGTGGGCGTGGACCTTCTGTTTAGCCTCAGCGGCTGTAGGACTCAGACGCAGGCTGCTGTCCATCGCAGAGTCAGAGACACGCGTGTCATCCTCATCAGTGGCCTACAATGAGCACACGGGGTACACACAGGTTTCATTCACACATACACCAAAGCCTCGTTCCTCCACACTCTCCACGCTTCTCTACGTCACACACCTCTCTTAGATGGATGCTCATGTCGGAGCTGATATCTGACAGGGTGGTGGAACCTCGGGAGGACTGGGATGCTGAGCTCCCAGTGCCCCGGGACTTCGAAGGGGGGTACAGGGTTGGGGATGCTGACAGCGTGACGTTAATGGTTGGTGGGTTCACGGTGGGGATGTCTGTGGTGGGGGAGGGGGTGGGGCGGGCTCTTCCTGTTGCCGATCCATTAACATAGACCTCTGTAAGGCAACACACAAATTAGACGCGTGATGGTTTTGTGTCCATGAGAAGGAGCCGTGACGGCGTCTGTTCCACGCGGCTGCACCTTTGACGTGGCTGGTGGAGGGCGGGGTCCCCACTCTGTGGAAAAACTCATCTGTCTCCTGGTCAACCACCAGCAGACGTACTGCCTCTCCCCCCGCCCTGATGAGGGCCACCACCTCCGAGTGCCTCAGACCGTCTATGTTCACTCCATTCACCTGAGACAGAGAAAAGGAGAGGTCGATGTCCCGCCTCGTCTTCGGGTGGAATCATCATGCAATCATCTGCCTGATCCCCCGCTCTGAACCACAGGGGAACAAAGCACCGCCGCCAACGTAAAACCTGAGCTAAGCTGCCAAACTGTTTCCAAATCAGTGCGCAAACCTGATGAATATGAATATTTCCATCCTATGGTTCTGGTAATTGTGTGCTTGTGGTTGTACCTCCACTAGCCTGTCTCCAGGCCGTATGTCTGCGCTCTCAGCGGGTGAGCCGGGATCCACGGACTGAATGAACTGTCCGCCGTTTGTCTTATCGTTGTGCAGGTTGAAGCCATAGCTCTGCTCCGCCTTCACCAGGTGACACAGACGAGGGAGGAGCTCAGCCGGCGGCTCCGGTGAGGCCTCCACCTGCAGCTGTCACGGAAGAGAGGATGACACCACATTCTAGGGGGACACATTTACAGACAAATGCTCAAAAGAGGGACTGAATCAAATATATTTCATCTAAATTAATAGATCATCAATCTTTCTCAGCCCGTGTTGTAAGAAATGCTGACAAAAATAAAACACTTTCCATCACAAACTGAACCTGGTGTGTGCCTGCGTGGCTATAAACACACACAAACAAGACAGTGGCTCTAAAGATGCACCAGAGTTCAGACAAAAGCCACTCTGAGCCTAATGAGCAGAGGCAGGAGCTGACACACTGTAGGACTCACATGTCTGGCTGATCAGGCTCCTACTGTGTGTGTGTGTGTGTGTGTGTGTGTGTGTGTGTGTGTGTGTGTGTGTGTGTGTGTGTGTGTGTGTTTGTCTCATGTAAAAATTTGCGGTTATGTTAGTTGTGTAGCAAAAATGCACTGAAAGCGAAATCTCTCTAAATAAATGTGTGAGATGAGTAAAATATCTCTGTCTGTGATGTTGTGTGATTTCTTTGTGTGAGGTACCAGCAATTTAATATATCACTATTTAATTCCCAGTGCTTGTGTCTAAGCTTCTTTCAAACTTGAACGGGTAACTGGGGAAGATTTTGTATATTTTACGCACATACATTGTAAATGAAATCAGTCTCATTCAGTATGTGATAGTACAGTAGCTACAGTACGGTGAGTTTATGTGAGATTACTGTACTGTTTATAGGCCACTGTTGCCACAACACCACGCAGCAGGGAACTCACGTGTATGGGTAATGTGGCTCCAGCCCATAAGAAATGGTGGACAGTACAGTATATACAGCACAGTAGTATGAGCAGCTGTTCTAACATCTGTCTGCTTGTATTCAGGACAGTCAGATCGAGCTCCTGTCTGCTACAAAGCCCTGATCACAGTAAACGGTGTGTCTGCAGTCAGGTGGGAACGACGGCTGAACGTGAGGCTGCTGTAATTAAAAGCAGGATGAGAGGATGTTTCACCTAATGTCTGTCAGAGCGACAGCAGCTTCTATTGTCCCTGTTTACAAGCCATTGTTAGTGTCTGTGAGGTGTAAAGGCTTAAACCCATGTTGTATTTAAAGAACAACGGTATCATATAAAATTCTTTGTATCATCATTGAAGTGGGGGACTTGTTTCTTCATTACAGATATAATGGCCATTGTATCTACAGTATAAACATCCACACATGTTAATGACAAAAAATCCCTTTCACCGTGTGTGGAGTTAATGTAAAAACGCAGTGAAGCTAAAATCCACCCAGACGCTTTTCACAGAACCAACAGCGGACCTCCACCACTGCTGCTCTTATGGTTTCACAAACGAACCTGAAAAAAGGTGAAAGCATAAACAAACACCACTTCCATCATTCCCATTATGTCCGACGTCTGAAGTCCTGAAAGAAGCGTCTCAAGGTGTGACCACACACACACCCGCGTGTCAAGCACCGTTTCACGTCTGCATGGACGACGCATGTGTTACAGATCTGAACTGCAGACGCTGTGAAAGTGTGCGTCGCTGTTTATAGTCGCAGGGCCCGTATTTCTCAGCGTGAACCAACACATCACCCAGAGCGGTGGTGTCAGGCTTCAGACACACACACACACACACACACACACACACACACACACACACACACACACACACACACACTCAGACACACTTGTAGGTTAATACTTGTCCAAGAAATTCAAATATTCAGGCCTCACATTGAGCCTGAATTTATAATTTTCGGTAAATGATATTTTTGAGGTTGATATTTACACACAACAGTTTCACAGAATACTTGAGTTTTAAGGCCCGTCTGTTCTTGTAAGACTCTTTACAGGAGGCTTGCGATGTCAGTCAGCTAACAAGCCAAGTGCTTAAATCCAGATTAGTACATCAGGTGAACGATTGAACCCCCAGTGTCTGGCTCTTAGCACAGTAACACACTAGATCAGTTGAAGAGACAAACACAATGTAATCTATGAAGACCCTCTAATGGGTAATTGAGTTGTGCGTCTTGATGGACTTTTACCTCTGGGTCGGTTGCGGTGCTCGATGCCACTGAGCATCTCTTGCCCTTGTCTCGTATCATTACGTGAACGGGCGATTCTGCACCGGGACCTTGAAACGGGGAGGCGTGGGTTCTTTTGGGCGACAGGAGCAGATTCCCCGCTTTTACGCGGCAGGTGCTGAGCGCAGGCCTGGAAGGGGCGCGCGGGGACAGGGTTCCCATCTCAACGGCCATGTCCTCGGTGCAGGCCAGGCCGCGGCTGCACAGGTAGTCGTCCGTGTCCTTGTCCACCACCAGCATCCTGGTGCGGTGAGGCACCTCGCGGATGCGGCTCACCACCTGCAGACACGGGGGAGAGAGCGGTGGCATGTAGGTCACCTCACAGCATATCAACAGCGGCGCTGCGGCGAACAAGGGCAGCCCCTCATTCCCATTACACTGAGCCACTCCAGCAGCCTCCCGCCTCCTCCTCGGGCCACGGGAAAGTAGTCGAACAGGAATGGAGCTCATTGTTTGCACTCCATAGAGATTAGCCTCTCCTGGATCCTTGTAGATAAACACACAATTGTCACACGGCCCATTTTAACTATTGATTTGAAAGCGTTACTCACTTGATGATGGGTCTCGTTCTCCACGTTCTCCCCGTTCACCTCCACCACCCGGTCTCCTGCTCGCAGCCCGGCCAAGTCAGCGGAGGACCCGGGCTCCACTTTGCGGATGAACTGTCCTCCCTTATTGCGCTGTCCGTGCAGGTGAAACCCATAGCCGTCATGTGCCTTGGTCAGGAAACACAGTCTGGGTCTCAGGGCATCCTCCATCCCAGTCGACGGCGTCCAGCGGGAATCAACAGGTGGAAAGTTTTTTTGCTCTTAATCCAACGTACAGTTGCGCGCTCCGGTGTCCAAATGTTCATTATCATTTAGCACAAGAGTGCACACGTAACGCACACTTGTTCAGAGCAAAGGAGCCAGAAAGGAGAATACAACGAACCAGTGTTGAATTCATCTCGCAAACTCCAAAGGCGCAAATGAGAGCGCGCACAACGGCGCAAAGTGTGCGTAAAAACTACAGACACGCTCTAAATCCCGTCCATCAGTGGAGAAACTGTAATCCCATGTATCAGAGATTAGAAAGCTGCTCCTCGCACGTAACGCGTAATTCCGTTGGTCAGATGAGCGTGTGTCCTGCTGAATCACCCGGTGCGCGTGAAAAGGCGTCATTAACAGATGGCGTGACGTCCCCCTCGGTGCCGTCCCACAAGGGAGGAATTTTCCCCCAGGTGGTGGTGGTGAAACACGACTGTGACCCGAGAACAGACGTCCTCCTCATCCACGAGATCAACGAACGAGCGATTGCGTAAATGGCGACTTTATAGGTCCCCTGAAACACAAGCCTGGATGCACTACATTTGTCCTTTTTATAAAGAAGTTGAAGTAACTCGGGACGCCCAAGTCTGAGGGCGGGTGCTCTTCATATTCAGATCAGGAAATGTGAGACATCAGCGCGGCAGATGTTTGTGAAAATAACACCTGCCCTGCAGCGGAGGGTTTGCGCCTCAAGGCACACGTGACAGTAATAAAATCGTCAACACCTCAACGCTGCCGGTGTGCCTTTGAGCAATACATCGAAAGCTTCCATCGCTCCGCCAGCTGAAAGGAATCGGCTGCTCAACTGGCATCGTGATCACTAATAAACGGAATAAACCCCAACCAACGCACTGGGCCACAAACACTCCGGTATTTTCCAGTCTGCGTTCCACTGTTAACAGCCCACACAGTAGTCGTGTTGTTGTACCTGGCGAGTTTAACTAATGGCCTCAATGTCCCAGTAAACGGTGGCAGTCAGCCAACAGGCACAAAACCAGGTGCCCTGGAACAGGCACACCTACAGTACCAGGACACTGTGCTTACCGTTATTATTGGAACCAATCTTTAGATTAAAATGCTATACTGTATATGGAAAACACAGTAATATATTACAGGTGATGTGTGAGTTTCTATCGCTACTGTACAGTGTATCCAGTGACAGACATGTTTATTATTGAGGCACCATTGTGACAAACTTCATGTTTTTCAACATTTTTTATAAAAACATAAGCGCAGTACAAAATGTATCATCTAATAAAATACAAAAGTATATTTACAATGCAAACCTTACTGCACATGCATGATGGTGGTGAGCATAATTTAGGGGTGGACCTCAGCTTTTAGCCTCCTTCTCTGTGTGGCTGTGGAAACGGGTGAAGGCAGTGGCTCCGTCTTTGTCCTCCGACTGTTACGAGGGGCTTCCTGCCCTGCGTCACTTTCAGCTTTGAAGGTAGTGGTCGGGTTTAGGGAGCGTGGTGAACCAACCCTGGGCCTCTTTGGTGGAGAGCTCTTGTGGGCCGATGGACAGCTGTGCTGGTTCAGACACACAGAACAGAGCGGGCCGACAGGGAGACAAACCTGCTGCCCAAAACCCACCAGCAGCCAGTTAATGTCGCTCCACAGCTCCCTTCAACAGAGGGTGGGAACAACATGGGTTCAGTGACGGGTCAGTGCTGATCAAACGTCCCGCGGTCATTTCATCACCGTTACCTCGGTACCCACTCCTCCAGAGCCTTGCGCGTTTCCTCGGGGTTCCTGGATGCTTTCCTGAGCCAGCCCAGCCTGTTTGAGATGCGGTGCACATGTGTGTCCACACCTAAACACAGGACAGCGTCAGGAGTGAGTGTATACACACATACTGTATCGGCAATACGTGCACCATCATTTTAGTGAACTCAAAGAAAGAGATATGTGGTTATGTCTCCTGACGATTTCATGCTTTTCCTAATAGTATAGAAATTCCATTTTTTGTGAACCTGTTGATTTGACAACATACTATTTGAAGACACCCCAGTACAATAATAATAACTGAAACTTTATTGATCCCGTTTACCCATCCCTTGAGGGGAGCAGTACAGCAGCCTGCAGTGAGTGAGGGCCTCTAACACTGAGCATATATTCCTCCCCATATACTATAATACACTCCAGTTGTGCGTGTGTGCTTCAGGTCCTCACCGATGCCTGACACTTGATCCCAAGCAATGTCCATAGCTAGATGAGCCATTTTGGGCCCGACTCCGGGCAGGCGGACGAGTCCCTCCACACAGTTTGGTATGTCGCCTCCGAAGTCCTTCTGCAGCATGGCGGCCGTCAGCTTCAGATACTTCACCTTGGTCTGAGACAGACGGGGGAGCGAAAACATTTAGGTGCAGAACACAAGCACAAGGATAAGGAGGAAAGAACAGACCACAAAAAAAGGCAAATGAGGCGCCCCACCCTCCAGAAGCCGACGGGGTAGATGAGTTTGCCCAGCGCGTCGTCATCAGTGGCCAGGACGTTCTCCACCGTGCAGCCGTGTGCCCGGAGCTTCCGCATCGCCGCCGCTGTCACCTGGTCCTTGGTCTGACTGGACAACATGAGCGACACCAACACCTGGAAACGTCTCACCTGCGCCGACAAAAGCAACAGCACGAGGCCTGTTTTGAGCCCCTCGATCGTGCGCAGGGACGCGGGCATTTGAATGACACCTACAGGTGCGGGGGCGTCCCTGTCGTAGCACTTCCCTGCTCCCAGGTGGTCCACAGGCGCATCGCGGCCGCTCCTCATCTCACGGATGAATCCTAATTGTTTCTTCCAGTCAGGAGGCTCCCAGTGCTCCGTCTTCACACGTGAAGCTCCTTCAACCTCCTCATATTCCACCTTCAAGGGTCTCCTCCTACTGCGTGTCAGCCGCAGAGGAGGCGGGTCTGTTTTAACCTGGAGGTTGACGTCATAGCCTTCACCCCAATGAGCCCCGAGGAGAGAGAGGATGAGAAGTAGCTACATTACACTTACCGCAGTACAAATACTTGAAACTAAATGCGTGCAAACTAAATATGCGGATGCTTTTTATTCACACGAGCTGCTAGTGAACGTTACCCGCTGCCAAAGGGACCGACGAGGTCTCCTGCTCCTCTGCCTCCACCTTCACCTCCACGCAGGGAATCGACTCCACGTCCCTCCGTCTGCTGCTGAGTTTGGACCCGAGAGACACCGCAGCTGCTTGTTTTCCTTTACGAGTGACAGCGAAATAAGGAGAAGTCATTTTAAAACGCTGGACTACATAATTCATAGCATAGCAAACAGCCGCGCTGCAGCGGCCATAACGTGGAGTAACGTGTAGAGAAAAGTGAAGTTGGTATCTTTTTGGAGGCGTCCCGGTCATGAAAGGCCACTGAAGTTTTAATAGTTTCAGTATAAATAATAATTATAAAAAATAAAACGTCACGTATTTACGTTTATTTTTAGACCAGTTATTAAAAATGGTTGCAAGGGTTTGTGGGATTATATTACAAAATCCGATTACTAGGACTCTAGCCACGTTATATTTGAGTAAAACTCATTCATTAATTGTGACACGTAAATTCATTTGTGCAGTTGCTTGAAAAGACATTTTGGCTCAGAAGATCGTCTGGTGCAATAACTAAAGCACGTTCAGTAATGATATTAATAAATTAAGAGTTTAAATATGAACACGTGGATGAAATTGAACAAACACTAATTTCCTCAAACTGCTAACATGTCATTTTATTAAAAGTATAAATTATGTTAAGGCTTGTGTCTGTTTTTTGTACCCTCGTAGTTTATAACACGTGTTGTCTCACTTGAAATTCCACAACCTCTCCAATACAATAAATGACAAATGTAAAATAAGAGTTGAGCTTGTTCTTGAATAGCGCCGCTCACATGTGACTGGGCGTCACTACTGCCCCTGACTGCAACAAGATACCAACTTCCTCACCGTCTGAGTGAGTGTTTAGCTAGCTGCTAATTAACCCTATGCGTTGGATAAGCAACCATCCAGTTTTATTAGAATATAATAGCACTATTCGACAAAATTGAACAGTTTTTTGGGCTGACAGAAAAGGGGCGCACCCTGCAGATGCGTAAAGTTACATTCACAGTTTCATTCTGCCATTCCTTTCACTTTATAACACAGAAAAATAGACAACAAAGCAACGGATTTTTGAGGCGTCTGCGTTTAGCTTGCTTTAAACGACATTTCCCAGCAGCCCGCGCGGTAAAATCGTGTTTTTGTAGGAAGTGTTCCTGTGAGAGCATTAGTGTGCCATCCGGTTGAGGAGTGGAGGACTGAGCTTGGTCGAGAGTGAGCTTTCAGCGGCGACCACAGAGTCACCTCAGTGCACGGGCGACTGTGTCGGCTGCGTATAAAAACAAGCTGCCACTATATGAAACCAAAAGCGACTGAGCTTGAGTAAGGTAAGCGCAGGGGGCAGGAGGGGGTGGGGCGTTGTTTTGTTAAAGCTTCAGAGGAATGCTAGCCCACGGTAGGCAGGCATTGTAAAACGTAGCTGACGGGGTTTAGTAGCACCATTGTGCGTTTCTCCAGATCCAGCCTTGTTTATGTTCGTGCAGTGTGCAGACGTGTTGTGCTGCGGTGTGAGGCTACCTCGCACCCCTGTCCCCTCCCCTCCCCTCTCAGTGTCAAGTCCACATGACAGCAAATTCTTCAAACGTGACCCCCCCGGGTTTCTACAGTACAGTAACAGACTGCGACTCCAAATTTAATTGGCGCATATGGTTGACTGGTTGTCGTGTGCATTTGCATTTAGAGTTGTTACAGTTGAGACATAGTGCGCAGGAATGTTTTACATAGGGTTATGAGCTGTTGCTACCATGCTTCTACCCATTCGCTGTCAGGTCGCATTAAGTCCCAGAAGACAGCTGAATGCTTTCTCTGGCCTTTCTTTCTTTACGTGCTGTGTAATTCCATGGTACTGTTTGTGGTTGCGCCCAGCAGTCCTCGCCTGTGTAGTCTCCCTCATCCCTCCAGGCTGGGCAATGAATAAACAACCAAGCAAGGAGAGTCTGAAGGACAAGGTGAAGGGGATCTTTGGATTGGTAACCTCTCGTCCGCTGAGCAAACAGAGTGAAAACAAGCCGTCTGAGTTCATCATTACAAATGACATCATCAAGGTGTGTAGACACGAGCGTTTGAACAATTGTGCATGTTCACAGATTTGAACCCTTCACCCCTTCTTTTTCAGGAGCTCCATCCTGACTGCGGTCTGAGCAACCGCATTCGCACGATGAACCATGTCTGTGAGCTTGCCAGGATGAAAAAGTTTGAAGAGGTGAGTCTCCTCAGAGGTGTGCTCTGCAGACCATGCAGCCAACTGGTCTGTTTTGAATTGGTGCGCATTACATCGGTCTGTGTTGTCGGGCAGCATGCGGTGGCGGCAGTGTGGAAAGCTGTGGAGGACATGCTGACTCCAGAACAGCCACCGGAGGCCAGACATGCTGTTCTGCAGCTTTTGAGGGCCATTATACAAGGACAGGTATGCAGCAGCCTTATGACCACAAAGAAACAGATAGTGTGTGTATTTCTTGTGATTTCTTAATTTGATCACGTATGTGAAGGGGGAACAACTCGGCCCTTTGAGAGCCTACTTTTTCAACGTGATAAGAGACTACCAGCCATGCAACGAAGACCTGTCTGATCGACTGGAAGTCTTTAAAGCCTTAACGGAGAACGGGAAGGACATTACATACTTGGAGGAGGACATAGGTAGAACTTTTTAAAAACGAAGCTGGCCATTGTGTGATGCACCACAATAATCCATTAAGTTACACCCTACAATTAAATTTTAATTTAATTTGTATTTTGACTCAAATATATAAACATTTTTAAATATAGAAGGCTTGCATGCTAATTAGGTGTTTGTCCTGTAAAACTGTGTGCCTCTGCCTTAGTGTAGCTTAAACTTCTGATGACTGTAGCTGTTTTGTAAATTGTCTTTATGATTCTTAGACATTAATCTAGTTGTGCTAATTGCCAGTTGTGATAATTGGGATTAATGTGAGCCAACCCAGCGGTAATGCTTATAATTAGAGGCTGTAAAGGCATGAATAGGTCTTCAGTATACTCTTGGTTCTTCTTCTTTCCACTGTCCTCCAGCACGCTTTGTCCTACTGTGGATGGACATAGGTCTCACCTCTGACTTTCTCAACGTACTTGTCAATCTGGTGAAGTTCAATAGCTGCTACTTGGACCAAAATGTCTCCATCATGGTTCAGTAAGTCAGACAGAGAGCAAAGAGCAGTACACAATCCTTTTTCTTGTCTAGGATATGTTTTATTAACTCGCCTAATCTGTCGTGCTCTCTAAAGGAAAATCTGTCTTCTGTGCAACAGAACAACATCCTCAACAGATATTGAGGTATTTATGTTTACTTAGTTTTGCTGAGTATGTACAGTGCAATACATATTCCTAAAACCCAATGTCATTGAGTGTACCTGTTAAATGTAATGTGTAATTTAAATTTGAATACCCATGTTACTGAGTCAATCCTGCCAATTCAGAGAAAGCTACACTGCACAGCTCTTAAGCTGAAGTTTGTATTATTAATTCAAAAGATTGAACGCACAAATAATTATTAAGTACGCGTCTTGTTTTCAGCACCAGTCTCAGCCCAGCCCTCAGTGCTGATCTGCTGCTGTTTGTACTGGTCGTATGTTTCACGGCCCATGTGTCTGTTTCGTTTTGCATGTTGCACTCAGGTGGCACTACAGGTACTGGATGCGGTGGTGTGTTATAACTGCCTGCCCTCAGACTCTCTCACTGTCTTCATTATTACACTCTGTCGTACAGTCAACGTTAAGGAGTTTTGTGAATCTTGCTGGAAGGTGAGAGACCAGATTATTGAGACCACGAGCACATTATATAACTGCCATTTTCAATCACGTCCTCTCTAACTGTATGTTAAGCTTTTTTGTTTCCACTCTCTGCTTCTCCAGTTAATGAGGAAAGTGTTGGGGACGCACCTTGGCCACAGTGCCATTTACACTATGTGCCGAATCATGGAGGAGAGGTACAGTATGCCTACCTTGATTGAATGCCATAGTTTTTGTGGTGCATCAGTAAATCAATGTTACCGTGGTAGCGGTTTAGATTTTCTGCTTGGTTCTATGTCTATGTGTGATTTCCATCAGGGTGTACATGGAGGATGCGCCATTGTTGAGAGGAGCTGTATTTTTTGTTGGAATGGCACTCTGGGGCGCTCACAGACTCCATGCTCTCAAAAACACACCCACACTGGTTCTTCCGTCTTTTTACAAGGTAAAACACACAAACACACACACACACACACACACTTTCTGTTTTGAGGTACAGTACATATTGTTAGTTGTTTATCTGTGTCTGGTTCTAAAGTTTTAAATGACCATATAATAATTAATAATAATACTTGAGGAATCATTCAAGCATTGTTTTCTTTTTTTTTGATGCTGGATTCTTTTTTTGACTGCTCCTTATCTTACCCCAAGGCCATGTCATGTCCCAATGAGGTTGTCTCCTATGAAATCGTGCTCTCCATCACCAGACTTATCAAGAAGTATGGCAAAGAGCTGCAGGTTGTCACCTGGGACATCCTGCTGGGAATCATAGAGCGACTGCTGCAGCAGATCCAGGTACGGGGGGGCACGCGCGCACACACACACACACACACACACACACACACTTGCATATTGTGTGTGCACAGATACTATTTAACTAGTTCTTATTTGACCTTTGATCTGTGATCTCAGACTACAGGCAGCGCTGAGTTGAAGGCCATTGTTTATGAGCTTTTGACCACCGTAGAAGAGCTGTACGAGCAAAATGGGTACCATGGCTCAACAGAGAAGTTCTTCAGTCTGGTGGAGAAATGTGCTGACAAAAGACCTGTGAGTGCCTTGAGAATGCTTCTCCATTTAATTCTGTTATTAACTGCTGCTTTTTCTTGTAATGGTGTTTTTGTGTTGTGCTTGTGTGACAGGATGCATCAGTGCTGACCCTCATCTCGTACAGGGCCCAGTCCATCCAACCAGCTAAGGATGGGTGGATTCAGAGTCTTCACCGACTCATGGAGAAATTCTTCAAGTAGGATGCGTATGCGCACTCGTACACACACAGACAAGTGCATGCACACAGATTCCTTGCCGTGTCCCATCTCTCCTGCATTGCAATCTTGCCCATTCCTCTCGTTGATCTTTCTCTCCTCAAGGAATGAGACTCGCAGTGTGATAAGGATCAAAGTGCTTCATATCCTGTCCTTCGTTCTCAGTACCAACCAACAGCTGTACGAGGTCTGTAAGCTCAGTCATGCACATTCACATACTTATTGTAGTGTCAGTGTTAATCACTGTGTGAATGTGTAGTCTGCTCTTGACATGCAGGAACTGTTTTACTTGTCATGCAATATGCAACCATTCATGTCTGTCCTACTTGTTGTTTGCCTTATTTTTTCACGTTCTTTTCACACATATAAATCATTGCAATCATAATAAAACTACTCTCCATGAATGGTTCTAGGATGAGTTGATTGAAATGGTGGTGATACCCCAGCTTAGTGGGATAGCTGAGGACCGGGACTTGGCCGTCAGAAAACAGGCCACACAGCTTCTTGTGGATCTCGCTGAGAGCTGCAACACTCACCACTTCACCAGCCTGCTGGATATCATTGATCGGGTACACAGAAGCTAATTTAATCGCTTAATGTTTATTAAGTTAGCACACCATGTGTCTCCATTATAGCTTTTTTAGCAACGTCTGTGTTTTTCTCTAGGTGGCCAGTCGCTCTCTGGTGTGTTCAGGAGCCTTGGAGGCTTCCGAGAGGGACCCCACAGCGGAGTCTTCTATGGAAGATGTCAGAACTGCTATACTGGGCTTGCTGGGGATTCTGCAGGTAGAATACATGTAGATATTATAGGGTACATTCATTATTAATGTTAAAAACCTAGTCTGAGGTTTTGTCACAGTTTGATGACTAGATACGTTTTATTTATATTTTATAACTAATAAACAAATAGACTGCAGTCATAAAAAGCAATGTTACCTTTGCTAATTTCATTATTTAGGCCTCTTTTTGGTTCTAATACAAACTAAAATTGTCTATTTTATTTATTATTAAAGTTTTAATTATGCCATTTTATCATTAAAACTCATGTTTTTTCTGGCAGAGCAAGCTCTACAATCTACCAGCCAGCCATGCCAGCCGTGTTTACGAGTTGCTCATCGGCCACCTGCAGCTTCACTACAAGAACAAGTACTGTTCAGCTATTGCTTCCAGTATTAGAATACAGGTAGGGGGAAATTTTTTTGTACAAATATTTGTCTGTTGCTGTAATTTATATATTTTCTCACTTTCCTTTTACATTTCTCTCTTTTATTAGGTGTTTGACTTTTTCCTGATGATGCGTGCAGACTCTCTCCACCGCCTTGGTGTACACAACAACAAAGATGGCATCATGAGGTTTAGCCCTTACTGCTACTGCGACACAGGGTGAGACGACACTCACTTCCCACTTAGCACTTCAAAACTTAAGCTCCTTCCCATTTTTATTGTTGTTGTTGTTGATGTTCAGTTGAAAAAGTTTGTTTTCATTAATGCTTGTGTTCGTGCTTCAGAGAACCAGAGAAGCGAGTCAGTGATAAGAAGACAGCAGGTCCAACGTCTCCTCCAGCTGCCGGCCCTGCTTCTTCTGCTGCACTTCCCCTCTCGACAGCCTTAATTCGCTCAGCTTACCTGCCCTATGCAGCCGCCTTCAGCGTCCTCCTGCAGTGCCTCAAGATGGTACTAGCACACACAAATATTAATCTTTACTTTCTCACAGATAAGTGGCAAGGAGGGCAGAGATAACATCTGCATCAAACGTCCATCTACTTTTTCGCATCGTTCAGTTTCCATTCTTTATTTTTATTACTTCAGGCATGTACGGGTCACACGCATGCACTTCTGTGTCCTTGTTAAATTTAAATCTTTTCCTTTCTAGGAGACAGACTGGAAGGTTCTGAAGCTAGTCCTTGACAAGCTGCCGTGGACGCTGCAGTACAAAGTGCTCCTGCTGACGTCACCATGCAGCTTGGACCAACTCTGTTCTACACTCTGCTGCATGGTATTGCACAAATGAAGGCATCCATACTGTCACAGTTAACCAAAACTTATTTTGTGCATTTATTTATATTACATATTGAATTGATCTGTTTAACTGGCATAATGTTACTTTCATTAAGCAATGTTTTGTCAGCACTAATGATTTCGTGTTGCTCCTTTCTCTTATCTGTGTGTAGGTAACAGACCGGCTTATCTCAGAGCGCTTGAAGAAGACACCAGATGGGTTTTCCCGCACTGATGTTCAGCTGGCAGTCGTCCCTGTTCTCACAGCGATCACATCTTATCATAACTACCTGGAGCAGTCGAGACAGGTACAAATAAAAATGTAGATAACTGTATTGACTGTGACGTCATAACAGGCTTCTTTAAGCACATTGAGTTGCCACTTGGACAATAAATCAGTTTAGGTGATTCCTTTTGCCAGGTCACCTTGTTTCTGTGTTTTTCCTGATGACCCCACGTACATAAGGTGTCTCTGATGCACATCTCTGGAATGACAGCTCATTTTCTTATGCTCCCATGCACAGAGAGAGCTGGTTCAGTGCCTTGAGACTGGCCTCATTTACCGCTGTGCCAAGCAGTGTGTAGTGGCCCTGACCATGTGCACGGTGGAGATGCCAGACATTATGATCAAGCTTCTCCCGGCTCTTATTGTCAAGCTCACGCACATCTCAGCCACTGTTGCCATGGCATCTCCTATGCTAGAGTTCCTCTCCAGTGAGTACCAACTGATTTTTTTTTTCTGACTTTTAACTTTGTTGTATGGCCAACATGATTTACTGTTATTATTTTTTGTCACAGAAAGAGGACAAATTAATTATGTATTGCTTGTTAATTCCTTTCTTTTCCATAGCTTTGGTGCGACTTCCTCATCTGTACGCTAATTTTGTAGCTGAGCAGTATGTCAGCGTGTTTGCCATCTCCCTGCCATACACTAACCCCTCGAAGTAAGAACACACACACACACACACACACACGCACACACAAATGTAGACACACTCTGACACATATGCATCTATGTTTCTACCGTCCCCATCAGGTTCAACCAGTACATTGTATCACTGGCCCACCATGTGATCGCCATGTGGTTCATACGCTGCAGACTCCCCTTTCGCAAGGACTTTGTTCAGTACATCACAAAGGTAAGTAATAACGCCCATGTGAACTCCAATGCCCTCTCATCCTATTGCCTCATGCATTTAGATCACTGGAAGTTAACCTTTTCCTTGATTTGCATCATTTTAGCTCTGTCACTCAACACATTACATCACGTAATAATATCCCTACGGAATGGGTCATTATTTGGACATGAAGATTTTTCTTTTATTACTACAGGGAGGTTTTAGAGGGTTATGCCATTCATGGCGTCTAGCGAGCGAATAACCTAGGTACTAGGAGTGCCTCATTTGTCATCAAATAACAATAAGCTCAGCTTTCCAAACTGCTCCTAAAACTGAACATTATGACACAGTGCACAATCCTGCAGAGTGAGGATTTTATATCACTGATTTTTTTTTTTATCGGTGACAAAGCGCAAATCGGGGGCTCTCCTAGATTTTTAGCAGTGTGCTGAATTTCTTAGTCCTTAAAACCTAATATGCTATATGCAAACATTTAAAATTAAACCAGCCCTACCCATTAATCATTAATGGGATGTTAATTGCCATTTGCCTGTGATCCTGTCCTCAGATCATTTCTATCTTTTGTCTCGTTACCCAGGGTTTGCGTTCCAATGCCCTGCTACCGTTTGACGACGGTCACGAGCAGAGCCCATTTCGGGCTCGAAGCACCAGCCTCAATGAAAGACCCAAGAGGTAAAGCACAGGCTGACGTATGAGTCAGCAGCACACGCACATATAGGGTTGCCAAGGTAACAAGGGACTCAGCATGACCAGTACTTGTGGCCTCAGGGTCGCAGTGATCCCTCTTAGGTTGCCATGGTGATCATTAGTTCATTTTCTTTGTTCTTTATGCTTTTTCACATTTTGAACTTCAGCTCTGTGTTGATTTAAAACGCATTAATAGTAACATAGAGGTGGCGGCCATAGCAACATGAACACCTGTATGATAAAATGTGATGAAAAGTGGTGGTCCATGCATTTATCAGGTCAGTTTTGTTTTAAAGCTGTAGTGTCGTTGGTCTTGCTTTGGAGGTCTGTATTGTGTTGGTGTTCATGTTACCGAACCGACCACCTGTAGCGTTTTAGAGCGATGGCACAGGGAAAGAACAATTACTGTAGGATGTTTCCCCTGCTGTCACATCCCATAATCTGACTGTTTTTATTCAGCACAGTGAAATCACTCTGTGCAAGAGAAGAAATACACAATGTCTTTTTACACAAAGGTGTCAGGAAGCTTTTCTCAGCAAGGTGTCAGTCTCATCTGTGTATGGTGTGAATGTCTGTGCGTTAATCGCCCTAATACAGTAAACATAATCCCATCTAAAGTAACTTGACGAAAATACAGAGTAGAGTAGATCACAGAGGGAAAGAGGAGACTGGTAGCTGTGACGGTGTTGATGCCAACTGAAAAGGAGAAAGCTCAGGATGACGCACTCTTACTCTACATAACATGACCACATAAAACAACATAGTTTTTCATCTCTCCATGTTATAAAACCTTGAAATGACCACACTGTACACTCTGGGTGGGCTGCTCCCTATGACCCTGCTTCCCCATTTCCCTTCTTATTTTTCTGTTTCTTGATTACAGATTTTTAATAATATTAACAGAGTCTCATTTTATTCATCAAAAACCACTTAACACTTTGGTACTGTGCCACTTTAATCAATCCACATCTACGTCGTAAAATCAGTACTGATCCTCGTATCAATTCACACGTGTATCATGTTATTGTTATTCTTCACCCAATGGTCTCTCATTGCTACTCATTGCTCCCTGCTGGGTTGGAGTTCTGCATGCTGTAGACCCCTCATTACATAGAGGCTTCCTAATATGTCATGGCAGTGACACTGGCTAACTAGCTAACTATCAGTTTGTAATTGGGGGCCTTACATCACAGATATGAGAACCTGAGTGTGTAGCTGGCACGTGCTGCACTCCAACCCTCAGGCTTACACAGCATTTCATTTTCAGTTGGATATGTGGTGTTCCTTGTGTTTTAACCTCCATTATGTCAGGCCTGTGCTGAGTCCATCCCTACTATTTCAATTAATTATCCTGTAGTAGTCCTTGGCTTCACTATGTACCTGCTGTGTAAAACAATGTTTTTGTTGCTCTCCTGAATACTTCCTGTGTGTATTTTCTTTCTGAATAGCTGAAGCTATTTTACCCTCTGCTGTAGCTTGTCTGTTTTACTTTAATTTGAGATGGATCTGTTTTATTATCCTCTTTTTACTCCACTCTCCTGTGATCTGATCATGTTTACTGCTGTTAATTTTCACCTTGTTTTGTTTTTCTTCATTTGACCCTCCCTCCCCTGCCTCCTGCGATTGGGTGCTTCGTTGTGGTTGTGGTTTTGGGGGTGGTCATGTCATCCTGGATCCTTCCCTCATTGCTCCTGTTCCTTCTACACCTCTTTGACCTTTTGTGGCCCATCCTCTGTCCCCTGCCCTCCGCCCCTCTGCGTGGCACGTGCACCTGCTCATGTTGCTCTGGTGCCTCAACATGACACACTCTCCCTACACTCCCACATCACTTCCACCCTTACGATGACCCACCCCCTTTACTGCCCACTACCACCATATCGCCGACCCGGCCCCCCGTTCTTTGCCACGGGGTACTCTTCACCGCCCAGTCTGCGGGCGGCAAAAGTGGCGAAGGCTGCAGCGGTGGTAGCCAATAGCAGCAGCTCTCCAGTTAAAGAGCTGAGGGACCTGTCGGCCATGGACGCTTTCCGATCACGAAGCATCAGTGTCTCCGAACATGCGGTTCGCAGGTTAGAGAAGAGCCTTCTGGGTAACCAAACAAAAAACAACCACCTAAACACTTGTTTCTTAATCCATGGGATGGTTGATGGGTGTAAGATCATTTTCATGGGTGTTCGCTGGGTGGGGTGGTTTGTTGCCAGGATCACCTGGAGTGGGTGGTGCATGCAGGAAAGGTGTGTTCGCTGTTCTTTTCAGTTTGTTTTTGCCTGCGATTCAACGTATTTATTTTATATTTCTTTTTAGAGTACGTTTTTATGATTTTCCTTTGCATGCATTGTTTGCAGTGAAGAAAACATCTTTGCCCATGTTGATGTTTTTCTGTTTGATTTTGCTCTAACACCTATTTAGCGTTCCCAAATTATTTTTAAATTGTCTTGAGTTTTGGCTTTGATTTAGTTATTAATATATTTGCTTGGTGTTTTGATGAATGATTTTCTTTGTCCTCTGGCTCTGCGTCCCTTAACTTGGTGGGAAGGTTCTTATACTTTCTCTGCCAACAACAGGGACAACAGCAACACAGGAGCTTTGTTTGCTTGCTTTTGTCCTGCCCCACTCATACACTGTGCTGCTATGACCATGGCAATCTCCTACTCTGGCACATTAAGACTAGCTGGGCTTATCACTATAGTGTATATGTACAATATAATATTGAACTGCACTCAAATTCTTCATGCACCAACTGTCCGCCTCCCTTATTGTCGTGTTGGCTTGGCTGACTTGCGTAATGGACTGACCTGTATGATCTGTCATTGCAGTTGTGAAATTTGGCCATAGTGGTTTGACAGAACGCCTATCATTCCAAGTCTGTCCAGTAGATGCCGATAAGATCCCACAATTGAAACATTACAAACTTGCCTGCAGAATGTTTTTAAATGTGAAACGTGGTACACAACTGCAGTGTAGATCTGTTTAACCTGCTTCTAATGCTACATCGCTGCAGATCTAGTGTTTACTCAAACCGTGGCTTTTGTGTGATCACAACTATAACAAAGTGACAATCTCTGAGTGACTTGGCCTGTGTCTTAGTGGACACGTCAAACAACATAACCATGGACCTTACACTAATATATCTTTGTAGAATGAATTTGATGGCGTATCTAAGATGGCCTCCTCATGCATACAGTATGCTTAAAGCGAAGGTTTAAATTTTTTTGTATTTTTTTTGGTATGTAGCAATAGCAATGTGATTAATAATATTAGAAAGCAGTGACGACAGTATGCCCGGCTTTATTCACGGTGATTTCATGGTCATGTTGTTTGGAGTGTATTTCCACAAGATATTAAAGTAAAAAAAAATGAGTCATTGTGAGCACAATGGTAAGTACAAAATATCTGGAATAGCTGCTTATTCACACACTGGGAATTGGTCTGAGCGAAAAATTTCCTTTTTTTTTTCTCTGACAAAATAAATCAGTCTATACAGAAGCATTAATGTTCTGAACCTAAAACATCTAAATGGGTCTGTGCAGACGCACCGTAAATGTACAGTATGAGACCTTTGTATTTTAGCCGAGATGCATGTCTGTCCAGATCTCCTCTCCTACCCTTTCTAGCGTATTCACCAATAGATCTAATAGATTCTGCAGATGTTTGATTTTTACCTTTCTTTACCAGTTGCTATTTTCTCCCTATTTGGGTAATTTTCCTGTGTTTTATAATTTATTATTCCCCATGGGAGCAGTCTGCCTGCTGCGATTTTCCCCACTGCGAGATTCAGACTAATTTCAGAAGGGCTCAGTCCTGCTTAAGTGTTTTTGTAAATCACTCATTTTGATTTTGTTTATTTCTGAGGAATGAGTCAGCGTGACTTTTAGTTCAGTTCTCTCCAGCCCCTATTAAGACTAATGTTAAGCTCTGTGAATGCGCTTTTAACCTGATTTGCCTGTAGATCTTACAATAATGGTTGTTGTGGATACAGAGAAATGCTGCTCACTCTGCACTGAACACTGATGAAGAATCTTGGCTTTGGCTGAGTCATTAGTGCAAGTAAAAACATTCACACACAACTTCTATCGCTTATTGTTGTGTGAACATCGACACATGTTGTACCATAGATCACTTATTAACCATTGAGGAGAACAAGTGTACATTCCAGCTCATGTGAGCACTCAGACCATGTCCCAGTGTGTGTGTCTGTCTGTGTTTGTGTGTATGTGAGGTTTGATTATCTTGCTATGCATTTCCTTATATACACAAAGATGTGTGTCTGTGTGTGTATATAGAAAGGCTCCTTTTCCCTTTTAATATAGACAAAAACATTTGTACATTTAACATATGAAATTCAGTTTTCATGAAGCCTCGTGATTGTCCATTTTCACCTATACGTCCAGTGCTTGCATGCCGCTGTGTGCATTCTGATTATGTGGATGCGTTCATCGATAGCCTGCGTGTCCTGCTCTCACTATCCTGACTTTGTTGCATTTCCTTTGTAGGATGCACACCTCAACCACCACATGCAGCCTGGGCTCCGCTGATGAAAATGCAGTGACTCAGGCAGATGAGGGTCTCAAGACGGTCCACCTTGAGCTCACTGAGACCTGTTTGGACATGATGGCACGATATGTGTTTTCCAACTTCTCTGCACTGCCCAAGAGGTTGGCATAGAGCCGCTAGTTTGCTGCTTGTTTGGGCCCTTCAACAAAGATAAATGAGACCCACTGATAACTTTGTCCCCCTAGGTCTCCCATTGCAGAGTTCTTGTTGGCAGGTGGTCGCAGTATGACCTGGCTGGTGGGAAACAAGCTGGTCACCATAACAACCAGCGGAGGGGTCAGAACCCAAGCGCTGCTTGGCCTCGACATGGCGGAGCGTCTGGGGGGAGGAGGGGAAATGACGAGGTGAAGCAGTCTCTCTCACAGAAGGCTACAAGGGTACTCCTCAGACCTTATGTTAACAAAGCATTCCTACTGGTGCTGCAGGTCAGATCCATCACTACACACCAGAATAACCAAAGAGGCTCCAGCCAAACTGGAGTCACAGTCAAGCCAGCAACACAACAGAGCCACGCGCATACGGGTCCGCTCAATGTCAGGTAAGTGTGTGTGCGCGCGCATTCTATATACTTTTACCTTGATCATTTTTATGCATTTTTTCTACCTTGTGCTTATTTGTAGTGTATTGGAGCTGAGCTTCACTAAATCTTAACATTTTATCAATCTCCCTGTGACTAACTTCACATTCTAGGTGGCCACGCTCTACGTGCTGGTCCGGCTCAGAGTCTCAGCCCTCTCGTGTCCCCCTCTGAGGGCGAGTTGGCCGCTTCACTCTCTCCATCTTCTGGGCCCATGCTGGATGGTGTCGGTCCTCCCACCGCCACCCCGTCTGCTCCTTCACCGCTCAAAGACAACCCCAGCCTGGCTGAGTTTGTCCCTATGCTGACGCAGGGCTGGGCAGAGATCTTCATACGGAGACCATCTGGTGTGTAAAACGCACACAGCTACAAGCAAATGAATACGGCACCAAGTCTGTGAGGCTGAAAATACTGTGGCTGCATGTTTCTGCATCTGTCTAGCCAGCCATTATCCTAACAGCTTTTTACTTGTAAGGTTGGACAGGATATATTTTACAATAGTTTAGAAACAAAGGTTCAGCTTATAAAGAGGTTAGGGGGTAAGCAGTGTGCTGCTTTGAATGGAAAAGTCATAAAACCAGATGAGTGGAAGGAAAGAGTCAGAGCTCAGCTTTAGGACCACATACAGATGGTAAATGAACAGTGTCGTGGACTCTGTGCCCTGTGTGATTTTTAAAAAAAGCTCTGTCGTCCGTCTGGCCTGTGCCCACAGGTAACACAAGCTGGCTGATGTGTCTGGAGAACCCACCCAGCCCCTTCTCCTCCGAGCTCGGCAACATGCCTCTGCAGGAGCTCTCCAGCGTTCTGATGGCAATGGAGGGTGTGAAGGAGCCTCCCACCCAGACAGCCAGTGCTCCCGCCAGCACTGCCGCGCCGGCACCGGTGCCTGTCTCTGAGACCCAACCTCAAACACACAGCAGCGTCGGCAAGGCCAGCCTGATCCAGCGCTCCAACACTGGTGAGAAACAGTGCAAGAGAGAAAAAGCAGAAACATCAGAGTGTAACGTTTTGCTGTGCGTGTGGTAGTTGTAAATGATGTCTACTGGCAAGTCATTTCAGCATCATGCGAATGTCCACGTGCAGCACATCCAGAGGAAACAATAAAATGATAGTGGACTAATAAATGTTATAATGCATGAATGCATGCCTGCTCCCATGTTGGCTGGCAGCCACTGGTGTCACATTAACTGTAATGTAAGTACCATCCGTTAAACTGGAGGTGATCGATTTGCATTGTTAAAGGTCACAATTTGACAAGCTCTTGAATTACTGGGTCCATCTTTATTTCAAAAGCCATTGATGCAGCAGTACCCCGTTTCCTGTACTTTGGTTTGTGCTCTGTCCTGCTCTGGAGCTCACATCTTCTCACTGCACTCTTTTTTTCTACATTTTCATTCTTCTTTCTTCATCTTGTCATTGCATTTGATGTTGCTCCCCTGGTTCTGATGATTCTTTTTTCATGTGTTCTTTCATCCTCACCACCACACTGGTTTGTGATTGGCTGCGGCCTGTTACGCGGCATCATGCGCCGCCAACCTGTCTTCTGGTGTCTCGCCTGCAGTAGGCGCCTCTCTTTGGTCTCTGGGTCTGAGCTCGGCCCCCTCAGGCCCTAAAGCTACTGGCAGGTTGCACAGGAGTATTTCCTGGGCAGGTATTGTCCACTACATGTGTGACCCCGTATCTCCCCCCTCAGAGAACTTCTAGTGTACTGTATTTCTTCACACCTTTACAACAAAATAGACTGCCAGCGCAAATTTAAAGTGACATGTTCATTTGGTCAAAGTATTAAAGTTAGGAGAGATAGCTATAAATCATTTCTCACTTGCTATTGAAAGTGGATATTTGGAAAATCAAAAAGGTTTATTTCTTTGTTTTTGCAGTAAAAGGTTTTATTCTTGTGAAGGCAAAGACTGATGCCACTGTCATGTCTGTCTGTTTGCTATGAAGCTGCACACTAGTCTAGTATTTTTAACTGTAACCGTTTCTCATGTGTTGTCATCGCTACAAGACTGTGCAGTAACCAGCGTGACTCTTCAGCCGAGTGCCTCCTGGTTCCTGCTTCATATTTTCCACGCAGACATGCAATCAAATATTAATGTTTTATTTTAACACATTTTAAATTCAGTTTAATAGTACGTGAGAGACGCTGATAAGGCTTTTCACATAGTGAAACATTGTGCACGTGAAGAAATTCAGCACTTTTGCTCACCAGTGAACCTGTTGTTAACATAGCCCAGAGCATCCTCTTCAAGTGATGCTGAAAATATGCCTGCTCGTGAATCAGTCAGTTTACTGACACCGTAAAATGAGTCATGATTAATTTTTTGACTCCTCCTATGATTGTTTTTTCCTTTCTAATCATCTGGTCTAACGCTTGTATTTTGAAATATACTCCAAGGTTGACCTTTTAACCCCCGACTTCCTGATGTCAACAGGAAAGCCCAGACCTCATCCAAATATTCTGCCCTTGGTTTCCTTACTGGTAGACCAGTAGGGTCATAGCTGCAGTTCCTAAATCCCACCCTCTACTGTCAAAGCGACCTGGCTGTGTTGGAGCCTTCCTTCTCTTTGATGTCGTGGTAGTGATGTTTGGGAGACATGGGCCTGGTCTGGGCTGCTGTTGCAGTAGATGCAGTGTGTTTAGGCTGAGATAACCAACAAGCCAAACAGATGCATGCGCCTTGATGGAAATCAAGTAGATAAAACAGTGGTGAATAGATTCAGTCTGCTGCATTGATCTGTCTCTGTCTCTGATCTTCGTGCCTGTTGGTTTGTTTCACTGCAGATCACGATCTTAATGACTGTGTGTGTGTGCATTATTAATGTTTGTTTAATCAAAACTTTGATGTTTGTTGGGAGCGTGTTTCACCTTTGTTCCCTTGTGTGTCTGTGATTGTGTAACTCATGGTGGACAACACTGGTGTGTGGGTGTGCATACACCCGCCTTTCACCCATGTGATGCTGTTGCTTTGTATTGTTTGTTGTAGAGTCTGTGGTGGTGTTGGAGGAGAGTTCAGGGGTCACCGCAGCACACACCCCGTCCGACTGGCTGGAAAGTGAGGAGTTTGAGCCAATTATATCTGACCCCATCTTCAAGGCCCCTCCTCCGGGAACACTCAGCAGGGTAAGTGGTCAGCTCTCCCAAAACCGCTGTGGCGACAGTTTATGCAGCTGTAAACAAAATACCACCTACACCAAGCATGATGAACTAAATGAAAAAGTCTCAGAGCAGCTTCACCATCTGGTGATGTCTTTGTTTGTTTACATTTGGCATGTAATGCGCTTCAGCCAGCTAATGAATTTTCTTTTCTCTTACAGTCTTCTTCCACTTCCAGTCAAGATGATGAAAAGTCCACTCTGGAAGAAGTAAGTGAAGGTGCAATTCCTATTGATCAGCCCACCATGGGGCCCTCCACCCCTGGAAGCCAGGCCCTTGATCTTCCCTTCCAGACCCACTCTCAGTCCCAGAGTCATGGACTTAACAAGTCCAGCTCCTCTCCAGAGCTTCAGACCTTACCTGAAGCATTTGCCAAGGCTGCTATGGAATCAGAGTCTTTGCTGGCAGATGTGACTAAAACGGCCTTGGATGGGAAGCCCCAGCTCCAGCAAGCTCACTTCGAGAAGGACAAAGTGGAAGGAAGCACAGGAGGTGACACGAACGGACTGGGAGGCCACAGCCAAGCGGCTGAGGGCCCTGCTGTTGCACCACCTCAAAGTGGGGGAGCAAAGACAAGGTTGGAGTTCCCAGCAGCACCACAGCAGCCTGGACCCATCTCCCCAAGTGGAGGCCACCGACCCCGAGGTCACACTATCTCAGTGTCTGCACCTTCGTCCAGGAGGGAGAGGAGGACAGACAGGGACATGTACCACAGTCGACCTGGCTCTGGAAACGCAGAGAAGATCTCAGGACTGAGCCCCAGGTACTTCCTGCCTGCAGTGACGCAATATTTTAAATCAAGGAAATAAGCTACAGTATGCTCAAAAAATATAGGCTTTGTTTTGCAATATTTGAATATTTATTACGTAAATATTGGAAGCTCTGTCAATGTATTACATATATAAAATACAGGGTTATGACCTATTTATTTTAGACTGTGCATGTAATCTTATTGATTGTGTGCTATAAATGTCAGAGGCAAATATCAACACATGGGATCTAAACTTCTGCTCTGCTCATCTCTGCTTTGTAGCTTTGTGTTCCTTCAGCTGTACCACTCTCCTTTCTTTGGAAATGAAGCAAACAAGCCCCTGCTTCTACCCAAGACTCAGGTAAGTTGGCCTTAACTGTGACTGATGAATTCTGCTCTAGTGCTGCGTTCAGTGTTTACGGCGCTTTCTCTCTGCTGTAGGTGATCGACCGAGCGGTGAAGGTTCTGGACCAGATGCCTCCCTATGACACTCATAAGATTGGAGTGGTGTTTGCTGGAGCTGGTCAGGTGTGAAAGGTCACTCTGTTCATTATTAGTCCCAGTTCATTCCACTTCTCACTGACTACACATCTCTCTCCAGGTAAACAACGAAGTCGCCATCCTGTCAAACGAGTATGGCTCCAACCGCTACACCGCCTTCCTGACAGGCCTTGGCAAGTTAATCCATCTGAAAGACTGTGACCCTGACCAGATCTTCCTCGGAGGGCTGGACCAGTATGGAGATGATGGAGAATTCACTTACTGCTGGCATGACGACATCATGCAGGGTTAGTGTGGGTGCTTTAGTGAAAGAGTTTTCTGCTTGTTTGCCTCCTGCCGGTCTTTGCCATTCATTAATGATATGCCGTTTCTGCAGCTATCTTCCACATAGCCACGCTAATGCCCAACAGGGAGAGCGACAAGGGCTGCTGCAACAAGAAGCGTCACATTGGCAATGATTTTGTCATGGTGGTGTACAATGACTCTGGAGAGGACTACAAACTGGGCACCATTAAGGTATACGCACACACAGCAAGCACAGAAATGTCAACATGTGCAGATTATTTTTGTCAAGCTCCAAACTCTTTCTTGTTCTAGGGTCAGTTTAACTTTGTAGAAGTTATTATAAAGCCACTGGATTATGAATGTAACCTGGTCACACTCCAGTGCCGCAAAGGTGTGTTGATTAGTGTCGTTTTCTTTATCTTTGTTTGTCTTTTGCTGCTTTCATTAGCATTGACTTTGATTTCTTCTCTCTTTCCCAGATCTGGAGTCGTTAGTGGACACATCGGTGGCAAAAATCGTGTCAGACCGCAACCTTCCTCTCTTAGTCAGACAGATGGCTCTACATGCAAATGTAAGTCTTCCCTTTATTCGTGCTTCTTGCACTTATTCACATGAACACTTGCTTTCAGGCCCCGTCTCTGTCTCTGCAGATGGCTTCTTTGGTACATCAGTACAGAGCAAACCCCTCTGACGCTTACGCCTCCAAGTGGCTGGCAAGATTACGGCACATTAAGAGGATTAGGACCAGGGTAAAAGCAACACATGCATAAACATGGACGTGGTTCTCTGTGATTGCATATCACTCATTTTACTCCTCTCTTCTCTATGCTTTTAATCAGGCTCAAGAAGACATTCAGTCTCGCTCAGCTCCTGGCATCTCGCTCACACAGGGACACACGCAGCAGAGCAAGTCGTTTCAGCAGGGCACTCCAGCACCAAACTCAGAAGTCCCTGGGCAGAGGAAAAGACTTGTATCAACAGTAGATGACTTCACAGATTTTGTTTGATTACATTTCTTATAACAAAACACATCTTATATATACACACACACACACACACACACACACACACACACACACACACACACCAAGGATCAGTCAGTGTGTGTGGATTAAAATGTGACCATGACCAGGGATTTGAAATGTGGGATTGTGCTCTGTTTTTGTTCCCCAAAGAGAAATAAATTATAACCAGGATTCACATTGTATCAATGCTTTGTTTGCTGCATGTGTTTATTACTTGGCTGGAAGGCCATTTGCAAATGAATGTACCACCTCTTGCAACATTACGGTAACATAAAATATGGTGGTAAAATGCTGCTGGACTAAACGGGCTAAAGGTATAGCCTCCAATAGAACATGTGCATTGGTCACAGTTTAGCTGTCAAACACTTTATTTGACTTTGTCAAGTGCAAAAGCATGGGAAGTGCTGCAAAATACACATAAGAGATACAACAAAGAACAAACAAATTTTTATAAAGATGAGACTAATACTGCTTTACAACAAAATGCACCATACAACACAAAGGCAGCTGACAGACGCTTTGGCACTATCATGTTACACAGAGCAGGGATATGGAGACTGTGTGAGTCAATGACTTCCTGTGGCTTCTAGCTGGCAAAAGGTGAGCAAATTAAATACATTTGGCTTCAGAGCTTCAGTTAGACTGGAGAAAAGTTTGGACCGTGCAACACCAGTGCTCGGTCTACGAATGCATGACAGCAGCACATAAACAATACTGATGATGAAAAGCAAAAATATACACACCACAAAGCACCAATATATACAGAAATGTACACACACACAAAACGAGGCGTTTTTGTGAGACCTTCAAACTTATGCAACAGACTGGGCCATGAAATAGTTGAGGATAGCTTTCACCCAATGTGAACACTTGGCTTTTAGCTGAATACTTGTGGGATCTGTGCAGAAGCAGGACCAGCATTGTTTGGCAGTTAAACTCCGGTTCATCCCTCAGCACCTCTCCAACCGATGTCCTCCACCATATGCTCCATGTTGCATATGTAAGACTGCCACAACCTCACGCTTTGTGGCTTAGATGAGACAGAAGTTAGTAGCGACATGTGTGGATTCATTAAACTACACTTCAAAAACACCTACTTAACAACCAGTTTTGTTTTTCCTGGTTGCCCGTCTGCTTCTTTTTAGAAAGGGTGGGTTCCCTGAGATCTGCCCACTAGATACAGGAAGTACGTATGTATTCATCAAAATAAGACAAAACAAAAGACCTGGACGAATAAGACAACCGCAAACTATCGCTTCAGTACCGTGATAATACTTAAGATGCTTCTATTATACAGAGAGAGAATGGAAACATGACAAATGAGAGTTAAATATGGCACTGGACATCAACTTCATTAGAAAATAAAGTGCTAAGTATAAAACAGACAAAAGATTACTCTGCAGGGTACAAACTCAGGAAGTATAAATGATGTAGAAGCTTTGGCAGCGTTGCTAACTGAGACACAGATTTCTCTATTGGTTTGGATACCGAGCTTATTTTGTTACTCCACACACCTCATTAAAAACAATCTACACCCAAACAAAAGTGCATTTCAATCGTGACCATTTTAAAAACAACATAATTTAAAAAAAAACATTTAGGAGATTTAAAGATAACTCGACCTGGTGTCGTTCCACATAGCTTCATGATGGGAGAACTGGTGTTCGTACTGTATGTGTGCAGTGCTGTTTATAAGTGGAGGCTAATCATTTATCTCCTCTGCTTCTTCTCTGATTTCCACCTTTGTGTCCTGATTCTGACCCCAATGATCGGCCACTTTCTTTGCGTCTCCTTTTCACCGCTTAGTGTTTCCCTTCATCTTGTTTTCTCGTGTTCTCTATTCTTGTCCATTATGAAGAGAACGCTTAACATTTGCACCCTGAAGCAGCTGGTTGCTGGGATCCCAACAGCCTTGTCTGCTAATGTATTTATGTGTGTGTGTTTGTCCTTTTGTGCCATGAACCCAAAGTATCCGACGTCTTTGCCTACAGTGTTATTCCTATGTGTTGACCTGCATGTGCGTATACGTATATCTGTGTGCGTGCCTGCATGCAAATTTGGGTTCAAAACCATAAAATATGACTCTTCTTTTTTTAAACAGGCCACAAAGTACCCACGATGACCACAGTATAAAATATAAAATATGTAGACAGACACCTTAACTGAGAAATACACACTGCTTTCAGTTTGTTACATCCTCTGGTGAGCACACGTTTGTGTTCCTGTCGATGACCCCATGTGACCTCCAGGGCCGCGTAGGGTCAGGGTTCAATCATGGGAAATATAAAAGATGAGTATTTCTGATCAGATCGTCACCTTTGCTTGGTTCAAACGAGCACAGTTAGCATCTGGTGTCCTGCACCTTCTTCTTTTTAAGGAACCAAACAGCGGTTCGGACAGATTACCTATTAAAGACCTTTAAAGTCTCCGCCAAAATATTTGTGTCCTTGTTTTCTTCACTGTTTCTTCTGTGTTCAGGGTCTGGAGAGCGC